>NW_026526666.1:7274454-7872588 GCF_024362965.1 Panthera pardus | reverse complement strand
TTCTCCTCCTCATCCTCTCCTCCTCCTCCTCCTCCTTCTCCTCCTTCTCCCCTCCTCCTCCTCCTCCTCCTCCTTCTCCTCCTCCTCCTCCTCCTCCTTTTCTCCTCCTCCTCCTCCTTCTCTCTCCTCCTCCCTCCTCCTCCTCCTTCTTCTCCCTCCTCCTCCTTCTTCTCCTCCTCCTCCTCTCCTCCTCCTCCTCCTTCTCCTCCTCCTCCTCCTTCTCCTCCTCCTCCTCCTTCTCCTCCTCCTCCTCCTTCTCCTCCTCCTCCTCCTTCTCCTCCTCCTCCTCCTCCTTCTCCTCCTCCTCCTCCTTCTCCTCTCCTTCTTCTCCTCCTCCTCCTCCTCCTCCTCCTTCTCCTCCCTCCTCCTTCTCCTCCTCCTTCTTCTCCTCCTCCTCCTTCTTCTCCTCCTCCTCCTTCTTCTCCTCCTCCTCCTTCTTCTCTCCTCCTCCTTCTTCTCCTCCTCCTCCGTCTTCTCCTCCTCCTCCTTCTTCTCCTCCTCCTCCTTCTTCTCCTCCTCCTCCTTCTTCTCCTCCTCCTCCTTCTTCTCCTCCTCCTCCTTCTTCTCCTCCTCCTCCTTCTTCTCCTCCTCCTCCTTCTTCTCCTCCTCCTCCTTCTTCTCCTCCTCCTCCTTCTTCTCCTCCTCCTCCTTCTTCTCCTCCTCCTCCTCCTCCTTCTCCTCCTCCTCCTCCTTCTCCTCCTCCTCCTTCTCCTCCTCCTCCTTCTTCTCCTCCTCCTCCTTCTCCTCCTCCTCCTTCTTCTCTTCCTCCTCCTTCTTCTCTTCCTCCTCCTTCTTCTCCTCCTCCTCCTCCTCCTCCTCCTCCTCCTTCTCCTCCTCCTCCTCCTCCTCCTTCTTCTCCTCCTCCTCCTCCTTCTTCTCCTCCTCCTCCTTCTTCTCCTCCTCCTCCTTCTTCTCCTCCTCCTCCTTCTTCTCCTCCTCCTCCTTCTTCTCCTCCTCCTCCTTCTCTCCTCCTCCTCTTCCTCCTCCTCCTCCCCCTCCTCCTCCCCTATGATAATGAATGTTATTACATTTGATGGAATCACTAAGTTCTCTAAGTCTGTTCTTATTTTGAGTAATTCTTTTTCTCTATCTTTTGTTCAGCTTGACTTACTTTCCATTACTTTGTCTCTAGGTCACAATTCATTTCTCTGCTTTTTCTAGCCTGCTGTTCATTCCATCAAGCATGTTTCTCATTTCATTATTGAGCCCTTTATTTCTGCTATGTTGTTCCTTATCTCTGTGTTAAGGGTCTCACTCATGTCTTCCAGTCCTTTCTCAAGTCCAGTGAGTATCCTTGTGATAATTAACTTAAATTCTCTATCAGGCATGTGACTTGTATCTGTTTCACTTAGATCTCGGGCGATAGTCTTGTCCTGTTCTTTCATTTGGGAAAATGGTCTCTGTCTTCTCATTTTGTCTAAGTCTGTGTGCCTGTTTTCTCTGTGTTAGGAAAGTCAGCTATGTCTCCTGTTCTTGAGGGTAATGGCCTCATGAATAAGAGATCTATTTAGTGTTATGCCATGTAGTGTCCCCTATTTCCCAGGACCTGGCACTTCAGTGAATGTTCCAATGTGTGCTGCATGTTCTCTGCTGTTATGTCCTGGCCACTTTATCCTTCAGGCCAGTTGTCTGCAGAGGCTCTCTTTTGCCTGTTGTGGGCCGTGTTGGTTCCATGGTCTGAATGTGGTGCATTTGTGGGTATGCTCTGGTCTGTTTGTGAAATGAGACCTATTGCCACCACCAACAGAACCAAGGTTCTGCAAAACTCCTGAGTTGGAAGATGTGGTGTTGGCAGGGGGTTGGGCCATCTCTTCTGAGGGAGGGGGCCCACTGTGCTGGGACTGAGGCAAGTGTCACTGAGAGAGGTGGTTCCATTGGAGCATGGGATTGGAGTGGGGCTTAGTATGCAAGTTAGATAGTGAGTCTGACATCATTTACTTCTTGATTAATGAACACTAAGAGTTATGGAACTGCTTAGTCAATTGGTTGTTTTCATTATCTGCAAAATAAAGTAAATGTAGCAGAAAAAAAAGTCCTGGAGACAGGTTAACTTTTTATAAGCAGTTAATCTCAGGCAAAGTACTTTCTTAACATCTTTGAGCTGCAATTGTCTCATTTGTAAAATGGAAATGATAACAGAACATTCTAAAGGATTTCACAATGATTAAGAAGCTTTTGGCTACAAGTAATTCAATTTAAACAATAAAGAAACTATATCTCCCCAGATAACAATTAGTCCTGATACTTCTGGGATGATTACCTCAGTAATTGATGACACCATCAAAAACACAATTATTTTCCATGTCTTGGTTCTGACATTTTCTTTGTCTCCTTATTCTCAGGCTAATTCCCCTGCTAATTGCAAAATGATTGCTAAAGTTTCTGGCATCCAGAAATTCTTGAGAAGCACCTCCCCTCTCCCCCATGCATTAGATTTCTCTTCATATCTCATTGGCTAGAATTTTTTTCACATGTCCATATTGAAACCAATCACCCTAAGAGAAATGGAATCACAGTAGTTGGTTTCGACCAATTGGGATATAGCTTTCCTTGAGTTGCTGGGAAGAGTGGTAGACATCCAAACAAAATTAGGGCTCTGCCAGCCATGAACAAGGGAACTGGTTGTTTGGTGGGCAACAGGAGTGTCCACTACAGAGCTGTTCCCAAATTGTAATGAGATCATTTGCAGCAAGCTCTTGGAATGGTACTTGGTGCACAGGAAGCTCTCAAATCCATGTTAGCTAGAAACACTTCTCATGATCTTCACAATTAAGTTATAAATTTAGGCAAGTTTTAAAAATTGCATTTTTCTTATCGTGCTGGATGATATATGTAAACACGGTGATCCCAGGAACGCAGAGGAGCCCCTAAGCTGGTGTGGAGAGAGGAACTGAAGGGTGAGGAGTGGGGAGAGTCTGTCAGGAAGGGTTTCTCAGAAAGAGATGGACTTGAGCTGAGTCTTGAAAGGCAAACAGAAGTAAGCAAATCTAGAAAGGAAGGAAGGAAGGAAGGAAGGAAGGAAGGAAGGAAGGAAGGAAGGAAGGAAGGAAGGAAGGAAAGGAAGGAAGGAAGGAAGGAAGGAAGGAAGGAAGGGTGAATGGATGGATGGATATAGTGGGCATGAGGCATGGGAGCATGGGACTAGAAACTTCGCTGTCCTCTAAGCACCTGAAAATGCTTAAGGAGAAGGAGGCTGAGAAAGCTTTTGCAACTAGGTATGCCCTGAGCCTGGGGTGCTATCAACATATTAAATGTCTTAGACAAATTGATCTTGAGCACATGTGTATTATCTTGGTAGCAAAGAAACAAACGACAAAAGAGTGTGCTGGTTCAGAGAAGGCTTATATAGTTAGGAAAAAGAATCTTACATAAGTTGCCAGGTTTTCGAGTGAGAAAGATTGAACAGTCATTTCACAAGATCATAACAAGTGGGTATTGCCTGTGTGAAACTGAATAAAAGAAACCCCATTTAAAATGGAGATGGGAGGCCAGAAGGGGGCACTCCCATCCCCTACCACTCATAGTCAGTTGCAGACCCCAATGGGAAAAGAGCTGTGTGCATGCATTCCCAACAGGAAGAAGCTTACTTTACTACCCCTGCAGGAGGAAGAAAGATTTTCTCCTTGCCTGGCAACAGCCCAGCCAATTAGAGACCGTCACAACTCAGCCAATGAAAAACCACTATCTTTCAAACTCCTAGTTTACTCCAATGGGCTTTTGGCAGACAGCAGCCCCACCTGATTCCCCCCTTCCCTGTGTAGAAGAGCATTCCTCAGCTTTGTGCTCCGGACTTGCCTATGGTTTTGACATAGCTTGCATGTCCCGGATGGCAATTCTCTGCTATTCCTGAATAAACCTATTTTGCTGGTAAAATAACTGACAGTTTTATCTTTAAGGCCAACAAATTAAACCAAAGGGCCATTGTAGCAGGGCAATCTAAGATGCTAGATGTACTGTCAGTCAAAAGAGGAGGAGGAAAAAAAAAAGACTTTGGCACATTTAAATAGCAAACAATGAGAGTTCATTTCTCTCTGCGTTTGGAATAACCAACCTGTGTCCCCAGCCAACTGACAGGCAATACAGTCAACTAGGGAGATGAGCAGAAGCACTGGGTGTGGGGAGAAGGTCAAAGTGGGATTCACGTTCTCGTTTTAAAGCCGTCCCTGATGATTTGTCACATTTGAGCCACGAAGATGGAAAACACAGTTTGCCTGCTGCTTAGTTTCAGATAACATTTCCCCCCACTGGAAACGAATAGCAGGGGAGAGGCAGTGCTGCGAAGGCTGGGGGGTGGGGGGGACTGAAATGTATTCCGGAAGTTGGAGGGAACCACTGTAGGGTGGTAAAGCTCATTCTCAGGGATCGATTCCCTTTCTCCCGGGCCTGGAAGTTCTAGATAACACCCAGAAGGGAGAGAATGAAGACAAACAACATGGCCAGGTGCTTTTTGTTTGTTTGTTGGTTGGTTTTGCTTGTTTTTTGATAAGGCAATATGCCTGTGCTTTCAAATACCCGCATGTAGAAATCTGACGTACGCAACTGGCTTTCAGTAAGAACCTGCGAACAACTCTATCTTAGCCGGCCTTGTCCGGTCCTTCTGGATCGGCAGCTGCCTCTGGTCCTGCTTCCCTCCCAAGGCAGCAGCCGCCAGAAAGCACCTGGACAGTGACAGCTTCTACCTGAGGCTCCATGTGCTCTATGCCAGAAAGGGGAGCTCTTTCTGAGTGGTCTCCAAGAAGGGGCGTCTTGCCAAGACCGTACGTTCCAACTCTGCTCCGCCCAGAGATATAAAACCACCAATATGTTTGAGAAAAGGGGCAATGAAGGGAGGGAAAGTAAATTATGTGGCGCTCCTTTGGTTGGCTGGAAGTTGAGAAGGAAGTGAGGATACCCTCTGGGCCTTCCATGGGACCGTGGGCCTCTGGCAACCCTCTGTCCCCACCTCCACTGTGGGCCCCTCACATTCTGCATCCTCTGTGAAAAAGTCCCTGCTCTGTTGGTGACCAGAGACCCTGATCCGAGGCCTGGAGAAGAATACCTCTACCCTTCCCCACCCCTCAAATCTGTATCTTTTGCCCAAAAGGTCTGAGTGGGGAAAGAAGGTGAGAAGAAAGTAAACTGTGTGGCTGAGGTGTCATAACTATTCCCTTCCATCCCATCCTTGGGCCACACATTTCTTCCCGCAGCCCACACAGGGAAGGCAGGGTGTCCCCTCTGGGTCCCTCCAGCCCGCAATGCTGTGTTGCATCTCCTGTGAATGCTGGCACCAGTGTTCTCACAGCATCCTGACTTCCCTTCACGAAACGCATCCCTCTGTGCCGAAACGGCTGCTTCTGTGCCTTCCCCATCCTGCCACCTCGAGAGTGAGTGCTGGTTCTTGCGTGGGTTTGTGTTCCAGGACCCAGCCTACTGCCTGCGCAGAATAGGCCCCAGGAAACCCGCTGGAGAGTCACCGGCCACTAGCGGAGGGTGCAGACTCCAGGGCCAGGACTGTCCTGTGCTCCAGTCCTTCCCCCATGGCTCTGCTTGCCTGGGGCTGCAGCCAGGACAGACCAGTGACAGACCTGAAGCCAGTCTCAGAGAGCAGGGCTTGGCCTTTCCCTCCCCATCAGCTGCTGGACAGCAACACGACAAGAGATGATCGCTCTCTCCAAGGCCGTAAATGCTGCGGCAAAGCCCCACGTTCCTCCTATTGTTGGGGCTTTCCTGTTTTCAGCCCCTGAAGATGCCACATGGGAGGAATAGGGCTTTTCAGCAGGTGGATTCTTTCCAGCCTTGGGCACGGCTCTGCTCTGGGTGGTGTATTTATTTGAACTCCTTTGGCAAATTACACCTCCCAGAGGCCCGCGGACTCGCAGCCAAGGCTGATTTCTCTGGGGAAAGATAGCACCTTACAGAGTCAATAGGGAGGCTCTGTTCCCTGAGCAGAAAGACACTTTTAACAACAGCCAATGTTTTATTCTGTCGAGGTCACAAAAGCCTCTGTAGCCAAAAGGGCGCGAAGGGGAGGAAGAAGTAACCTTGAACTCGAGAAAGAAAAAGAAAATCGCTAGAGTTTGTAGATCCCGGTGATCTCCCGAGCCAGCCCCAATCCCAGCAACAGCAAATGTGGAATCTGTACCCATTGCTTCTCTTATCAGCACCTTTATGCTTGCTATGACTACAGAAGGGTCAAGCCTGTGCTATTTCCCCTTTTCTCATTCCCTTCTTTCGGGCTCTCTCCTGCCTTTCTTTTTTTCACCCTCTTCTCTCCATTTCCTCTTGCTTTTGTTTATAATCCGTCTCCCAAAACATGCACACATGTGCACGCACACACACAGACACCCGGTTCCAAACAGCTCTCCCCATGCTCAAAACTTTTTGAAGCGTTATGTTCTATTTTTTAACATATTAGGATATTGTTTTCTTCTCCATAATTTATTTCTGATGTCCTGTGAATATACTTGAAACCACTGACGAGCAAATATCGTTGACATTTCAAGAAGACATTCCTTGTTTGTCCTGTGGCTCCTTGGGGCATCACTGAGCACTCCCAAGGGTACCTGTACCTTGTTTGAGAAACATAGATTTATAAATCCCTGCATTTTTTTTTTTTTAATTTGCAAGCCCGCCAACTCACCATCCATAATATAGGTGACACGTTCGCATTTGGTTTAGGTGTTATTGAATTGCCCCAGATGGTGGAAATGTTAGCAACCGTGGGGATCATCAAGTATGGTTGGCCCATCTGGGGCACAGAAAGGGTAAATGACTGGCCTAAGGCCCCAGAGCAAGTTGATGGTAGAGTTGGGACTTGTCCCCAGGTGTCCTTTCAGTCAGAACGTTTCCATTCTTCCATATCTTCCTTCTTTGATGTTTTGGAAGATCCCATTGTGTTCTAAAATTATATAATTCAAAATAAGGGCATAGAAGTTAATCCCTGTGCCCTTTTCAACCTACCTTCTCTTCTTGAATTCATTCCTCTTTATCACTACCCTTTGTCGATAGATCCCAAGCAGCTTTAATCCTGTCTTCAAGACTGCATTTAGGTCCTAGACAAGTTGAGTTAGTTAATACCCTGAATAAATCGAATCACTTTTTCTATAGGATTATTTGTTGGTGGTGGGACTTAACTATTCGCTCAAGTATCACTTTTAGTGAGATACACTCTTCCTCCAAAACCTACAGTGGCTCCCCATGACCTATGGCATCAAAACCTTCCCCACCTCCTTCATCCACTGCTGTGGGATCCGGGCACCCAGGCTGGGGACACCGTGTTACTGCAGAGCGTAGGTCCGTCCCTATTTGGCCCTTGACACATGATTTGAAGACAAACAGGGTATTCCCAACAAGGGAAGAAGTGCTTGCTAGGGAAGCAGGGAAGGGGGTAGACAGGGGTGAGTGCAGCAGGTGCCCTGGGAGAGGGTCCTTAGCAATCCAATTCCAGTTTCCCCGTAACCTCAGTGTACCCCATCCTCTTTCCCCTCGTCATTGGCTCCTTTTCTCCTCGCGTGATGTGCCGGCAGCCACTCAACCTATGCCCGTGCATTCCTCAAGTCCTCACGTCTCCTCCCGAGAGGGTCCCCTACCCCTGGACTCTTCCCCTCCAGTCTGCTCACCACGCAGCTGCCAGAAGCAACTCCATCTTCTCTGTTCCCTGTGCAACTGTCTTCTGCCTCCTGCTTCATCCGTGGAGTCCAAATGCCTCAGTCTGCCCTCCAGAGTCTTTTAGTTACCATCCTATCCCTAACGACTTCATTTGCTGCTGTTCCTTCGCGTGACATCCTCCGTGAACGAAATAAATGCCTCTCACGCGGAGCAGAGGGCCCAGCCCTGTGGGGGTGCAGGAGATCGGAAGAGGTGACCCCCGGGGGCTAACGAGGGCTCATGGAAAGTAGACTATACCACTCTCTAGAGTCGCTTCTTTCTTTGATAGGGGCTATCAACCCATTAGATCAAAGGGTTGATCTATACATGGCATAACTTGTTTTCAACAGAGATGATTTTCTTCTTAATAATTTCCTACACAAGATGGGAGAGGCTGGGTGGGCCAGCTGTCACGTGCTCCCACTTACCTGGCATGTGACCGTAGCAGCTAGGATAAATGTTAAGCTGTGATGGCAAAGAGAACCCCAAATTACAGTGGGAGAAGGAAGGGTCACCTGACAGTCTGGGTGGCCCCGGCTGTCAGGGCAGTCCTGTCCCGTAACATCAGTCAAGCACCCAGGTTTCTTCCATTTTTCTGTTGTCGTCACCTGCAACTCCACAACCACATTCCCGCCAACAGGAAAGGGAAACGAGAATGTGAAGAGAGAGCAAATGCCGTCTTGGGGGATTGAATTGGAGTTTGCCCATATGGCCCCCATTCAGAGCCCACTGACCAGAGGCTAATCATGTGACGGAGATGCAAGGGAAACTGAGGAATGTAGTTTCTTGATGGGTACCATGTGCTCAGCCAAAACTCAGCAGGGATGAGGAAGGTCTTCATTAAAAGGAAGAAGGGGAGAGGATATCTAGCAGGGTGTATAACAGCCTCTGCCACAGTAACTTCTCCTCTTTAGCCCCCACATCCCCACCTGTTACACAAGGGCAGGAATTTCACCCTCCCGATCACACAGAGCTATCTGGAGGAAAAAATAAAATTGGACACATGAGGGCTTAGGAATATGTTTTTTTAAGATTTTTTTTTTAAAGTGCTGTGCTAGAATGCAAAGTTCAATAGCCATCTAAAAAACCAATCCGTTGGGGCACCGGGGTGGCTCAGTTGGTTGAACGTCCGACTCTTGATTTCAGCTCAGGTCATGATCTCGTGGTTGTGGTATCGAGCCCCACGTGGGGCTCCACACTAAACATGGAGCCTGCTTGGGATTCCCTCTCTCTCCCTCTCTCTCTGCCCCTCCCCCACTAGCACACATGCACACACACGCACACTCTCTCTCTTTCTCTCTAAAATAACAATGACAACGACAGCAACAAAAAACCAATCTGTCAGCGTCATAAGGTTAGACACACACCTGCCATATAATGGAACGCCCCACTCCTATGTATTTGCCCAAGACAAATAAAAAGTTACTTTCACACAAAAACCTGTATACATAAGTTAATAGTGGCTTATTCATGGAAACAACCCAAATGGGTAAAGAAACCATGGGGTAACACCCATAGAACGAAATACTACTTACTCAGCAATAAAAAGGAATGAGTCGCTGAATACGTGAAGTAAGTTAGATGAGTCCCAGTGCATGATGGTAAGCGACATAAGCCAGACTCAAAAGGCTTCATGCTGTATTATTCAGCTTATATGACGTTCTGGAAAAAGTAAAACTTCTAGGGATGGAAAACAGATGAGAGATCGCTGGGGCGGGGGTGGGCATTGAATGAGTGATTGCCACCTCTTTGGGATGGGAAGCTGACCACAGAGGAGCCTCAGGGAATGGGGTGGGGTGGGGGTGCAACTGTCAGATCTTCTTCATCCTGGCGCTTACACAGCTGTGTGTGTTTGTCGAAACTCAGAGCTGTCCACTAAAAAGGGCACATTTTGTTCCTTAATTTATACCTTAATAAACTTGACCAAATCAAGTGCTATTCTAATGCAAACTATTATTAAGAATCATCTACCGGGGCGCCTGGGTGGCTCAGTCGGTTGAACGTCTGACTTCGGCTCAGGTCGTGATCTCACGGTCTGTGAGTTCGAGCCCCGCGTTGGACTCTGTGCTGACAGGTCAGAGCCTGGAGCCTGCTTCGGATTCTGCGTCTCCCTCTCTCTCTGCCCCTTCCCCACTCATGTTCTGTCTCTGTCTCAGAAATAAACATTTAAAAAAATTTTTAAAGAATCATCTACCTAACAGCTCCCATAATGACTTAAGTTCACACTGGGTGACATAATGTAGTTCACAGCTTTCTTATACGTCATCTCAAATGAGCCCCAGAGAGGCCCTAGGAGGTGGCAGGGCCAGCCTCTTCACCAGATGATGCTCAGAGTATTTCAACTATTAGATAATGTCACGTAGCCAACGGGTGACACCGCTGCCACTTTAGCTTTCTAAATTTTGTTCTTTCTTCTTTGAAGGCCATCATGCTGTTTAGGAGTTTTGAATAGTATCAGATAAAGACCGAACATTAAAACAATAAAATAAAAATCTACCGGTTGGGAGCAGGAACAATAGAAGACCCAGGGATTTTTTTTTTTTTTTTAAACTCCCGATCTGCCCGTCCCTAGTGCTCCAAGCAGGATCCTCTGAAGCCTTTCTGTCCCAGTGAAGGCTGCAGTCCCCTCCCTGGGGACCCCCGTGTGACTCAGGCCGCAGGACGGGACCTCTCTGGCTGTGGGAAGACAACACCAAGACTTGACGACTTCCAGAAATTGGCTCCCTTGCAGGTTGCCAATAGTACCCTTCCCACAAGGCCATGGCAGGAGTAGACCCAGCCACTAGAGCCCCATGCCCGGATAAACAGCAGAAAAAGTGGGATGACGAGACCCGCCTAATCAAGGCTGACTATTTGGGGACCCAGGTGCGGGCGCCGCGCGCTTAAATACTTCTTTTGTCTTCATCTGTGCGTCAGAAAGATCACCCACAACCTGGCCAATTCGGGGCTGTCTCTTTCCATAGCTTCGCAGCCACTAATATCTGTATCACACATTAGAATGAAGCGTTTTCGCAGGTGTGCAGTGGTTTGCTTCTCCTTACAGAGAAAATCACAGGCCCGTCTTATCTGCAGGTGAGAAATAAAGACCCATAGAGCCAAGCTAACCGTAGTTGCGTAAATCAAGCTGGGCTAAGATCCAGCTAACAATTGGTGGAGCAGGACTTGGACCCATCTCACTTACGCGTCCAAAGCCCGCATGCTTTTTCTCACCTTACTCTGCCTCTTATTTTACCCCCAGCTGCTTTCTATTGTACACCCCCCCCCCCTACTTGCCCACACCAAGCACACGGGTTGGGGAAGCATCAGGAGCGTGTTGCCCATGGTAGTGAATCAAATGGTTGGGGGTGTGCTACCAAACAGCTCCTCAATGGCAACTGTTTCTAAAAATGTACTTGTCGTGGGGCGCCTGGGTGGCTCAGTCAGTTAAGCGTCTGGCTCTTGATTTGGGCACAGGGCGGGATCTCACAGTTTGTGAGTTCGAGCCCTGTGTGGGGCTCTGCACTGACAGTGGGGAGCTTGCTTGGGATTCTCTGTCTCCCTCTCTCTCTGCCCCTCTCCCACTGGCTAGCGCTCTCTATCTCTCTCTCTCTCTCTTAAAAGTAAATAAACATAAAAAGTGTTTAAAAATAATGTACCTGTCATTCATGAATTTTTAAAAATGCTCTTCACCTATTTTGTCCATCCCCTCCCCCTGGCAACCACCAGTCTGTTCTCCGAATTTGAGTCTGTTTGTTCATTTGCTATTTTTTCGCTTACACACAGAAGTAAAACCACATTGTATTTGTCTTTGTCTGACTTATTTCACTTAGCGTAATACCCTCTAGCTCCAACTATGTTGTTGCAAATGGCAAGATTGCATTCTTTTTTATGGCTGATAATATTCCCAGTGTGTGTGTGTGTGTGTGTGTGTGTGTGTGTGTGTGTGTATGTGTATGTCCATTAATTTATCAGTGGACACTTGGGCTGCTTCTATATCTTGGCTATTGTAAATAATTCTGTAATAGACATAGGGGTGCATATATACCTCTTCAAATCAGCGTTTTCATTTTCATTTTCCTCGGGTAAATACCCAGTAGTGGAATGATATGGTGTTTATATTTTTAGTATTTTGTGGCACCTCCATGCTGTTTTCCACAGTAGCTGCACAAATTTACATCTCCATCACCAGTGTATGAGGGTTCCTTTTTCACCCAATCCCTGACAACACTTGTTATTTCCTGTGTTTTTGATACCAGCCATTCTGACAGGTGTGAGGTGATAGCTCATGGTGGTTTTGAGTTGCATTTATCCAAAGATGAGTGATGTTGAACATCTTTTCATGTGTCTGTTGACCATTTTTTAAATCTGATTGTTTTGAGTTGTATACGTTCTTTATGTATCTTGGATATTAACCCCTTACTGGATATATAATTTGCAAATATCTTCTCCCATTGTGCAGGTTTCCTTTGTTTTTGTGATTGTTTCCTTTGCTATGCAAAAGCCTTGTATTTCGGTATAGTCCCGATAGCTAATTTTGCCTTGCTTTTGTTTTCCTTTACTGAAGTGACATATTCATAAATGTGTTGTGGAAGGTGATGTCCAAGAAATTGCTGCCTGTGTTTTCCTTTAGGAGTTTTATGGCTTCATGTCTCACATTTAGGCCTTTCATCCATTTTCAGTTTATTTTTGTGTTACGGTGTAAGAAAGTGGTCTGGTTTCATTCTTCTGCATGTAGTTGTCCAGTTTTGATGACACCATTTATTAAGATTGTCTTTCCCCCATTGCATAATCTTGCCTTCTGTCTCACAGATTGATTGACCATATAAGTGTGGATTTATTTCTGAGCTGTCTGTCCTGACCCATTGATCTGTGTATCTACTATTTGTGCTAGTACCATACTGTTTTGATTACTAAAGCTTTGTGGTATATCTTGAAATTTAGGATTGTAATATGTTAAGCTTTGCTCTTTTTTCTCAAGATTGCTTTTGTTATTCGGGGTCTCTTGTAGTTCCATATAAATACTAGGATTACTTATCCTAGTTCTGTGAAAAATGCTATTGGTATTGTGATAGAGATTGCACTGAACCTGTAGATTGCTTTGAGTCGTGTGGACATTTAACAGTATTCATTCTTCCAGCCCATGAACACAATACATTCTTCCATTTGTTTGTGTCATCTTCATTTTCTTTCATCAGTGTCTTACAGTTTTCTGTGTATAACTCTTTCACCTCCTTGGTTAAATTTATTCCTAGGTACTTTATTTTTTTTTGATACAATTGTAAACGGGATTGTTTTCTTAATTTCTCTTTCAGCTATTTCATTATTCGTCTATTGAAGCATGAAAGATTTTTATATATTAATTTCATATCCTGCAACTTCACTGAAGTCATTTTTTAGTTCTAATAGTTTTTTGATTCAGTCTTTAGGGCTTTCTATATGTAGTGTCATGTCATCTGTAAATAGTGAAAGTTCTACTTCTTCCTTACCAGTTTGGATGCCTTTTCTCTTTCTTGTCTGATTGCTATGGCTAAGGACTTCCAGTATTATATTGAATAAAAGTGGTAAGAGTGGACATCCTTGTGTTATTCCTGATCTTAGAGGAACAGCTTTCAGTTTTTCCCCACTGAGCATGGTGTTAGCTGTGAATTTTTTCATATATGGCCTGTATTATGTCAAAGTATGTTTCCTCTAAACCCACTTTGTTGATAGTTTTCATCATAAACAGATGTTGTATTTTGTCAAAAACTTTTTCTGCCCCAAGGTGATCATTATGGCTTTTATTCTTTTTCATTTGAATGTGATGTATCACACTGATTGATTTGCAAATATTGAACCACCCTTGCAGCCATGGAATAAATAGTTTTTGATTATGATGAATGATTCTTTTAATGCAATATCGAATTCAGTTTGCTGATATTTTCTTCAGGATTTTAGATCCATGTTCATCAGGGATATCGTGCTGTAGCTTTTCTTTTCTTGCAGCATCTTTTTCTACCCTGATACAGGGTAATGCTATCCTAGTAGAATGAACTTGGAAGCTCTCCTTCCTTTTTTATTTTTTGGAATAGTTTGAGAATAGATATTAACTCTTCTTTAAATGCTTGGTTGAATTCACCTGTGAAGCCATTTGAACCTGGACTTTTGTTTGTTGGAAGTTTTTGATTACCAATTCAATTTTGATACTAGTAATTGATTCTAGTTCAAATTTTCTATTTCTTCCTAAGTCAGTTTTGGAACATTGTACGTTTCTAGGAATTTATCTATTTCAGTTTGTTCGTATATAATTTTTCATAATATTCTTTTATAAGTCTTTGTATTTCTATCGTGTTGGTTGTTTTTCCTTCTAATTTCTGATTTTATTTATTTGAGTCCTCTTTTTTCTTAAAGGTTTATCAATTTTGTTTATCTTTTCAAAGAACCAACTCTTAGTTTCATTGATATTTTCTATTGTCTTTCTCTATTTCTGCTCTGATCTTTATTATTTGCTTCCTTCTACTAGCATTGGGTTTTGTTTCTTCTTTGTCTAGCTCCTTCAGGTGTAAGGTTAGGTTGTTTATTTGAGATTTTTATTGTTTCTTGAGTTAGGTATGTATCCTCTTAGATCTGCTTTTGTTTTGTCCCAAAGATTTTGAACCATTGTGTTTTGATTTTCACTTGTCTCCATTTATTTTTTTTATTTCCTCTTTGATTTCTTTGTTGACGTGTTGGTTGTTTAGCATCATGTTGTTTAGCCTCCTTGTGTACATATTTATTTATTCCAGTTTCTCTTATAGTTGATTTCTAGTTTCATACTGTTGTGTTCAGAAAAGATGCTTGATATGATTTCAATTTTCTTAGATTCACTGAGACTTGCTTTCTGGTCTCCCATGTGACCTATCCTGGAGAATGTTCTATGTGCGCTTAAGTGCACTCGTGAATCTCGTGAATCTTCTAAACCAATTTGTATTTATTTATTTAAACCCATTAAATTTTTTGGAGGAAGTAAGTTCTTCTGAGTATTACCATGCCCTCTACAAAATGATTTCTTTTTTTATTTCTCTTGACCTGACCGCTCCCAAATGGCAATAATTGTTCCCTATTCCTACTCTTTTGGGTTCTGTGAGTGAATCATTCTAGTCATGCCTTCACAATTTCATGCATGCTCTGCTCCATCACAGCATTTGGTTTCTTGTGGGTTTGCCTTGGCCCTTGTCCAAAGAGTAATTTTGCCAGGAAGACCTCATTTCAGTGTGGTCCCCAGGGCACGGACTTCAGCATTGAACTGGGTGCCAGCGCTTAGGGAAGACTTTCGGAGGGTTTGCAAGGCAGAAGATAATGATGTTTCCCTTTAATTAAGGATTTTGCTTTCTCAAAAGAGAAGGGGTATAAGCTGTGACATCTGTTTTATTCTTCAAAACCTGCCTCCTGTCACATTGCATTTCTTCTGCATTCACTGTTTTCCAACACCTCACCCCAAATAACCCTGTTCCGTTTACCCTCCTGCAGGCTGGGGCAGGCCGACCCCCCCCCCCCCCCAGTGCGCATGAGTGTTAGAGCTTCCTCGCTGCCTAATTACCTGCCCTGTGGAAGCCAGGAGGGGACCAGCCGCAGCTGGAGCCCAGCTGTAGGGAGATGGAATATTAAGACATTTTCCTTTCTTCCGAGTCCTTGTTAATTCTTCCCGGTGGTGATTAGCCAGTTATTTTTAGCTCCCTCTAAGCTTCCTGGTTAGTATTCAGGGCTGGTTTAGACCGCACAGAGGCACACTCAACATGTTCATGCTCCAATTTCATTTGGTCTCACTGAAGTGAATAAAATGAACTTGCAGGGTGGCCCATCCCCCAGCCTCCCCCGGTGCACCCTCTCCTGCTGCTCCCCGAACTGTTGGCTCCTGTCGCAAGGGCCTGCCGCCCTGGGGCCAGGGACAAAGTCTTGCAGGAGGGATCTGGAAAATGAGCAGTTTGGAAGCCATTGAGGAGATAGAAAGAGCACTGCACCAGGAATGAGGAAACCGAGGTTTTAGTCTGGACTTTGTCACCAGCTAGCTGTGTAACAGCAGGCAAGGTACTTGCCACCGGTAAGATAGTGTGGCTGGACCAATCAGCTCGTAAGTCCTTTCCGGGACTAAGATACTATTGATTCAGCAAGTCTAAAACAGTAGCTGAACACGAAGAAGCCTGTGTGCAAACATCTGGAAAGTGGGAGGGATGCGTGTGCCTTTTTCTTTCTTTCTTTGGTCCATCTGGCTTCCCTTTTCCAGAGCTCGTTCTTAAATGAAGGGTTGCTCTCACTCCACAACCCCGCCTCAGGCTTCTCCCTCTCCACAGTAACCCCTGGCGTTCATTGTCTCCCAAAGAACTCCCAGAGGTTCTGGGCCTGCTCAGAAGCCACTGTAGGTGCAGCAGAAAAGGACATCTGGGGAGATTTGGGCCCCTCGGTGCAATCTTGCTAACAAGAAGGAAGAGGCCACCGGGTTTGAGAAAGCAATCCAATTCCACTCCATTTAACCAGCCTGGGAATGATCAATTCTAAATGATGGCTCTTCATATACTTCCTCAAGCAAATACTGACTCTCAGCCAGTTCAAAGGGTACGTGCAGAGCCATTTTCCCAGCAATTCACTTGTTTTGGTGCAGGGGACAGAGCCAGCCCTCCCCCAGGATGCTTTTCCTCCTTTCCTCCTTTGTAACAGGGGGCTAACACCCGCTAGGCTACGTGTCATAGGATGAAATATCATGAATTCATAGACATCATTTGGCCCAAAGCCTTGTACGTGGTAGGTATTAGCCCTGGTCTGAAATCAATTAATTAGTAATAGCCAACTTTTCCCGAGTGCTCACTCTGGGCCAAGCAGTGCACCGCGTACAAGTGTGACCGGTGTTTTACAGCAAAGACTACTATACCGTCTTTTACAGGTTAAAACTTGAGAACTGCAGGAGGAGTCTCAAGCTCAGGCTCACACAAGCTCGCAGCGGAAGGGTGAGTCTGAGCTCTCAGCCACATACACGTACAAACGCCGCTTCTGAACGGGGAGATGTGATTTTTGCGCGTGTACATCCTTGAGGGCTGCACTCACTGAAAACAGTCCCCTGAGCCCTGCACAAAGTAGATTTTAAGAGAGATGTTGTTGATCCTCAGGACTATCCCCAGTCCCTTCTCACACCTTTAATACCTTCGTAACCAGCCACGTGTCCTGACTGTCACATCTCTGGTGCAGCAGCTGGTGACAAACCTCTCTACATCCCGAACACAGTCCTGCGTTACCCCCCATCTCATTCGCCAGCCCATGGATTGGCGTATCTGTGCAAGCCACACTGGCTATGGACCCCACGTATATTGGTTCCTCCGGCTCCCTTCCAAAGCCCCAGGCCCTTCACTGCCCCCCCCGCCCCCCCGCCCCGTGTTGGTGTTGAGAGCTAGGTTCACAAGCACCTCTTGGCCCCTCTGGCCAGGCTTCCTTGAGGGCGTAGCCCTCACGGGACTGACCTCTGGCTTCTCCACGACCGGGTCATAGTATGAAGGTTACTTCTGCAGTAAGTCGGGAGCGTAACAGGCAGAGGGGGCCAGTCAAGCATCGCTAACCTGTAGCCGTGAGGCGCACACGGGGGTGCATGTGGGTTCACCTTTAAAAGGCCTCTTCTGCTAGGGCCGTGCCTTGATTGACTAGTGATCCCTCGGGGTGCATTTAAGATACTTCAAGTAGTACAGGCTGGCTGCCTCTGCAAGCTTGGGTCGGGCAGGACCGGTCCTCTCCAGCTGGGATCCGGGACAGCCTACCCTGCCTTACCTCCCAATCGGTCCCAAACATGGGCTCCGCCCAGCCGCTGCAGGGGGAGAGATCTGGAAACTGCTGTTGTTTGCACACAAGGCCAGGCGAAGCCAAGCCCAATGCATCATCTTTTAATGGCTCTCTCTGCAAGCAGGTCTTACTTAAAGGGACCTCCAGCTGGTCAACCCTTGCCCCTCGGTCTCTGAGTTTGGGACTAGAAGGAAACTCTTGTAAATCTCCTAATGCTCGGAACCACGCATTTTATTGTAATCATAAACGGCACCCAATGCCACAGCAGGTGCACCTGGGCACTGGGTTAAATAATAAATGCAGTCTGTTTCCCAGTCACCCAGCCCAACAGGCCCTGAGTAGCAGGGGGGAGGAGCAGCAGAGCAGAAGCCAAGGGTTGTATTGCCGCGAGAGAATCAGAGAGGGAGCCTTCTCACATTGGGCTCAGAGTGTGGATGTCGATGCACACGGCAATTCTTCCACATTTATGTGGGGCCAGGTTCAAATACCCGTTTTCTGGCCGTGTGCTCTCGGGCAGGTTGCTTAATCGTTCTGAGCCTGTTTTCTCAACCGGGAGACAAAAGCGCTTCATCCTGATGAGCAAATGGATGACGGGGGCCTGGGCTCCCTCTGCCAGGATTTTGCCCCTCCCCTCAGGTGGCGTTGGAAAAATCTGCCCCTTAGGTCTGTCCTTGGTCAGAGAGCCCCTGAGGCCAGGGAGAAAACAGAGTTACGGCCCACCTCGCACCCACAAGGAGGGCTTCTCTCAGAAAAACAGAAAATAAGGATCGACGAGGACGTGGAAAAATTGGAACCCACGTGCTGTGTTGGTGAAGACGTCAAATGGTGCAGCCACCGTGGAAAACAGTATGGCAGCTCACCAGGACATTTAAAATAGAATTACGGTATGATCCAGTAATTCTGCTTCTGGGTACACGGGTTCCCCCCACTATCCGAAAGGAGTGTTTCTATGAAAACTTTCACAAGCTGAAATGGCATAAAGCAAAGAGGTCATCACCATTAACTTACATGGAAAAGTGTCTGGTGTTCCCAGATCCAAAAAGTAACCTCTCTTAGGCTTTTCTGAGAACATAGGATACACCTTGCTAACGGATGCACGGAATAAAACGAGATGCATCACAGATGCTCACAGACACAGTTCAAGACTATGGTGGCTTGGGACAGAGGTCTGAGCATAGTTCCCAGGGGAGGAGATTGGAGGGGCCGCCCTTGCTGCTGGTGGGTGAGCTGCCTCTATAGAGGCTTGTTGCAAAACAAATGCTGAATGCTAGTTTTGCTTTTCACCTCTTTTCATAAAAGTGAAACTCCTCTTTGGATCTCTTTGCCTAGCAAAAATGGGTATTCGTAAAAGTAAAGTGGCCCAATGTGAAGTTTCAACAAGCGGGGGAATACCTGTATACACAGAAGAGTTGAAACCAGGGTCTTGAAGAGATGTTTGTGCACCCATATTCATAGCAACAGTAGTCATGATAGCCCAAAGTAGAAGTAACCCAACTGGCTGTTGGCGATGAATGGATACACAAGATGGGGTGTATGTGTCTATTGGAATGTTACTCGGCCTTAAAAAGGAAGGAAATTCTGGCCACAACACAGATGAAAGTTGAGGACATTATGCTAAGTGGATAAGCCAGTTACAGAAAGACAGATATTGTGTGAGTCCCCTTTAAAGATGTACCTGGGGTAGTCAAGTTCATAGAGACATAAAGTAGAATGATGGTTACCTGGTTTCCGGGGGGTGGGAAAGGAAAGATTGGGGAGTGGCTTAATTGATACCGAGTTTTAGGGTTTTTAAAAAAATTTTTAATGTTCATTTATTTTTGAGAGAGAGAGAGAGATTGATTGAGAGCAAGTCGGGGAGGAGCAGAGAGAGGGAGACACAGAATCCAAAGCAGGCTCCAGGCTCTAAGCTGCCAGCACAGAGCCTGCCTTGGGGCTCGAACTCATGGACCGCGAGATCATGACTTGAGCTTAAGTCAGACACTTAACCGACTGAGCCACCCAGGCGCCCCATATAGAGCTTTAGTTTTGCAAGACGAAAGAGTTCTGGAGGTTGGTGTCGCAATGATGTGAATGCAATTCACACAACTGAACTATACATTTCGAGATGATTAAGGGTCATTTCAATGTTTTGTGCATTTTATCAGAGAGACAGACTGAGTTAAAGTTATGGAGCAAACTAATAAAGATCAGTTAATAAATCTTAACATCATTAATAAATGATGTTACAACGAAAAACAAAACAAAAACAGAAACACCCACAATAGAAAGAAAGTGATGGAGCAAAGAGGTAGTGATGGTGGTGACCGGGAACAGATTCTTCCAGACAAGATGGGCACTAGACTGATGCCCTCATCATTCCAGACTGGGCTTGGTGGTCAGTGGCCAGCTTTGTTGGCCCAGTTTTGGCCTCAGTTCTGGAGTCTGCAGATGAAACAGGGTGCGTGTGTGTGTGAAAATGCCGACCTTCGATTTGTTTTACTTTCTCTACAGGTAGATAGTAATAAAAATTAAAATATTAAATGTTACTGAGCCTTGACCTGTGCTTTGTATATGTCACCACCTTCAATTTTCCCAGCAGTCAAAGGAAGTAGGTGTTACTACCCTTAATTTACAAGCAAAGGAAGCAAAGTTCAGGGGACTAAGTAAGAATGGCAGGAGTTATGTAAGCCACCAGCGCGTGCTGGGCACGTAGTTTGGGTGGCCGTGATGGTGTGTGCTGGGCACTGGGGACACAGGTGTGCCTGGAGCTTCCGTGTGGTCTCTGGGGGCCCCCAGGACCACTGAGGAGACATACACAATGACAGAGGCTCAAAGTAGAGTCTTGATGTTACGGAAGGGGCATCACAGAGACTCTGGAGTTCATGCAAAGAGGAGGACCCTGAATTGGCAGAAAAGGGAGAAGTGAAGGAGGCTGAAACTCTAGGAGACAGGAGGTGAATAGTAGATTTAAATAAAAAAAAAAACACAGTATTCATTCGGAGGAAAGGGAAGCACGGTCGCAAACACGATTTCCTAATGTGGGTAAAAGGTTGGGGGAGACCTTCTGCGGGGATTGCTACTGTAAGCACATTTATGCCCACGTAATAATTGCTAAGATTTATTGAGCCCTGATTGTGTGCCAGGCCCTAGTCTAAGTTCTCTATGTCCAGTAGTGCATTTGGCCCCACCACCGCCCTACGAGGTAGGTCTTACTCATTGTTCTCATTTTGCCCATGGAGAAACTAAGGGCTCAGAGAAGTGAGGTGACGTAGTCCCCCATCATGGAGCCAGCAGAGCCAGGATCTGGACCCACGATCCAGAACACGAACACCCAGAACACGACTCCAGAACACGAACACCCAGTTCCCACTCTGCGTGGTTTGGTGATACGGAGCGATCATCCAACCAAAATCATTGCATTCGGCCATGGACGTAAGCGCCAGTCGCGTGTGGTCAGAAATTAGTATTTCGCGACTTGTTGCTGATGTTCGTGTTGAGTGCATTGCACGTGTTGCAGATGCCACAAAAGGCCTACAGATGAACGCGAGGGGCTATAAGGGGCGGGGTGGGGGGGGCAGGTGTAGAACAGTAATGAAGCTAACTGTCGTTTCCAACGGTAAATCGTGACTTCACCCCTACGTATCCTGTATTCACCGCAGAGCCAGCAGACATCATGAGGGGAGCTCACAGAGGTCAGGAGGACCTAAATTAGGCAGCAGGGAGTGTTTTTAAGTGACTAGAAACCCAGGTCAAAGTAGCTTAAGCGAAGAGGAGAATCCGTTGGCTCGCCCGACATCCGTTGGCTTCAGGAATGGCCTGGAGTGGAATCAGCTAAGAAACACAGGAATTGTGGCAGAGACCTCAGGAGGCACCAGTCTCTAGTTAAGGCTCCACGCTAACCTTAGGTCGCTCTTTCTTAAAATTTGGCCAAAGTTCAGTTGCACGAGAATGTCTTGGAGGAGGGGGGTGGAGGAGCATGGTAAAAATGTCCATTTCTGGAAGGGAAATTCTAGAGCCAGGAAATCAGACTCCCTGGGGAATGTGGCTCAGGTGACTCTTGCAATTCAAAATTTGAGAACCGGTTGGCTAGGGTTACAACAGCAACAAAGTGCGTCACGTGATCCGTTCCCGAGCCACGCTTCTCTATGGAAACCGTGCTCCTTTCTTGTTACTTCATTGAGTAGTTACCCAATGGTGGGATTAACTGAAGCCATTTTCTCTACTGGACTGTAGTTTTCACGAGAGCAGGAACTACATCTGTTGGTACGACGCCCTCCATCAAATCCCCCTTGAACTCAACTCGGTGTCTGGTGCACGGGGAGATCTCGATAAATATTTATGGAACGCGTGAGGGGGTGAATGAATGGATGGCTGTAATGACTTCGGGTCCACAGAGTCTCACACACTTTGCTCATGTAATCCACACAACAACCCCCTCCCCCCCACCATGAGGGGGGTAGTCTAGATACTATCATTTCATTTTTCAGGTAAGAAAGCTGAAACTTAGGGAGAAGGTGAGCCGCTCAAGTCGCGTACAGAGTAAATGAATGGTCCCTAAGCTCCTGCTCTGGGCTCTTCCAACAGCTTCATTCCAGCAGGATCCAGGGGCCCATGGAGGCGGTGGGTCGCCATAAGGATGTCCCCAGAAAGGCAGAGGTGGCACACCCCATCCCATTCCCCAGCCGATCCGCAGGTCTCCTTCCTGAACACTCCTTTGTTGTCTCACCCCGTCCTCATTCAGCTCAACTTCTTCAGCTCTTTCATTGCTCCGACTCCTTTCTGCAGGGCTCAGGAGAGGAAATCAAAAGGAAGAGTCGGGATAACAAGAGGCCAGTTGCTGAGAGACCTGTAAACGGGTCTGATCTGCAGAAGAGGACAAGGAGCCTCCATTACACCACATATCCCCAGCCCCAGTCTGCGGTCCGGACACCGCAGATCAGAACCACGCCCACACCTAGCAGTGGCTGGGGCAGCCGGGGCCGCCCTCATGACCACGGCAAATAGCTACAATTGTCGGCAAAGAAGGGAATAAACTCCGAGGTGTTCTGTTGTTCAAAGCACCGCTAAGTATCCTCTAGCCCCTCTCGTGCTCCTAACAATCCGCTGGGCACACGGAAGGGGAAAACAAGAACGTAAGGCTCAGACGCTTGCCTGGAGGAGCAGTAGTGTCCTTTACGTTGGGAGGAGTGCGACGCGATGACACAAGAAGAAATCAGAGCATGTGTCCCCTTCTGGTCTTGAGGCTGTGGGAGGTCAGGAGTGAGCTGTGTGGGCCAGAGGGCAGAGTGAGTGTCATGGAAAATGTGACTGAGTCTGGAGACAGTTGTAATTTCAAAAGGCTGTGGACAAGGGGAACATTCCTGGGAAGGCAAGAATGAGCTTACAGAGGTTCTGGCAAGCAGGAAGAGGTCGGCGAGATGGTTGTCTACTTCTGCGCTGGGCTCTGCCCTCGCTAGCTTGTGCTTGCGTTTCTTCGATCAAATGCGATGCTCAATTATGGTAAGAAATAGTTTAAATTAGGAAGCATCACAATCATCTACTTCATAGGGTTGTTGTTGTAAGGGTTAAGTGAGTTACTGCACGGACGGAGCTTGTTTAAAGTGGCAGGTTTAAATAAAATAGTAGCGATCTTCGTTCAGTAACATCCCTGGAGCTCCTGCTCTGTGGCAGGCAGGCAGTGCGGTAGGGGTAAAGCGGTAAAGCATAAGATCCTTCCTCTAGAAGATCGCCCAGGAAGGAGAGGAGAGAGCCAGGTAATCCTACTACGGCACAAATGCAAGTGTTAAGTACCCTGACGGAGGAAAGCACAGGACAGGGTGACACTCAGGGCCGGGTCACCGCTAAGTCTGCCTAGGGGCATCCTGGGAAGGCTTCCCGGAAGAGGTGATGACTGTGGACTCCAAAGCGAGAAGTTTCCCAAATGAAGGGGAGAAGGGGGAACCGCCAAGTACTAGACGAACCAAATGTGGTGGAGAGGCTGGGTGGCATGGGAATCTGAACTGGAGAGTTAGGTCAGCGAGGGTCCGAAGGACCTTGGGTGTCGAGGGAAGGAATTACAGGCCCTAAGAAGGGGGCAAGGAGGCTGGTGGAGAGGCTGGTGGATCTGAGCGTGTGGGGCCCTTGCCTCCCTGGGCCTTGTTTCTTCACCCATAGGAAGGAAGCTGGGAGAGCCAAGCCCAGATTTATACAACTGCCGGCCCAGCCGCGGTGCTGCAGAGGAGGACAGGTTAATAGACACATTGTCAAATCATTTATTTAACAAATTTTTACTGAGCACCTGCTATACCCAGGCAGCAATGAACAAAGGGAGATGAGGTCCCAAGTGCTGAGCCCAGGCTCCTAAAAATGGGGCAGGAAGGGACCTGCAGGGTCCCCCCGTCTTGCCACCTAGGCAAGGATAGCACCCATCTCTTTGGGCAGAATGGGAGCCGCTGTGTGCAAGGGCACGCACCTCGGGGTGGGGCTTGGGGTAAGGCCCCCTCCCGCCTCCCTCTCCGGGAGGTCTGTCTCACCTATGAGCCTTCCTGTGGAGACAGATTTTCCCAACTAGCAGGGGAAGTGGGCACGCACAGAGAGTGGGCGGGACGGGTGAGAACTCTGGCACAATCCCAGGCTCCCACAAGACAGGCAGACCAGCAGCCTCAACGGTTTGTAGACGTTTAGGTAAATATAAACTCCCTCGTTCCCGGGCTCTAGAAAGCCCTCTCCGTCCGTGCTCTAAAACCAGCCTGCTGGGCATTGTCCCGTGTAAAGGAGTGCTTTCTTTGTTAAATCTTTTAATCCCACTGTCTCCTATCTTGCCCACTCCTCCACATTCCCACAGATTCCTAGGGAGCCCTCTCTCTGTTCTGATGCAGATTTATCCAGCTGGAACCAGTTCAGGTCCAGGAACAATTGGAAAGTAATGGGCTGGAGGGTTGCTGTCATTTGCCCACAGACAAAGGCTTAATATGGGCAGAGCCTGGTGTCGGGACTAAGTTCAAGGTCGGGGACAGAAACTCCCTACGGCTGTTGCTGTGGGCTGCAGGCTGAGGCACCCTGTCCTACCTCTCCGTCGTTCCTAGAACGTGGCCCATCTAACCCCGGCCCCCTGCTTGCCCGCCACATAACTACCTCCTGGGTGTCCCCAAGAGTGGTACTCCGTTGTCAGTTGCCTATGGTTTCCTCACCCTGCTGCTGGGGCCCTGCACATGAATGTTACTTTCCTCATTCCCCAGCTGTTGGTTTGAGGCTATATGAAAAGTAGGGACACCGTCTACATCACAGAATTATTGTGAAGTTCCAATTAGATAATATAGAGGGGCGCCTGGGTGGCTCAGTCGGTTAAGCGTCTGACTTTGGCTCAGGTCATGATCTCGTGGTTCGTGAGTTCGAGCCTCATGTCGGGCTCTGTGCCGACAGCTCAGATCCTGGAGCCTGCTTCAGATTCTGTGTCCCCCTCTCTCTGTTCCTCTCTCTCTCTCAAAAATAAACATTAAAAAAAATAAATTAGATAATATACATAAGCCACACAGTAGATGCTTTGGTGACCATGGGACTCATTCTCTCTTTCTTCCCAATGGTCTGACACTCAAGTCGACAAAAAATGGTGAGCATTTACTCTATGCCGAGGGCTGTGTTAAGCACCGTGAGCGATACACTAGAAGTATGCTCCACGTGGTTTCTACTCCTAAATCAGTCCACTAAATAATCAGGAAATGGGTTTTATGGGCTTGCCCCATGCCTGGGATCATTTAGGAAGAGTGACAAATTCCAATAGGCATGAAATATGACACCATCCTTTCTCATGACACTCTGGGGAGAGAACGTATCACAGGAAAAGTTAGATTATAAGACCTAACAATGCTTGAGAGGACAAACATAAAAAACCACACGACGTGCACAATTCATGGCTAAATGGCAGGGATGGTCCAGTGGAGGGGAACGCCCGGGCTACACACATCTGAAACTCAGGACACCAATGGAGAGGACCAAGTAGGGCTGGGGATCCCCAGTTTCATTACTGGCGTTTTGTCGCTCAAGGGAAGAGGCTAAATCATGTGTCATGGACCACACTGTAGATCAAAGACGGTGATGTCTGAAAATTAAGTAAGACAACTTCTTCTTGTCCCCTCACTGCTGAACGAGCGGGAACAAGTGACTTATAAGTCTCACTTTCTGCAAGTGGAAATAATAGTTTCTACCTCGTGGAGTTAGAAAGATGAAATAAGATATTTTCACGTGTATCACTTGATCACTTAATGTGTCAATACGTTAGCATTTATTAATAATACGAAGCAAAGCTCTGGTGGTGGTTTTTCTTGGAAATACAACCCAGCTTAAGCCTCCAAAGTCATCTTGGTGGCTGGGAAAGATGTGACAACTTCTATAGTAGCTGAATTCAGGTGAATTCAACTTTTGGAAACGGCTTTTCATATTTTATGTGCCAATTTATTGAATCGGGGGACATAAAACTCCAGCCATTCAAGAGAGGAAAACTCTGGGGGCTTCCTTTATTTCCAAAGTCATTTTCTCCACCCCCCACCAGAGACAGATCTTTGGAGATTCTGGGTAAACGCACACACGCATCCTGGGTCTGCAAGATGGGGCACGCCTGCCTCTCATCCTGGCCAGTCTCAGCCTGGGCCCCGGCTCCCTGTGGGTGGATTTCAGTCCTCCTATTTCTTCTCCTGGCAAGACTTAGCAGAGGGGCTCAAAGAACTCAAGGCAGTTGTCTCTTATCCATGGTAAGGGGGGATAAGCTTAGCGGGATTATTCAAAATCCATGTTCCGCCCAAATTGCTTCTTAAACTCTTTACTGGGATCGCTAACAGGCCCTGATGCTGACTAGTCAAGTCCTCTGCCATGTCCTGTGCTGGTGGGTATATCACTGAGGAGAGCCACAACGCTGCTGGCAACGAGAAGCAGGAGAAAGAGGGAGGAGGAGAAAGGGGAGGGACAGACTGAACCATTAGTCTATGAATAATTGAGAGTTGACTCTATTTGGAGATTGACTTTGATGATGGTTTGGCCCGAGTGGGGACCCTGGAGACTCCGTTCTAGCCTCATCATGGTAACCACAGGGCCACAAGCCAGGCACGCAAAGTGCCTTCCTAAGCGGCAACAGCCATTGCCATCATTACCCAGCGGACGGTGTTTCAGGGGACACAGTAGCCCCTGTGTGGTCCTACAGCCATGTCATCGTGAGTGGGGAAAGGCTCCGAGCCCAGGGCCCACGCAGCCGTCAAGGACAGTGGTCTTCTACCAGTTAGGCCCACCATCGTGGGGAGGGATGAGTGAACTGGGCCTTGGGCGGAAAGGCCCTGAATCTGGGGGCCTCGGGAAAGGGCTTTGCAGCCTCCTTCGGTTTTCCTTTCAATCCTATTTGACAGACTTTCATGGGAATTAGGATCAGGGCAGGAATGGCATGTGCCACGGGTTGAGACTCGCCGTCTCTTTGCCGTGTTGGCACAAAGCCCCCATTGTGAGTGAACCGCAAGGCTGGGTCATGTTGCACCTGTGGGAGGGGCACGCCGGGTCTATCTGAACACTCCATCGAATTCTCTCACCAAGGACTGTTTACTTTTTCAGCCTGTAGTGTCACCTCAGTCACCCAGAGAGAGGCAGTCAGAGGTTTGCGGGGGGCGGGGGGGGGGGGTGGCAGACAGCAGCTCTATTTGAGCTATGTGACCCCAGGAAACCACTAAATGCCATAGCTTCTGTTCCCTCTTCTGTGGAACAAAGGGCAAAAATGTTTCCACTCAGGATTGTCGAGAGGAATATAGAAGATTGAAATTCTTATGATGTCCAGCATAGCCCCTGACAGACATCAGTCAATGAAATTGTTTTCCCCCTCACGTCCCCGACAGTACCAGCGTTTGTGGTCTCTTGACATGGGGACCGATCCCTTCTGAAGTGGGGTCCCCAGGAAGGAGCTGCTGTTGTCACAGGACCGACCATCTGTGACATTATGCTGTTCGGAATTGTTCTGCCAATGGAGGGGACCCCCGATGTGTGAGGTCTTGGGGGGCTTTTTCCCTGAAGGACAAGGACACTTCTCTGCCTCTGAAGAAGAGAACCCCAAATTAGGGAAGCCATGGGAAACAACAAAATTCCTTGGGGACCCTCAGCTAACCCTGAAGGTCAAACCATAATGGGGTAAGACAGTATTTTCCTCAGTCAGAGGGATCACCAGGCCAAAGGGAGCTCCAGGGACACCCAGAACGAAGAGCATTCACTCCAGGCGTTTCTTTGGTTGATTTGTGGAGCTCCTGGAGTGGAGAGGGGCCAGGGCGTGAGCAGGTGCACAGGGTGTGAGAGTTAAGGTCCTTGAGCCCGACTGACCATTTGGAGAAGGAGCTTTAAAGAGACAGCGATTCGGGGCCGGCAGCGAGGATGGCTCTCACCTCACTGATTTACCTGAATGATTGTTTAATGCTTGCAGTCATATGGCTTTTGCTCGTTGGGGATCTCCACCAAGAAGAAGCCGGGGAGCTAGAACAGAGAGTGTTGCTGAGAAATATGTGGGTAGGAGTCCTCGTCTGCCGGGCTGCAGAGGGGCCACATCAGGAGTTCCCCTGGCCTGGAGGGGGGTGTCAGCTGGGGAGTCGGGACTCCTCAGACTGTACCCAGTCCTGTCCCTCTCCCTGAGGTGCTGGTGAGGAGGCAGCCCTCCCCCTAGACCAGCTGCCCTTGGCTCCCCTTCCCCGGGCATCTGTCTCCCCAGAGCAGCCAAAGGAGATGAGCTCATTTCTAGAACCCAAGAGGCGGCTATGACCCCATCTTGCCAGTTACTGCTGGAGTCGGGCAGTTGAATCCAGGCAGGGCATCATGTTGGCGCCAGGCCAGCCTCGAATCGGGCAAATGTGCTGACTCATGTCCCTCTTCCAACAAGCCCTGGGAGTTGGCACGCAGGGCGCAGCACCGGGGTGTCTGATGGCTGACAGCGTGGGCCACCTGGCAGGGACCAACCGAGGGTGGTGGGGGGGGAGGCGGGGGACAGTGCCTCTCTACAGGAGCCGTCACCCACCTGTACCCCGGTCCCACATTCCACTAACCACCACGGGGGACCAAAATATGTGCTCACCCAAGATTTCAAGGCTTCTTGCACAAGCAGAAACAAGCACATCACAAGAGGGAATGTTGTAACAAGAGCAAGTGTTATGCTTCGCCGGAGAAAAATGGATACCTTGCCTTGGATAACCTCCAAAACTCAGGCTGGGTATATAGTAAAGCTTAGCGGTTTCTTTGGGGGAAAAGGTCGCACCTTAGGGTTTGAAAACCTAGCGTAGAAAAGTCTAAAGACTAAAACAAACATGGCCCATCATCCCCTCTCCGCCACCCCCCAGGTAATAGCTGTAGATGGTTAATGAATACAAGTACTTGATTGGATAATATATGTGGACAAAAAGGTACAAATTAAAAAGTGAAACACCCCCCCCCCGCCTTGTTTATTTCTCTCTCCAAGGCACCACTTTGAAAACTTTCTTTTGTCCCCCCCCCCCCCCCCCCCCCCGGGGAGAAACGTTTATGTATGAAACAACATATCTGTTTGCACTCCCTGGGACAGCAACCCCACTGCATTTTCGGGTGCCCCGAGTGAGGGCTGCGTTCAGTTGGTGCACAACGTGAACAGTGCCCACCAGAGTTATGCAATGTGGTAGGAGTGTGGTTTCCACATCATAATATACCCCAGAGCTCTCTCCAGATCAACACATAGATTCATCTCTTTTGTAAAAAAAAAAAAAAAAAAAAAAAAAATCTGACTTCACAGATCCCACATTTAGAGGTACCATAATTTATTCAACCAGTCCCTATGCCTGGACAATTTGTTCTTTTTTTTTCCCCCAGTTGCTAAAAGGCTCCACTTAACATCCTTCTGTAGCTATCTTAGCAAACTTTTATGAGTGTCCACGGAATAAATGCTTATCAGCAGGATTCCTAAACCCATGGGTACGTACATTTCAACTTTACAGATTTTATCTAATCAGTAGCGTCTATAAATAACAGCTACTCCAAGGAACAAAAGAGTTTCTCTGATTGAATTCCTCCCTGAAATAAGGTGAAAAGGATTGACCTGACATTGGAATAGAACCCCTTATTACCACGGGCGGCACTGAGGGTGTGTGCACACAGATTGGCTGAATGGAAGGGAGGCGAATCAGATGAGGGCCTGGAATAAAAGAAATCCTTCAGAATTTAAGAAGGGCTGTCATCCTAACCACTGATAAGGAAAAGCGTAGACAAAGGGGTTATAAAGGCTGCAGTTAGGGTCACTGTACCCTGGCTGCCGCCAAGTAGCTCAGAAACAAAGTGGGAGCTCCCCCTGGGCTGGAGGCTTTTACAGCACTTGCTGGAATTTTCTCAGAGGCCCCACCATTAGATGTGTGTTCTAGTTGCCCAGCACAGTTATCTATAACAGTTCATTGTTGTCTCTCGTGGTCCTATGGAATGACTGGGCTCAGCTGAGCGGTTCCCACTGGGGGTCTCCCATGGAGACCCAGTCATAGGTAGTCTGTTGTTTCAGCTGGAATTGCCCAAAGGGATTTATGATCTCCCCCAGCGTCCTGTAGGTTACTATCCTCCTAACGAGGAGAACTAAGGCTTGGCCATTCCTCTTTGGTTCCCAAAAGAGAGATCCCCAGCCCACACAGACTTGGAGGAAAAGGGGGATTTATTGACTGAAGTACCTTAAATGTGCAGGAGGGTTTTAGGAATAGCTGGATCTAGCTGTTAAGAGAATGTTATTAGGAATTTGTTTCTCACCATCTCTCAAATTTACTTTTCTCTCTCTTGACTTCTTTCTCAAATAATGCCACCAAGGTCTCCAGGGTCAAGATTATCAATCTCAAGGGACAGAAATCCTCCTTCTCACAGGACCTTCAGCCCCATCCTGAAGCTGTTGGGCTGGTTTGGGTCACAGGCACGTCCCTGAACAGATCGTCACAACCAGGGAAGGGACATGCTGGCCAGGCCTTAGTCTCCTGCCAACCTCTGGATCTGGGAGGTGGGGGTCAGACTTTCCCAGATCATATGGCCTGAGACTAAGACCAAGGATGAGGTGAGGTGGTTCCTTGAAATGAAGGTGGAAAAAGGGAGACATTGGAGACCACTTGACTCCAGTCCCCAACCCAGTGACGGCATGTCTCCCACACTACCTGTGTGGGCACTTAGACGTGATCAGTGGGAGGAAGCAGGCTCAAGGCCTCTGAAAGCAACCTCTTCCACTATCAGGCAGCTCTAAGTGTAAGTCATTAGAAAGTAAGATATACCAACACTTTAATGGTCCCTTTGTGTCAGGCACCGGGCTATGTACATTTCAATTTCTTTTCATAATAGCCTGTTAAAGAGTTACTATTATTGACCCTGTTTTACAGGAGAGGAAATAAGACCAAAAGCCATTAAGTAATTTGGATATTTCAAGGACAAAATCTTTCTTTTAAAAAAAATTTTAATGTTTATCCATTTTTAAGAGACAGAGCACGAGAGGGGAAGGAGCAGAGAGAGGGAGACACAGAATCCGAAGCAGGCTCCAAGCTCTGAGCTGTCAGCACAGAGCCCAAGGTGGGGCTTGAACTCACGAACCAAGAGATCATGACCCCAGCCGAAGTCAGAGGCTTAACCGACTGAGCCCCCCTGGCGCCCCAAGGACAAAATCTTCATGATAAACCTCTATACCACGAAGGTCGGCCCCACTATGATTTTTACCCATTGACCTTTCTTTGGCCTTTTGGAGTTAATTGGATAAGCTCTTCAAATAACTGTAGACAGCTATTACATATGTGCCAAGATTTCAGTCTTCTCAGGTAAGCAGCCCCAGCACCTTGTAAATTCTGAGTGTAAAATGGTTTGTGGAGATTTCCCAAAATGCTTTTCTCTGGGCATGCTCAGTGGCCCTCTTAGAATGTGCTTAAAACCAAACTGCTCCAAATGGGGTCCAACCAGTGTGAAATACTACAGGACCTCCTACTCGGCTACTATACATGTGTCGACGTGACCTCAGATTACCTTCAGGTCTTAAGGAGTCACGTTCCTTTGACAACTCAGACTGAGTGTGGAGTCGGCTTCTATCCTAAGGGCCTCGTCAAAGCTTCTGCTGAGTCTATCCCCCAGGTCATCACAGGGCAGTTAACTTTTTGAGCCTCAGGGGCAAGGCTTTACTTTTAACCTTGTTCAATTTCACCCTGTTCATTTAGTGGATCGTCCCAACACTTCTGGGAATTCTCATTCTGTCATTCAATGCCCCGTCCACTCTCCCAGCCTGGGTCATTCTGAGTCAGAAATTAACATTTGACCAAATAGAGGCATGAATAGAAAATGCCATGGGAGGCCTGCTTAGGGGCACATTCATCGGTTAACAAATCCCACCAGCTACACTCTCCCTCACCTTCAGTGCCTGCCATTATTTTTAAGAGTTCACGAGATTTTGCCAAATACCATGATGAACAAATGACAGACGAGCCATTTCCAAGGATCTAGTACCTTCTTAAACTATTTCAAGAGGAAGAGAAATTCGTTTCTCATTCTTTTTTTAAATTTTTTTAAATGTTTATTTCTGGGAAAGAGAGAGAGAGAGAGAGAGAGAGAGACAGAATCCCAAGCAGGGTCCAGGTTCCCAGCTGTCAGCACAGAACTCCATGCAGGACTCGAACTCACCACGAGATCGTGATCTGAGCCGAAGTCGGAGGCTTAACCAACTGAACCACCCAGGAACCCCTCTCATTCTTTAAATAATTTTTTTTAATTTTTTTAACATTTATTTATTTTTGAGACAGAGAGAGAGCATGAACAGGGGAGGGTCAGAGAAAGAGGGAGACACAGAATCTGAAACAGGCTCCAGGCTCTGAGCTGCCAGCACAGAGCCCGACACGGGGCTCGAACCCACGGACCGTGAGATCATGACCTGAGCTGAAGTCGGACGCTTAACTGACTGAGCCACCCAGGCGCCCCTGAACTCCTCTCATTCTTTTATCCATTCAATGATCCAGTGTTTAATGAGCACAAGCTTTATAAGCTGAGAAGCCCTGGGCAAGCTGCTTAAGCCACCTGTGCCTTTATTTTCTAATCTGTTAAAATAAGGATAATAGCTTCACAGAGCTAACGGAGAAATTTAGTGAGATAACCAAAAGTTGCTTCAAATGGTTCCTGGCATAGGCTCGACGCTCAATGAATAGAAAATACAGAGCCCTGTTATGAACCCATCCATGCTAACTCTTTTCCCTCTTGCGTCTGAACTTTGTCCTTTGACCCTGCTTGACCTCAGCCTGCTTACAATGCCCTCACTTCCAGCAGTCCGGGGCTCCCTCAGGACGCTCACCAGTTCGGATGAAAATCTGGTGCCTTCTCTTTTCTCCCTCACTTTGGTTATTTGTGGTTTGATCATCCTGGTGGCCTTTTTAGCGCCCTCTTGCCAGGCTCGGAAGTCCTTCCTGGCAACTGCTTGCGGTGGGGGGGACTGGGGTGGCCCTCCGAGGCTTTCTGACAGCTGCCCACAGCCAGGGAAGTGCTTTGCAGTCTCCTGTTGTCTGCGGTGCCCTCAGGTGACTGCCTCACATCATCCAGACTCCTAAACTGGAAACCATAATTCTCATCCTCTCTCTTCTTTCCTGTAAGCCTTGATATTAGGATCAGGTAGGGTCCTTCCCACTTCTTTCCTTGAAAAGTTTTTTTGTACAAATGGGTTCAGGGTCTGAGCATTCCCCCACCCCAATTGCCTACTCCCCAACAGACACACACACACACACACACACACACACACACCCCTTACAAAAATTGGGGTAATTATATTATCAAGGGAAGGAGTTTTCTCCCCGCCCGTATCTTTTCATTCCTTCACATTCTCCAAAGGTCACCCCAGGGCCACCTTGAGACCCAACTCCGGGGGAAGCCGTGTGAATAGAACACGTGTTACAGGGTGAGCCCCTTGGATTGTGCAACACACGAGCATGGTCCAACTGGCTCTGTAGCTGGGTCCTCCTGCCCTCCATCCCGTCTCTTCTTACGGACTGCTACTTCTCGGTAGCAGAACATCTTGCTAGCTTAGAAAGAACAGTGCACTAAGTTACTGATACGGGTGGGTGAGGAAGGGGGAAAAAACCATCTTGCCGACACTGAGACAGCGTCTGAAGAAGACAGCACGTGGAATGCCCGGGGCTCAGAGTGATGCTTGGCCAACTAAGGGGAGGGCCAGTGGGATGAACCCAAAGAGGCTCTGCTCCCCCTCCCCCAGCCAAGGAGCTGTAGTCTCTTTGCCTGTGAGCGGCAGTGAATGAGCAAAAGCCCCTGGCTGCACAGGTGGAGGCCTGGTAGACTCCCCCGTCTCAAAGAAGAGTCTACAAGGGAAATGGATGCTGGGCATATATGTGTGTGTGTGGTGTGGCTATCTCCAATTCTGAATCAACAGGGCCACCCGAGGCCCTCTTCAGAGAAGTTCTGACTCCCTGATAGATCGGGTGGGAGAATTATGCAATCTTATAATTCCCAAGTGTTTTGATTGGGCCAAGGGCAGACCCCCGGCCTCGGCTCTCTCTCTCTCAACTTAGTTACTTTCTCGTCTCAGGATCAGCAGCCCAGGGCTCTGCCCTGGGCTCTCCCTCTCCAGTCACCCACTTCTATTTTTCTCTATGGCCCTTCCACCTGCTAGAATGTAAGCTTCTAGAAGACAGGGCCTTTGCCCCAGAGCCTAGAACAGTACCTGCCCAGCCCAAAGTAGCAGTCGGGAAAAAGTCTTTGAAGGAATCAGTCAATGAGTGAGAGGGAAACAGCTCAGTCCCACTGAGTGAGCTGGAAAGGACTTCAGAGATGGTCTAATCGTTTCCTCTAATTTTCCATGGAAGCAAATTGGGAGCAGTCCAGAGGTTTTAAGTGACTTCTCAGACCTGCCCCTAGAACTGGACTTGGCAGTTTTCAAGGAGCTTTCAAGGCACACCACCCCCATGTGACTTTTCACGCACTCTGTGGCGAGTGTTAGGAGGGAGGATTGGTGGCCCAGAGAGGCAGAGTCAGTTGCTCAGGGTCACACAGCCAGAATTTAAGCCCAGCTTTGTGTTGACTCCCTAACTGCTGCTTTAAGCCATTGGGTTGGGGATCATGAATGTGTTCCATTTGTAGAGCCGAGCGCAATTAATGGGGAATGCTCCCTGGGGCCACCATTTTGAGAAGGAGTCTGAGGCGACATCCGAGTTCAGAAGGCAGGACTGCACGATTGATTAGCAAAGTCTGCCATGGGCACAGGGGCACAGGGGCAGGAGGGGCAGGGTCTGCCATCCTTAGGACTGGAAGATGTTGCGATATTGCAACATTAGGCTCCTTCTCCAGGACTCTTTCTCCCTTACCATAGTGCTTCTGAAGCCAGTGTTTCTGCACTTCCTGTGCCAACAATGAGAAGCCTATGGGGAAGGCCGCCAAGCCCTGCCAAGTTGGAAGTGAGCAGAGCACTGTGAGAAAGGAACTGAATGGACATTTGGTTATTCCAGAATCTTTTGTCCATCACACCTGCCGCTTACGTGTTGGAAGGACACCAACACGTTAATGACAGGAGGGAAGATCATCCACAATCCTTTATATCAACTTTTTAGAGGGATTCTGTGACCTTTTGGCATAGACTTACTTGGGGTCCTGTTTTCCTCAGAGTCTGCGGAGAGCAGGGAACCTCCGTGACATGCGCTACGTGATGGCAGGACTAGAGAAGCAATTGCGGCCAATGCCCACAAGGCAGAGACCCACAGAACGGAGCACACGGACTGTGGAGACAAGGCCTGGCCACCCAAGGCTGGACTGCCAGGACTTAAATCAGTGACCCCACAAAGGCTTATTGAGTCCTAAGCTAAGGCCTATAAACTACCTCACCTCATACAGGCCTGGCACATTCACAGTGATGGGCATCTCCATTGTCCCTCACCTGCCTGGACATGTGCACAGTGCTGAATAACATCGGGTCTGGACGTGGACTCTGAGGTCAAGGAGACTCTGCCCCAGGGCGGGAAACAAAACCCCCCATGAAGGCACGTGGTCGGCCCCGGGGCCTCTCCTGGTTCGTCTCCCTCCTTTACTTCACGAGCAGCCTACCTTTATGCAAAACACATTTTCTTGGAATTCCCCTGATATTTTGGGTTGCCTCACACCTCCTTGCCTTTGCTAACTCTCCCAGGTCACCTGGCAAACAGCTCTTCATGAGTTTGAATCCCGTCTTTGCCCCTCAGCAGCCACGAGGCCCTGGGCAAGTTTAACTCTGCGCCTCTGTTTCCTCATCCGAAAAAGGGGATAATAAGCATTGCGCCTGTATGAATGAAATGAGGGAATACATAGTAAGAGCTTAGAAGCATGTTCAGCACTTAAGCACTAGACAGGAGTCAGTAATCATTATTATTACTCATCTTTCAAGACTCAACTTGAACTCTGCCGGGAAGCAGTGCGAAAAAATACCAGAAAGACAAAAGGTTGCCTGAAAAAGATATTTGCGGTATGTGACAAGGGACTACTTTCCTTCGTTTACGAGGGACAAGTGCAAATCTGTAGGAAGACAATAGTTGGATAGAAAAAGGTCAAATAAGCAGGAGCGTGCAGTTCACAGAAAAAAAAAAAAAAAATACAAGTTGTCAATAAGCAAGGGAAGATGATCAGTTTCACTCCTAACTGTGCCAAAGTAGCCAGGCATTTTTTGGTTATCAGACTGGCAACATTTTTGAAGTTTGGTAATATCCAATCAGTGTCCACCAGGACGGGAAAATGAACAGTTTGCATGGGCTCTCGGAGGGCGTCCTGATTTCTGTGGTCTTTTCAGCAGGTATTCTGAAAATAGTTATCAGAACTAAAACTGCACATTTCCTTTAGCCCAGCAATTTCCCCCTTTACTTTCTTGATATCCTCACAAGAGGACATCAGTATATGTCACTAGCATATTCTGGGTTTCTAGAACGGTGCCCAGCATACAGAGATGGTCAATACATATTTGGGGAATGGACACAACCAAAATGTTCATTGTAGCAATATTTCAGATAAAAACTGAAAACAGCCTAAATGTCCCCCAACAGGGTCGACTTCTTTTTTTTCAAAGTTTTTAAAAAGATTTTATTTTTTTAATGTTTATTTGTTTATATTTGAAAGAGAGAGAGAGAGAGAGAGAGAGAGAGGCAGAGGGAGAGAGAGAACCCCAAGCAGGTTCCACGCTCAGCCTGACACAGGGCTTGATCTCACAACTTGAGCTCATATCAAGAGTTGGCCACTCGCCCCACTGAGCCACCCAGGTCACCTAGGTGCCCCAAAGATTTTATTTTTAGGCAACCTCTATACCACCCTGTGGGGCTTGAACTCACAACCCTAAGATCAAGAGTCGCACTTTCCCCCAAATGAGTCAGCCAGGCACCCCCAGGGTAGACTTTAAATAAATGATTGGAGAAGTCTACAGTTGTTAAAACCAGTATCTTTCTTTGGATTCAGGAAGACTTCTAATACATAAGGTGACAAAAATCCACCTAAAAACGTCAAAGTACAGAATAAATGTTATGCAAAATCATTGATATAAATAAGAGAGCATATGTATATATATTATTCAAATATTATAGTGTATATATACTTTTTCTTGGAAAGATACCTTTATCCTTCCAAGGATACCTTTATAATTCTAATTATAAAGGATACCTTTATAATTCCCTTCAGGAGAAGGATCAGGGAAGGGAAGTAGGCAAGATGAGAGAATTTTCGATTCATTTTATGCTTTCCTATTTGAAATTTATTCTTTCTTTTCCTATATGCACGCATTGGCTTTATTTTAAAATACAATTTTTACATTTTTAAAAAATTTGTTTATTTTTGAGAGAGAAGGGAAAGAGAGTGTGAATGGGGCGGGGGGGGGGGGGGGAACAGAGAGAGAGGGAGACACAGAATCCGAAGCAGGCTCCAGGCTCCAGGCTCTGACCTATCAGAGCCCAGCACAGGGCTCGAACTCATGAACCTGAGCCGAAGTCAGACACTTAACTGACTGAGCCGCCCAGGCGCCCCTAAATTAAAGTTTTTAAGTAAGTATTTTAGATTATTAAAATAAATATTTTAAAATAAGTACTTAAATTATAAAAAAAAAATCACAGTGTAAATAAACCAGTGTGGCTTCTGTCTCGGAGTAGCTGACTGGGCTCTCGAAGACCTGCCCGGTGTCAGCCTCCTCCTGGCGTCCTGCTCTGGCCTCACTCCCAGCACTGCCAAGCCCAGGCCGGTCCCTGAACATCCTCCACGGGCTGTCTGGCCCTTTTGCTTCCTGTGCTCCCCTTCCTCCACTCACCGCGTTCTTTAAGCCATTACCCCCGTGCCTGGGTGAGCCTGGTGCGCTTGTGGGGTCCCTCACAATGCTCCCTACACACAACTGTCCCTTGACTTGTCCATTGTCTGGAGTTCATCTGTTTGCTTGGGAGGGAGCAGGTGTAAGAGATCTTCAGGGCAGAGTTATACTTCACAGTCTCTGTGGCCTCTGCTCACACCAAAGTCTCTCAATACCTGTTGGAAAAATACATAGGAGGGGAAAAAAAGACCTGTCTGGAAAACTGTGGGAAAAAACCTCTTTCTTAAGCCCTTGAGTGACGAACACTAGAATTCATACATAAAAGGAGGACGGTACTGCTCGCAAAGCTGGATATTCAACAAAAGAGACCTGCTTCTCTAGCAGCACTTTGTCAGGAATAACTGATTCCCGTTCCAGAAAACTCAGCCCCAGATTCAGCAGCCTCTTTCTTGGTGGCCCTTGCTCCTGGCAAGCTGTCCTCAGGCCCATCTGGGTCAGCCTTAGCGGGGTAGCAGAAGTCTTGGAAGAGAGAGGGGGGTGGTAGTTAATCACCCTACAGCGGCACCTAGTGATAAGACACCTCGGAGTGGGACCACCCAGGAGGAGCTGGGGGAGGTTAGAAGGTGCTTTGAGAACTAGAAAATGCTGGCAAAGAATCTCTAGGTACACATGGATTTCCAGGGAAGATGACCAGTTGAGAGAGGGTGAAGGGACAGCTCATTAGGATAGAATTAAAAGTTTTTAAGGCCAAAGGTGCAAAGCTAATAGAGTCGATCAAAGTTTTGAAGCTGCCCTTAAAGTGATTTTCTGGCAATTTCTTGGGACTTAGTTCTCCCATGAAGGGAAAGTATACAGCATATGGATCGAACAAGTCAGGATTCTGAGGTCCCCGGACATCTGTACGTGGAAGCAGGTGCCGTGGGAGGAGGGAGGGCCCAGGGTAGGATGTGGGCAACGGGGTTGGGGGCTCACGTTGAGAAAGGCCTACAGACCCACCTCTCCCCTTTCCTGAGCCACCTGCCATCCTGCCCCAGCTCCCTCCTATCTCTGTTCTGGACCTGACTTCCAACGCACAAAAGTCACCGTGGCTTTGGTGCCAATAGCCTGAGTGGCTTCAGTCACACGGCCCAGGCACTCAGTGAGGACGGGTGTAGAGCAACGGTGAGAGCATGTGCACTTGACGGAGTCAGCACAATGGTGCCTAATCCCAGCTCCACCGTTAACCTGCCGAATGACCTTGAATGGGTAGCTGCTGTCTCTGTGGGTTAACCCAGTATGCGATCTCTGTGATTCCTTCTGCATGAACGTTCTCTATCGAATTCTAAGCTTGACATGTCTTCTGAGGCTCTGAACTTCCAGAAGCACCAGAGGTAACCCAGAGAGAACAGAGGTTTGTTGAATGATGGAACAACGAGTAAAAAGAACGATATTAACAGCAATATATTGACGACTGTGATGTGTGTTATATCCCTTAATCATCAGTTCTGAGGAGGTAGGTAGTATCATCCCGTCTCTAGAGAAGAAAACAGAGGCTTTAAGAGATTAAGAATCCTGGCCCAGGGCACCCGGTGAGGAAACAGCAGGGCCACGAGAAAAACCCACAGTGGTCCAACTCCAGAACCCAAGCACTTTACTAGGATTTACTGACTCTTCTGGAAGTAATTATAAGAGGCTTAGAAAGAATAAATAATTGTTCCCTGAAGACATAACAGATATGCTGCTGATCTAAGTAGTACTCTCTCTTTCCTCACCAGGTTTATTTGCCAAACTAGAATTTCCCACCAGCAGCCCCTAACTCGGGTGCTCACTTGATCCCCGTGACGCAACCTCATGACAATGGATGGGTGGATGGCTCACCCATCTAGCAGGTTTGTTTACCCAAACCCTCTAGCCCACATTTGTTCTCTTTAGGCCGATTGCCAGAGGCAGCTTTTCCCAGGAAGGGAAATGGACCCGTTTTATAGCATTTCCCAGAATTTGGATATCACCTGCTGAGCTCCAGAAACCTTACTAAGAGCCCTCAGTTTTGTTTTTGTGGTTGCTATTTAAACTCAAGGGCTGTTGTGCTTCTTGATGGAACAAAGAGACAGATGACAGTTTAACTCCCAAAGGTCCAGATGCCAGGAACCGGGGACATCTTGCTCTGTGGCTGAGCCCTGGACTCCAGGATGGGAGGAGAGTCTTAAGCCACCTGGGGGCCCACTGGTCCCTGTAGAAGGAAGCCAATAGCATTAGTGACCCTCTTGGGAGCCAAGCAGCAGGGACAGCAGGAGAGAGGTTAGGTTTATTTATTTATGAAAAAAATTTTTTTAATGTTTATTTTTGAGACAGAGAGAGAGAGACGGAGTGTGAGCAGGGGAAGGGCAAAGAGAGAGAGGGAGGCACAGAATCCAAAGCAGGCTCCAGGCTCTGAGCTGTCAGCACAGAGCCCGACGCGGGGCTCGAACTCACGGACCGCGAGATCATGACCAGAGCCAATTGACTCTTAACTGAGCCACCCAGGCGCTCCGAGAGGGGTTAGGTTTAGCATTGTGAGTTTACACACTGCTGATCTGAGTCCCTGAAAGAACATTCTGCTCACAGACGTGGCACGAAAGAAAAAAGCTTAATTGACGTAAGCCACTGGTAGTCGCAGATAACATATCAGACGTCAACGCAGACTTGGTGAACACAAAGCAATTCTTGAGCAGAATAATGGAGCTGAATATAGAGTGGACATGGCGGCAGATCCTGTGGACTGCTACTGGAAGAGAGGCGCCGTCTGGGTTAGGGACCCCCTAGGACATCCCCAGCAGTGAGGTGGCAACAGGTGTATTGAGAGCCATCTGTTAAAGAATTCTAGAATTACCACCGCTCAGAGGGCCTCAGCCAGGTTCCGTGTTGCACCTGAGGAAGCTTAGACCCAGGGAGGGGAAATGACTTACTTGCCCAAGGTCACAGAGTGGGAGAGAGACAGGAACCAGCCTTCCTGACTGCGGTCCCCGCTGTTCGGTCTCAGCACCTGGCTGGCTCTCTCTCTCTCTCTCTTTGAGAAATGGCCTCACTGTTTCTCATTGTTTGCATATAACTATGGTGAGCATCTTGGTAGCTACCCGCATGGCATCCTAGTGATTCAGCCTGGGTGCTGGGGACAGAGCTCCCCACCTCACCTTTAAGTTATTTCTCACATGCGAAGCAGTTAAAGGGCCTGTGAGGGTTTTGCCTGAAGGGATGAATGGGTCAGATTGACAGGAGGCAGATAAGAAGGGCCCCTGGAAGGGACAGGGAGAGGGACAGGGGAGAGAGCGCAAGGAAGGACCATTGCGCTCACACGGAAGGCAGGACCACCCACCAGGAGAGGTCCAAGGGGGGCTGCCCATGCAGAGAGCACTGGACCACATTCCCCTTAGGGTCTCGGAACCTCCAAGACTCTATGACAGTGTTTACATGACAAACAGGCCAGGATACACAAGTGTTTCCCCTCTCTAGAATTTAAGGTCCACACAGAAGCATTTTTGTGAGTTTCCTTTTTGCCACTATAATCCCAGTGCCTAGAGCTGGGGGGCAGCTCATGGGCCAAATCCGGCCCACAGCCTGCTTCTGTAAATAAGGTTTTATTAGAAGACAGCCTTGTGTTGTCTACAACTGCTTTCGCATGACAATGGCAGAGTTGAATCATCGTGACCGTGACCGGATAGCCCATGAAGCCGGAAACGTTTACTGTCTCAAATTTTCTAGAGAAGTCTAACAATACCCGATCTCGACTGTTGCCTACATCACAGCAGATGCTTAATAAACATCTGATCAATGAACAAACCATTTTCTCCATTGGTATCACAGAGGTGCAGAGACCTTAGTTAAGGACTTACAGGTGTAGAAGAACCGCCACGGAAATCAGAGCTTGACAGACCCGGACTTGAACCTGGGCTCTACCGCCTACGTATGGTGTGCCCTTATGGAATACGTTGCCTAGTTATTAATAACTTCAAGGAGACTTCAATGCGAGAGGTTCCCGCGTGACCGATTGGACATTATGGAACAGAGGCAGCAGTCAGAAGTCTTGAGCTCTCTACAGAATCAGGGAAGGGGGGTGGGGCGCGGGCGGCAAGGGCAAGTTCAGAGATGACTGTCAGGCAGTTCAACATTTAAACTCATGGAAAGCTACCAGTCAGCCAATTTTCATGTGATGATATTTAAGACAGTGAATGAATAGGCAAGATTCAATTGGCTAATAGATTTCAGGTGTCTTCCCAGTAGTGAAAAACAACGCAGAGTCTCCAAGCTCCCCAAGTCCCCAGCTGCCACCCCTCTGACTACCCAAGGACACAGAACTCCCTCCCCCCGGCTCCTGTGGGCATGTGGGTTTGCAACCTCCCAGGTGAACACTGTTATAATTCCACTTTTATGGGCGATAAAACTGAGGCTCAGAAATTTGCGAATGCTGTCGGGGTCACACTGCTAACGGGGTAGAGCCAACTCTGGTGTCCCAGGACCCAAGAGCCCCTGTTCTTCACCACCAGGTTAATCCCTACGTGCTTACTAGCTGCGTGACCACGGCTGCACCACTTAAGTGCTCAGGTTGAAGCTTCCTCAGTGGTAGAGATCATGAAACCTGCTTAAAACAGTTGTGAGATCTATACGATATACATGAAACAATAACTAGAGAAATGGTAGCTACACGTGCCAAGGGACTGCCCCTTACAATGTGAAGGGAAAAAGCACATGGAGAGTTTTCTTATCTAAACCAACGTGGGTAAGAAGTCTTTGTCCGATAGATGAACCACCTCCTTGAACTCACTAAAATCACGATCAATTCATCATCTACTTACCCTTTTGGCAAATACATCTCAAGGGCCTTCCATGGGCCAGTTGGTACCAAAGGACAGGATAGCCTATGGGAAAGTGAACTTTGGGTCAGAAGGCTTAGCCTGACAGCCTCACTCGTCACTCGTTTCTCTCGGCGGAGTGAAGTTGCACAAGTCACTTAGCCTGCTGGGGCCCTCGATTTTCTTACCTGTAAAATGGGAATAACACCTATCCCACGCAGCTGTGAGGTTTAAGTGAGATTGATATTCCAACCATGACCGGATTCATTCTCTGATACAATGTGCACACCTGTAACATTGTAGCTGCTTCCCCCCCCCCCCCCCCGTCATTGTCCCACTAAGAATGGTGCCAACAGTAATTATTTCAACTTTAGATTAGCATGTTCTTTACTGGGAAAGGGAAGAGATTTCTCATCACTGATACTGCTTCGAATTTCCAGCTGAGGGCAATAATGAAAAAGCAAACTGACTCTTAATCTGTCTTATTATTGTTTTAAATTCCCTACAGACAATGTACTCCTTACCGATGAGACATGGGACAGACCACTCCCATGGCCAGCCTCGGGTAAGCAAATGAATTATATATACATTGGTGCCAAAGTGTTCAGATGATAATCAGAATTAATTGGCAGTTATAAACCACATTGTTAGTAACCCATTTAGAGTCGGTGCGTGGAATCAATAGGCTCTGTTAGAAAGCAGCAAACAGGGGCGCCTGGGTGGCTCAGTCGGTTAAGTGTCCAACGTTGGCTCAGGTCATAATCTCGTGGTTTGCGGGTTCAAGCCCTGCGTCGGGCTCTGTGCTGACAGCTCAGAGCCTGGAGCCTGCTTTGGATTCTGTGTCTCCCTCTCTCTCTGCCCCTCCTCTGCTTGCACTGTCTCACTCTCTCTCTCAAAAATAAAGATTTTTAAACAATTTTTAAAAATAAAAGAAAGTAGCAAACGTCTTCATTAATCCAATCGAAAAGTCTATGAGCTTTCCTATTCCAAAAACTTTTTACAGAAGTATCATATAAAGAAAAGCACACACATCATACAGCTTGCTGAATCCTTACAAGCAGAGTGTGCTCATGTAGTCAGAGCCCAGATCACTAAACAAAACATCGCCAGTACTCCCGAAGCCTCTTCATTCCTGCTTCCAGTAGTTACTCTTGGCCTTCCTTCAACACCTTGGAGATCCTTCTAAATCTGATCGTGTCATACCATTCTTCAAACCCGTCGCGAACCTTTTCAGGGCCCTTAGATGCAAACCCATCAAAACTCCTTCACCTGTGTCTGCCTGTGCTGAATGATCCAGCCATGCCAGACCTCCTTCCCTTTGCTGAACAAACTGTGCTCTCTCTCCTCTTTGTCTTTTCAAAACTGTATATAATAGCACAATTGGGATGTAATTCTTATACTATGCAATTCACCCATTTCAAGTGTATAAATCAATGGTTTGTAGTATACTTAGGGAGTTGTGTAACCATTATCATTCTCAATTTTAGAACATTCCTATCACCCCAGAGATAAACCCAGTGCCCATTACCAGTTGCTCCCCATTTCTTCTCAACCCCCCTCGTAATCTACTTTCTGTCTCTATCAATTTATCTGTTTAGACATTTCGTATAAATGGAGCTATACAATTATGCTGCCTGGGGTTTTTCTTTTCGACTGGCTTCTTTCACTCAGGGTAATGTTTGTAAGGTTTACCTCTCAGGACTTCATTCCCTTTTTATTACGAATAATAAACCATTGTAGTAAAATGCCGTATTTTATTGGTCCATTCATCATCGTTTCCACTTCCATTTTCATCGTTTCCACTTTTTAGCTGTTAGGAATGAAGCTGCTAGGGCTGTTCGCATACACGTTTTCACACAGACACACGTCTTCATTTCTCTTGGTTATACACAGAGGCATGGAATGGCTGCATCATGTAACTACTGTAGGTTTCAACCTTTTAAGGCACTACCAATCTGTCCTCAAAAACATTGGTCCCATTTTACATTCCCACCCGTGTTACGTGAGTTCCAATTTCTCCGTATCTTCTGTAACACTTGTCATTATCAGTCTTCTTTATTACAGCCAACCTACTGTATAGGAAGTGATAGCTCATCATGGTTTTGCTTTGCATTTCCCTGATGACTAATGCGATGATGCTGAGCATCTTTTCATGTGCTTTCTTGGCTATTTGTACACCTTCTTTGGAGAAATATCTATTCAGATCCTTTGCCCACTTTTTTTTTTTTAAATTTTAGAGAGAGAGCGTGAGTGGGAGAGAGGGGCAGAGGAAGAGAGAGAGAGAGAATCCCAATCAGGCTCCACACTCAGCATGGAGCCCGATGCACTGTTCCATCTCGTGACCCTGGGATCATGACCCGAGCCAAAATCAAGAGTCGGACGTTCAACCGACTGAGCCACCCAGGCACCCCTCTTTGCCCACTTTTATATTGAGTTATTTGTCTTTTTACTATTGACTTGATAGAGCTCTTTGTGCAGCCTAGATACAAGCCCCTTATCAGGTATATGATTCACAAGCATTCATATGAAATAGAAAATTTGGGGGAGAGATTACTGTGGATTACTTATTTCATTCAATGCCAGCGTGAGTCCCAACATAGTGGTGCACACTTAGAAGAGAAAGCAAGGGAGCCAGGAGCACTCAAGGGCATCCGAAAGAAGAAGCTGTTCTGAGATGCACCCTAAAGAATGGGCAGACTGTGCTGCAGGGCTGAACTTCTCATCACTCAACAGTAAGTCAAACCTCATCATCTGTTCCCTGTAATAAGACAGTTCCTCCCCTTCAAGATGTCTACAGCCCAAGTGGGTGAGGAACACAGTATTTGCAATGCGATGTGCTAAGTACAATTATAAGTATTACAGAAGCCCAGGGAAGGGAGGTTAGTCTTGACCACCTCGGACTTCCAGAGGATTCGTTCAGTCGGGGAGGCTTAGTCTGAGGCGTGTGGATAGAATTCATGGGATCATTAATTAGGATGAGAAGGAAATTACATCTTTATTTTCAAGACCTGAAATTGATATTTAGCATCCTTTTCATTTATAAGTATAAGGAACAAACCATAGTAGTATTTGCAACAATCGTGATTTGGTTGTAAAACAGCACAGATATTTATACATTCTATTAAATCGTTGTGGGTCTTGAGGTATTATTTATGCTTACCACTACTTGAAAATCATGAGTCATTAGACCCACCAGTAGATCTTGTTATTTAATGTGATAATAAAGAATATCTTATTATAGCCAAATTTGATTTATTAAAACTTCAATTACCATATTTCAATATAATTGGCTTCCTTTGTAATCCTGTATATTTCCTTTTATATATTTATTTATTATTATTTTTAATCTTTATTTATTTTTGAGAGAGAGACAGCGTGTGAGCAGGGAAGGAGCAGAGGGAAAGGGAGACACAGAATCTGAAGCAGGCTCCAGGCTCCGAGCCGTCAGCATAGAGCCCGACGCGGGGCCCAAACTCATGAACCGTGAGATCATGACCTGAGCCAAAGTCGGACGCTGAACCGACTGAGCCACCCAGGCGCCCCCCCCCTCCACTTTTTATGTATTTAAAAACTGAGAAGGGCTTCATGAACTTAATCAACTGCCAGAGGATAGATGGCACAAAAATTTTTTAAAAAATTTAAAAAAACACCTGTATTAAATAATTCTTCATTGAGGCTGGAGATTCTACTGAGCCCATGAGCCCAGAAGAGAGACAGACAAATAAGCAGATATTTTCAGTATAATAGTAAATGTATGACAGAGGTCTGGATATGGTATTAGGGGAGAACAAAGAAAAGAAGGACTAATTCTTTCTAGATCATTCAAAGAGGGCTACAGGTGACATTTGAGCTGACTCTTGAAAGATGAACAAGGTTGCAGAGACCTTCATTCATTGGGTCCAACCCTGTATCCAGTCCTTGAGTAACCTCTACACGATGCCATCCCATGGATTCAGCCTGTCTGAAACACTTGAGCCTGGAGGCATGCACCCGGAGTCTGACTAGAGTTGGAGGTGGAGAGAAGAGGGGGACGGGACCTTGACAGATAGAGTCACATGGCAAAGGGCAGGCCTGTGTTTGTGCAGCCAGAAGGAGACCAGATGGACAGGAAGAGGTAAGGCTACCAGGGGCTGTGGGCTGGGGTCACACAGAGGTAAAAAAAAAAAAAAAAAAAAAAAAAAGAGGACCCCAGCTTTAGGAATCAGTCAAACCTGGATTCCACACCAAAATGGACAACTAATAACCTGTGTGACTTACACAAGTTATTTAATCTCTTTGAGCCTCTGTTTTGTCATATGTAAATATGAATGAATATCTATATTTCAGGGTTATAGGGATCGAGTGATAGAGTCTATGGAAAAGTACTTGGCTCCGAGTAGGCAATCAATAACTGTCAGAGCCTCTTTCTTTCAGTTTTACCCAAAGCCAGCCTTGCTACCTTCTTCCCTCAGCTGCTAATTTGACCTTGATTACTCATTCTCTAGGCCCAGCAATAACTAGATCTATTCGCTTCTTACTATGCGCTTGACCTTGTGCAAAACACTGTCTCTTGTCCCTAAAGGTAGAAACCTCTAGTGGGCAGATGAAGACACTGAGGCTCAGAGACATCACACAATAATCCTTTGCCCAAGGCCCCACAGCTAGGAAGTGGTAACTGCAATTTAAACCCCAATATGGCAGGGGTGCCTGGGTGGCTCAGTCGGTTGAGTGTCCGACTTCGGCTCAGGTCACGATCTCACAGTTCATGAGTTCAAGCCCCGCATCAGGCTCTGGGCTGATGGCTCAGAGCCTGGAGCCTGCTTCCGATTCTGTGTCCCCCTCTCTCTCTGCCCCTCCCCCATTCATGCTCTGTCTCTCTCTGTCTCAAAAATAAACATAAAAAAAAAATTTTAAACCCCGATATGGCAGACGTTAAAATCTATGCCACGCATCGTGCTTCTCCTACAGAGACATTTGGAGATCACTCTGTTGCATAAAGGTTTAATCCATGCCTATCAACATTTGACCAAAGCTCAAGAAAACTGTGCTTTGATAAACAATGCCTATCAACACCGAAATCAACAAGAGCAAAAAAGCAAAGTGATAGGTTGGACCAGTGAGAATCCTTAAAAGGGAGATAATCTAACTAAATACTTAGAGTAATAACAGCAATTTCTTGGGCACTGGAGAAGGTCACCGTTGTTTCCCCCACAGCCCAAGGCAACAACTGTAAGATTTGAGGTCTTACAGTTCTTCTTTAGGGTTGGAGACTAAAGTCACCTGGATTGGTGGTAATATCTCCACTCACATTCGGTCCATCCTGGCATGAAGCTATGGAGACCCCAGTCACAAAGACTAATATTTGTGTAGTGCTTACAATTTAGTAAACGTTCTCATTTACAGGGTTATCTGCGGACATAACCCTAGGACGTGCATAGGGCCAGGGTCCTTTGTATGCTCAGAATAAGAACCTGAGGCTCTGAGAAGCAAGGTGACTTTCCCAAGGTCAATGAGCTGGTAAGAGAGAATCATGATTTAAACTCCATCCTTTGCCTCCTTCTCCAGGGCAATTTCCACCTCCACTGGCGTCCCCATCCCAGTCCAAATTAGACAGAAGTTGAGGCTCTTTGGAAGCAAACTTCTAGACTCCTGTGAACTGTGTTGGATGATGAGTTGGAAGCAAACAGAAGATAGCATTGACAATAAAAGCAAACCTCTAGCATTTCTCGAAATAACAACTTTATTGAGATAGGCGTCGCATACCATAAAATTCATGCTTTTAAAACGTACAATTCACTGGTTTTTTTTAGAACATTCACAAAGCTTTATTACCATAAAACTAATTCCAGAACATTTTTGTCACCGTAGAAAGGAGCCCGTAACCGCTGCAGTTACTACCCATTCCAGATTTTTTCACTCCCTGGAAACCACTTATCTACTCTGTTTCGGTGAATTTACCCTGCTGGACACTTCGTACTAACATAATCACTTAGTATGTGGCCTTTTGTGTCCGGATTTTTTTTACTTAACTAATAATATTTTCATATACCAGTCACACTGTAGCATGTATCAGTACTTCCTTCTTTTCATGGCCAAATAATATTCCATCGTATGGATATACCACATGCTATGTATCCATTTATCAGTTAATGAACATTTGGCTCTTATGAATAATGAATGAATGATGCTATGAACATTTGGGTACAGGCTTTTTCATGGACATGTGTTTTCTTTTTTCTTTTTTAATTAATCTATTTAATTTACATCCAAATTAGTTAACATATAGTGCAACAATGATTTCAGGAGTAGATTCCTTAATGCCCCTTACCCATTTAGCCCATCCCCCCTCCCACAACCCCTCCAGCAACCCTCTGTTTGTTCTCCATATTTAAGAGTCTCTTCTGTTTTGTCCCCCTCCTGTTTTTATATTATTTTTGCTTCCCTTCCCTTATGTTCATCTGTTTTGTCTCTTAAAGTCCTCATAGGAGTGAAGTCATTTCTCTGACTGACTAATTTCGCTTAGCATAATACCCTCCAGTTCTATCCATGTAGTTGCAAATGGCAAGATTTAATTCTTTGTGATTGCTGAGTAATACTCCATTGTGTATGTATATATGTATATGTATGTGTATATATATATATATGTATATATATATATATACACACACACACACCCACCACATCTTTATCCATTCATCCACCGATGGACATCTGGGCTCTTTCCATACTTTGGCTATTGTCAATAGTGCTGCTATAAACATGGGGGTGCATGTGTCCCTTAAAAACAGCACACCCGTATCCCTTAGATAAATACCTAGCAGTGCAATTGCTGGGTCATAGGGTAGTTCTATTTTTAGTTTTTTGAGGAACCTCCATACTGTTTTCCAGAGTGGCTGCACCAGTTTGCATTCCCACCAGCAGGGCAAAAGGATTCTTCTTTCTCCGCATCCTCACATCGACATATGTTTTCATTTGCACATGTACCTAGGAGTGGAATTGCACAGGTAACTCTATGTTTAGCTTTTTGAGGAATTGCCAGAATAAGGCAGTTCTTTATTCTTTTTGTTCCTTTATTCTTCATGCTACTATTCTATTTATGCTATTTCCAACATGGCTGCAACATTTTACACTCTGACCAGTGGTGTATGAAGGGTTCCACTTTTCCTGCTTTCTCTCAACTCATGTTGTGACATGTTAGTGGGTGTGAAATGGTATCTCATTGTGGTTTGGGTTTGCATTTCCCTGATGGCTAATGATATTGAACATCTTTTCATATGCTCATTGGCCCTTTGTATACCTTCTTTGGAGAAATGTCCGTTCACATTATTTACCCACTTATTCGGGTTGTTTGTTCGTTGTTGAATTGTAAAAGTTCCTTCATACGTTCTATGTACAAGTCCCTTATTAGATACGATTAGCAAATATTTTCAGTCATTAGTGGGTCATCTTTTCATTTCCTTTTTTTTTTTAAGTTTATTTATTTTGAGAGAGAGAGAGAAAGAGAGAGAGCGCGTGCCAGGGAGGTGCAGAGAGAGAGAGAGAGGGAGAGAGAGAATCCCGATGTGGAGCTTGGTCCCACAAACCGTGAGATCGTGACCTGAGCCAAACCAAGAGTCAGATGCTTAACTGACTGAGTCACCCAGGTACCCCCATCATTTCCTTGATAATATCCTTTTAAGAACCAAACTTTTAAAATTTTGATTAAGTGCTATTTATTTTTTCTTTTGTTGCCTATACTTTTAATTTCATATCTAAGAAAATATTGCCTCATCCAAGGTCATAATTCTGACACATATGTTTTGTTTTAAGCATTGTATTCTTTTAGCTTTTACTTTTAATGCCATGATCCATTTTGAGTTAATTTTTTATAGGATGTGAGGTTGGCATCCAACTTCATTCTTTCGCATGTGGATATCTAGTTGTGCCAGCACCCTGTGTTAAAAACTAGTTGCTCCCTATTGATTTGACTTGGCAGTCATGTCAAAATTCCATTGACCATAAATGTAAGAGGTTGTTTCTGACTCTCAGTTCTGTTTCATTGATCTATGTTTATTCTATTCCAGTACTGCCCGGTCTTGATTACTGTAGCTTTGTATTACGTTTTGAAATTTGGAAGTGTCAGTCACCTAGCTGTGTTCTTATTTTTCAAGATCACTTTGGCTATCCTGGGTCCCTTACATTTAAATATGACGTTTAGGACTAGCTTATCCATATCTGCAAAAAAAAAAAAAAAGAAAGCAAAGAAAAGGCAGCTATGATTTTGAGTGGAATTGCAGTGAATCTGTAGATACATTTTGGAAGTATTTCCACCTTAACAATACTGGTTCTTTGAACCCATGAACCTTGGATCCCTTTCCATTTAGTTAAGACTTCTCTCATTTCTTTCAATGACTCATGTCGTTTTCAGTATACACGGTCTTACATTACTTCTGTAAAATTTAGTCCTCAGCATTGTATTCTTTTTATGCTAATGTAAAGGGGATTGCTTCCTGTGGTGTTATGGTTTATAATATGAATCTTGTCCTCAGTTCCTGAAATGGCTTCAGAAAAATAAAGATGAAATGGACATCTTGTCATTTATAATAAGCCCCTTTCAATCACTCTTGAGTTTATGTGAATGAGGGGACTTTGGGAAAGCCCTTAAGGATGGGGGCTGATTTCCAGGGGAACCAACCTTGACTTTTCTTTTTTTGGAAGTTTTCTTTTTTTTCTTGGAATTTTTTTTCTTGGAATTTTCTTTTTTTAAAATTTAATTTAATTTAATTTTTTAAATTTACATCCAAGTTAGTTAGCATCTAGTGCAACAATGATTTCAGGAGTAGATTCCTTAGTGCCTGTTACCCATTCAGCCCATTCCCCCCTCCCACAACCCCTCCAGCAACCCTCTGTTTGTTCTCCATATTTAAGAGTCTCTTCTGTTTTGTCCCCCTCCCTGTTTTTATATTCTTTTTTTTTTTAAAGGATTGGAATTTTCAGTCCCACCTCCCACCCCCCGGCTAGAGGAGAGGCACAGGAGGTTAAACCAATCACCGATGGCCAATGATTTCTTTACTCATACTATGTAATGGAGCCTCCATAAGACTCCCCAAAATGAAGTTCAGGGAGCTTCCAGGCTGGTGACACATGGAAGTTCCTGGCAGGGGACATGGAATCAGAGGGGTGTGGAAGCCCTGTGCCCTTTCCTCACGCCCCATCCTATGCATCTCTTCCACCTGGCTCTTCCTGAGTTGTGTCCTCTCGTAATGAACTGATCGTCTAGGAAGCAAAATGTTTTCCTGAGGACTGCAAGCCACTCTAGCACATTAATCAAGCCCGAGGAGGAGGTCATGGAAACCTGCAGCCTATAGCCCGTTGGCCAGAAGCACAGGTAACAGCATGGGCTTGGAGTTGACATCCAAAGTGAAGGTCAGGGGAGGGAGGCACCGTGTTGTAGGACTGAACGCTTAACCTGTGGGATCTGATGCTATCGCCACATAGTGTCAGAATTGAGTTAGATTATAGGACACCCGGCTGGCGTCACAGAATTGGGTGAAGTACAGAAATCCCCGCCACACACTCACTTGGTGACCAGAAGTGTCAGAAGTAGTGTGGTGGTAGTATGAGAGTAAAGGAGACACACAGAAAGAGTGTGATTTCTCTTAATACACCCTTAATTTCATTTTTGGATTGTTCATTGCTAGCGTTTAGAAATGCAACTGATTTTTGTATATTGATCTTGTATCCTGCAACCTTGTTGAATTTGTTTCTTAGTCCTAATGCTTTGTAGTGGCTTCTTTAGGGTTTTTTATGTACAAGATTATGCCACCCACAAGTAAAAATAGTTTTCCTTCTTTCTTTTCTGATCTGGATGCCTTCTATTTCCTTTTCTTGCTGAATTGCTCTGGCTAGAACCTCTAGTACGATGTTGAATAAAAGTGGCAACAGTACTTGTTTTGTTCCTGATCTTAGGGAAAAGCTTAGGAAAAATAGTATGTCACTATTAGGTGTGATGTTTGCTGTGGGTTTTTCCCAGATAGGCTTTAATAGGTTGAAGATGCTCCCTTCCATTCCTAATCTATTGAGGATTCCTATCAAGGAAACATGTTGGATTTTGTCAACTGATTTTTCTGCATTTATTGAGGAAATTAGTTTTTGTGTTTTATACTGTTAATATGGTATTACAGTAATTTCTTGTATGTTAGGCCATTTTTGTATTCTTGGGATAAACCTCCCTGGATCATGTATATGATACTTTTTATGTTGCTGGTTCAGTTTGCTAATACTCTGTTGAGGATTTTTGCATCTATATTGCTCAGAGATATTGGTCTGTGGTTTTCTTTTCTCATGATGTCTTTGGTTTTGGTATCAGTGCAACACTAACCACATAGAATGAGATGTAAAGTATTCCCTTCTTTCTATTATTATTTATTTTTTTTTTTTGGAAGAGTTTGTGAGTGATTTGTATTAATTCTTCTTTAAAGGTTTGTTAGAATTTACCAGTAAAGTCATCTGGGCCTTGGCTTTTTTTATGGGGGAAAGTTTTTTTAATTAATAATTGAATCTCTTTACTTATAGATCTATGTAGATCATCTGAGTTTTTGTTTTTGTTTTTTTAGTGTTTCAGTAGTTTGTGACTTCCTAGGAAGTTATTAATTTTGTCTATGTTAACTAATTTTTTGGCATACAATTGTTTGTAGTAGTCACTAATCCTTCGTATTTCTGTAAGATCGGTAGTGATGTTCATTCTTTCATTCCTGACTTTAGTAATTTGAGTCTTTCTCTTTTTCTTGCTTCGTTTAGCTAAAGGTTTGTCAATTTTTTGGATCTGTTTAAAGAAACAAATTTTGATTTTATTTTCTCTAATGCTTTTCCATTCTCTTTTTCATTAATTTCGACTCTGGTATATTTCCTTCCTTCTGTTTGTTTTCGAGTTTGTTCTTTTCCTAGTTTGTTAAGATGGAAGTTTAGGTTATTGATTTGAAATCTTTTAATACAGATACTTAGCTGTAAGTTTCTCTCTAAGCACCGCTTTAGCCGCATTCATAATTTTTGGTATGTTTTGCTTTCATTTTCATTTACCTCAGAGTATTTTCTAATTTCCTTTGTGATTTCTTCTTTGATCCACTGGATATTTTAGAAGTTTGTTGTTTAATTTTTGTGCACTTATGAATTCCCCAAATTTCCTTTCATTATTGACTTCTAATTTTGTTTCATTGTTATCAAGGGAGATTTTTTTTTTATGATTTCAAGTCTTTTAAATATATTGTGGCTTGTTATACGGCCTAACATGTGATCTGCTCTGGAGAATGTTTCATATGCACTTGAGAAGCGTGTGTATGTGTATTCTGCTGTTGAGTAGGATGTTTTAAAAGTGCCTGTTAGGTCCAGTTGGTTTACAGTTTGTTTAAGTCTTTTAGTTCATTGTTGATCTTCTGCCCGGCTATTGTATATATTATTGAAAGTGGTGTATTAAAGTTTCTAACACTTAAATTGTCTATTTCTCCCTTCAATTCTGTCAGTTCTTGCTTTATGTATTTTGAACCTCTGTTGTTAAGTCAGTATGTGTTTATAATCATTATGTTCTCCTAATGGGTTAGCCCTTTTATTATTATAAGATGTATTTGGTGCCTCTAGTAATAACTTTTGTTTCAAGTCTATTTTGTCTGATATTACTCCAGCTATCTTCTGGGTACTATTCGCATGATATATCTTTTTCCAACCTTTTACTTTCAAGTGTTTTATATCTTTGAATGTAAAGTATCTTATAGATGGCATATAGTTAGATGGAAGGCTTTTATTCATTTTTTCAATTTCTGGGTTTTTTTATTATAATTTTAGCCCATTTACATTTAAGTAGTTACTGATAAGATAGGATTTAATTTTTCCTTTTGCTATCTTTTTTCCTGTGTGTCTTATGGATTTTTTTGTTCCTCTATGCCTTCATTACTGCCTTCCTTTGTGTTAAATATTTTCTAGCATAGAACGTCCCCTTGCTGTTTCTTTATATATACATATACAACATATATGTGTGTGTATATATGTGTGCGTGTGTGTATATATGTGTATTTTTTTTCCATAGTGGTTGGCCAGAGGATAATAAGACCTTAAAACAGTCTAGTGTGGGTTAACACCCTGCATGTGTATAGTATATTCTCATTTACATTTTTTATTTAATTCTAAGGAAGGAGTAAGTAAGAAATCTGGGCTAGAAACCCTTTCTCTATTTTGGCACTAGGACCTGTTCAGAGCAATGTTACTCATGCATAAGGCTCCTCTGAGGGCAAATTATAGCCATGTGAGAGAGATCCTTTCCTGATTCCCAGGGTATAGATTTTCAGGGTTATCATAACAACTTTGTATGGACTTTCTAGCTTCCAAAGTGGATTCGAATACATCAGTGATTCTCAAAGTGTGGTCTGAGTATCTCTGAATGTCCATGAGATGCTTTCAGGAAATCCTTAAGGACAAAGTTATTTTCAAAATAGTACCAAGATGCTATTTGCCCTTTTTAGCTCTCATTCTCTCACAAGAGTATAGTAGAATTATCTAGAGGTTACATGGCATGTGATATAACAGATCGAATGCAGAAGCAGATAGGAGAAATTAGTGTCCCTATTAAACCAGGCATTAAAGAGATTTGCAAAACTGCAATACAATGATACTCTTTTCTCTAACTTGTTTTTGAGAATACAGTGATATTTCATAAAACAGGTTGTTGATATTCACATAAATGGGTTTATTATTGTTCAGTTTAAATGAGTTTTTTTAATTTCCCAGTTTTAATTTATACTGTGGTAAATATTGATATGGCACATTTCAACAAAAGCTTGTTTGTGTTCTTGATAACCTTTAAGAGTATAAAGCGGTCCTGAAACCAAAAATTCCGAGAGCTGCTGACATTTTTATCTCAGCCCTCACGACAGCACTGTATGGAAAGCAGGACAAGTTCGCTCGTTTGCTGTCGTGGCTCCTGGGATGGAGAACCTGAGGCTGTGGGCCTAGAACTATACCTGGTAGGACTGGATTTAGTAGGAAAACAGTCTATGATTCTGAGGTTAGAGCCAAACCAATTAACTGGAGTGACACTTTCTGGGAGCTGTAAACTCTTGGTGGCCATTGACAGTGCTGGCCTCTCCCATGTTCTGGATACTTTTTGCATACTGGCTTCCATGAGTGTTGCTAGTTTCACAAATGGCTCCTCTTCTTCCACCTATCCCTTAAATATTCCTATTACCCCACATCCTATCCTCAGCCCTCTTCTGGTCTCCCTCTAGACTCTCCCTAGATGAGTTTACCCGCCATTATATATGATGATTCCCAGATATGCCTCTCCAGCTCAGATCTGTCTCTTGAACTTCATAGCAACGTACTGGATGTGTCTACCCAGATATCCCTCAGATGTTTTAAACCCACATGCTCAAAACTCTCTAATCACTAGGCATTCAGTATATCGCAGTAGGCACAGGTAATGTGACAGCAGACAAGACATAACTGCTTTTCTCAAGGAAAGAGCAATCTAGCAGAGATGACCAGGTGGTCCAAAGCCAACTTCTGTATTTTGGGGTCTGGTTTAGTATTACTCCCATTGGTCCAATCACCCAAGACTCCTCCTCCTTCTTCCCCAGCCTCTCCATCCAGTGAGTCACCAGTCCTGTGCATTTTATTTCTGTAATGTCTCTCCAGCCTTCACTTCTCTCCGTCCCTACTGCAACTCCCTCAGATCAAGGGATCTTATGTCTCTTGTGGATGATTGCAATAATCTCCTAACCATTCCCTTTGTCTCCTGTCTCGTCCCCATTTCCTTCCTACTTCACACTGCTGTTTGAGTGCTCATTTTATAACGTCACATCTGCTTTCCTTGCTTCCATGCTAAACCTCTTCAATGACTCCCCCTTCTCCGTGAAATAATATCCATGGTCATTAGCTTGCCTCGAAAGGTTCTCCAGGAACTGACATTTGCATCATTTCCTATCACTTGTCTGAATTTGTCCAAGATATTTCAAATGGTGTTTCTGATAGCAAGAATGCCCTCCTTGGGGCACCTGGGTGGCTCAGTCAGTTAAGCCTCCGACTTGGGCTCAGGTCATGATCTCATGGTTCATGGGTTCGAGCTCCACGTCAGGTTCTGTGCTGACTGTTCGGAGCCTGGAGCCTGCTTCGGATTCTGCGTCTCCCTCTCTCTCTGCCCCTCCCCTGCTTGTGCTCTGTCTCTCTCTCTCAAAAATAAACAAACATTAAAAAAAAAAAAGAATGCCCTCCTTAATTACCGGGTCATCCTTTATAATCCTTCTAAAGCGTAAATTGTGGGTTTTGGTGTTTTGTTTCGTTTTGTTTTGTTTTTTTGACCTTCCCAAGGAGTCTTGATTATTCTCCCTTTTGGGAGATATATTAATATATCTTGCACAGATCTCCCTTCATTATGGTACTTATTACACTACAGTATAATTTTCTCTTTCCACATCTATATCCCTCTCTGGACTGAACACCTCAATATCAGGCACTGTCTTATTCATCTGTGTATCACTAGACCTAGCCCAGTACCGGGCATGGACTGGGCACTAAATAAATATTTATTGACTTAATGTTGAAGGTCTGTCAAATATGGCTCACACTCACCCTTCTTCCTATTTTCTAAATTTAGAATTCCTTCCCATTTTCCATCCAATCACCCAAGCCCAAAACGCAGGTGCCTCTATAAATAGATTCCACACTCTTCTTTATTCCCGATAGCTAATGAATCACCAGTCCGGTTTATTCTGTCTCTCTACCCTCTCTCCAGTTTGTCAGGTGCCCTCCACCACCACCTTAGAGAAATCTTCTAACCCTTAAGAACACAATGGCCATATTTCCAACCTCAAAAATTGGGACATAACATTTTTGTGTCACTTCCAGATATGAGGTATTCTGATAAACAGAAGTAAGTTCTAAAAAAGGTTGAAATTCTCGAAATGGTTTCAGTGATTTCCAGGGACAGCAGTAGAGAATATTCGAAATCAACATGTCACTAAGAATTCAGGTCGGGTAGTCATTTAGCTTTGGTTACAAGGTTCCTGGGCCCCTGTTTTAAGAGTCTCAGACCAGGGGCACCTGGGTAGCCCAGTCGGTTGGGGGTTCGACTTCAGCTCAGGTCATGAGCTCACCATTGTGGGTTCGAGCCCCACGTCAGGCTCTGTGCTGACAGCTCGGAGCCTGGAACCTGCTTCGGAGTCTGTGCCTCCCTCTCTCTCTGCCCCTCCCCTGCTTACACTCTCTCTCTCTCTCTCTCTCTCTCTCTCTCTCAAAAATAAATACAAATTAAAAAAGAAAAGAGTCTCAGACCTTAAGCTATTTATCATTTAGGTGACAAAGGACAAATGCACAGACAAGAATAACTAAAAATACCATATTGTAAGTACCAAATAAATGAGGAGGTAATTGAAGAAAGACACACAGAGGAGATATGACCTGAGCTGGGCTTTAAGGTCCTTGTAGAAGAGGTGGGCCAGTTCACAAAAACTGCCCACGTGGAAACACCTCAAGTCCAGTCACCACTAAAGGAAATGGACCCTTGTTCACCAGCCAAGGTTGACTGACCAGAGGAAGTTGATTCAAGGGTGGTATATCCTTGGGCAGTCTGAGATCTATGACTTGGACCTACATAAAAAGACGAGCTGTGTCAATGAGACTTCTTTCTGGAATGGGGAATTGGGAAACCAAAATGGGAGATCTGGCAGCCCAGGCTGGCCTGAAAAGACTTGCTTCAAGTGTTACCTTGAGGCAAAGGTGGGGCTGGAGGGTCCAGGGCTAGCTAAAGCCAAGTGTAAGCCAAGGTCATAAAGAAATAGTAACCATGAGTAGACAGAACAAGTTGGTCTACAAAGGAGTCAACACTCAATATAAGTGGTAACAGCATCAGAAAAAGACCGTGAAATGAGAAACTTGGAGCAGCTGGTCCCAGGATCCACCTTGGAACTTCATGTATTGCGGGCTCCAGTCCTTAGAGCCGCTCCTTAAACATTTTTCCCTGGTGATTGTTTGAATGCTGTTCCTTCCAAGCTAAGAGACGAACTGAAACCGATTTGATTGGAAGGAGCAGAGGGAGAGAGAATTCCAGGAGGTTGAGTTTCTTGTGGACTACTCAGGAAAGGGTAGAAAGGGATTTTTTTTTTTAATTTTTATTTATTTTTGAGAGAGACAGAGAGCAAGTGGGGGAGGGGCAGAGAGAGAGAGGGAGACACAGAATTTGCCTGAAGCAGGCTACAGGCTCTGAGCTGTCCGGATGCGGGGCTCGAACTCAAGAACCGTGAGATCATGCCCTGAGCTGAAGTTGGACACTCAACCGACTGAGCCACCCGGGCGCCCTGGGGGATTTTTTTTTTTTTTTTTTTTAAAGTAGAAGGTAAAAATGATGGGAACACCTTAAATTTTAAAATCAGCCGACGGGTATTTGGTGAGTGACTGAACAAAGTCATGCGTGTAGGTTAAGGCCAGAAAGTACACAACTCTGAATACCCAGGATCAAGCCTACAGTCTTGATCCCACGGGCAATAGGAAATGATGGCAGCTTGGAACCGGAAGAAGACACCATCAGGATGGAATCTGCAAAATCATGAAGGTCTTGGGAGACACTGCATTTCCCAACACAGAAGCATACTTCTCCCAGCCCTGCAAAGCTGGACCGTGGGTAGCATGCGGCTGACAGAAGAACGCGAAGCAGCCTGGGGTTGGGAAACGGAACTACCGATGAGGGTTTGCCTGAGGGAGGCTTCCCCCCAGACAACCTAGAAGCTAGGAAAAACGGCCAGAGACCTCCAGCCATAAGATCAGCGAAGGTCACCTCCGTGGGCACGCCCATGCCTGATCAGTGCTAAAGGGGCCCATTATGACAAGGACCGTAGGGCCCCCTGTGGACTTCCATGTAGGGCCCAGATGTCAGCTGTCTCCTCGTCCTCTGAACCGGGCATTTGCAACAGCTGTCTGTTTCACATCACGTCAACTCGGACACGGATTTCAGCAACTCTTTAAATGCCGCCCTCCAATCCACTCACGTTACATTAATGAGCAGTGGAGAATCTCCGGACAGTTGCTCGAGGGAGGTAAAGTTGCACCACCCACAGCAAACAACTTCAAACACACAAACAACCAGACATGTATGTTCTGTAAAGGCGGGGGAGGGGCAGAGAGAGAGGGAGACACAGAATCCGAAGCAGGCTCCAGGCTCCGAGCTGTCAGCACAGAGCCCGACGCAGGGCTCGAACCCACAAACTGTGAGATCGTGATCTGAGCCAAAGTCGGACACCTCACCGACTGAGCCACCCAGGTGCTCCTGGGCTTTCTTTTTCAACCCATCCCCCCTGATCTAGTCTCCTGGATCCTCTTTCTCCTTCTGTTCTGTTATGCAAAGTCATTCTGCTGTGTCCTAGCTCCTATCCCGCCCGAAATGTGCAAACCCAAACCCAAAACACAGTTTGGATAAGTAAGCTGTGTCCCACACGGTTTAAAGGACCCACCTTTCTTAAGGTGACAACTGAGGTTATTAATAAAGCATTTTTTGTGGTTGCACACACGGCCATAAGCATACAGATCAGTATCTTCCAACATGGCACCAGCTGTGTTTTCTTGGCCCTATCACTTTGCTCTGCGGGCTTCTGTTTCTTATTCTTTAACACAGAGGCACCGGTGGGTCAATCTGGGTGAATCCCATCTACCGCCCAGCTCTCTGGAGTCCGCATAAGAGTCAAGTGGAAGGACAGCTGGGGGCGGGGCAGAGGGAGGAACCAGCTCTGGAAGCTCTGGCTTTGGTGCAGGTGGGGGGGGTGGGGAAGGGTGAGGGAGGAAGGGGTCCACAGGCAGATTCCTGTGGGCAGGGAGAGCAAGGTGTTGCCTACCCGAAGCCCCCTGCCCCCCTCCAGCAGGCATGATGCAGCCGGAACGCAGAGCAAGGAGGAAAAATGGCTTTGTCTCCGCAGCCGCCCACGCTCTGACTGCATTAAGGCTCACACTGGGCCCACAAGGACTTTTTGATGAAGTGGAGCAGCAGAGCACGGCCGCCTTTGCAGGATGCTCTTTTCTCCTCTGCCCTCCCCTTAAAGCGCATTTGCTGGATGCCATTTTCACTCTCAGCCCTCCACAGCTCCTCAGGAAGAGGGGAGTGGGGAAAATCCAGTCACAGGGACAGCCCAGTGGCTCGTTTCTCTGGGAACACCTATGGATGTCTACTGTATCGGGCAGGAACAGAACAAAGTCACTTCTATCTCCGGCTTTCCTAAAGGCTTTGTGTGCCTTAGAAGCTGGTTATTGTTGTATTATTAAAGCCCCAGCAGGCCGGCCCAAGGCTTGGATACACTAGAGCTGTCCCAGGCAGCTTCAGCTAGTTCAGACTTTCATCCTGTGACCCAGCCTGACTCCTGGTTCATCGCATCCCAGGAAGGGGGAGCAGGAGGGAGAGGCCAGGCTCTTCTAGAAGGTGCCCTGGGCTTTTCACCAAACCGGTCTGTCCAGTTCCCAGGAATCATTCTGAGCCAGGATCCATGTTGCCAACATTGTGTTTCTTACAGCTCTAGCAGTGTAAAGGTGGGGGTGGGGGTGGGGGTGGGGGGAGGAAGTGTTGCATAAGGACATATCTAAAACCAGGTCCTCCCGGGTTTCAGCCAGCAGCTTGCTCAGGGGAAGTTGGGAGGACCAAGGGTTAGGCGTGTCGCCGGTGACTGAAAACAGAGAGTTGGGGTGGGAACTGCATGGGGCACTGGGTGGGAGCAGCCTGGGGCATGGTTTGCTTAGCGTAGGTTTGAACACAGGTTTGTTCCAGCTTGTCGCAATGTCCTAGTCACACCTGTGAGCTTTGTCATCTCTCCCAACCCCTATTTCACAGATGAGAAGGAAGCTCAAAGAAGCAAGGTCATTCCCATGAACTGGTGTCCACTGAGATAGCCACTACCTGGATACATGCTGAGCATGCACGGGCGTTCATTCTTTGCAGGTGCCCTTTAAAAGGCAGTGCCCAGTCCCTGGGGGGCTCAGTCGGTTGAGTGTCAGACTTTGGCTCAGGTCATGATCTCACTGGTCACGAGTTCGAGCCCCACTGACAGCTCAGAGCCTGGGGCTGCTTCAGAGTCTGTGTCTCCCTCTGTCTCTGCCCCTCCCCTACTCACTCGCTCTCTCTCTGTCTCTCAAAAATAAATAAACATAAAAAAAAAAAAAGAAGGCAGTGCCAGTTTAATGCTAGCATTGGACACATAAGTCCTAGGAAGGCATGGACTGTATTTTTCACTAGGTTTTATGTGGCACATTGCAAGCCTCGGGCATAGTTGGGAGCTTTGGCTTCTGGACAAACCCTGAAAAAAAGAAAGATCACTGTCACATCCTCCAACTGGCTCCCCTGCGCTTTGTCTCATGTACATGCGGGAAAAGCGGAGCTGGAGAGGGTGCCGCATGACAGAGCAGCAAAGCATCACCAGGGATGGTTGTACAGCCTGTGCACTCCACAAAAGACCTGGAAGAGGGACGAAGCAGTGGCCCAAATCCACACTGTCTTCCACTTAATGAGGCACGGCCCTAGTGAAGTGCTCCTTGTCTTTGTGGTCTCATGTCAAGTTAATCCTTAAGTAGAAAGACTTTCTTCTCTGCTTTCTACCCTTCTACATCACTCCCTTCTACCTCTTCCCTTCTACCTCACTCCTAGTCGCTAACGCCTTCCCCTTTGGTGTTGTTTGTTTGTTTGTCTTTAAATTTATGTTTTCCTTATTAAGCTATAACCACCAAACCAGTGATGAGCCCATTTTCAGGCTTCCTGTTCCACCTTCTGGACATGGTGTCCCCATGATACATCTGGCTGCCTCTGTCCATGTGCCTCTTCCTCCAGGAAGACCTCCCTGACTGTTACCTTCTCCCCCAAACATCCCACCCCAGGGTAGGAGGCCCATCACCCTTAACAACCTAGGCACACCCTACGGGAGCTCTCCACGTACCTTGAAATGACCTGTTTGCAAGCCCACCTTCCCCTTAGATCTGCCCTGTCAAATATGTTAGCCCCTGGCCACATGCGGTTGCTGAGCACTTGAACTCTGTCCAGCCTGAATAGAAATGTGTTGTAAGTGTAAGATATATACAGGATGGGCACAGCATGGAAAAATAATGTAAGATATCTCATTGATAGTTTTTATAGTGATTATAATCTGGATATATTGGGTTAAAGGTCTGATGTAAATTAATTTCACCTGTCTCTTTTTCCATTTTTTCTATGGCTACTAGAAGAATGGCACTGCTTAGACTGTAAGCCCGTACGGGTCAGGGACCAGGTCTAACTCCTCTTAGGAGCCCCAGCACCTAATACAGACACCCACTGGGAGCTGAGAACGTCTGTGCAGTAATACAGACGTCACCTCATACATACGGTCACTGTTGCTGCCTCCCTGTCTGTCTCTACCAGGACCCTTTGTGGGCACCGAGCACAGGGGCTGTGCCCCACCTGTCACAGCGCTTGGCAAGAGGCAGGTGCAGAAGAAATGTTTAAGAATGGAGGTAGAGGAAGTGTTATCTAACTATGTGGGTAGAGGATGTTTAAAAATTTAATCTTGCTTTAATTCTACGCGGGGATCACGGATGTGTATAGAAACGTGAAAGGCGGGATAAACGTGGAGTAGCCACAACAGCCTGGATGGACTTTTCCGAGTTAAGACAGAGGAAGCAGCAGAGTGGGCCCGGCAAGAGGGACAGTGGCTTGTCCCAAGGCCAGCATAGCAGTCTCTAACATGAGGAGCTAACTTGTTAAAAAGCCAGCAATTAGAGAAACCCTTCTGGGGGGTTATAAAATTAATTTTATAAATTTCGTAAATTTTATAAATTATAAAATTGTATATAAAATACAATATATAAATATATAAACATTTTCTGAATATAGAAATAAAACTGGCTCATTTAAAAAAAAAAAAAAAAAGACCAAAAACCAGGGCACCTGGGTGGCTCAGTCAGGTAAGCGTCCGCCTTCAGCTCAGGTCATGATCTCGTGGTCCGTGAGTTCAAGCCCCACATCGGGCTCCGTGCTGACAGCTCAGAGCCTGGAGCCTGCTTCGGATCCTGTGTCTCCCTCGGCCTCTGCCCCTTCCCTGCTCATGAGCGCGCTCTCTCTCTCTCTCTCTCTCTCAAAAAAAAAATAAATAAATAAACATTTAAAAAAAATTTAAAAGACCAAAAACCACAAAAAGGGAAAAGTCTGTGATCCCACTCCAAACAGTAACCCAATAACCACTAATAATGGGTTGTTGCTACTTCTAGGTTTTTCCATCATGCAAATACTTTCCTTTTGTTTTTTTTTTTTAACGTAAATGAGATTATATTCTAAATAACATTCTCCATCTTACTTTTTTTTGGTGTTAATTTATCTATTTTTGAGGGAACGAGTGGGGTGTTTATTTTTGAGAGAACGAGGCGGGGAGGGGCAGAGAACGAGGGAGAGAGAGAATCCCAAGCAGGCTCCGCAGGGACAGCACAGAGTCCTATGTGGGCTCGTGCGTCTCACGGCCCTGGGATCATGACCTGAGCTGAAATCAACTGACTGAGCCACCCAGGCGCCCCTGCATCTTGCTCTTTAAACATTTAGGACATTTTTTTCATGTCCACACGTATAGATCTCTTCAATTCTTTTTAGCTGTAGCAGTGCTCCACTTAATTTAAATAACTCCCTTATTACTGGACTTCAGCAATAAGGATACACACTTTTTTTTTTTTTACTCTTGCAGGCAGGCTGTAGCAAACATCCTCAGACACGTCTTGGCAACTTTTGTGTTTACCGAGGACAAAAATAGCTTCATTTGTGTCCTAATGAAGATGGTGAAGCCATCAGAATAGGACCACCCATAGGTTTTTTAAAAAACAGATTGGGGTGAGGGGGTATATGGAGGAGGGTGGGGATGATAATGGTGGATGTTTGGGCTTCGTTTGGGGGTTTTTGTAATAATGGAAACAAAAGTCCAGTTTAGCGTGAATCTCATCTTCCAGCTCTAGAATTCTTTTTTTTTTTTTTTAATGTTTATTTATTTTGGGGACAGAGAGAGACATAGCATGAATGGGGGAGGGGCAGAGAAAGAGGGAGACACAGAATCGGAAGCAGGCTCCAGGCTCTGAGCCATCAGCCCAGAGCCTGGCGCGGGGCTCGAACTCACGGACCGCAAGATGGTGACCTGAGCTGAAGTCGGACGCTTAACCGACTGAGCCACCCAGGCGCCCCGCAGCTCTAGAATTCTAAAACTATTGCTTTTCAATTTAATCTAAAAGCTCAGTTTTGAATCGGACTGTGTGAAGTTCAAGAACATTATCTTACCTATATCCCAGTAAGATCTCTAACTGGATACACCCCTCGGTCTGGCATTCAGTGGGTCAGTTTCCACTTTTTCCTATTGAAGCACTTACAGGTTCTTTAATTACACAGGTAACTATGGTTTGAAATTCAAAACAACAGTGTGTCTTTCATACTTCTCCTCAGAAAGAAAAATCCAACAGTAAACAACACCACTAGAGTTTCTCCTCTGCCACCAGTCGCACCTAGATGCCCTCCTGGTTCTGCAGTGTAGATAAGTCACTGATCTCTCCCCACCTGTGAAATGGTGCCGCCTCCCTTGAATCACTATTGTCTGGATTACAGACGATTTGTGTAAAGCACGGGAACAAGGTACGTATTCAAATAACGGCAGTTCGCATTCTTTTTCGATCGAAACGGCCAGGATTAAATAGCAAGCAAAAGAGAGAAAAGTAGCTCAAGAAATGTAAGTGGCCCCTTTGGACATTTTTAGTGGCTGAAGTCAATTAAGGGAGCACTACCTGCCAAGTTCTGTGCGAAGGATTTCACCTGCGTTGATCGCTCTACTGAATTCTGGTGACAGAGTTAAGAAAGAAGCCATCATGGGGCGCCTGGGTGGCTCAGTCGGTTAAGCGTCCGACTTCAGCTCAGGTCACGATCTCGCGGTCGGCGAGTTCGAGCCCCGCATCAGGCTCTGGGCTGATGGCTCAGAGCCTGGAGCCTGGAGCCTGCTTCTGATTCTGTGTCTCTCTCTCTGCCCCTCCCCCATTCATGCTGTGTCTCTCTCTGTCTCAAAAATAAATAAACGTTAAAAAAAAAAATTTAAAAAAAAAAAAAAAAAGAAAGAAGCCATCTTTTCCCGTTTCGTAGATTGAAAAGCTGAGGCCCATGTTTAATGTTTCTCAGATTTATCAAACGAGCAAAACGATAAGCTGTTATTAAAACTCCAATCAGGGGCGCCTGGGTGGCTCAGTCGGTTAAGCGGCCGACTTCGGCTCAGGTCACGATCTCGCGATCCGTGAGTTCGAGCCCCGCGTCGGGCTCTGTGCTGACAGCTCAGAGCCCAGAGTCTGTTTCAGATTCTGTGTCTCCCTCTCTCTCTGCCCCTCCCCTGTTCATGCTCTGTCTCTCTCTGTCTCAAAAATAAATAAACGTTAAAAAAAAAATTAAAAAAAAACTCCAATCATTTTGTCCCAAACCTACGCGGGTCCAGGTTCCAGATGGCTGTCCACTGCACCTGACCGCCTCGTGAAGCTTAGCAGGGTCCTGCTTCCTTCCCGGCTCCTGCACATCTCTCTTCCCTGACTCCACTCTGACCATGGCAGCAAATTCAGGGCCTCCCTCTTGCCATTTGATTTTCCACTGTACCAGTCAGGACTCTCTCAGGTGCAGGTCACAGAAAGGCACTCAGCACATCAGGAACAAAATGGCCCCCTGCACATGAAAAGTCTGAAGGTGGACTTGGGCTCGAGGCATGGCTGCACCCGGGGGCTCAGATCGTAGCATCAGGCTCTGTCTATCTCCCCCGTCTCTCCGGGTCCTGGGACCGGCTTTAGTCTCCAAGGGCTCTCTCCTCTGGCCAGAAAACTTACAGCTCGTGACCCCAGGGATGGAAGATAAAAAGAACACCCTTTTTGTCTTGCGTTGTCTATATTGTCCACATGTCAAATCTTAGTGAACATTCGCATGCCCATTCCTCAATCACTGTGGCTTGAGGTGTGGTGTACCCTGTTGGCCAGGCTCCCATCTCAGACCCACCTGGGTGACTAGGGATTTGGGGGTCACATGGAATGGTCCCCCGCAGAACACAGAGTCCTGTAAAGAAAGCAAGGGTGAGGGGCGCCTGGGTGGCTCAGTCAGTTGAGCGTCTGACTTCGGCTCAGGTCACGATCTCGCGGTCCGTGAGTTCGAGCCCTGCGTCGGGCTCTGGGCTGATGGCTTGGAGCCTGGAGCCTGCTTCCGGTTCTGTATCTCCCTCTCTCTCTGCCCCTCCCCCGTTCATGCTCTGTCTCTTTCTGTCTCAAAAATAAATTTTAAAAAAAAAGTTAAAAAAAATTTTTTTTAAAATAAAAAAAGAAAGCAAGGGTGAAAGAAGCCCTCGCTAGACCCGAGCCACGGATATCTTCTGCAGAATTCTTTCTCTTTTTCCCTCAACAACAGCTCATGAGCTCTGTTTTTGGCCTGAGAAAGCGCATACTTCAGATGCCTAGGGATTCTGTAATGGTTTCTTTTTTGTGTATTTTTCTTGCATCTTTATGTACAGTCTCTACACGTTGTCTGCAAATCCCACTGAACATGATGTATCCTGACCCCTCTTCCCACCTTATTAGCATAATAGCGCTGGCGCCTTTGAGGCTTTTAGCTACAATCACCAAAAGTCCTACCTAAAATGGCTTCGCCAGTGAGGACAGTGTCCTTTCCCACACGTAAGGAAGTCCGGCTGGGGCAGCTCCAGAGTTGCTGGAGTCCGTGGCTCACACTCTCTCCGTCCTCTCTGCCCTCATCTGTGTGTCAGCTTTGTCCTCAGTGCGTTCCTCTCAAGGCTGCGGGATGGCCACATCGTCCCGGCTCCCACACCCAGACGTGACGGTATCCTGCAGACGACAAAACTCTGACCTGCCTTGTACGTCACCTGCCCCACCTGAGTCACCTGAGTTAGCCGGCCTGCACTGTCCAATAGATGGGCCGATGGATGCTTACACTTTAATTCATTAGCATTCAAGACAATCAACAGTTCTAAGTGCTCTGGGGGCTCAGTCGGTTGAGTGTCAGACTTCGGCTCAGGTCGTGATCTCACAGTTCGTGAGTTCGAGCCCCGCGTCGGGCTCTGTGCTGACAGCTCAGAGCCTGGAGCCTGTTTCAGATTCTGTGTCTCCCTCTCTCTCTCTGCCCCTCCCCCGGTCACACTCTGTGTCTCAAAAATGAATAAATATAACAAAAAAAAGAGAATCAACATTTCCTCAGTCACACCAGCACATTTCCGTTATCAGAGACACTTCTATTGGATGTTCCCCTTAAACTAATCAACAGCAAGGCGACTACGATTACTATGACTGTTAAGAAAAGCATTAAGAGTGGAGCCATCATTGGTAGTTACCAAGCTCCAGTTTTGTGCCTTGACCTTGCAGGGACTGGGAATACAAAGATAGACCTTGGTCCTTACCCTCAAAATTGTACACCCTAACAGGGGTGACAGGCATGTACAGACACCAGAGTGAAGACCAGAACCAATCAAAGGGCTGAGTGCTCTACTCAGGGAGCCATTGTTTCTGGGGGAGAGCAGGGAAGGCCACCTCCAGAGCACTTACGTGGCCAGACAGGCAAAAACGAAGGTTAAGAAAGGCAGGAAAACAGGAGTGGGGCACGTTGCCTTAAAGAAGCTGAGTCCAGCCCAAAGTTAAAAACCAGACTCCGAAAAATCAGAATTTCAGGATATTTTAAATCATTTTTTTTTTTTTGGCTTTCTTCAAGTTCATAGTGAAACAAGTCATTAGATAGATTGTAAAGGGGCTCTAGGCCAACAGCCCTTTGTGGGGGATGCGAACCCTCCATGAGAACTTTACCTTTATTGTATATATTTTTTTAAGTTTATTTTGGGAGAGACAGTGTGCCAGCAGGGGAGGGGCAGAGAGAGGGAGAGAGAATATCCCAAGCAGGCTCCGCACTGTGGGCACAGAGCCCGACTCAGGGTTCCATCTCACAAACCATGAGATCGTGACTTGAGCCGCGATCAGGAGTTGGACACTTAACGGACTGAGCCACCCAGGCACCCCGAGAATTTTACCTTTAATGAGGCTTTCTTCCTTTGGTCACCAGACTGTCCCCGGTGTGTTACTTGATGTCTACAGAACATTCATATTTGTTATGATGCAACTGTCCGCATTTAAATGTAAACGTTATGTTTACGCTGTAACAGAGTGACTGGTTTTTAATGATGTCATTTCAAGAGATTACTGGGTTGCTTTTCCAGGGGCGTCTTGGCTCGTAGATGGGCTGCAGTGGCCAGCAGACGTGATCACATCCTGTTAACAGCAACTGATCCTTTCTCCCCGGGAGCCCAGTGCAGCAGGACACATCCTCTCGTGCTCCTACTGACTTTAGCTCCGCTGGACCCCCCTGAGGAAACCATTGGCCCCCTCTAGACCAGGCGTGTCAGACTCCTGGCTCGTCCGTTTGCCCAGACAGCACCCTCACCTCCGTCCTCAGAGGCATGTGCCATGCCCTGTCCAGAGTGTTGAGAGCCACAATTCTCTGTCTTCCAAGCAGCAGAGACCTCACCCTCACCACAAAGTCAATGCGGCTTAACCTTCAGGGCTCTCATCTGCATTGGCCCCTTCCAACGCCCTGCAGGGTTTTACCAAGGGGTTCATATGGCCATATGTTGTAAAATTTGCAAAAACAGTACATTTTCATTGCAACTGATTAAGAATGCTGCTTCTTTTACTCAGATTGCCACTCTTTCACATAACTCTTCAGATGGGGCGACATTGGAGGGATTTTTGGAACCCAGTTAAAGGGAAGGTAAGTGAAGGATGAGTTTAGTTTGGGTTTAGAAGCATATATTTGTGTAGGTCACAGTCACTTTCATGTACAGTTATGTTACTGCCAGTCAGCCGGAGAAAGAATTGCTTTCCAGAACATTCCTATCACCCACTATGCTGACTTGTCCCATATTGGTACTTGGATGCAGCGCCTCGAGTCATATGGAAATATGAACATGTCTTGTAGCCCCACCACCAGGTATAAAATATATGAGGAGTAGAGGAGAAATAAAGTTCGAAATGTAGGGAGTCAGAGATAATACACGGAAAACTCTTCCAAATATCAGATACAGAAAATTGTTAAGTGGATGGTTCTGTTCTCCCAACACCTAATCAGACTGGAAGTCCTCTCTTATCAGGAAGATGTCTGATACCAGAGTGTATACAACTCCAAAAAATTAATCCCCTTTTGTTGCCGTTATTATTATTATTTTTTAATGTCTATTTATTTTTGAGAGAGAGAGAGTGAGAGCAGAGGAGGGGCAAAGAGAGAGGGAGACACAGAATCCAAAGCAGTCTTCAGGCTCTGAGCTGTCAGCACAGAGTCTGATGCGGGGCTCGAACTCAAGAACCGCGAGATCAAGACCTGAGCCGAAGTTAGAAGCTCAACCGCCTGGGCCACCCAGGTGCCCCATTGCTGTTATTTTTAATAGCAATTGTCACAAACAGGATTTATGAGAATTCCTGTATTTATAGGGCATGTACTCCAAGCAGAACAACAAAGCAAGTATCTTATAACAGTTCACATATGAGCTTTTTGAGAAAAGTTTTCTCAAATTTGAATACAATCGTAAACATTTACATGACATTACCAATAACAAGTTGGGAAGCTAAAAGGAAAGTTTGTAAAGTAGCAACGATAAAGAAATATTTTTGACCAATCACTCTAAGGCTTTAGGAAGGAAGGAAATATTGACTCTTCTCTCTTGAGATTGTGAGATCACAAAACTATAATCAAATGAAGAGGTAATGAGAAGGTTCGCAGCCAAAAGATGTTTTTAAAAGAAAAAGATTCTAAAGGTATGCAATTAGTAAAAGGCAATAATAATATAAATCGTAAAGCAGTTAATAAGAATATTTTATGTTGTTGATATGTGTTAATTTTTTAAATTTATTGTGATTCTTTTCTAAATGAACATTTATATTTGCAACAAGTTTTTACTCATAATTTTGGTTCTTTTTTTTTTTTTCTTTTGATTCCCCCAGTCTAAAGAGCTTTAGACTCAGGCCCTCTGTAAAACCTGGATCCCTGGCTGTTCAAGGGAGAAAGTGAGGTAATACTCAAGCAACGTTTGTTTCACCCAAGCAGGTGAGTCTGTGGTCTTGTGGAAGTTTCCACTTTAAAAAAAGACACATTTGTGGGGCACCTGGGTGGCTCAGCCAGTTGAGCGGTCGACTTCGGCTCAGGTCATGATCTCACAGTTCACGGGTTGGAGCCCCGCGTCGGGCTCTGTGCTGACAGCTCGGAGCCTGAAGCCTGCTTCGGATTCTGTGTCTCCCTTTTTCTCTGCCTCTCTCCTTCTCAAAAATAAATAAACATTAAAATAGTAAAAAAATAGGGGCACCTGGGTGGCTCAGTCGGTTAAGCGTCCGACTTCAGCTCAGGTCACGATCTCGCAGTCCATGAGTTCGAGCCCCGCAACGGGCTCTGGGCTGATGGCTCAGAGCCTGGAGCCTGCTTCCGGTTCTGTGTCTCCCTCTCTCTCTGCCCCTCCCCCATTCATGCTCTGTCTCTCTCTGTCTCAAAAAATAAATAAACGTTAAAAAAATAAATAAATAAAATAAAATGTTTAAAAAAAATTAAAAAAAATAAAATAGTAAAAAAATAAAATAAAATAGAACTTTGGGTTAGGTGAGCTAACCGTTCCTTTCCGTGTTTCTGATTTTAACAGCTAAGTATTGCTAAGTCAAGAAACTCCATGACTTGCTGCAGAGAACGCAGAAGAATGACATCAATTTTTAATTTGCAAATGAGTGCTGCTAACTTTGTGAAATCTGATTGTTCGCGTATGTAGGTTAAACATATCCCTCATGTATTATTCATGTTGTTTAATTATTTAATGCATCCTTTTTTCATAACAGGGCAAAGGTAAACTTTTGCACTGCCCCTTCTAGACAGTCACAAATTTGGCCTAAGTGGAATCCAAAGCAGTTATGCTTTTCTACTTTTTTAAAGTTTATTTATTTTGAGAGAGAAAGAGAGGGAGAGTGTGTGGGCAAGTGGCGGTTGGGGGGGTGCAGGGAGAGAGAAAATCCCAAGCAGACTCCCCACTACCGGTGCAGAGCATAACTCGGGGCTTGAACCCACAAACCGTGAGATCATGACCTGAGTCGATATCAGGAGTCGGACACTTAACTACCTGAACCATCCAGGAGCCCTTATGCTTTGTTATTAAAACTGTACCACCACCTTCATTTTTATATACTTTCTAATTTGTTTTAAAAAATTGTTTTAATGTTTATTATTGAGAGAGAGAGAGAGAGCAGAAGTGGGAGAGGGGCAGAGAGAGAGAGGGAGACACAGAATCTGTAGCAGGCTCCAGGCTCCAAGTTGTCAGCACAGAGCCTGACACGGGGCTCAAACCCACAAACCGTGAGACCATGACCTGAGCCGAAGTTGGACGCTCACCCAACTGAGCCACCCAGGCACCCCAGTTTATACTTTCTAATTTTTAAGCTATCCTTATAATATATATGATCCTACTTTGTCTCCATCAAATTCTTAGAGGGTACATGGAGCAGATAACTATCTCCATTTGATGGATTCAGAAACGGAGACAGAAAGAGGCAAAATGACTTTTCTATTCATTTTAGTTGACTAGAGACAGAAACAGCTGGAAGACAGGTCCTCCGATGCCCACTCTCCGTATTAAGGTCAATACATAGAAATAAATAAGTCTGGGCTGGATAGGAGGACACTTTGGTTATCAGTTACTGGTATATATTAGCCAAAAGCTGTGGGTTTTCATGACAATGGGAACGTGGATGGCAGCGTAAAGCCCATGCAACGTGGGGAGGGCGTTTATCCAATGTTGGGGAGCAGATCTCAAACTCATTTCAAACATGAGAGCAAAAGCATGTAAGACTAGCCAGTCCCTGAAGGTAAGTGACACGTGGCCCTGAACCCCCTGCCGGCCCCAGTGCGTGGCTGAATGTGCTGGCCGTGTTACGAGCACCATCAGATAGCTCCAAGTCTGTAGAACAAGATAGCATGTCTGGGCACGGGTTGGCTGGCTGGTGTGGGCTCCTTCTCACTGACCTGTTCTCCTCTGGGTGCTTGAGATTAGGCAGCGTATTCCGGCAGCATGAGAGAGGCCGTGTGAAGGGGAGGACACGGGCACTTCCTGCAGCCGGTGCACCTGCTCAGGGGCCTCTATTCAAATATTGATGACCAGGAGCTCTGCCACAATGGTGCACAGCCAGTGCCTCTCTGCTCCCTCCTTCGGTGGAACGGGAGGCCCCCCTGAGACGCAGGCCATTCAGGAGAAAGCTTAAAGTGCCCCTCTAAGAGCTCAGCTTGGAAGGTAGGACCGCTCACCAGTGTGTGTGCACACAAGAGCCCTTGAGATGAGTTTGGTGACTGGTTGTCTTGCAATCGTTGCTGGCTGTTCCTTTTTATGTCTGTATATACTTGAAACCGCACGGAACACCTTTTCGGCACGGGTGTCGCAGGGGACTCGGCTCTGGGCCTGAGCCAATCAGTTGGTAAGGCCCGCAGTTACCAGGACTCACGCTTTGACGGGGCCTGTCCAGCCTAATTGGACAGTCACTGTCCTCCACGGTGACATCAGGCCCATGGAGACACTTGAAGTCACCCACGCAATCACAATTTCAGCCCCCGGTAACACAAATAAAATCCGAACGTAGTTAAAACGAGATTTGCAGTATTCAATTGGCGATTCTGGCTGCTCGGAGTTTTTAATGGAGAAAAACACATCTTGGTTTTATTATCTGCCCAGACACCGATTTGTAAGGTCTCTCCCTGCCTAACATTTAAGAATCGCTGGTAAAATTTCACTTTTTAGTGCTTTCTGTGCATCTAGACCATTCCCTAACCTGGCCTTTGTGAAAGATAATCTACAGCCATCAGAAAGGAGAACAGGGATGGTGTGGGGAAAGAGAACGCATACTTGAAGAACGCTATCTGAATGGCAAGATCTGCACAACGCATGTGCCTTCAATACCTCCCCACAAACTTAGGAGGGCAGTATCAGAATCCCCATTCTACAGATGCGTATACTGAGGCTCCTGGGCCTTATGCAATTCACCCAAGGCTACGTAGACAATGGATACTGGCCTGCTGCATCCCTGAGACCCGTCTCCAATACCCAAATAGTTGAGCCATGTTTACGACAGCTAACCATTTGTCAACTCTGGGGACTCTTCATCCCTCAGTAAATGAAATGCATTTGTGAGTCGCTTCAAGGTTCACAAGTCTGATATGTCACCACAGGAAAGCAGACTCATAAAATGTCGTGCGTGGTAAAACTGCTCATAAAGGCTGATCTTCTGGACAAGACCTGAAAAGCAGACAGTTCATTTGTCTAACTGGTCCTTAGCATTAATGGACTTTGGTCAATGTCTCAGTAGCAGCATAAGCAGCATAAGGAATCTGGGAATTTAGACCAAAGACTTGCTCTTCAACTTGACTATCAGGTGCTCTTAGTTTTATCATTCAACTTTGCTGTGCTTTGTCCTGCTTTCTCTAGCTATAAAATGGGCACAATAAATTATTCTGGAGTTGTCATGAGACTTGTATACGTGAAAGCTCTCTTCAAAGCTGTTATTCGGGTGTCTCAGATTTTATCTAAGAAATATAAGCAAGATGCAAAGTAGATTCACCATTAATTAACGGCTGATGTTCACTGACTACTCTCTGCATGCAGGCATTATGCTAAGGGCCTTCCAGCCACCATTTGACTTAATCCTGCCAACGCTATGAGAGGATTAGTGGTATTTCCCCATTTTGCAGATGGGAAATGCAAGGCACAAAAAAGCAAGCAACCTTCCAAGTCACATAGGTAGAAAGTGGTGGAGTCACGTGAGATTCCAACTCAATGGTTTCTTTCCAGAGCCCATGAGGCTATACTGCCTTCCATATTGCAAGTATGACAAAATGACAAGGTGTTAGACAATTCATCACCAAAGGATAAACATTTGACCTCCATGCTCCTGCCAGAAGATTCCAGCTCACACATACACCTGACCACATTGGCCCCTAGAAGAGAGCCTCGTTAGTCCCTGGCACCGATGCGTTATGTCTCCTTTTTTGGCGGTTCCTGACCCGGCTCTTCTGGTTTCTGCCCCTCTACCACCACCCTCTGGCCTTTCCCTCTGCTGATTCTTGGTGCCTTGGAGACCTACTCACACTATTCCTCCCACCTACTCTCCCCAGAAGCCTTCCTAAACCCCGAGAGCAGGTTGCCCGTCTGCCTAGACCTTGTCTAGTGAAACCCTTTATGTCTGTGTCTGTGTCCCTGCCGTATGCATCTCAAGGACTGCGTGGCATCTCGGCCATCTCGGTATCTTCAGCACCTCATATTACCCACGTTCAAATTTGTCCACAGCGAGGCTCTGAAACTTGCTAGACAACAGGACCTTGGATTAGATCCCAGAACAGATGAGGACATATTAATGGAAAAATAGGTGAGATCTGAATAAAGTCTATAGGTAGGTTAATAGCATCGTACCAACTTTAATTTCCTAGTTTTGAAAAACATACCATGGTTACGTAAGACAACACTAGAGGAAGCTGCACGGAGGTTATATGGGCACTCTCTACAGCATCTTTGCAGCTCTTCTGGAAATCTAAAATCATTGCAAAATAAAAAGTTCAAAATCCAATCATTAGATGACTTTGTAGCATAGTGTTTAAAGCCCCCTTTTTTAAAAAAAATATAATTGTTGGTCAAATTGGCTAACATACAGTGTGTCAAGTGTGCTCTTGGTTTTTGAGGTAGATTCCCATGCTTCGTCGCTTACATACAACACCCAGTGCTCATCCCAACAAGTGTCCTCCTCAATGCCCATCACCCACTTTCCCCTCTCCCCCACCCCCCATCAACCCTCAGTTTGTTCTCTGTATTTAAGAGTCTCTTGTGGTTTGTCTCCCTCCCTGTCTGTTTGTAACTATTTTTTCCTCTTCCCTTCCCCCCTGGTCTTCTGTTGAGTTTCTCAAGATCCACATATGAGTGAAAACATATGATATCTGTCCTTCTCTGCCTGACTTATTTCACTCAGCATAATACCCTCCAGTTCCATCCACGTTGCTGCAAATGGCCAGATTTCATTCTTTCTCATTGCCAAGTAGTATTCCATTGTATATATAAGCCACATCTTCTTTATCCATTCGTCAGTTGATGGACACTTAGGCTCTTTCCATAATTTGGCTATTGTTGAAAGTGCCGTTATAAACATTGGGGTACAAGTGCCCCGATGCATCAGCACTCCTGTATCCCTTGGGTAAATTCCTAGCAGTGCTATTGCTGGGTTGTAGGGTAGATCTATTTTTAATTCTTTAGGGAAACTCCACACTGTTCTCCTGAGTATAAAGCCACCCTTTTGCAGTAAGATAGACCTAAGTTAAAATCCAAATTCCAACTGAACTATTTATTACATGTCCTATGTGATCTTAGGCAAATCACATAGACCTAAGAGTCTCTCTGAACTTTATTGTTAAATGGCCTGGCATAGTGCAAATAATCAATGATGGTTGTGTTATGATACGTATTGGCTTCATAATAATAGTGTTATTACTATAACAATATGCTAAGAATATGGCCCAAACTTTCCCTTTCAGACTTTCCCCCACTGCACACATCCCAGCATCCTGACATGCCCTTTACTTAACCAGTATGTCTGAATGTTCTAGCCACTGTTCTGGCACTGGGATCCAGCAATGAACAAAACAGGCAAAGACTGCTGCTATAAGCAGCTTACATTCTAGTGGAGAGAGGCAATCAATAAGTAAGTTAGATTTATAGCGCCCTGGTTCTCAAAGTGAGTCTCTAGACCAGCAGCCTCAGCATCACATGGGAACTTGTTAGAAATGCACATTATCAGGCCTCCTGAACCAGAGACCTGGGGATGGGGCCCAGCAGTTTCAACAAGGCCTCCAGTTTCAACAAGAACCACTGATAGAGTAGGTCCGTGATAATCAGTATTTTAGAGAAAATTAAAGCAGGAAATGGGGTGGTGTGCCAGGATAGGGACAGGCGGTGGGGGTGGGGGGGTTGAAATTTTAAGTAGGGTGGTCGAAAGCCTTCCTCTGAAGGTCACATCTGGCCCAAGACATAAAAAAGATGAAGACTCGAGTGGGCATCCCGGATATCCAGGAGAAGAGTGTTTTATGCAGAACGAATGGCAAATGCAAAGGCACTGGGTCAGGCGCAGGTCTGGCTTGCGCAAAGAAGGGCAAGGGTGGGCCCGTGCAGCTGGATTAGGGTATGCAAAGGGGAGAAAGCAGGAAAAGAGTGGGGAGAGGTCATGGACTCCAGGCTGCATACGGACTTGTAAGCCATTGCAAAGAGTTTAACATTTACATATGGAACATGTGATTTTTACAAAAACACTCTACCTTTGACTATTAGGCTACAGCCCTCCCCCCATCCCCCAAGTCCACCTGCTCTGCTTACCTTTCATGTTTCTAACCAATCCCTTCTCTTCCTTAGGCACCCCCACGCTATGCTTGTCAGAATAAGCCTCTCCCACCCCTAACTTCCACAGCTACATGGGTTAATCCCAAGCCACACTGTTTTCCCATTGCCTAAATACAGGTTTTGCCTATATTTTGATTGGATTGTGTCCCTGAAGCGTAGGCTCCAGTCTTTTCCTCCTTTAGTCCCACACCAACCATGATGTCTGTGCATTGCAATGCTACGTGGATATTTACTGAATTTGTCTTAAGGCATCAGGATGGAAACCAACATATTGGCACTCAATACAAATATTACGAATGTTGGCAATGATTTTGCAATTCCCCCGTCAGAGGTAATAAGAGAAGGAGCTTATAGATTTGTTCTCAAACCACCAAGGCATTTCGGATGCATCAGCAGAACTCAGCTAGCGTGCGACTAAGACCTGCACAGCTCTCCACATCCCCAGCCATTCTCCCTTGTGCTTAATGGCCTAACTACTTCTATGTTGGCAATGGCTCTGGGTATCGCCAGGTTGGACCAAGGCAGGGGGTAGTATGAAGGGGAGATGACTTGGAACCCATGGAGTTGGGTGTGGCTTCCAACTCCACCTCTCATGGGGATCTTCCCTTTTGTTAAGTTTATTTATTTTGAGAAGGAGAGAGAGCACGGGGGAGAGGCAGAGAGAGGGAGAGAGAGAATCCCAAGCAGTCTCCGTGTTGACAGCATGGAGCCCAACACAGGGCTCAAACCCATGAACCATGAGATCATGACCTGAGCCAAAGCCAAGAGTCGGTCCCTTAACCAACTGAGCCACCCAGGAGCCCCTCTTTTTTTTTTTTTAATATTATGAATCTGGTAAAGCCCAGGGGCTGTTTCCCTATATGAGGTCTTTTTATTGCACACAATCTAGAAGATGACCTAGGAAACAAATTTTGCTGAACTATAACTGAAATGGTGGTCAAAATTTTCCTGATGCTTAAAAATAAATTTATTATGGTAGTATTTTTACCCCCTCTGTTAGCACATTAAGTAACAAGATCTAGAGGCAAGTTTAATAAGTGCCAATATTTTGATGTAACGCTGAGTGTAGAGGACATGTCTCGATATTCACAACAACCGTAATATGATAGGGAAGGGACTTCATTCCCCATTACTGACATGGATACGGGTACTTACATTCATGATGGCAGGAAATGCCAAGTTTGGGATTGATTTTGATTCTCTTAGAGCTCAGTGGGGGGAAAACTGATTTTCCCCCTGCTATTTTACTCTGTGTACTATGCAACGTCCTCTTCATCGCTCCAGAATACAGGTTGGGACAAATTGCTTTACCTCTGTAAATATCAGTATCTGTCCCTGTAAAATGATGCTGATGGATGGCAGTTATTTATTTTGCCTTTTAGTAGCAGCAACGGTAGATGACGACTTGGAACCTGTATATAGTCTGGAATACACTCTGGACCACTTGTTGGCCATAGCCAAGGTCTGATCTTCAAGTTGACCCATTTGGTGGTCATCTTGTTTTGTTTTTTTAAGTTTATTTATTTGTTTTGAGAAAGAGAGAGAGCACAAGCAGGGAAGGGACAGAGAAAGAGAGAGAGAGAGAGAGAGAGAGAGAGAGAGCCCCAAGCAGGTTCCGCACTGTCGGCACAGAGCCCAACACGGGGCTCCGGCTCACAAACCGTGAGATCATGACTTGAGGTGAAATCAAGAATTGGACACTTAACCAGCCTGAGCTGCCCAGGTGCCCCAGCAGTCATCTTTTTCAACTGGGGCTTCCTACTCCCCAAATGTCTCTTGTTGACCTGAAAGTTCACCTTTAGAGAGGCGTACATGCCTTCAAGAGACTCCCAACAAAGAGCACATGCTCCTGAATTATCCCCCAAACTCCAGCTGGACCCAACACCAGTCCTGTTTAGGGAGTGAGACATTTGCTAGCCCAGGGGGGACTGCGGGAGGCTGGAAAAAAAGGCGATTCCTCCTTGGGACAGTCTACCTCCAAGGCACTCCTTTCCAGGGGACCCTTTAAGACTAAATTGTTTTGCCAGACAGGATCCTATGTGTCTGCAGTCATGGTCTCAAAGAGGATTTTCCTAACACTCAGCAGTGTGTTCAGTGGTAACTTGCATGGGCCTACCTAACCCTGGTGCTCTGATTCATTTTCCAGTTAATTTCCCTCTTCAGATCATAACTTTACTCCTTTCAGTGGCATTGAGTTGGTTTCCAAGCACTTGGGAGAAAGGTGCTTTCCTCTGGGCCAGCCCCTCCAGAATTGCTCTCTCCATCAACCATGCGATCACTTCAACTCTGGGTGCAGTGCTTCTCGAACTGCAGTGTGCATGAATCACCCAAGGACTCCTACAACACAGCGTGCTGGGTCCTACCCCCAGAGATTCGGGTTGTCTCCACCACGGATGGAGCCTGAGAGGTCACTTTTTTTTTAATGTTTATTTATTTCTGAGATTCAGAGCACAAGCAGGGGAGGGGCAGAGAGAGAGGGAGACAGAGGATCCAAAGTGGGTTCCATGCTAACAGCAGAGAGCCTGACACGGGGCTCAAACTCCCAAGCCGCGAGATTGTGACCTGAGCCAAAGTCAGGCACGTAACCGACTGAGCCACCCAGGCGCCCCGAGAATTTGCATTTCTAACCAGCTCCCTGACTTCCTTGCCTCTGGGAACCCAGATTCTGTATTATTAAACCAGGGCAATAATACCTTCTTTACAGGGCTGTTGAAAAAAAATCCGAAAAAAGATGACATACGTAAATATATTCAGAGTGCTAAGCCTCTAACAGAATTTAATGACTGCTAATTCCCATCATGGGGCATTGTTGCGGAGAAAGGGATTTCTGGAGATGACACCACAGCAGACTTAAGGAAGCAAGAGAAATTAGCTGGGGAAAAAGGGAATGAAGGGTGTTCCCAGCTTTGCAAAGCCTTACAAAACAGTGTGTAAAGGCTCAGTGCACACACACACACACACACAAGTAGCTAATTCAGAAAGCTGCCAGAAGTTACACTTGGCTAACGCAAGTTCAAGGATCACATGTACATATGCAGGGACCTGATAACAAGGGCCTATTGTGCTATAAGAGAAAGTTTCAACTCCATTCTGCAGGGGATGGAAAACCACCGAGGTTGTTTGAAGCATGCAGTGACACGAAGGAGGGATGGTGTAGGGGAGGAGGTAAGGGTTTGGGCTGACAACTAAATTTCTCTCTTGAGTTTCTAGGTAGGTGAGGAGAACACAGCCCCCCCAGGAGAAGAAGCAGCACAGAAGAAACCGCTGGCTGGGGGAAGAGAATGAGTTGAATGTCAGATATGTGAAACTCAAGGCAGCTGTACCGCACCCACGTGGAGGTGAGAAGGGGTGGCTAGATCCGCGACTCACCATGTCTGGAAGGGAGCTCAAATCGTAGATTTAGAAGGCCTTCTGCAACTTAGGTGGAAATTAGATCCACAGGAATAGACGACATAGCCCAAGGAGTACGTAGTGTGAGAGAGATGCTGAGGACCTGATTCTGGAGAACAATAACATGTACGAGCAATCCCTAATGGAGCGTGAGTCAAGGTTAATGACAGTGGGCAGGACCTGTGCTTCCTATTATCATAATATCTTAATACAGTCCCCTCTGGGTTACATGGACATTGAGGTCAGCTTTGGCCAATGGGACCCACCACCTCCAATGCAGCATTGAGGTGGGAGGAGCAACGCAAGGAGACCCCAACGACAGACCATAGGAAATGTGCGGAGAGTTAGTGAGAAGGGAAGGCACGTGGCTCGTGAGTTCGAGCCCCGCATCGGGCTCCGCACTGACAGTGTGGAACCTGCTTAGGATTCTCTGTCTCTCCCTCTCTCTCTGCCCCACCCCGCACTCAAAATTAAAAAACTGGCAAGTGACTGTGACCACCAGTAAGCACTGTCCCCTCAGTGGCCACAGTCCTCAGAGAAGCAGGTCCAGAAGCACCGGCCCCCATGGGTCATCCTGTAAAGACGGGGGTCTCTTCTCCAAGAAAGTTTGCATAACCGAGATCCCTGAAATTGCCAAAGCTCGGAAATCGTCTGCTGAGAGAAAGCTGTTGTGAACCATGAGTCGTGACAAAAATAGATCCCGTCCCCCTTCTTCCTTCAGACAAACAAGACACCCACATGAATCCACTGGCTTCCACCCCCGCCATCCTGCTAGGCTCGGCCAAACCATCACCAACCAGCAGGATCCTGCGTTGGCCCAGCCCCCAGCACTAACCTTTCCAGACGCCGGCTTCTGAACAGCCTGACCCACAGGGAACAATGCAAGAGCCTACCTCAGGAGCCCAGGTAAGAGCAAAGTTAATGAACACAGAGAACTAGAAGGGAGTCCGGCTCTCCCTGCAGGGGGGGGGCAGAAGGACAGAGGAACAACTGGAAACGTTCACGGGGTGGGGGGGGGGGAGAGGAAACGCTCCACCTGACGCCCGAAGTCTGTGATTGGACCACAGTCCGTGGGTATCCACGTGTGACCTTGTCACCCATGCAGGAAGTATGGGACTTACAAAAATCCAAACCCATCAGAGAAACTGAGGCAACTTCAGATGTATTTTTTGCTTTTTTTCCTCCCCCTCCTCTGAAAGTGGTGGATTTAAATTTGAGTTCGTCCTTTCTCATTTTCAGAAATACATTGTGCAAACAATGAGGCACCCCTGTGTCCGGGCCTAACTAACCCCAAATAGTCAAAACGCCTTAGTTACCCTCAAAGCCATTTCCTTAGGAAGCAAGCCCAGGGCCTCACTCTTGAGATAAGGGAACTCCTGCCTGATGTCACGGAGATGGGGGCCAAGGCTTCGATGGGATTGTCACAGGCTCGGAAAACACAGGAAACACTGAGGCAGAAGGAATGAAACACAGTGTAGGGATGGAAACCTGATCTCCGTGGACCAGCTCCTATTACAGCTGGAGGAGGGTGGGGTCGGGGAAGCAAATCTAAAACCACCTGACCATTGAGACAGGACTGCAATGGGGCAGAAAGCCTTCCCTGAGACAGGGATGGCACTCTGGAAACAACTGTGCCAGGAGCCGTTGGATTCGGGCTGTTAAGTCCCCTGAGCTGAACATACTATTCTCACAGGCTGCACCTGTGAACTTTCTGGAGGCATGTGTCCCATTGCGAGGACTCCTTGCAACGTTACGGCTCTAAAGAGACCGTCTCCCCAGGCAGTGTCCCCTAGCAAAAGAGAAGGGAGAGAAAAGCCATAACTGGCCTGGCTCCCAAGGGGACAGGATGGGGGGGGGGGGAGGGAGCCCCCACTTCATCTTTGAACTTCCTCCGAAGTTCCGGGTGGCCTTGACCACCCGTCTTGACCACCCATCAAGGCCCGAGGCAAACAGTGAGACAGGCTTCCTCACTGTGTTACTTTTACAAAGTAAATAACGTCTTTACAGACAAGGGTATATCCTCTGAGTGTCTCCGGCGCGTGCTCCGAGAGGCCGAATAGAACGAGCTCTCCCCAGGACTAGACACTGATGCATTCACTCCCTCCGGGTGGAATTAGCTAGGAATTCCCTCCGGTGGGGTTGGAAGAGTTGTTTTGTTTGTTTTTGCCACAGGACATTTTCCCACGAAAAACCCACACGGCGCTCCGTAGGGAAGCTCAGCCTCTCGGGCTGCATGAGGAGGGGGCCGTGCTGGGTCCCTGGCCCGCGGGGCTCCCCCTGCTTTTCTGATGCCTCCCCTGGGACATCTCCCCCCCGGCCCCCTTCCCGGGCCCCCGGGCTCCTCCGACCGCAGCTAGGAATCACAGGACGATCCATACCGCTAAGTGAGGCCTCCTGCTTCAGATTCCCGGGCAGGATTAGGCTCAGAGTGGCCGGCTTTGCGGTGACAGCCTAGCGCGGGTCAGCTGGTTTGTCACGGTGCACCTGCCGCTCCCGGCCCTTCGAGGCCCGCTGCTACCAGGCCGGAAATGGGCCCTTCAGTAAACCCCGCAGCTTCCGCGCCAGCACGGGGGCCTCTTGACATCTATTCTGTACAAGCCCCAACCCGGTACGAACCTCTCTGAGATTCCCTCTAATATGCTCTCTCAGCAAGTGTGAATAATACCTAAACACCAGACTTAACGCCATTGGACTCAATTAACCTTCTCTAAAATGAATGTGTCCTTAATACCTACACCAAACGCTGATCAAGGCATTCTGATTTGGGGAAAAGAGAGAAGGGTTACCTCATTTCCAAGCCTCTTGTGTCAACAGCCCACTTTAGGTTCTGTACTGGCCACTCCTGAATAATTGAAAGTCAAGGTCACACATGTCAGTGAAAGAACCTATAATTAACGTCCAACTGTAAGCATTAGACTCTCTAAATTCACTCAGATTGTTCTTAAAAGGGTGTTCTTAAAAGGAGAGAGAGAGCTTGACCTAGTTTTTATTTAGGAAAAACAGCCTTTTGTGTTTTTAGAACAATTTCTTTTATAATGAGACAACCATATTGTCACGTAAAGCCACTGGTTAAATGACACAGTCATCCTACAGCTGGATTGTGCGAGGCTTCGACAGAGTAGCAATGTCATGACCCACACACGGTACGTAGCACAGGGAACTTCAAATTTTATCAAATCCTACACCCACATCCTTCCTACAAGTAAGGAAATTGCGGTCCAGGTGGGCGAAGGAACTTTCTCCATCTCCCAGAGCTAGCTGGCAGGCGGACAGAAGCAAGAACCCCCACGTTTATGGCTCCAAACGAGGGTGCTTTTCCTACCACCCCACGTAATAACAGCAAGGCATTTAGTAAACATCTCTCAGAATCACTGTTTTGCTTGCAATGCAATTCAGAGAGTGTTCACCAGACATGTTTATGTACAGCGAAATGAGGAACACCTGTGTCACTTAGGTCCTGCACACTTTTGTTCTAAAAGGCATGATCCGTAGGCTTTCAAACGTTGCTCCCATTTGTTAGACCCTCTGTGGACAAGCTGGCAGGATCGGCGCACTTCTGAAAGGCCAGCGAAACTGGGTAGAAGGCCAGGACCAAGGGGTGGGAATGTAATGGGAAAGAGTCAGTCCCATGTAGCCCCGTGGTTCTCAACCCCAGATGCATTAGAATCGCTCAGATTTTTGGGGGCGCCTGGGTGGCTCAGTTGGATGAGCGTCTGACTTTGGCTCAGGTCATGATCTCGCAGGTCGTGGGTTCGAGCCCCGCGTCGGGCTCTGTGCTGACAGCTCAGAGCCTGGAGCCTGCTTCGGATTCTGTGTCTCCCTCTCTCTCTGCCCCTCCCTCTTTCATGCTCTGTCCTCTCGGTCTCAAAAATAAATAAACATTAAAGAAAAAATTTAAAAAATTAAAAAAAGAATCACTCAGATTTTTATTATTTTATTTTATTTTATTTATTTTTTTTTTTTTTAATTTTTTTTTCAACGTTTATTTATTTTTGGGACAGAGAGAGACAGAGCATGAACGGGGGAGGGGCAGAGAGAGAGGGAGACACAGAATCGGAAACAGGCTCCAGGCTCCGAGCCATCAGCCCAGAGCCTGACGCGGGGCTCGAACTCACGGACCGCGAGATCGTGACCTGGCTGAAGTCGGACGCCCAACCGACTGCGCCACCCAGGCGCCCCTATTATTTTATTTTATATTTTATTTTATTTCCTAGGAGGCTGCATGCCCAATGTGGGGGGAGGGGGGTCAGACTCACGACCCTGAGATCAAGAGTCACACTTTCCACTGACTGAGCCAGCCAGGCACCCCAGAGTCACTCAGATAGTTTTTTCTTTTGAGAGAGAGAGAAAGAGAGAGTAGGGGAGGGGCAGAGAGAGAACCTCTCCGTGCCCAGCTCAGACCCCAACAAAGAGCCTGACTCGGAGCCCAACGCTGGGCTCGATCTCACAACCAGGAGGTCGTGACCTGAGCCGAAATCAAGAGTTGGACGCTCAGCTGAGTAAGCCACCCAGCTGCCCCTCACTCAGACGTGTTAACGTACCAATGTTGGGCAGCACCACAAGAGATCCCTCTGGCAGGATGTGTGAGTGCAGATAGGGTTGAGCAGCCCTGGAGAGCAAGGTTTTGGTGTCCAACCCGGGCTAGAAATCCCCAGCCTGACAACAGAGGACCCAGACTCTGAGTCTCCCTCACGTATTTCAGAAAACGGGAGCGAATCCTATCTTGCTGGGTGGCTATAGCCTGAAGCCATCCCGTGCAAAAGGACAGGAGTGAGGAAAATTAGAAGGACCCCACTGTGTGGAAGGTGTTTGGTATGGGATCGGTGTCTCTGAATTCTTCTTTGCCTTCTGCTCTCTTTTTTTTTCTCGCTGGAAAACACACACACACACACACACACACACACACACACACACCATGTCAGCCAATGGCTGGGTACACTTAATCCCCTAGGATGTGTTTCTTTCCACTCAATGATTTGCATTGCTTTGTTCAAGTTTGGACAGCTTCCACGTAGCTTCCATTTGTATAGGTTTTCCGTTTGTGAGCATTAAACTATAGGGAGAATCTTTTTAGGGGGTTGGGTCAAGGCAGGAGGAAACTGGCTTAGGGAGGACACATTTCTCCTCTCTGTAAGACATACTTTGTGCCCCTACTACCTGTGTGAGGGGATTCTCTGCCAGCCCAACCCCCCCTTTTAAAACAAAATTTTTTTTTAAGTTTATTTATTTATTTTGAGACGGAGACAGCTTGAGCAGGGAGGGGCAGAGAAAGAGAGAGAGAGGGAATCCCAAGCAGGCTCTGCACTGCCAGCACAGAGCCCGACACGGCTCTGTTTGGTATGTTGTGTATTGTGTAATCTCACGAAACCGTGAGATAGTGACCCGAGCCGAAACTGAGAGTCAGACCGGACGCTTCATCGACTGAGCCAACCCAGGCCCCCCAGCCCAACCCTGATAAGATGCCTCAGTAAGTGTGCAAATAATTCAACGTGGCCCTTCCCAGGGGCCTCAGACACCATTTACACCCTCATCCCTAAACACACGACATATGGAAAATTCTGGCAGGGCACGGCGCTAGAATCAGTAAAGAGCAATAATGGATGCCTTTGGTTCTGGAAGTCACAAAAGCAGAAGTTGGACTCCAGGCTTGGCTTTTCTTTATTTCTCTCACACTTCACAAGCTGAAGGATGCCATGTGGAGGCAACGGTAGGCTTTGAGGCAGCCCCTCGCTCAGGGAACCGCCAGGCCACCATCCAGCCACCTCCGCTACCAGTCTTATTGGGGGACTGTCTGCCATGGCCGTCTAGAACATTCAAATGGACAACATGGCTGCAGATACGCCCCCCACGCCACCCCCGGCATTAACGGTCCTTCTCGCTTCTTCTCGCCCAGCATTACCCAGCCCTTTTCCCCCTGCAGTCACCAAGCACATGAGCCATTCAAGCATGCAGCTATTTTTACTAGAGTGTGAAGGATTCTCAGTACAAACTATATTTAACAGAAGGTTAGAGTTCACATTACACAATCAGTGGGGCACAGGATTAAATCATTAAACAGCCTGTTCTAGGCTCTTCCTGCTTTTCTCTACAAGCGGGCTTTCAGTCCTGAGCCTTCTTTCAGTTTAGCCTGCAGATGCCTTGAGGTCTTGGTTTTTTTTTTGCAAGAAAGACTTATTCTTTTTCTTCTTTTTTAAAAATTTTTTAATGTTTATTTACTTTTTGAGAGAGAGAGACAGAGACACAGAGCATGAGTGGGGGAGGGGCAGAGAGAGAGAGGGAGACACAGAATCCGAAGCAGTTTCCAGGCTCTGAGCTGTCAGCACAGAGCCTGACGTGGGGCTCGAACCCACAAGCTGCAAGATCACGACCTGAGCCGAAGTCAGACGCTTAACTGACTGAGCCAGCCAGGCGCCCGAAAGTCTTTTTCTTTTCAGGCCTCCTGTGTCTCAGATGGAGATTTTCTCATGGCATCAGGGCCTCTGATTTAGCAGGAACCTGTGAGGCAATGTTAAGTGAAGCCCGTCCAGTGTTGGAAGATCTAGCCTAGAAATTCTGAAAAACGCAAGCCATCCATCTCGAGGCTCAAACTGATGCTCGCCGACAACCATCGCTGGCGTTTCAGAGCAAGGTACTAACAAGGGGCTGGCGTCAAGGGTGTTCGTGTCAGAGCAGGAATGAAGAGGAGGGGTCTAAACCGGCTCATCACTGGGAGAGGCACCCGAGAGCAGGGTCCTGGGCCTGGTGTGCCTTGTGACACGTTGCCCACATGGTCCCTCAGCTGCTGGAGGAGCTGCCTACAAACAGCCTCAGCCGGTGGCCTGGGCAGGAAGGGCCTCCGCTCAAGAGTCACCTCGTTCAAGGTGACACCCCCCTTCCTGGGGGAGCCTGCATGCAGTGACTGGTCAGGGTTGCAGGGTTGCCTTATGAAAGGCTGGCCCGAACTCAGGACAACTGGAAAACAGCATCCCTGCCTCAGAGCCCCCTGGGTGGGGGGTGGGGGGCGGGGGGTAGGGCGGCGGTTCGTTAGGCCTTCCGTTAAGACTGCCTCCTGGGGCGCCTGGGTGGCTCAGTCGGTTGGGCGTCTGCCTTCGGCTCAGGTCATGATCTCACCGTTTATGAGTTCGGGCCCCGCATCGGGCTCTGTGCTGACAGCTCAGAGCCTGGAGCCTGCTTTGGATTCTGTGTCTCCCCCTCTCTCTACTCCTCCCCTCCTCATGCTCTGTGTCTCTCTGTGTCTCAATAATAAATAAACGTTAAAAAAAAAATTAAAAAAAAAAAAGACTGCCTCCTGCATGGCCTCTGCCTCTGGTATGGGTGCAGGTCTCAAGAACGCCTCCCAAAACGCTCCCTCCTGCAATCCGGGTCTCAGAGTCTGCTCCCCGGAGAGCCCCACCTGCCTGTGACAAGGACCAGAGAACTTGGTAACATTTCTTAACCTATGTGACATTCCCCGCTCTGCTTTTTTGTTGCCGGTGCCAGCTGCCGGAAAGCTCTTCGGATGCACACGGCAAATGCTCTTGGGCAGACCCAGCAAGTAGCATATCCCTGGTGAGATCTCACCATATCCCTGGTGAGAGGATTACAGAGGCGGGATGTCACTCCCTATCCCAGACCAATGCAGTGAGGACCCGTATTTTATTTCATTTTTTAAGGTTTATTTATTTTGAAAAAGAGAGAGCGAGAAAAACAGAGTGCAAGCAGGGGAGCGGCAGCGAGGGAGAGAGAGAATCCCAAGCAGGCTCCGCGCTGTCCCGTCGGCGGGGAGCCTCACTTAGGCTTGACCTCACGGACCGTGAGATCATGACCTGAGCCAAAATCAAGAGTCGGACGCTCAACTGCCTGAGCCACCCAGACGCCCCGAGAACCTGTATTTTAACAAGATCCCCAGATGATTCATATGTGTGTTAATGTTTGGTAAGCACGAGATGATTGGATGAGAAATGACTGAGCGGGAACGTTTACCGGTCGCAAGGAAGTATCCTGCCCCCTTGTTTGCTGCATAATAGGAGTCATCTGTTTTTAGCTCTCAAGTTATTTTTTCCTACGAAGAGGACTTTAAAAACCCATTATTTTGCCCCAGTCTGATCGCAGGCAAAAGGGCGGAAGACGGAGGCAGATGGTCAGGCAGCAGATAGCTCCGGTTACGGAACCTGGCTGCCACATTAAGCAAACCAGGGAAAAGCGTGGACGTAGAGTCCGAACGCAAAGTCAGTGGCAGCAGGTTCTCGGAGCGTAGAGGATGCGATGTGACAGATGAACTTGGAGCTTTCCCATATGACCCCACGGAAGCTGGTAGAAGACAGCCCCCCGGGGGCAGGCACACACACAGGCGGGCAAAGGGACGCACTCCCACCCGTCCTCTTAGCCCGGCTGTCTGAGGATTTTCAGCAGTCCTTCACTGACAAGGGACTGACTTATACTAGAAGGACAAGAGTTTGTGGTAGGGACAATGAGACGTTTCCAAGGCATCCTTCCTAGGAAGGATCCAGTCATTCTCAGCGGGTCCTTCCGTGGCTCATAAACCGCTGCAGTAAGCCATCTGTCTGGATTTCTTTACAGATAGACCTGTAGGCTGGGTTGACCTGTAACTGTGTCTTCCAGCAAAAGTCCTAGAGAGCAGCACAGGACAGGTGAGTGGTGCTCATAAAGAGTGACGCTGAGCCACGACTGATTCCCGTCTGGCTGTGGCCTGTTCTCTTTCAAGGGCAGCATGGGGAGGGGAGCTGCCGTGTGACCAGGACCCCCAAGGGAAGTGTGAGCGTCAGCAGATATCCAGGGGAGACATGGGGGGTCCCGGTCCTCGATGAAATGTGTCTCCCTCTCAGCGCAGCTACAGACCCAGAGCAGAGCACAATGGAGAAGCTCTGGGCACTTCTGAGAAGTGGCAGCAGGCAGATTGGGGAGGGAGACCAGAAATCCAAGTGCCACTGAACCAGCAGTGAGTTTCCCACTTGTTTGACAGTGTATCCGCAGTCTGGATTGGGGGCAGCCCCGAACTTGGAAGTGCACACGTGTGGATAGAAAGATCTCCCTCTAGTTCCGGCTCAAGGTGAAGTTAACACAGGGGGGCTGTTCTTTATCCTTCCTTTCGCCATTCTCTCACAGCGGGCCCCCAGGCGATCAGAGCAGTGGCAGTGACAGCGGGGACAGGGCCCCTTTCCTCTCTGTTGGGAGGAGTTGTTTCTCCGAAGAATGGGGGCGACCCATTCCTTTTTTTCCCTCTGTTTCCCACCACTTGGCCCTGAATGTGGACACATGTATGGGAGGTGAACAGCACAGTAGGATAAATAGAGCACTAGCTCTCTGTCCAGAGGACGGCCAAGGGGAGCCAGAGTGCTAGAAAGTGCGAGGGAGGTGACGAAAAGGGAGGAACTTGGGCAAACGGCCCCACCAAGCTGTTCAGAAACTCCTGGGCTCAACCCTGTGCTGTGCATTGGATCTGCCCCTAAACAGCACACCAAAGACTCTGAGAACCGAATTAAGGGGTAGACCACCACCCAAGTCCCAGATGGACAGCAGCCCCCCAGCCCCCACGGGGGCACACCCATGGGGAAAGGCTGCGTCCCTCCGAAGATTCTGAAAACAAGACCGACACTGAAACTACAACCGACAGAAGGCTGGCAGACCTTTCAGCCTGAATCCATCTGGGTTGATCGTCTATGAAAACACAAATACCAACCTTTACATAACATGGAAACAAAACCCAGGTCGTGTAACGTATCGTTCAAAACTGCCAGGATACCATCCAATATTACTCTGTGTATTCGTTTTCTATAGCTAGAGACAAGTGGCCACAAACTTAGTGGCTTCAAACAATACCCTCTTTTTTTTTTTTTTTTTTTTTTTTTTAATTTTAAAGTTTTGTTACATCCGAAGTCCAAAATCAGTCTCACTGGGCTAAGGTCCAGGTGTGGGCAGGGCTGGCTCCTTTTGGAGGCTCTGTGGGAGAATTGTTTCCTTGCCTTTTCCAGCTTTGAGCGGCTGCCCACACTCCTTGACTCATGGACCCCTTGCTCTGTCTTCAAAGCAAGCAACTGAACATTCCTCCGACCCTTCTTCCATAGCCATATCCCTTTCTGACCACAGCCAGGAAACATGCTCTGCTTTTAAAGATGCTTGTGATTATAGTTGGCCCGCCAGTAAATCTTTCCATCTCAAGGTCAGCTGATAAGCAATTTTAATAGTGTCTGCGACCTCACTTCCTTCTGCCCTGCAATGTAACATAGTCACAGTTTCCGGGAACGAGAACAAGGACATCTTTGAGGGAGACTTTATTCTGCCTACCACCCTCAGCATAGGAAGAGCCATCAAATCTCAGCTCACATGAAAACAGACAATCAACAGACGCCGGCACCAAAATGATGCAGATGTTGGCATTTTCCGGCAAGGACTTTCAAGCAGCTATTATAAAATATTCCAAGAACGAAGGAAGAGCACTCTTGAAATGAATGGAGAGATGAAAAGTCTTAGCAGGGAAAGATAAAGGGTAAAGGATAGCCAGATATAAATTTTAGAATTAAAACACACAATAAACAAAATTTCAAAGCCTGATGGATATACCAACAGAAATTATTCGGTCTAAACAACAGAGGAGAAAAATTGGGGGGTGGGGGGCGTGGGGGAAGATGAACAGAATCTCCGGAACCAGTGAGACCATACCAAAATGTCTTAACCTTTGTGTCATTCAGGTCCCAGAGGAGCAGAAAGAATGCAGGGCAGAAAAAAAATACTGGAAAAAAAAAATAATGACTAAAAACTACGCAAATTTTGCAAAAGGCATAACCCTATAGATTCAAGAAGCTCGATGAACTCCAGAGAGGATAAACATATATAAAAAAATCCATGCCCAAACACATCCTAATCAAACTGCTAAAAACCAAGAGGAAGCAGCCAGAAATACGACATAGAACAGATCAGTTCAAATGACTGTACATTTCTTAGCAAAAAGCAGAAATTGACCGATGCAAACAACTGGCAGATTTCTGCTCATCAAAGTAGCAGGAATTTTAACAATTACTATTATTTGGTGTTAGGGTCAAAGAACACGTTAGTGGGAAGAGATATAGGAACACTTATGCGAGGCAACTGGGCATTTTCTATCAGAATTTTAAATCTATACACCTTTTAACCCCTCATTCAACTTCTAGAAATTCATCCTAAAACAATACTCGTACATGTGCTCAAAGATATTTATTGTGGCATTGTATGTAATGGCAAATAAACACATTAGTTAATAAGAACGTTTATCAATTATTAACAGAGAATCATATTTAACTAAATTATAGAACACCACACTATGTAATGTATGTAACGTACTTTTTAGAGCAATTACATTGGAGGGGCGCCTGGGTGATTCAGTCGGTTAAACGTCCAACTTGGTAAGTGATAAAGACATTTGTCAAATAGAACACCCCCCCCACACACACACACACACATCAGGTTTTATTGAGTCTATTAAGTGCCGAGAAACAGAAGGTCTAGAAGGATAAAAGCCAAACTGATACCAGTGGTTGCTTCTGAGGAGTAAGATAGGAAGGATGGAAAAGTTACTTGCACTTTTTACTTTATATATCTGTGCATGCGTATGTGTGTGCGTGTTAACAAAGAAGAAGTATTATTTTGACATTTTTAAAACGGTAAAAGGCATACCTATGCAAGTTTAGTAACAACGTCCTCCGGTGTTCTGACCCTAGAAATTTACCAACTAGTCTTTCGCTGTTTTCTGGGGATTTAGCATTTTTTTTTTTAATTTTTTAAAATGTTAATGTATTTTTGAGAGACGGCGTGAGCAGGGGAGGCGCAGAGAGAGAGGGAGACAGAGGATCCGAAGCAGGCTCTGAGCTGTCAGCACAGAGCCCGATGCGGGGCTCAGACCCACAAACCGTGAGATGGTGACCTGAGCCCAAGTCGGACGCTTAACCGACTGAGCCACCCAGGCGCCCCAGATTTAGCATTTTATTCACTTCCTTTAAGGAAACCAAATCCTCCCATTCAGCATCTCCTAGTGTGTAAGTTTCCTACTGCTGCATAATAAATTACTCCAAGGTTTACTAGCTCAAGATGCTCAAAATGTATTATCTCATCTAGGTTTTGAGGCTCGGGAACCCAGAGTGTCTTGATGGGGTGCCTCTGGTCCGCGTCTCCCATAGGCTGCAGTCAAGACATTGGCTGGGGCTGTTAGTCATCTGAAGGCTTGAGTAGGCCTAGAGGATCACATACTAGTCTCTCACCTAACTCCCGGCAAGAGAACTCAATTCCTCACTGGCTGGTGGTCAGAGGCCTCAGCTCCCCTTCACACAGGCCTCTTTGTAAGCTGCTCACAGCGTGGGAGCTGACTTTCCTTAGAGCGATTGGTCAAAGAATGAGATAAAGTGGCCGAGATGGAAACCACAATGACTTCCATAACTTCTACGAGGCTATGGAAGTGATAGTATATAGGGGATATACTATCACTTCGGCTATAATGCATTGGTCACACACTCTGACCTTAGTACAATGTGGGGGGAGAACACAATACCAGAAGGCAGAGAGCATTGAGAGCTACCTGGAAGACCGGCTGCCAATGTTAAATTTTGCCCGACACTCTTTCTCTTCTGCTTGTTCAAGTTCACATGCTTTCTAAAAACTTGTAAAGTTCAACTCTATCCCTACAGCATCACTGGTGCATTTAGGGGTCCAGGAGCATCCAGTCCAACATCAAAAGAAAACTCTGTGGGATGTCTGGGTGGCTCAGTCGGTTAAGCATCCAACTCTTGGTTTCCACTCAGGTCATGATCTCATGGGTACGTGAGTTCAAGCCCCAAGTTGGATTCTGTGCTGATAGCGTGGAGCCTGCTTGGGATTTTCTCTCTCCTTCTCTCTCTTCCCTCCCCCACCTGTATACACTCACACACACACTCTCTTAAAATAATAATAATAATAATAATAATAAACTAAATGAATAACTAAATGAATAAACTAAAATGAATAAACAACAACAACAAAAAAAACCAACAACGCTATGGACCAATAGGAAATCCCAGATCACAGAGCCCCCGCATTTTCCTGTAAACAAGGGAATTTTTATTTCCCTGAAATGATGATTAGGAACAGTTGGGGAAACTGCAAATGTACATAATTGATCAAGGAGAAAAACACGGGGAATAAACGGGCATCTCAATGAGAATCCTTTGAACAAGGAGTCATGTGACTTGTTCCCACCCTACAGCCCAACCTTTACTCCTCACAAGTCAGGGCAATCGTCTCTCCTCCCAAGTGGAACTTCCCATAAGCCATGGAGGCAAGGAAGCAGAAACGCTTGCCAGCTCATAGATCAACATAAAGACTACCAGAATCTTCTGTCACAGAAAATTTTGGAAGGCAACCAATAAAATCTGGGAGTTAAAAGATATCTCTGTCTCTGCACAAAAACTATATGAAGGACATCAAAGTGTGGCCTTATCTGCAAACTTGGAAGAGAATTTCCTGACGTGTGTATGTTCCTGATTGCAAACGACGTGCGCTGTGGTCTTAGGAGCATAACTGAACGGTACTGTTCTTTAAAATTTTTTTTTAACTTTATTCATTTTTGAGAGACAGAGAGAGAGCATGAGCGGCGAAGGGGCAGAGAGAGAGAGGGAGACACAGAATCCGAAGCAGGCTCTAGGCTCTGAGCTGTCAGCACAGAGCCCGGCGTGGGGCTCGAACTCATGAACTGCAAGATTGTGACCTGAGCCAAAGTTGGACGCTTGACCGACTGAGCCACCCAGGTGCCCCCTGAATGGTACTATTCTATACAGTTTAGACTCAGCCAAACATCTAAGTCTTTCATAATATGCTTGCAGATAGGGTGTAGAAATAAGAGTTGATTCATCATAGATTGAGCAATCCTTACGCAAAGACTATTGATTAAATCATCGTTGTCAACTTGAAAGAAGTTAACACGCCTCAGGGCTTTGAATTTGGGCTTGCCTCGTTCAACATTTTTATAAACTATTTGGAAAAAGACAAGTAAAATGTGCCGCTTATGTTTTCAAGTATTACAGAGTGAGGCAGGAGAGCCAAGAAGTTGGATTATAAAATCAGAATTCCCAGAGGTCTCCGACGGGCTGAAATGATAGGCCAGAACTCACGACGTGGAAATGGGTGGAAGCGAACAGCATAACATCCTGCCCAGGTGCCAAATGGGAGAGAGCGGGCCTGGTACCAGTTAATGCAGAAAAGCTTTCGGTGAGCTACGGATTTAAGGTAAGTCAGCAGTCCGCCCGCTCTGCCGAAAAGGCAATGCAAAAACCTCAGTCTGCAGTTGTAACAAACAGCTCAGACCCACGGAGATCTTGATCTGATGGATCCCACACTGTGAATCTGTGGATCCCTAGAATGATTGACAAGAGTCCTCTAGGAGCAGAATACCTGCGAACTCCCAGATGATACAATTCTCTGTATATAACATTCCCGAGTGACCCATCTGGTAATTCTATCCAAAAAGAAGAAGAAGGAAAAAAAAAAAAAAAAAAAAGAGATGAGTTTGTTTTATTCTTTATTTGTTCAAACGATATTTATTGAGAAAAAAAATATTTGCCGGGTATTCTGCTAAAAGCCAGTAACATGGAGGTGCTTGGGACATATCCACCTTCTCCCAGTTATTCATTCAAACGCTAATAGAGCGTCAAGAGATCTGGTCGATGTAATTAAGGTTCCAGATCAGTTGGCCTTACGATAGGGTCAGACCCCAAATGCATGAGTACTTGAAACGCAGAGAGTTTTTTCTGGTTGGTGGCATAAGAGTGAGTTGGAGTTTCAAAGCATAAGAAGGATTCTATGCACCATTGCTCACTGGAAGGTGAAGGGGGGGGCCACATGGTAGGAGTGCAGGTGGCCTCTGGTTGCTGAGAGGGACCCCCAGCTGAGAAGTCAGCAAGGAAACAGAGACCTCAGCCCTATAACCACGAGGCAATGGATTCAGCCACAAGAATCAGCTTAGAGGACAACCCAGAGCCCCAGCGAACCACAGCCCCAGCCAACACCTTAATTTAAGCCCAGTGAGACCCTGAGCACAGGATGCATCCACACCACACCCAGGCTTCTGACCTACAGAAATTGGGTAATAAACTTGTGGTTGTTTTACAATACTTGGTGCCAATTTATTTCCAGCAATAGAAAGCTAACACAGGTGATAAAGAAACAACAGCCACACAATGAGGTAAGTGCCCTGATGGAGCAAAGTCGCAGGGTACATGGTTGATGGTCAATTTCAGCATCAATTTCCCCCTTCTCTTCCCTCGGTGAATCTCAGTTTTGTTCACTCCTCATCCATACATACAAACGTGGCCACTAACTGCACCCCAAGCCCCAAATGTGGGGCTGATCAGTCTAAAACAGGGTTTCCCCAGGGGCGCCTGGATGGCACAGTCGGTTAAGCATCCGCCTCTTGATCTCAGCTCAGGTCATGATCTCATGGTTGGTGAGTTTGAGCCCACATGGGGCTCTACTCTAATGGTGCGGATCCTGCTTGGGATTCTTTCTCTCCTTCCCCATACCCCTCCCCTACTTGTACGTGCTCTCTCTCCCTCTCCCTCTCTCTATTAATAAATAAACATAAAAAATTTAAAATGGGGTTTCTCAATTTTGGTATTATTGACGTTTTGGCCTAGATAATTCTTTATTGTGGGGGTTATCCTGTGCATTGTACGGTATTTATCAGCATCTCTGGCCTCTACTTTTTTTTAAATTTTTTTAAGTTTTATTTATTTATGAGAGATAGAGACAGCATGAGTGGGGGAGGGGCAGAGAGAGAGGGAGACACAGAATCTGAAACAGGCTCCAGGCTCTGAGCCCGATGCGGGGCTCGAACTCACGAGCCGTGAGATCATGACCTGAGCCGAAGTCAGACGCTTAACCGACTGAGCCACCCAGGTGCCCCTGGCCTCTACTCATCATATGCTAGCGACACACACTCCCCCTGTCCTCCATTCATGGCAATCAAATCTGTCTCCAGATATTGCCAAGTGATAAGGGCGGGGAGGGATGAGGAGCAAAATCACCCCCAGCTGAGAACCATCCATCTAAAAGTGTGCTTACGTGCCTTGCTAATGTTTGGTTCAAGAACAGGTATGTGACCACTTTGGAGAATGAGCGGTAAAGAGAAGGCTTTGGAAGGTTCTGAGAAAATCCTGCTCACTGTACGGGGGATGGTGCTGGAAGCAACCCTCCCTCCAGATGTTGTTATGCGCAGATTTGAGCACTGGGCCTGCTGCGGCCATGTCAAACCCAGCCTGGGGACAGAGCCATCCCGAGGTCTACCCTACCTCTAGATTACTGGTTATGTAAGCCAATTGATTCCTTACTGTTTGAGATGGTTCAAGATTGTTCAGGAGAATTCAGGGCACATCTGGGTTTTGCAGCCAACAGTCGACTAACTGGTGCCAACGTACAAGATGCTGTCAAAGTCCAGGGGAAGATGTACGTCACAAGCCGAGTCAGGAAAGAAAAAGCAAAATAAAAGAAGGTAGGCCCAGAAGAGTTTATAGAGTGCTTTCACATCGTATTTTAAAAAAAAAAAAAATCAACTCTCTTAAATTTCAAATTGTGTGATACAATATTATTAAGTACAGTCACCAATGCCGTACGTCATATCCCCATGACTTATTTATTTTCTAACTGAAAGTTTGTAGCTTTTGACCCCCTTCATCCATTTTGCCCACCCCCTGCCCCCTCCCACCTCTGGCAACCACCAATCCATTCTCCGTATACCTATGAGCTTGGTTTTTTTATTCCTTTGTTTTTTTAGGTTCCATATCTAAGTGAGATCATACGGTATTTGTTTTTCTCTAACTTATTTCCCTTAGCATAACTCTCTCGAGATCCATCCATGTTGTCACAAATGGCAAGATTTCCATCTTATTTATGGCTGAATAATTTCCCGCTGCGTCCACACGACATCTTCTTTATCCATCCATCTGTTGGTGGACACTTAGGTTGTTTCCATAGTTGGCTATTGTGAATAACACTGCGTGTCTTCTTAAGTTTATGTTCTTATTTGTGTCCGATAAATGTCCACAAGTGGAATTGCTGAACCATATGGTAGTTCCAGTTTTCATTTTTTGAGGAACCTCCATACTGCGTTCCAGAGTGGCCGCACCAATTTACATTCCCACCAACAGCACACAAGGGCTCCTTTCCCCCACATCCTCGCCAACGCTTATTATTTCTTGTCTTTTTTGGTGATGCCATTCTGACGGGTGTGAGGTGATACCTCGTTGTGGTTTTGACTTGCATTTCTCTGATGATGAGCGACGTTGAGCATCTCTTCACGTGTCTGTTGGCCATCTGGATTCTTCCTTGGGGAAGAAAATGTCTATTTGGATCTGCGCATTTTTTTGATTAGCTTTTTTTTCTTTTGCTACTCAGTTGTATGCATTCTTTATATATTTTGGATATTAACCCCTTCTCAGATATAGCATTTGCTGACTTGTTTTATAGTATTTGTTTTTGCCCATTCTGTAGGTCGCCATTTTTTGTTGATGGTTTCCTTCGCCGTGCAGAAACGTTGTGGTTTGATGTGGTCCTGCTGTTTATTTTTGCTTGTGTTCCTTTTGCTCTTAAAGGTGTCAGTCACATCACACCTTTGATCCTAAGTACCCTGGAAGAAGATACTATTAACTTCACCTTACATCTCAGGAAAGTTAACGGCTTGTCCATCGTTATGAGACAAGGATGGGTCAAGTTCAATCCCCGGGCTTCTGATACCAGATAGGCTCCCCCCACCCCCACTCTTTATTTGAACCATGACTTCTTTTATATCAAAATATATATATGATATATAATCTATCTATATATAAATATATATATAATATATAATTTTATGCTCAAAAATATTTGATATACTAGACAAAAGTTCAAAATTTTGAGCGAAGGGCCCAAGGTTTCCCATAAGCCCACCTCTACTGTCACTCCAAAAGATACAGTCTCATCATTCCAGCAAATCACTCCATCCGGGACTTTCCTGAGGTTTCCCCCACTTATACTTCCTTGCTGTATTTTCCCTGTTTCTTCAGTCCATTATTTTATCAAGGCCCAGTTTATTCCTGAAATTACGTAAGGTAGCCCAAGTTTTTGGTGATTTTTCTTCCTCTTTCTTACCTCAGAGCACTTACGATGCGCATGTTGCCAGACGTACTTAAGCCTCACCAGATGGGGCCCGAATAGTAGTCATTCTAAAAGAGCTCACCACGTTGGTCCCCACCTGCTTGTCCAGGTGTATGCCTATCACCATCCCCCTTCTCTTTCTGGGTCTCCTCACTGAGATCTTCCTCTGGGGACGCTTCACCCCCAGTCCTGCAACCCCTCTCACTACGAGAACTCCACTGGCTGCACCAAGCGGTCTGCCCTGAAAACGGAAGGACACCTTTCCTAGTCTGTCCCTCTCGGTCACCTGGAAACCAAAGCAGCTTTGCGCGTGCCTGGGTGCTCATACATCCCGTACTCCAAAGACAGAGCCCAGCAAAAACCAGCTTCTTCGGCCTCCGTCTGCAGCCCTTTTCCTAATGTGGGTTTGCTGTGGAGGCACAGACCCCATGCTGCTCCTCTAGTCTTTGTCTCTATTTCTAGAAATGATATCAGCCACCAGGTTTTGGATGCTTACTCTGGGCCAGACGTTATGCTAAGCACCTGCCAAGCTACCTCATTTAATCCTTACCACCACCAGATTGGGCAGGTATCCTCATGAGGCACCTTTTACAAGATGGTCTCTTACAGCTAAAAGAGCTTACGGAGCTTGGGTAAGGTCCTACAGCTGATCCAAGAAGTCCTTGCTTAATCTACACATACGCTGCTCCCAAGGTACTACAGTAACAACTTCCTCCTGTCTCCCGCGGTCAAAATCAAAAGCCCTTTGAAAATGAGCTCATGCAAGGCGGTCCCTCTAGCACCTGGTCTGCAGACACCCTCTGACATGCTGCATGTATTATTACAAGTCATTGTGAACATGCATTGAGTGCTTGTTATTTTCTAAACACTTTGCATTATTAATGCATGAATCCTCAAAATGACCCTGGTTAGGTAAGTACTGTTATTATTCCTTATTTCACAGATGAAACACACACACACACACACACACACACACACACACACACAAGCAAAGGCACTGAATGGTTAATTAACATGCCTGAGGTCGCACAGCTAATGAGTGGCAGAGCTATGATGAGGACACAGGCAGTCTGGTGCCGGGTGCCCTCACCCCTCTGCTACTGATTATTGCATATCTACCGTGTTCCCGTGTTTTCTCTAATCTTCCCAACGTTCCTGCAAGAGGGCTATGGCCCCAGTTTTATAACCAAGGAATCTGAACATCAGAGAGATGAAATAAACTTGCCTAAGCTCTTGGTTACTAAATGGAAACATCCACATCCCCACCAGGTCTACGCTGTCCGTCTTTTCCTGTGTGTGTGTGTTTTTTTTTTCTGTAGCCCCAAGCAGGTTCCCTACTCCATCCTCCCAGCATCTCCCCGAGAGCTACAGCTCAGGTCTGTGCTCTGGGCATAGAGAAAAGGAGGAGGGTGATTAAAGAAGGTGGCGGCTGCCAGCTGCTGCTTCAAACAAAATAGATCCACATTTACAAAGGCACCAGGGCTGGTTGCCTAGCAACAACTTTCTACCTCCCCAAGCTGCTCTACCCCATCCTTAACCCACCGCACATCACACACTCCCCTTGGCCCGCAGTGCCCTCTGAGACATCCCCCTTCGAGGCCGCCTTTGTTCATTTTAACCTGATTTGCTGGGCAAATGCTCGCAGCTTGCAACTTGCAGAGAGCCCAGGAAACACGCAATTCATGCCACAGATGGCCCTGGGGCAGGCCGAACAGAACCCTCCTCCCTGCACGGCCCAGACCTTGGCACTCACAGGATATCTAATGCTGTGGGAAGGAGAAGGTCTCAATTTCAGGCTCTTTGTCAGATCCCTGAAGGTTTAAAAAAAGAGTTTTGTGTTTCACATATGTCAGGTTCTTTAAATAGTTCTTTGAAATAAAAGTTTGATTGGGATAGAACGAAAGTAGACTGTCTGGATTTCTTTTTTCATCTTATCCCCCATGTTTGAAGTTAGAGCCTCTTAAATTTAAACTTATCTTCAGTTCCACCAATCCAAAAGGCCTTGGGGCTATTTTTGTCCTAGACTCTTAAAGGGAGGTAGGACAAGGCAGAATACATAGTTCTCTGAGCTCTACTTTCCAGCAGAAATGACAAGGGACAGCCGTAGTGTAGCCCCTGGCAAGTCAGTCCAGAAGTTTCCAACTTCATGGTGAAGTGATGCTGACCTGAGAGCCGCATTATCACTCTCGGGGGCTCTAAGCACTTTTGTGACCATGGGTGCCTTTATCCACAAAAAAAAAAGAAAAGAAAAGAAAAATATATTAACAATTTTGTATTTTACAGGTAGGTTGGTATGAAGACAAATATGATCCAGGCTGGAATCATTAATACATATTCATTACCTTTATTAGGATATATTTATCTTTTTTCTTATGTCAAAAGAAATTGAAACATTTCCGTGAGCCCGTGAAAATGTATGAGTCCACACCGCTGCACCTGCTGTGCCTAATGGAGAAGACGGTGCTGCCGAGAGCGGACCAGAACACGGCAAGCATCATGGAGACACTGGTACCCAGCCCTGCACTCTGAGCCATGAGATTAGGACGAAAGTAAGATGTGGTGCCCACACTCAAGAGGCTTGCAGCCTGGCTGGGGAGGAAGAAAAGGCCATGGCTGCAATCACTGAACCCCCGAAACTCAGCGTGGCCGATAAGATCAGCAAGGCCCCTTTCTTATTTAGGGGCCCTTGCATCTCATTCCCGCTGGAAGAAATAACACATTTGAAAAATAGCAGTTTGAGAACAGTCCCGAGAGGTGGGAGGTGGCTGTGGCACGCATGGTGATGGATTGGACATTGGGGTTAAAGAATAGCCAAGGAAGATTTCCGGGTTGGGGGCTTGAGTGGCCATCTTCAGAGACAAGAAATATGGAAGAATGGATTGCAGAAGGAAGTGAGTTCCGTGTTGGGCAGGTGGCGCTTGAGATAACTTTGGGGAGTAAAAGGCAGAGATTACTGCTGCTTGATTCCCCGCTAGGGTCCCATCTTTCCATAAGTGGATATAGGTAGAGAAATCTCGTGACTACTTGCCTGTATGCGTCTGATGCCCAGAGCTAGAGACTGGGGTGTTATAGCAGATGCTGGCACTTGACATTCATTTTCTACCTGAAGGCAGCTGATGTTAGCACCTGCCTTATTCTGGCCTCAGAATAAAGAAAAGATAGCCTATCCATAGGATAAGATGGAATTGCGAGAGAGTTAATGCTCTGGAAGCAGCCCTCATCCAGTGATGGGTAGAAAGTTGGGAGGTCTAGGGGCGCCTGGGTGGCTCAGTTGGTTGAACGTCCGACTTCAGCTCAGGTCATGATCTCACAGTCCGTGATTTCGAGCCCCACATCGGGCTCTGTGCTGACAGCTCAGAGCCTGGAGCCTCCTTCGGGTTCTGTGTCTCCCTCTCTCTCTGACACTCCCCCGTTCGTGCTCTGTCTCTCTCTGTCTCAAGAATAAATAAACATTAAAAAAAATTAAAAAAAAAAAAAGAAAGTTGGGAGGTCTATGTCCAACTTTGTCAATTATCCTGTAGTTGGGGTAACTTTGAGGCACAGACTACACAGAATTCCCCAGTGAGACAGAGTTTCTAGAGCCCTGGGGTGAGGTTGGAAACATCCTGGCCAGACTTTGTGAGTAAGAGGTTTCTCGGGGCGAAGGGCTATATGGTCAGTTCCAGGACCTTGTGCATCTAGAAAGGAAGGATTGACATTCTTAACAATCGTCAACTTCCAGTTTGACTACTTGCTTACGGACCGAGAGCTCGCCAACTGGAAAAAACAGCCCATTCCATTTTCAGGTGGATCTAGTTACTAGGAAGTTCATTCTGGAAATGAAGTAACACATTATGACTTCTATTTTTTGCTTCTTTTTCTTTTCCTAATTAAAAGCTTTATCTTAGGAAAAGAAAAAGCGTGTGATCCAGTGGTTTTTAGTATAGTCACAGAATTGTGCCACCATCTCCACCACCAATTTTTGAACACATCCATCCCCTTGCAAGGAAACACCATACCCATTAACAATCATCAGTCTCTCCTAACCCTCCTAGCCCTGGGTAACCGCTAATCTATTTTCACTCTCTATAGATTTGCGTTATTCTGGACGCCTCACACAAATGAGCTCATAAAATGTGTGGTCTTCTTTGAATGGCTTCTTTCACTTAGGATCATGTTTTCAAGGTTTGTCCATAGTGTACCAGGTTATTGGTACTTCATTCCTTTTTATTGCCAAATAATATTCCATTGTGGATAGATCATATATATTTTTTAATTGAGTCATCAATTCATGAACGTTTGGGTTGTTTCCACTTTGGGCTATTGTTATTTTTTTTTTAATGTTTATTTTTGAGAGAGAGACAGAGTGTGAGCGGGGGACGGGCAGAGAGCAAGGGAGACAGAATCTGAAGCAGGCTCCAGGCTCTGAGCTGTCAGCACAGAGCCTGACGCGGGGCTTGAACTCATGACCGCAAGATCATGACCTGACCCGAAGTCGGACACCTAACCGACTGAACCACCCAGGAGCCCCCTACTTTCGGCTATTATTAAATAAGTTTGCTACAAACAGTTGTGTACGGGTTTTTGTGTGGATAGATTTTAACTTGTCTTGAGTGTATCTAGGACTGAAATTGCTAGGTGCTGTGGTAATTCCATGTTTGTCTTTTTGAGGAACTGCGGACTGCTTTCCAAGATGATCAGCACCCTTTTACATTCCAGTCATAGTGTGAGAGGGATCTACTTTCTCCCCATTCTCACCAACAATTGTTATTTGATGTCCTTTTTATTACAGTAATCACAGTGGGTGTAAAGGTAGTTGTGGTTTTGATTTGTATTTCCCTAATGATTAATAAGGTTAGAGGCTTTTCATGTACTTATTGCCCATTTGTATATTTTCTTTGAAGAATTGTCTATTCTATTAATTGAAACATTTATCTTTGTGTTATTGAACTATAAGGCTTCCTTATATATTCTAGACACAGATGGCTTACCAGATAAATGATTTGCAAGTATTTTCTCCTATTCTGTGCATTGTCTTTTTATCTTTCTTGATTGTTCCCTTTGAAGCACTAAAGTTTTAAATTTCAATGAAAGTCCAATTTATCTATTTGTTCACTTGTTGTTTATTCTTTTGGAGTCATATCCAAGAAATCACTGTCTGATTCAAAACCATGAAGATTTATGTCTATGTTTTCCTCTAAGAGTGTTAATTCTAGTTCTTACTTTAGGCCTATAAACCATTTGAGTTAATGTTTGTATGTGGTGTGAGGTAAGGGTCCAACTTCATTTTTTCACACGTGGCTATCCAGTTGTCCCAGTACCATTTCTTGAAAAGACTATTGATTCCCTCATTGAATTGTCTTGGCATCCATGGTAAAAATCAACTGGTCACAAACGTGCAGGTTTATCTCTAGACTTTCAACTCTATTCCATGGATCAATCTGTCTATCCTTATGTCAGTACCACACTGTGTTGACTACTGTGGGTCTGTAGTAAGTTTTGAAATGTAGAAGTGTGAGTTCTACAACTTTGTTCTTCTTTTTCAAGATCACGTTGGTTCTTCTTGGTACCCTTCTTTTCCGTTTCCATATGAAGTTTAGTTTGTCCATTTCTGCAAAACCAAAACCAAAACCAAAACCAAATGAAACCAAAGCAACCAAACAAAACAAACCGAAACAAAACAAACCCAAACAAAACAAAACACCCACAAAGGCATCAGGGATCTTGAGTGGGATTATGCTGAATCTGTAGATTAATTTTGGGAGTATTGTCATTTTAATAGTAATAAATCTTCCAATCCAGAAACCTGGAGCGCCTTTCCATTTATTTATGTCTTATATATCTTTTGTTAAATTTATTCCTAAGTATTTTGTTCTTTTGTTGCTGTTATAAATGAAATTTTCTTAATTTAATTTTTTTTGTTTGATCATTACTACTGTATAGAAATATAATTCATGGGGTTCCTGGGTGGCTCAGTCGGTTAAACATCCAACTCTTGATTTCAGCTCAGGTCATGATCTTACAGTTCATGAGATCAAGCCCCGTGTAGGGCTCTGCACTGAGAGTGTGGAGCCTGCTTGGGATTCTCTCTCTCCTTCTCTCTCTCTGCCCCTCCCCTGCTCACACATGCTCTCTCTCTCTCTCTCTCTCTTTCAAAATAAATAAATAAATAAATAAATAAATAAACTTAAACAAAGAAATATAATTCATTTTTGTATATCAATGTTACAACTGTGACATCACTTACTCGTTCTAATAGTACTTTTGTCAATTCCTTTGGTTTTTTTATGCACAAGATCGTAACTTCTGCAAACAGAGATAGTTTTGCTTCTTCTTTCCAACCTGGATAACTTTTACTTCCCTTTCTTGCCTAATTGTCCATGCTTGAGCCTCCAGCGTTCAACAATGTTGAATAGAGTTGGTGAGAATAGACACTCTTGTCTTGTTCCCAATCTTAAAGGAAAACATTCAGTCTTTTGCCATTAAGTATAATGCTAACTGTGGGTTTCATAGATATCTTTATCAGGTTGAGGAAGTTCCCTTCTATTCCTAGTTCTAGTTTGTCAAATGCTTTTGTGATGAAATGTGTTGGATTTTGTCAAGTGCTTTTTCAGCTTCTACTGAGATGAACACGTAGCTTATGTGCTTTATTAATACAGCTTATGAAATTAATTGATTTTCATGTGTTTTATTCAAGCTTGCATTCCTGGGATTAAATCTCCCCTAGTAATGGTGTTGAATCCTTTTGAAGTTGCTGGTTTTGGTTTGCTAATATATTACTGATGATTTTTGCTCCTCTATCTATAAGATATATTGATCTGCAGGATATTTTTTATTGTCTTGGCTTCAGTATCAAAGTAATACTGACCTCATACAATGAATTGGGAAGTATTCTCTCCTCTTCTATTTTTTGGGAGAGTCTATATATGAATCATTCACATTAATTCTTCTTAGACCTTTGGTATAATTCACCAGTGAAGCCATGTAGGCTGGGGATTTTCCTTTGTAAGAAGTTGTTAGGGTTTTTCTGTTATGTTGTGTTTTGTTTTGTTTTTAAGTGATTTAAACTCTTTACTTTCATTACTTGTTATAGGTCTAGGCAGACTTTCTATTTCTTCATCAATGTGATGTTTTGTGTCTTTCTAGGAATTTATACATTTCACCTACATGATCTAATTTTTGGCAGACAATTGTTCACTGTATTCCTTGTAATCCTTTGTATTTATAAAAGGTTGGTAATGATAGTCCCCTCTTCTTTCCTTTTAATAATTTGAGTCTTTTCTTCCCCACCCCACCCCCACCCGCCTAGTTCCTCTAAGAGTTTGTTAATTTCAGGGTGCCTGGATGGCTCAGTGGTTTAGCATCTGACTCTTGATTTCAGCTTAGGTCATGATCTCACAATTCATGAGATCGAGTCCTGCAGTGGGCTCTGTGCTGATAGCGTAGAGCTGCTTGGGATTCTCTCTCTAATACTCTTCTATTCTTTATTTCATTATTTTCCACTCTAGTCTTTATTATTTCTTTGCTTTTGGGGGGTTTAGTTTGCTCCTCTTTTTCTAGTTTCTAAGGCAAAAGGATAGGTCATTGACTTGAGGTCTTCATTTTTACACTCTAAATCTCCCTCTAAATGCTGCATGAATTGCAACCATGAGTTTGAGTATCTTGTGTTTTCATTTTCATTCATCTCCAAGTATTTTCTAAATTCCTTTGTAACTTCTCCTTTGAGCCACTGGCTAGAATCGTTTACTTTCCACATATTTGTGAGGTCCCCAAATTTCTCTGTTATTGACTTTTAATTTTGCTCCATTGTGCTTGGAGAACATACTTTGTATGATTCAGTTCTTTCAAGTTCTTTGTGGTTTGTTTTCTAGTCTAGCATAGGGTCTGTCCTGTAGAATATTCCAGAATACCTGAGAAGAAGGTATATTCTGTGCTTGTTGAGTAGAGTGTTCTCTAGAGACCTGTTAGGTCCAGTTGTTTTATAACATCGTTCATGTCTTCTATTTCCTGTTGATTGTGTTTCCCTAGTTGTTCTATCCATTGTTAAAAGTGGAATATAAAAGTTTGACTATTATCATTCAATTTTATCTTTTAATTCTGTCAGTTTCTGCTTCATTTATTTGGCGGCTCTGTTGACACATATGTTTGTATGTGGTGTGAGGTAAGGGTCATATATATATATATATGTATATATATATATATGTATACATATATATATATACATATATATATGTATGTATATATATACATATACATATATATGTAGTATATATACATATATACATGTATATAGTAATATACATATATATGTATATTACATATATAGGTATATACATGTATATACAAATATATATGAATATATATATGAATGTTATACACACACACAAACACACACACATATATATATGGATGATTGTTATACCTTCCTGATGGACTGAGCCTTTTTCATTATAAAATGTCCCTCTCTATCTCTCGTCACATGTTTTTGTTTTGAAGTCTCCTTTGTCTGATATTAGTATAAGCTCTTGTGTTAGTTTCCTATTGTCTCTCTAAACAAATTACCCCAAATTAGTGGCTTAAACAACACAAATTTGTTGCCTTACATTTGTGGGGATAAGAAGTTCTAGAACCAGAGATGGTGGAGCTCCATGCCTATTAGAGGCTCTGGGGAGGATCCATTTCCTAGCCTTTCCAACTCCTCAAGCCTTCCATATTCTTTGGCCCCTTCCTTCATCCTCATGGTCAGCAGTTCAGTGTCTTCAAATCTTTGTCCCCACCCCCTCCCAGCTGCCACTTTCCGTGCCCCAATCACCATCTCTTCTGCTCATCATCGTGTCTCTTCTGTCCCTAGCTCTCTTGCCTCCCCCTTATAAAGACCCTTATGATTACGTTTGACCAATCTGGATAATCCCAGATAATCTTCTTGTCTCAAAATGTTTAACTTAATCACATCTGCGAAATTAATTTTACCATGTAAGGTAGCATTTCCACATGATCTAGTGATTAGTATTAGTATCTAGACATCTTTGGGGGAGGGGTATTATATATTTTACAGTACCACTCTAGCTTTGTTATGGTTGCTGTTCACGTGATAGATCTTTGGGCTAACTTTTCTTTTTTTTAATGTGTATTTATTTTGAGAGAGAGCATAAGCAGGGGAGGGACAGAGAGAGAGGGAGAGAGAGCATCCCGAGCAGGCTTCTGGCCATCAGCACAGAGCTCAACACGGAGTTCAATCTCGCAAACCATGAGATCATGACCTGAACCTAAGTCAAGACTCAGATGCTTAGATGACTGAGCCACCCAGGCACCCTGGGGTTAACTTTTGACATTCAAATATAGAGTCATGGTTGATATTTCACCTTATCTTTCTCTCCAGGTGAACCATTCCAGTGACCATTAACCATTCTTTCATCGACATGGTACTGGATTTTTCATCATCCTGAGCTTTCCATTCTGTGTGCCTTAAAGATGTTGGGATAATAATGACTGCAAATCAGCAGTAAACAGTTTTTGAATGCTTGCTCTGTGCCAACTGTTACACCAACCTCTTTACAGGATTGTCTCATTAACCCTCACAATAAACCTGTGAGACAGATATCATCAGCATTAGGTGCAATTGAAGAGACCCAGGTGTAGAGAGATTCAAGAACTTGCAGGATTTTGTAGCCAACAAGGGGCACAGCCAGAATGTGAATCCAAATAGTCTGATTCAGGAGTCTCCTTTCTTACCTGTCTCTTAACAATATCACACCTATTTCACTAACGTCAAGCAAAATCCGATTTAACAATTGAACTGATGAAAATAGCACATATAGTGTACACTATTGTGCAAAATTATTTATCTGCCATTACTTGTCTAGATCTTCTGATTGTCACTGTGCATTAAAGAGGTATCTAGAATGATGGTCCCCACATATTGACTATTGTTATTTCTGGGTTATAGAATGTGGGGGATTTGGCCTCATGTTTTTTGTTACTGTTTTTTGTTTTCTTCTCTTTTTTTTAATGTTTATTTATTTATTTTGAGCGCGCGCACGCACGCGCGCGCGCGAGAGAGAGAGAGAGAGAGGGAGAGAGAGAGACAAAGAGACAGAGCACGAGTGGGGGAGGGGCAGAGCGAGAGGAAGACACAGGATCCAAAGCAGGCTCCAGGCTCTGAGCTGTCAGCACAAAGCCCGATGCGGGGCTCGAACTCACAAACCGCGAGATCATGACCTGAGTCAAGGCCAGACGGTCAACCGACTGGGCCACCCAGGTGCCCTTTTGTTTTCTTGTCTTAATTTTTTACGTTCTTTGAGTTTTTATGATGAACCTGTATTGCTGTTCTTGTCTTTTTCAGTGGTTTTATTGAGATATCATTTATACACCATGAAGTTCACTCCTTTCAAGTGTGTACTTCAATGCATTTTAGGATAGTGACAGAACTGGGCAACCATCGCAACAATCGAACTTAACATTTCTTTCATCCTGAAAAGAAACCTTGAGCCCATATATCGTCATTCTCCATTTCCACCTTCAGCCCTACGCAGACCCTACTATACTTTCCATCTCTTCATATTTTCTTTTTTTTTTTTAATTTTTTTTAATGTTTATTTATTTTTGAGACAGAGAGAGACAGAGCATGAATGGGGGAGGGGCAGAGAGAGGGAGACACAGAATCAGAAGCAGGCTCCAGGCTCTGAGCCATCAGCCCAGAGCCCAATGCGGGGCTGGAACTCACGGACCGCGAGATTGTGACCTGAGCTGAAGTCGGACGCTTAACCGACCGAGCCACCCAGGCGCCCCTCTTCATATTTTCATATTTTAAACAGTTTATATAAGTTAAATCCTACCATATGTGTTATTTGGTGTCTAGCTTCTTTCACTGAACATGATGTTCTTGAAGCTCATCCGTGTTGTGCCATGTACTGGTACTTTGGTCCTTTTTATTGCCAGATAGTGTTCCATTGTACAGATATATGCCACTCTCTTTACCCATTCATCAGTTTTTAAGATTAATTTTTCAGCTTTACTGAGGTATAATTAGCACATAAAGTAGCATGTAATTAAAGTGTACAACGTGATGATTTGACACACATATACTTTATGAACTGATTACCACAATCAAGTTAATTAGCACATCTGTCTTCTCACATACTTACCCTTTTTTTAATCCACTCACTGGCCGGTGGACATAGGGTTGTTCCCATGTTTTGTAAATTTTTTTATGCTTTATTTATTTTTGAGAGAGAGACAGCGAGACAGAGTGCGAGTGGGGGAGGAACAGAGAGAGAGGGAGACACAGAACCCAAAGCAGGCTCCAGGCTCCGAGCTGTGAGCACAGAGCCTAACGCGGGGCTTGAACCCACGAACTGTGAGATCATGACCTGAGCTGAAGTCGGACGCTTAACCGACTGAGCCACCCAGGCGCCCCTCCCATGTGTTGAGTATTGTAAATAATCTGCTATTATGTATCCATAAGCAAATTTTTTTGTGTGGATGTGTATTTTTATTTCTCTTGGATAGATTTCTGCGAGCAGAATTGCTGGGTCCTATCATGTTCATCTTCAACATTTTAAGAAACTGCCACACTGTTTTTCCAAAGTAATTGGACCCTTTTACATTTCCACCAGCAATTTATGAATGTTTCAATTTCTCCACATTCTTGCCAATGCTTGTTACTGTCTTCTTTCTTACAGCCATTCTAGTGGGTGCAAAGTGGTATTTCATTATGGTTTTGATTTGCATTTCCTAATAACTACGGATATTGATTACCTTCTCAATAGGTGCTCATAGTGGCCATTTGTATATATTTTTGGCAACATGTTTTATTTTTACAACAAATGAAGGTAGTTTGGAGGGAAGATTTCACCATCTAGCACCGGACATAATCACCCATTTGACATCTGACCAGCATGGAGTGGGGTCAGTACAGTTGCCTGTGACTTGTACTTGGTACTTTGACTGATGCAGGCAAAATGTTGAGCTAATGTTGGGGTGCCCGGGTGGCTCAGTTGGTTAAGCATCCGACTTCAGCTGAGGTCATGATATGCGGTTTGTGGGCCTGAGCCCTGTGTCGGGCTCTGTGCTGACAGTTCAGAGCCTGGAGCCTGCTTCAGATTCTGTGTTTCCCCCTCTCTCTGCCCCTCCCATGCTCATGTTCTGTCTCTCTCTGTCTGTCAATAATAAATAAACATTAAAAAAATTTTTTTTAAATGTTGGGCTAATGTTTTTAGCAGACACATTACACAGCAGCCCCAAATTAAGCTTGTGGTCAAGGGCAATGTCCTAGATCCTGTTCTCATTGATTATTATAGAGCTGGGTTTTTCCCATTCTCTATTTGGGCAGTTGACTTTATTGAGCCCAAGTGCCAGAGCTAACGTTTATCCACGTTGAATTTTAACTTGTCAGTTGAGACCTAATGTTGCCACCTATACAAATAATGTTTTATCTTAAATCTATCACCTACCTGGCAACCCTATCTTGATGTAAAAATATCCAAGAAAGTAGATTTTTAAAACACCACTATAATTTTTTCAGAATCAAAATGTATTCGAATGTTTACTAGCAATATGGAGCCTCAGTTACAATGCAAGAAATTTATTTAAAAGAAAACACAAGCACCTCCAAAATACAACTAATGTAAGAGACCTATAAAACTCCATATTTTTATTTTTCATAATCAACATAGGGACAGATCTCTAGTATGGGAAAAGTTGTTAAAAGTAAGTACTGCCATTCAACTCTGTTTCATAGGAATAGGCACTTCTAATGAATTTCTTTTTAATTTTTTAACGTTTATTTGTATTTGAGAGAAAGAGAGAGCAAGCATGAGCAGGGGAGGAACAGAGAGAGAGGGAGACTGAATATGAAGTAGGCTTCTCGCTGTCAGCACAAAGCCTGACTTGGGGCTTGAACCCATGAACCATGAGAACATGACCTGAGCCAAAGGCAGACGCTCAACCGACTGAGCCACCCAGGCACCCCTTACTGAATTTATGTTTTAAAAATGAGATTGATGAGAAGAGAAAGTATATACAATGTCATAGAAACACAAACATGTCATATGAAGGGCATTCTATTGCATTTTGAGTCTTTCTGATTATACTGTCAGTGGGAATTTTTTTTTCTGGAAATGCCAGGAGTGATGTACTGTCACTTTGTGTGTTAATTACCTTACCCAGAACCCCTTCACTTCCTATCTCTTCCTTGAAAAATCTTTTGGGTCTTTTCAAACCACGGGGATCTTTTCCCTTCTCTGAAAATCTATGCGGAACAGAATTACTCCTTCTTCTCAGTCCATAGTAAGTCCTTCTCGGTTCCTACAGGGCCCCTCTTTGTTTTATTTTCTCCCTTTTACCCTCATCCTCACTCACCACTTCCCTCCCTTCTCTGGTACCCACTCTGGTGTAGTTAATGTATGACCTTCCAGTCCATCTAGTAAATGTCTGTTTAGATAAATGTGCATCCATTAAAAAGTGTTTATAAGTCTATGTTTTAAAACTATATAAATAATATTGTGCTACAAATTTTATTTCTTACTTTAACCTTCCAACTTTACACTTTTGAGAGATATCCATATGCTACATGTAAATCTAGTTTTATTTTTTATTAATTTATTTATTTGTCTTTTTTTTTAATTTTTTTAACGTTTATTTATTTTTGAGACAGAGAGAGACAGAGCATGAACGGGGGAGGGGCAGAGAGAAAGGGAGACACAGAATGGGAAGCAGGCTCCAGGTTCCGAGCCATCAGCCCAGAGCCTGACGCGGGGTTCGAACTCACAGACCGCGAGATTGTCACCTGAGTCGAAGTCGGACGTCTAACCGACTGAGCCAGCCAGGCGCCCCTATTTTATTTTTTAAAATTTACATCCAAATTAACATATAGTACAACAATGATTTCAGGAGTAGATTCCTTAGTTCCCCTTACCCATTTAGCCCATCCCCCCTCCCACACCCCCTCCCGTAACCCTCAGTTTGTTCTCCATATTTATGAGTCTCTTCTGTTTTGTCCCCCTCCCTGTTTTTATATTATTTTTGTTTCCCTTCCCTTTATGTTCATCTGTTTTGTCTCTTAAAGTCCTCATATGAGTGAAGTCATATGATTTTTGTCTTTCTCTGACTGACGAATTTCACTTAGCATAATACCCTCCAGTTCCATCCACATAGTTGCAAATGGCAAGATTTCATTCTTTTTGATTGCCGAGTAATACTCCATTGTATATATATACCACATTTTCTTTATCCATTCATCCATCGATGGACATTTGGGCTCTTTCCATACTTTGGCTATTGTTGATAGTGCTGCTATGAACATGGGGGTGCATGTGTCCCTTCGAAACAGCACACCTGTATCCCTTGGCTAAATACCTAGTAGTGCAATTGCTGGGTCGTAGGGTAGTTCTATTTTTAATTTTTTGAGGAACCACCACACTGTTTTCCAGAGTGGCTGCACCAGTTTGCATTCCCACCAGCAGTGCAAGAGAGATCCTCTTTTTCCCCATCCTCTCCAATATCTGTCATTGCCTGAATTGTTGATGTTAGCCATTCTGACAGGTGTGAGGTGGTATCTCAGTGTGTTTTTGATTTGTATTTCCCTAACGATGAGTGATGTGGAGCATTTTTTCATGTGTCAGTTGGCCATCTGGCTGTCTTTTTTGGAGAAGTGTCTAGTCATGTCTTTTGCCCATTTCTTCACTAGACTATTTGTTTTTTTGGGTGTTGAGTTTGAGAAATTCTTTATAGATTTTGGATACGAACCCTTTATCCGATACGTCGTTTGCAAATATCTTCTTCCATTCTGTCAGTTGCCTTTTAGTTTTGCTGATTGTTTCCTTCACTGTGCAGAAGCTTCTTATTTTGATGAGGTCCCAATAGTTCATTTTCGCTTTTGTTTCCCTTGCCTCTGGAGATGTAAGGGAAGTAAGAAGTAAGAAGTTGAGTAAGAAGTTGCTGCGGCCAAGGTCAAAGAGGTTTTTGCCTGTTTTCTCCTGGAGGATTTTGATGGCTTCCTGTCTTATGTTTAGGTCTTCCATCCATTTTGGGTTGATCTTTGTGTATGGTATAAGAAAGTGGTCCAGGTTCATTTTTCTGTATGTCGCTGTCCAGTTTTCCCAGGACCACTTGCTGAAGAGACTGTCTTTATTCCATTGGATATTCTTTCCTGCTTTGTCAAAGATTAGTTGGCCATACCTTTGTGGGTCCATTTGTGGGTTCTCTATTCTGTTCCATTGATCTGAGTGTCTGTTTTTGTGCCATATTTTTAAAATTTTTTTCAAGTTTCATTTATTTATTTTGAGAAAGAGAATGAGCACGTGTGCACAGGCAGGGGAGGAGGGGAGAGAAAAGGAGAGAGAGAGTCCCAAGCAGGATCCCTGCTGTCAGCACAGAGCCCAATGCTAGGTTCGATCTCATGAACAATGAGATCATGACCTGAGCCAAAACCAAGAGTCAGGTGCTTAGCCAACTGAGCCACCCAGGCGCCCCTGCAAATCTAGTTTTGATATTTCCACCTGCTGCATACTATTCTATCATATGCACTTGCCAACTGTACTTATCCATATATTTCAGGACACACCCTCAAGTTTTGCTCCCAAAACACTTCTATGAACATCCACATATATTGCTATACTTACACTGCTCTCTAGGCTAGTCAGAGAAACTATCCCTAGAGAGAAGTGTTCAGTTTCTCGTCTTTCAAAACTGTCTAGTTTTTCTGAGGTATGTCCTCCCTAGGAGAGCTGCAGTCACCTACCTTCTCATACCAGTTGTGCAACGTTTTCTTTCAACTCATCCTCACCAGCCCTTGGTATGTGTCAGACTTTATATAGTTTTTACCAATCTGATGACGTGCAATGCAATCTCAATTGTGTTCTGTTGGGCTCTTCTCTGACTGCCAGTTGGGCCGATTTTCTGTCTTCTCACATGATTATCTGTCACTCAAGATTCCCCTTCTGCTGAAACGCGTATGCATGTCCATTGTCCTTTTCTCTCCCTTGTTGTTTCCATCTTTTTATTAGCTGATTTGCACCAATTCCTTGCACATTCTGGCTGTTAACACCCTAAAGTTTTGGGTATTGCAAATATCGTCTGGACTGTCACCAGCCATCTGTCATTGTTAGTTTTGTGATGTCCTTCATTGAACCCAAGTCTTCCATTTTTGTATTGTTTTCATTTATCAATTTATCTCGACATTTTGAGTTTATGAGGTTTTTACCTAACCCAAAGGCAAACTAGTATTCCCCAATGTTTTCTTCAATTAGCACATTTTGAAGTCACTGCATTTTGAGACACTTTTTAATGCATCAAGATAGGGGTTCAGTGTTATTTTTCTCCATTTAGTAAAATCGTCTTCTCCACGATTTTTGAAATAATCTACACTTTTACTCTATATTCATTTAGCAGTCCTTATCACATACTTGCTTCTTATAGATGCATGCTTTATTTGGGGATTTTTCATCCTTTCCACTGGAACGTTTGCTAGCTCTGCACTTCAGCCTGACGCTTGTCATTTCTATTCTTTCTTGAATGTCTCATTTTCAAGTGGAGTGGTTCAGTCCCTTGCTTCTTCTTTTTCAAAGTGGCTTGGTTCCTCAAGAGCCATTATTCTTCCATATAAAATTTGAAATCAGTTCATCACAATCCCAGAAATTCTTGCTGTGATTTTGATTGGACTTGTAATGAACTATAAAGCAATCTGGGGAGCAGAATCCCTAATAGTACCTAGAGTTATCTGTATTCAAATGCGAATGTTGCAAATGTTCGCAGGTATAGTTGAAACAAATAGGAATATCCCTCCTTTTGCTCTGTCATTGTTCACCTGTTCCACTGGGCTAGATACTCCACAAGAGCAGGGACATGGTCTGTCTTGTTCATGTGCTTAGACTGGTGCCGTGCACAGAATGGGCACTCAGTAAACGCTTTTGGAATGAATGAAGGGAAGCCAGATCTATCAGAAATGGAACATCAGCTCCTTCTGGTTTCCTCACCTCATATACAGGCATCCACCAACCTCTGTGGCAGGGAGTAAGGTCACTAGATACAACTTGCTATAAAGTGCTTTCGTGGTGCAAACAACTGCCTAGTTAAGGGCCATCTCAAGGAGCACTTTGAATTGATCTGCCTGGAATTCTAATGAGAAGAGTGAATCCACATTGCCCCTGACCTGACTTAACCCCTTAGTTCCAATGAATCCACACATTCCTGAGTTTATCTTCCTGATAAACTGAGTAACCTGAGATATCGAGCCCATGGCAATGTTATTGAATGAATGAGTAATGCAACAAGTTACAAAGTTCTTCAAAGAAGGTTGGAGGATTATCTCCTCCCTATTCTCTCCTGCTTTTCCAGCCTCTGCTCCTGGCACATAGTGGGTGGAGTTGTGGGAAGGGAGGTCATATGAAGTGATGATCGATCGTTCTGTTTTTGTTTTCCTTTTGCTTCTACTCCCCTCACTTTGTTTTTCTGAGGGAGAGAATGAAGAGGACAGGACTGGAAAGGTGGCAGATTTCTAATGAAATCACTTTTTTTTTTTTTAAGAAAATGATAACACTAAAACCATAAGGCAAACCAGTAGGGGGTGTTAAAGATAAAATTACCACTCAGAAGTCAATGGAAATGCAGTTATAGGCAATTATTGCATGTTCTCTGTGTCCCTTGTAAGCGAATTGACCTTTAAAAATAAAATTGCTCTTGATTGTTTTTAAATCTCATTTTCTGTGTCTCTGAGATTGTTTCCAACTGGTATCTGTATATTTTTAAAATCTCCAAATGTACCGTCATAAATAATAGTAATCAAAGTTTCTTGCATTATTAACTTTCCCTTACATTAAAGAAAAAAAAAATACTCCTATTGCCCATCTGGCCATGAATAAGCAAGTCATAATAGTCCCATAGACTGGAATATTATGCAGCCATTAAATAGTGTTTTAAAGAAGTTTAAGATATATGGGAATGTTTAATATAGAATCTTTTCTTTTAAATTAATGTTTATTTATTTTAGAGAGAGAGAGAGAGACAGAGCATAAGCAGAGAGAGGAGAGAGGCAGACAGAGAGGGAGACACAGAATCTGAAGCAGGCTCCAGGCTCTGAGTTGTCAGCACAGAGCCCAACGCGCGGCTCAAACACATGGGCAGCGGACCACGAGATCATGACCTGACCTGAAGTCGGACGCTTAACCGACTGAGCCACCCAGGCGCCCCTATTATATAATCTTATATATAAAAAAAACAATATACAAAACCACATATAGAGAGTATTCTTTTTTGAGTTTTTTTATGTTTAAAATAATGATTATGGGATTATGGGTTGGTTTTATTTTCTTCCTTATGTAGCTCTCCTCTGTAACTTCCAGGTTCTCTTCCATTAATGTCATTCTTACAATCCAAAAAAAAGTATAAAATTACTCATATCTTTCTGATAGAAGTTAATTTGTCTTGGAGGTATCTTTTGAGGTAGGTAGGAAATAGGTACAATTTTTCTCATTTAAAGTAGATTCCTGAGACATCGTAAAGTGCCCTGCCTCAAATCACATAATTCATGACAGAGAACTGGAATCTGAAAGAGAAACCAACCTCTTGGACTTGGTCCTGGCCTCACTTAATAAACCTGGTGAGAAAAGCACAGGGCTGGTATCTTCTCAGAGCCTCTACATGGCTGGTTCAGAGGAACATCCTTCCTCCCTGCACTGACAGCCCCTGGAGGAGACCCAGACAGAGAGTGAGCTGAGGCTCCCCTTCCCAGGTAAACTCTCTTCAGCCTTTTGCCACGGGAAGGGAAGAATCTGGAAACACATCTCTGAATTATCACAATTTCCAAATGAGTGGCTCTATCCAACTGAGATCGCTCCAGATACAAATGCTATTGTCAGCAAAGAGCAATGTGTCCATGTTCGTAAATTACTGGAAGGCTAACTTCAGATACGTCATGTCTTCAATCCTTGAACACTTAAGAATAGGGATTGTGTCTATTCTTTTCCGAAGGCTCCTAGCCAAATTCCCAATACAGAGACATTACGCTTGCCATGTAATCTTTCTAGATACTCATTAACTCACTAACCATTGGCCTTAGAACATTGTACCTTGAGGGCCCTTCTTCAAATTCAAACCTGGTGGACAGTATACGCAATGTGCAACATCTTATTACGATGTGAGGTGACTCATTCATCAGTGTGGGATCTCTACATTGCCATTCAGAGAATCAATAAGTCTTGTGATTTACTTTCAAGTGGCTCTTTTAATTTTTTGAAGGGCCAAATGACAACTATGTCTTTCTTTTGGTCCTAGCTCTCGATAAATTGATTGCCTGGGCTCGCCTACAGAGATTTCGCTTCAACTGAGCCCCAATGGAGCCCAGGCATTGGAATTCTTTTAAATCTCTTTTGATAATTCTAATGCTCAGCCAGGGTTGAGAACTATTAATTTAAAGTCTGAATTTCGGCTCTATGACATATTTAGTATCCATGATTTATTTGATGGCAAGTCTTTGGTCAAGAATGTAACATCCAATTATAACACAGATCCCACGGGTAAGATCAGATTTAGGATTTTCCATGAGATTTCCAGAAATGTACTGCAGCAACAATCAAGTATTGTTGGATATTTTCTATTTGTCTAATACCCTCCGAAGAAGCACTAGGAGAAACCGGTTTTCTTAAATCTGTAGCTCAGTTTAGGGAGAATGACTTCTTTGCAGTATTAAGCCTTCCAAACCATGAACATTATTTATTCCTGAATTTGTTTAGGTCTTATATCAGCCAGGGTCCAGTGACGAGATGGAAACCAGATCAGTCATTTGAATGGGGAAATTTTAATATAAAAATTTACGTCCAGGGCGCTTGGGTGGTTTGGTCAGTTGAGTGTCCGACTTCGGCTCAGGTCACGATCTCATGGTTCGTGAGTTCGAGTCCCGCGTCCAGCTCTGTACTGACAGCTCAGAGCCTGGAGCCTGCTTCCGATTCTGTGTCTCCCTCGCTCTCTGCCCCTCCCCCGCTCATGCTCTGCCTCTCTCTCTCAAAAATAAACGTTAATTTTTTTTAAGTATCAAAAATATTTTTTAAATATTAAAAAAAAATTTGAGTAGTACGACTAGAACAAAGGTGGGTATCTATTCTTACAAGGGTAGAGGGTGACCCTAAGGGGTACGGAAGGAGCAACCACCAAAAATAGCTACTCCCTCTGGATAGTGAGGACATGTGAAAGGGTCCCTTTCCCCACCACCAAGGCTGAGGTTCAGACCTCTCTGGAGGAGGCGTGGCTACCATGGGAAGCTGCAACCCATGGGTGATGGGGAAACAGGAGGGCCGCAGCTGACTCCCAGGAGTGACCAACCACTGTGCAGAGGGGGACGTTCCTGGAGGGCACGGGCTGAACCGCTGCCTATGCAGGACAGAACTTCCGTGATAGAGGGTGGGTGGCGGTAGTAGCTATCAGGCACGCACCCCCAACCTCAGAGAGAAAATTGTCACTGTTTACCAGATCTCTTTTCTTGATGGTTTTAGAGGCTGTGGGCAACACCCAGGGAAAATCACGATGCAGTTCTACAAGAACCCAGTCCTTTGTTAACAGAAGGATATGCTACTTATGGTAGCAAGAGCAGCCTTTAAAAAGGAAAATGTGGATACCAAAGAAATCTCGGTTACCTGTGTTGAAAGGGAAGACTTTTGCTGCTAAGCCAGCAGACCTCGCCCCAGGGCACTGGGCTCCCGGGGGGGCCCTCCAGCCTCGCCTCAACTGGGTCCAGAATCAGTCCTTCCTCACCACCAGCCCTCTCTTCCACAGCACGGGGATCTGATCTTCCACATACGAAGCACAGATCCGGGCACAGAAAGACAGAATCTCTTCTGACTAATTTTCAGAGAAGCCAGGGGAAGAGGATCTTCTGTGTAAAGGCAGAGACGTGGCTGGACGGATGTTGTGGCAGAGAAAGAAACAAGAGTGGGTGAAGGAACAAGGAGATTCAAGGCATTGTCCATCTGGCAAGAAAGGGGACGGGGAAAAAGACAATAATGCCTCAGGGGCTGTAAACTATTTATGATTCCAGATCGATATCAAAAGAGCCGTATCAGAAACTAGTTTTGGAGAGGAAATTGGTGAACTTTGCTTCAGGACAGGATACAGTGGATAAAATCATCTTAGGGCTGCTTTTCAAATTTAAGCAAGTGACCTGATCTGAGGCCAAGGGCACATAAGGGAGCCTGTTGGGAGTTGGAACAGGCTACTTGGGGCTGCCTTGGCACTTCCGACCCCCTCCCCTATCTCCAATGTCTGCCAAAACCTTACCCCAGCTCCAGACCCAGACCCTGCCCCCTCACTACTGCCCTCCACGTTCTCTTCAGATTCGTCCTCCTCCAGCAGCTGGCAGAGGGAGGAGAAAAGTCCAAGGATGCTGGAGCCCAGGTGCCCATGAAGTGTTGCTGCGCGACATCACTCAGTAGCTTGAGGAGACCCCAGACAGGTGTGACACAGGGCCCCGGGGACAGTCACTGGAGAAAGAAGAGGCTTCCCACGAAAGAAATAGGGCTCTTCCTGAGCTAGGAGCCCTGCAAGAGATTTTAATTTAATGTTACCTTGACGCCAGCTCGCAAAGAGGAAGAGGCTTCCTTGAATTCTCTGCAATTCTGAGTAGTAGTGCGAATGTGTGTATATCTCTGTGTGTGTTTGTGTGTATGTGTGCGTTCAGATGCAGCTCCCTTGAGAAAGGGATAAAAGGAGGTTGAGTGGGATTTTTAAGAGGAACCTATATGAGTACCCACGGCATTGTGGAAAACTCTATTTTAAAAGAACTGATCCTGGGGCACCCGGGTGGCTCAGTTGGTTGAGCGTCCGACTTTGGCTCAGGTCATGATCTCGTGGTCCGTGAGTTCAAGCCCCGCTTCAGGCTCTGTGCTGACAGCTCAGAGCGTGGAGGCTGCTTTGAATTCTGTGTCTCCATCTCTCTCTCTCTCTCTCTCTCTCTCTCTGCCCCTCCCCACCCCCCCTCAAAAATAAATAAACATTAAAAAAAATTTAAAGAGCTAATCCTTCAAATTACACGTTTTGGATAGCCCTCATTTTTTCTGTTCTAAGAACATTCCTGTTCTTAGAGCTGACTCTTCTGGCGGTCCTTCAGCTAAGGACACAGCACAGTGCAATGACAAGTGAAGGGGCTGAGGTCCTGCTTTGACATTAAGCAGGAGCTCTGTGATGCTGGGAAAACATGTGCCCCCTCCCAGCCTCATTTCCACTCTGTAAAACAGGAGGTCAGCCCCAGTTATTTCTGGTGTAGAATTTTCATTCCAGAAGCTCAGTGTCCTTTGTAAAACCCAAACTGCTGGTAAGCAATCGCCCTATCCCCTGCATAGCCCTCCGCCAGCTCAAGAACCACATGCTGCTCCCTTGCTCTCAGTTCTGTTGTAGACATTTCCGATGGGCGGGGAAGGGGCTCAAAGGAAAGGACAAGCCTCAAGACCACCCAAGTGCCCAGCAGTTCTTTTCCTTCCCATATGTTGTCTTTGCCAGCCCAGCCGTATGACGCCAGCTCTGTCTACCCATGTATATGGAAGATGCACTTGGCCCACAGGGCCTGGCTGGCAGGTGCACTCAATGCTCCTGGATCCTTTTCTCTTAGTATGCAGGTGTGTGTGGTTGGGAAACAGGACTGCAACTTGACCATGCCTGCCCCCTCCACCCCCCCCCCCCCCCCGCCGGCTTTGGGGAATAGGAGTGGCTGGCAATCGAGAAAGCTGCAGAGAAGCGTATGCTGTGACATCCGGCTCTTAGACCCTCAGCATTCCTCCCAGGATGCCCACCCCTCTCTCCTGCTGTCTGAGGAGCTGGAAGCAGCCTCCTGGATCCTCTGGGAGAAGAAGGTGATTTCAGTCACACATATTTCTATGACATGGATGTCCAAACAGGAAACCAAAAGGAACTGGCTTTTCAGTTTTGGGTTTTCTTGTTGTTTTTTTTTTAAGGCAGCACGCGGCCAGGGATGGACAAGACCAACATTACTGCCGTAATTCTAAATGCCTGAAGCTTAAGAAATCCACCACCGGATTGAGGTAACCGGATACAAAATGACTTGCACTGTTTAGAAAGTAAGGTTTCTGCACCGTGCACGGGCTGTGCGCGCCTGTATTTAGAAGTCAGTGCAGGACCTCAGCTGACGCTTCCGCACCTGCCAGGAGTTGCTGATGTGAACCAGGTGGCCTGCTTCAAGCCGAATTCAATTACCCAGATGGCAACTGTTTCCTAATTCAAAGCTTTAACATTGGCCTTATTTTTTTTTTTTCCATTATGAAAAATGAGAGGGGGCAGAAAATACATAGAGTCTGAGCACTTCTGGTTTATGAGATTAGAGGCAAGATAGGGAAATGGGTCCCTGGCCTCCCCCAGCTCCCTGCAGCTCCGGCCTGCAGCGCGGTGCCTGGATGACTGGCTGCTTGTTCCATGAACAGCAGTGACGGCCCTACCCCTGGGCCCCTCCTTGGGAAGCTGTAAGAATTCTCCCTTGCTCATTAGCGATCGCATTCGCAGATGGTATCTCTCTCTTTTTGTGCTGTGTTTTGTTTTGTTATTTAAGGAGAAGGGAAAAATAAGAAGAGGACATTGCATTTGGAGACCATGCCTTCTTTTTCCTAAGGAGGCTCTGCCGTGTCAGTCCTCCCGGTTCAGAACGTTGCTATTCAAGCGTCTTATTCTCACGGTGAACATGTCCCAGTGGGCTGCTGGTGCCGTGCGTTAGCAGTGGGTTCACTTCCCCGGTCCTCACGTGTGGCTTGGGGAGAACCAGTTCAGACAGGTGGAGAGCCCAGCGGCCCCCACCCACCCCGCTCCTGCCCTCTGCACTCTGGTTACTGCCGCAGGCTGGCAGAATATCGGCAGACGGGCCCACGGTTGGGTAAAGGAGGTTGGTGGGGGAAGAGAAAAGCCAGCGTCAAGTAGATTCTGTGCTCACGCCCTTCTCCTCTAGAAGAATTTTCGTGGACGCCTTCCTCCTTCTTTCGGTCTTCTTTCTCTCAGACTGAGTAGGAGCTTGAAATCAGGACAATTCCTCACGCGTTTTGGACAGTTACCGTGTGGCCGGGCTACGTTCCAATCATTCAGGTGTATTATGTCAGTTGATGGTTGTGGCGGCCTGGTGATGGAGTTACTGATAAAAAGGTTCAAGAGTTTCGTGGGAATAAGGAAAATGCTGTTGCTCGGGAGAGGTATTTGACTGGGGTCCTGTCTTTTGATCAGCCGTCTTGAGTCTGCTGCCTCTACCGTCATTGCCGAGTCCCCCCACCTGCCCCTTCCCCGCCTCCCCCTCCGCTCCCCCCACCATCTCTCCTACCACCCTCCACCGCCATGCCTCCCACCAGACGCTAAAAGTCAAATGGTTGGGGATGTCCGCAAATAAAAAACAAAACCAAGAGTTGAGATTTGTTTATACACGAACATCTTCTGCTTGAACTAGCTGGACAACTGAAGCTAAAGTTTGCATTAACTTGGCCTTTTACGCTGTTTTCCTTACCCTCTCTTGTCCCAGTCTTTACATGGGGAATTGGGAGCCAGGTGGCTTAACTTTCCTTTAGTCTGGGGAATTGCCTCAAGAGCTGGTCTATGTGAGCCGTGGAAACCGACCAAGTCCTTGGCCTATCTGGAATAGGCCAAGCATTGGCCATTCTGCTAATGGTTTAGCAGAAAACCATTAGACAAACTGAATAAAAGGCCCGCAACTCCTCGGCTACTTGAGCTACCTTCTAGGGATAGGCTGTTGTAGGCTAACAGACTGTTAAAATTATGTCCAAATCCCAGTTGTGTGTGTGTGTGTGTGTGTGTGTGTGCGCGTGTGTGTGTTTTGTCATATCCAGAAATTTAAAGCCTCTGTTTGGGGGAAGCAGTGGGTAGTGGGAATTAAGGATGCATGTGTGTGCACAAAAAGCAAAACAAAATTAGTGTGTTATCTCAAAGATACATGGGGAGACACAGATGTCTTGGGAATCTGAATTCAATAAGATCAGAAGAGCTTTGATAAATGGCCCGATTGTGAAGGCTTAGCCCGGCATTCTGGGACTGCCAGAGAAATCTCTCCAAAGCACAAATCTGATCATGCTACCACCTCCCTGCTTCAAACCCTGCCGTGTCTCCCCATGGCCCACAGGATGAAGTCCAAGCCCTTAGACTGGCATCCTGGCCCTCCACGACGTGGACCCTGCTCACCTCCCCAGGCTGATCTCCCGCTTCTCTCCCCCTCACTAGTGATGCTCCAGCCATTTTAAATTACCGGCTCCCAACACGCTAAGTCTATGTCCTGTGGGGTTTGACTATGCCACGCTTTTTGCGTACAACCACCCTCCTACCTCCACCCCCCTCCTCCCCAACACATACAGCTCTACTTCAGGAACTCCTACCCGTCTCTCAAGAGCCAGCCAGGGAAGCCTTTCCAGCTCTGCTGACAGACGGGACCCTCCTTCCTTCACGCCCTCATGATCAATACATGCTTCCATGCACAGATATCCGGCACCCCTCGCCCTGTTACTAATACCTCTGCCTGTCTTTCTTTTATGCCAGATGGGGAACTATTTGAGGCTAGAGAACATGGCTTGGTCATCTTTAGCCACCAGCACTAAGCACAGTGCTAGGCTCAGAGTAGATGCCCAATAAAGGGCTATTCTGGGTTTTGTTTCTTTGCATCAACTAGCTTTCTCTTTTGTTAAACGCGGAAACAACGTAGCATGCCAGAGGAAGGGGCTGGAAAGGATTCTTCGTGAGATGGGAAGAAAGAGAGGAAACCTTTCTTAGGGGCTTATCTGTGGTAGTCCATATGTGGAGGTCACCCATCAACCAAAATGGCAGCCTCTAGAGTAAAAGCTAAGCTGTTAAAAATGAATTGAGCTGGTTACTATTTTTGTCCCTGACCTACTTTTGCGTTACTTTCTACTGCTAGAGTTACAAAAACTCTGGGAGTTTGTGTAAATGAACCAAACGGCTTTTCGATGGTTTTGTATTCTCTCGTTTTCACTCCACTGTAAGGAAAATCTGCACAGTCCCTGAAACCCAGTTTTCATGCAAAAAGCATCTATGGAAGAGGGGCGCCTGGGTGGCTCAGTCGGTTAAGCGTCCGACTTCAGCTCAGGTCACGATCTCGCGGTCCGTGAGTTCGAGCCCCGCATCGGGCTCTGGGCTGATGGCTCAGAGCCTGGAGCCTGCTTCCGATTCTATGTCTCCCTCTCTCTCTGCCCCTCCCCTGTTCATGCTCTGTCTCTCTCTGTCTCAAAAATAAATAAACGTTAAAAAAAAATTTTTTTTAAATCTATTAAAAAAGCATCTATGGAAGAGTGTAGATGGTTCTCAGTAGGACCGTCTTCCACGGGACTTTCTCAATTGTTTTTCCATGGAAGATTTAGCGGCCAGGAATAGCAAATCTATCCACCCCAGTGGCAGCATTCATTTCCTTAGTGCTCATGACTCTATTCCCCTGAGAACTAGAAGGGCTACACAGCAGTTATCTCCTCCTGCCTCCTCTGTGGCGGGCTTGCCCACACCGGGTTGTAAGCCTGCCCAAAGCCACGTCTCCGCTGGCTGAGCGCAGATGGGACTCTGGCAATAGATAATTTTCCGGTCTAGATCCTTTATTTGTTGCCATTTTGGTTTGCAGTGCCCCAGTGGTCGTTGATTTCTAGAAGACAGATGATGAGGTTTCACATGTCAGGACACTGTAACATTCGCTAGATCTGCAGTTGGAGTGAGGGGCATAGACACGTCCAGGGAGTGGATGCGGGAGGAGGAGAGCAAACCCCGGCTCTGAATGTCAGGATTCTGTGTAGAAGCAGTGGAAAAACAACTTACCGTCTTCCCTACTAGGACTGCTTACTAAGAACAACTGATTTAAGTGGCGGTTGCACGAAAGGGATGCTGAGGGGAAACCGAGCACTTGACTCTCTTTGGTGATAATCGTTCCCGGGACAGGCACCAAGGAAATGCTGTTTTCTGAATTTCCAGAAGCAGAACTTGAGGGCTTCAAAACTCATTAAAGGAAGAAAATATGTTCAGGAGAGTCCTAAGGAGCCCTAAGAGGGAATTAAGAGATGAGTAGAAAATGGAGGCTGTGAGGAAAAGTTGGGGGGGGGGGTGCAGTGGGCAGATTTATTTAACTGACAGATTTCGGATATCAGTGGTGTGCCCAGCGCCGTGCTGGGAGATAATCTGTCTGCTGCTGGGCAGGAGAAAAGAGATCTGCAATGGTGGGATAGACACAGTCTCAGAGGAACTTTGGACGGTGAGAAGAGCTGGCTTTAATGCAGTGACAGTGGTAACTAAATGGCTTTCTGGGGGACCTAGGATATAATGAAAAATAAAGATGCGTGCTTACAATTGTTTCCACACCGACTCGCACGCGAGCTGGGCCAAAAGGACTTTTCAGCAAGTGCTTGTTCAAAGTGCTAGCACTCTTGGCTCAAAGTACTCACTTGCATCATATTTTTCATACATCTGCTGACTCGCTTCACAATGGCTGGGCCAAGCCTCCCTGGTTGTGTCAGATCCTCCTCGAGGCCATCCACTCTTGGCAGCCTTGGGTCTATGAATGCTGAGTCTCCAGGGCCAATCAGTTTCATTGTGACCCAAGCTAGGAGCTTAAAAAGAGCTGATAGGATGAGAAGCAGGTAGAATAGAGAGGCAGAACTTGCCCAGCTATCTCTTCTGGAAGTATTGCTTCTCCCGGGCACTGCTCTAGGAGTTGGAAAAGGTACACAAAACTCAGCCACTCTCCTGAGACCAGCCAGTGTCAATTACTCCCTGGGCCTCGGGGTCTTCATTAAAAAAAAATGAAGGCAGTGTTCCATCTCGAAGGTTCTATTCAGAAGCCTCTCCCGAGAGGAAGAAAGAAGCCTTTCCCAAGAAAAGGACTTTTTTCTCCTTTGGTCATCTATATTTTAAAGTGCCTCTCTCAAGGGGCACCTGGGTGGCTCAGTCGGTTGAGCGTCCGACTTCGGCTCAGGTCACGATCTCGTGGTCTGTGGGTCCGAGCCCCGCATCAGGCTCTGTGCCGACAGCTCAGAGCCTGGAGCCTGCTTTGGGTTCTGTGTCTCCTTCTCTCTCTCTCTGCCCTTCCCTGCCTCATGCTCTGTCTCTCTCTCTCTCTCTGTCAAAAATAAATATTTTTAAAAATTTTAAAAATAATAAAGTGCCTCTCTCACATCTGAGACGCCTGCACCTCAGTGCTGCCATGCTGTCCCTCTGTCTTGATTCCACAGACCTGTCCAGAGCTCCATATGACAACCAGGTGGGTATTCCTTCTACTACTCTTTCCCAGAAGACATTTGCAACTCTTGCTTCTTGACCATACTTTTCACCTTCACCTCCTAAAATTAGCCATTCACTCCTGGCAATAACCTTTGCTCCTAAAAACACCCCTAAAGACTGCCCAGAAGTGCCTAGACCATATCACTTGGGGGTACTGTTTAGAGAAAGCATCAACCTTAGAGGACCCAGAGTGAAGCCCTTTCTGATATTCTGAAATTTTTTGTTGAATTATGTTTCTTTCAATAAGACTGCAATGGCAAGTGACATTATCAAAAACCTTGAAAATGGATTGGGATTTGCCTCTGGAGGTGGTCAGGTGGATCAGAACGAGGGTGGGTGTGTGTGTGTTGATCTATTTAGGGTGTTTCTACAAAAGAAAGGTTCTCTGCCTTAGAGGTTGCACAGCAGACTGATGAAAAGTGGGGCTTGGTGGGGAAAGGCTCTAGTCGAGGTCTTCTTGGTTATAAGAGGAGAGGTGTGTAGAAGTGTGAGGACAGCAATGTTGGAAGCAATTGGTCTCCCCCCCACCCTAACTTCCTTGGTGCTATGCTCAGATACCAAACTTCAGAAGTAGGAGGATGGCAGTGTGCCTGGGTGGCTCAGTCGGTCAAGCCTCTGACTTCAGCTCAGGTCAAGATCTCAGAAGGTGGTGATTCCAGCCCCGCGTCAGGCTCTGTGCTGACAGCTCAGAGCCTGGAGCCTGCTTTGGGTTCTGTGTCTCCCTCTCTCTCTCTGCCCTCCCCTGCTTGCACTCTGTTTCTCTCTCTCAAAAATAAATAAACACTAAAAAGCAGTTTTGTGAAGGCAAGGCAATGTACAGATCTTAGTTGACACTTCTTACATTTTTATGCCTTTTCCCCACACTGGAATATAGCTAGAACTTTGAGGTCTTCCAGGAAGGACCTTCAGCAATCTTCCAGAAGCCAAATAAACAGCTCTAGAGACAAAGGGAAATGCCTTGATCTATCACAGTTATATTTTTGAATGAAGAAAAAAAAAAAAGAGGTAGTTTTACTTAAGAAGGGAGAAAAAGGACATCAGCTGGCAGGAAACATTTACATCATTCAGCCTTTTCCTTTCTACATTTTGTTGTTCTTGCTGCACTTTTCCCATTCAGACTAGGGCCCAGGGGATGATTAATCTTTTTATTTTTTTATTAAAAAAAATTTTTTTTAACGTTTATTTATTTTTGAGACAGAGAGAGACAGAGCATGAACAGGGGAGGGGCAGAGAGAGAGGGAGACACAGAATCGGAAGCAGGCTCCAGGCTCTGAGCCATCAGCCCAGAGCCTGACGCGGGGCTCGAACCCACGGACCGCGAGATCGTGACCTGAGCTGAAGTCGGACGCTTAACCGACTGAGCCACCCAGGTGCCCCATGGGATGATTAATCTTAAACAAGCTAAGAGATCTTTAGCAAGCAGAGGCCTTCTAGGGGTTAACAGTAATGGGGGCTATAAGGGCTTCTCCATGAACCATTTTCTAGAGTCCTGGAGACAGAGCCCTGATAATGGTCTGTAACTGGTTTTGAATGGCCAGAACCCTGTTCTGGACTTGAGGGCTCTTTCCCTAGCCGTCACCTCTGAATTCCTCTGCTTTTCATGGGGGGATGTAACCAAGCCTGGAGATCCCTGGAGGAGGCACCAGCCCTTAACAAAGCCTTCTTCCACGAGAGGAAGAGACTCCTGTAAGAAACAGTATCTTTTAAGAAGTAATAGAAATTACCCTAAAGTTCTGATAATACAGTTTTCATTTTTCCTTTTCTCCTTCCTTCCTTCCTTCCTTCCTTCCCTATTTCTTTCAAGCTTCTTATCTTTATTCGTTCATGTTAAATTAATACTTAGAGTCCACAGGGCCAACTTTAACTTGGTTAGGAAGTTAATATTTTCCTTGTTTCTTGTAGGCATTCCCAGACGCATACTGACTTGCTCCTGCGAATCTTGTGCTTTCCTATAGTCTCTCTGACTTCCTGAAACCCTTGTTAGTAATAATACTCTGCTTTCTAAAGGTTGGAGAACTTCAACCACAGCAGCCTCTGCTAAGAAGCAGAAGCTGTAACGGGAGGGAAGTCCCACAGCGCAGCCAGGCCAGGGCTTGGGGTGGGGGTGGGGGGGTGTCCCAGGGCTTATCATCAAACGCCAGGCCCAGAGTCCCTCAGAACAGCCAAGGTTGCCCTGGCAAAGGCGCTGTGGTACCAGGTGGGGGGGCCCTCAAACATCTCCCCACCGAGTCAGCGCCTTTTGCTAAAGACAGGCATTGCTTTAGGCTTGTGTTCCTTCCCTAAAAACCGAATCCCCAAACCAGGCAAGCAGGTTTCTTTCACACAGCAGCTTAAATAAATTCACTGGACGCCCTTTGGGTGGTCACTGGGGTCATGAAGAAAAGCAGGGGAAGAGCGCTCAGGCCTTCTGCAAGACCAGCTCAGACCCATTCCTCCTGGGGCCGAGGGGGAAGTAGATCACGCGGATCCCGGACCACAGGAGGCATTTGGGGGGGGCACCGAGAGACTGGGGAGGCGATCCGCAGGTGGGCGCTGGGCTCGGACTGCCCAGGGAGGCGGAGTCCCTCAGGCCGGCGCGGGCTACCATCACACCCGACCCCCCACCCCTACCCCGGAGCGCCCTCGGTCCCGGAGGAGCGCCCTGATACGCTGGAAAGGCCCCTCCGCGCGAGGTTTCTATCCCCAGTCCGCAGAGATTCAGGGAGCCCAGTTCCGAAAGCGTGCCCGCACCCACTGCGGACCTCGCTTGTCCTACAAAGCAGGCCGGTCACGCTGGGCGGCGGGAGGAGGGGCACGAGAGCTGCAAAGCCGCCGAGTCCCAGCGGCCCGGGAAGCCGGCGCGCCCCGCAGTGGCGCGGCCGCGGCCTCCCGGGACGTGGGCACGCGCGCCCCAGGCCCCGGCGCCCTCCTGCCGGGAGCCCCGACTGGCCGCAGCCGGCGCGGCCCCGGCCCGGGGGCGGGGTTTGGGGCGGGGGCGGAGCCAGGCCCGCGGCCGGTGTCAGGTTGCTCCGGTAACGGTGACGTGCCGCGGCGTGGGCGGGGCAAGCACGCAGGTTGCATATTTTAGGAAGTGAGGAGGAGGCGCGGGCTCGAGCTGCGGCTGGGTCTGGGGCGCGGAGCAGCGGCGGGAGGAGGCGGACACGTGGCAGCAGCAGCGGTAGCAGCCCCAGCGGCGGCATCGGCCCGAGCCGCCGGCCGGTCTCCCTCCCTCCCGCCCCGCGGCAGCCCTAGCTCCCTCCTCTCCGCTCCCCCGGCCGCGCTAGCTCGGCCGGGAGCTGCTCTCTTCTTTCCTCTCTGATTCTCGAGCGACAGGACCCGGCGCCGCGCACAGACCTCCGCCACCATGGGGAAAGGGGTGAGTGTGCGGCGAGCCCGGGGAGGGGCGCGGGGCGCCGGGAGGGAGGAAGGAGGAGGAGGAAGTCAGGAGGGCGACCGCAGCCAGCGGGAAGCGGCGGAGGAGGAAGCGGCGCGGCGTGGACGGGCAGGCAGGGCGGCCAGGCTTAAAAGACGACGCACTTTGGAAATGGAGGGAGCGCAGCCCTGGGGGCCCGGCGGGTGGGGGGAGGGGGCGCCAGGGGACGGCGGGCGGCAGCGCGGGGCGGGCCGCCGACCCCCGAGTCCCAGCGCGCCGCGGGCCCGGGGCTCCTGGAGGCGGCGCTCGGGAGCCGCGGGGCCGGGAGGAGGAGAGCGGACGCCGCGGGGCGGCCCCGGGAAGGCGCTGGCCGCCGCGGCATCCCCGAAGCCGGCTCCCCTCCCTCCCTCCGCCCGCCCTCACCTCCCATCTCTTGCCTTCCCTTTTCCTTCCGCCCTCCGTGCCCAGAGGAAAGGCGTGCTCCTCCCCTTCCCTTGGGGCGCGCTGCCCGGGCCCCTCCCGGGCTGCCTTCCCACCGCGGCGCCGGCGGGGGCTTCCGACGCGGGGGCTGCGCTGGGGGGCGAGGCGCCCGGTCCCGACGGCGCTGGGGCTTAGCCCGTTTCCCGCACTGGCGGCCGCCCTCCCCCTTCCCCCCTCCCCCCCCCCCCCAAAAAAAACTGGCTTCCCCTCACTGCGGAGCCGGTCGAGCTGGCTAGTGCCAGAAAGGGTGTGTCTTCGCCGCCCTAAGATGGCCTTTAAGGTATACTTTTGCGAGCTTTAATGGGACGCCTTCCATAAACACTAGATGCGCCCTGGGGCGGCTGGAGTGGTCATTTCCTTGGTGGGGAGGGACGAGTAGAGTTTTCTTGGGGGGTGAGTCTGGTGGGGGGACAGGCTGGCGCACCAGGGCCTCTGGGTACAATCAACTCGAAAAAGGACTGCGGGCGGGGGGGGGGGGGGGGGCGGTGCAGGACGCGGGGGTACGAGCGCCGAGGCATTCCCGAAGGAACCAGGGGTCTCCGGGGCAGGAGAGGAGAATGCTGGAAGCTCTGGGAACCCCCAGAGAGAGCCACAGCTCGTTTCTGTGTTTCTGTAACCGGTAGCCGTGATAACCCGGAGCCGCAGCATAAGACTGAGCCCCAGACCCTAACGGGGCTAAAGTCAAGTGAGAAAAGTTTATACCAGATAACAGCCCAAAGTTATCAGTTCATGGGTTAAAATGACCAGGTCGTGAGAACACGGGTAGGAGAGAAGCCTCTCCATTATCTGCCGGGTTTGCACAGTGCGGGTGTCTGGTAGGTCTCTGGAGGTTTTTAGGGCTCTGCAGTGTGGAGTGAGAGGTGGGGGTAGAGGCAGGGTGCATTCTTTGGGGATTCTTGATTTTGGATTTTGAAGGTGGTAATTAGAAGGGCTCGGACGTGGTAGAAAGAGTGTGGAGAAGTGGAGTGGACGACTGGTATCTTTTAAAAGCACAGAGTGTGGCAAAGAGCTGAGTGCCAGCCTCCGTGTTCCCCACGACAGAAAAGTGGGTTAGTGGCCTGTGCTGGTAGCAAGCATTCCGTCAAACCTTAGGTCATTCCCATAAACGAGCCCTGTAAAGCTCACCCCTTTATCTCTCCCCCCGCAAAAAAAGGAAAAAAGTTAATTTCCTGAGCCGGACATTACTGATTTTGGGGGGTGTAGTGATTATGGATGTGTACCCGAGGCCTAGGAAGGTGAAGTGACTTGCTCAAGGTCAAATGGTTGGTTACTGACACACCAGACTTGCCTGATTTCTGAGCAGCCTGTGGTTTTCCCAGCCTGAACACTCCCCTACTTAACGCTGCCTTAATGTGCAGAGCTCCAGCATTATTCTTCATGTGAAACGGGGGTCTTTGTGATAATTGAATTAATGGACCAGAGAGACGTCTGAGTAACTAAGTTATATCCACATATCTGTATGTTTGTGTATCCACATATCTGTATGTTTCGTAACCGAACACCTGCACCGCAGTGGTGAAGATCACACATCTGGGTTGTGGGGGTTCACCCAAGATGTCTTACGGATCCTAAGAAAACACCAGCGGTGGGTAGACACCAAATCGAATTACAGCTGGTCCACGGGATGATACGCCGCTTATGTGCCCAGGTCGTAGTTAGTGTTTTGGGTACTCTGATAAATTAATTGAACATTAAGGGGTGTGGGGGGGAGACGTGTGTGTTGGTGGTGATTCTCCTGGGATAGCCTTTCCCCCTTTAGTCCCCAGTGACTTATTGTGATAGTCCAAATGCTCAGAAGGATATTTTCTGCTGAAATGTTGGGATTTTTCCACATGGGGATTAAAATGTGGGTGGAGTGGTGACAAAAAAAACCCTGCTGATAATTGGTTAACCAAGAAGCCTGTGCTGGCAGCTAATTTTTAAGGTCATTGTTAATTTCTTCCCTTCCTCTTCCTGCTGCCGTGGGGGCCCAGGTTTTGATGATACTTCAGGTGATTTTATTTCTCCTTACAAGCCTAGCCCCTGAGCTTTTGGGAAGCAAATGAAAGAACTGCTCCTGCTGAATCATTCCTGGATGAGATAGGATTTTGTCCTTTTTTTCATGTTGGTGTTTTTGCCAGTGACTTGGCTTAAACCGGCAGCCAGGCCTACCGCCTGCAACTATTTGGTTCACCAAAGGTACACCAAAAACTTGTGTCTTTTCTCAGGTTTACAAAAGGTGGGGGCAAGGGATGTCCCTGGGTCCTGCGGTGCAGTTCTCCATTGTTTGAATATTAACTTAGTTACCTAGAAAATGAATCCTACCTTATTTATGGGCGGTGATTTCAAGAGGAGAAGGGGAAAAAGCTTCAGGTGAAGGTTGCACAGGGAACACGCCTGTCAGCAGAAATCCTGGTTGTATGGTCACATTATCAACTGCTCTCTGGGAGCTCAACTTGAAAGTGTGACTGAACTGCCTCTGGCTGCTATAAAGCTAGCACTTTAGACCGAAAACATTGTGAGGCAGAGTCCTCAGGGTGGAAAGTTGCCCAGGCCTGGCCAGGAGCAAGCAGAGCCCTTACGGGAGGAACTGGTGACCAGCACTGGGGCCAGACCAGAGGGCTGAGATTGCATCACACCCCTTTGCCTGTTAAGCGGTTCAGTGTGTGAGTATGACAGGCTCCCCCCTTGGGGTTCTTTCTGTACGGTTCTGAGGGTGTATCCTCTTTTGGTAACTTAACTGGTTGCTAATTTGTAGTGTTCTTTGCCAGTAAGTTTGTAACACTCTAGTGACTCACCTTTGGGTGGGAGGGTAGGAAAGGGGGAGGTCTGCATCATAAATCGGAGAACGCTGAGAATAGGCTAACCCCTGTATCCCTCCCTCCCTAATTCCCCTTCCCAAAGGAGGATTTTTCAAAATCTAGTACCTGTTCATCCAGGTGGGAGCTGAAACTGAAAACGTACAGACCTCTGGAAACGTTATTGCCAAATCTCATTTGAAAATAAAAAGTGAATTCAAAATTACAAAGCACAATGGACTGGGTACTCAAACATGTTCCATCCCAGAACCCCTCGGAGCTGTTGGTTCGGGATGATTGTAGCAACAAATTAACAGTTAAGTGGCTTTCTGTTGGAGGCTGGCTCTGTTCTCTTAAATACAACCAAACTTCAGAATGAGAAAAAGGCTCTAACTATTTAGAAGGATCGTGTATGTGAAAGTAAGTAAAATTAGTTTGTTGATTTAAAAACAAAAAGGTAAAAAAAAAAAAATGTTTTTAAGTCCCTGAAGCTTCAGGTTCTTGATTGGCCCTTAGGTGGACCTACTCGCCCTGAGGACCAAGCAAAGTCATCTCTGTTCTGTCCAGCGTGAAGTCAGTGCAAGTAAACATCACCGCTTTCGTGGGGCTTACCAAGTACTGGGCACTGAGGGAAGATCAGATCTTCATTAACTGTAGGTTTCCTGTTCACCCGTTAGTCTTAAGCCCTTCAAAACCGGAGAAGGAGTTTTCTTTCACCTGGAAAACATATTAAGGATTGAAAATCATAGGAAATACCATTAATGAACCTCCAAAGGAAAGCCCAGTGAAAGAATCTGTTGACATTGTTGACCTATTTAATAACATCTTAGAGTCTTTGACTACTTTCACTTTTCAAGCAAGGGACTTTACATCTTTTGAGTCTTTGTAAAAGTTGCAAAAGGGGGTGGGGGTGGGGGCAGCGTGCTTTTCAGCCATCTGTGATGGGAGGAGGGTGAACGTTTGTACCGCCGTGCCTTCTTGCTGCCCGGGGCTCTCTGCCAGCCAGCAGGCCAGAAGAAGAAACATGAGTGTCAGATCAGATGGGCTCACAGTAATCAGAGTGGCTGCGTTGGGCAGAATGTTCCCCAGCCCTGCCAGAGCTGTCCAGTTCTGAGTTGCTCTGCAAATACATGCCCAGTAACTAACTGATCACACGAAGTGAAGAGAATGAAAGTCTACTGGCTATTTTTTTAAACTCTCCTTCGTTTCTATATTTTTGGAAAAGGAGACGTAACCAAGTCAGGTTTGAACTTTCTCACGTTGCTATGAATTGAGTGTATGAGAGGAAGTGGATTCTTTGGCTTGAAGCTCAGAGAGACTGTTCTTTGCATATGACTCACCTCATTAGTTGTGCTGGAAATGTGTTGTCAGGAATCCACAAGAAGTTCTTCGCATTTATTTGACTGATGTTTGGGTAGCAAATCCTGTCAGACTAGAGCAGTTTTCCTCTCTGGTTTCCTTTGCATCCTGAGCCACGGGAATTTGGGCCAGTACACCTCATTCCTTGGTTCCTTTGCAACTCTACGATGAATGGTATCTGAACATTAATTATCTCTGTGTCTGGTTTTGTTCACCCTCTATTTAGTAACAGCTGTTAGGTGGTTTCTGTTGGCGATCTGAGAAAAGTTGGCTCTTGGTGGCTTGTGCTTTGTCCTTGGGGTTTGTGTTGTTTGGGGGCCTGATGGTGAAGAAGACTGTCAGGTTGTGGGGATCAGTGGGTCTTCGTGTCTGATTTATCTTTCCTGTCCGTCGTCATGGAGAGGGCTCTCCTGCACTTTGGGATGAATATCCTCTTGTGTTTTTCTTTCTTCTTCCACAGGATGCTTCCCTGGGGCCATATTTGTTTCATTGTTTCAGTTCAGGTGCCCTGTCTCTTGGGCCTTGTGCCGCCTGCCAGCCCTTTTACTCCGTATCCTATGCTTCAGGGGACCAACCGAGGAGTGGTGAGGACTCAGAATTTATTCAGCCCCTCGTGGTGCTGGTGTCAGTTACTAATCCTTCTTCTCTCCACCTGACCACATCTTTTGAGTAGCACTAGCCAAAGAGGGGTCTGATAAGATGAGAAGAGGGGTGAGGAGGGCAGCCAATGGAGGGAACAGGCAGAAAGTTTTAACTCTTTGTAACCCGGGTGCCTAATGGTAGAGGTAGGGTTAACCCCCATGAAAAAACAGGTTCCGGTGTTTGGGGTTTTGTTTTGTTTTCATTACTAATTGGTAACTGGAAAAGCAGGGCATATTTTAAAAAAGAGACAGTAAATCTCTTAATACATAAAAGAGAATATATTGATCCTTAAGACATTTTGGAATCTGATTCTCAGCCCTTGCGGGAGGGTGGGCTGGCAGGCTTGTTAAGAATTTACTTACCAGCATGTTGGGGAGGAAGGTTGAGCCTAGTTCCTTTTGGGCTGAGGGAACCCGGCTAGAGCTGGAGATGTTTTTTTTGCCCCCCAATGGCTGATGGGCCGTGGCCCAAGTTTGGAGGTAGTGAGCTGGCCTCCCAGAGGGACCCATTGCTGTGGCTTCACTACATGACATTCTCCAGCCTGCTGTACGTCCAGGTGAGTGAGAAGGAATACGAAGCCATGGTGGTCCCTTGGGTCCCCTCCTCTACAGGAGAAAAAAAGCTATTCCTTCACCGCCCGAAATGCTGCTCTGGGCCACAGAACAGCTGCAGTACTCAGGCGGCGCGTGTCCTCCCTCAACCCCAGCCGTCTCCGAGCCCTCGATGCCGGGGTAGAAAATTCCTTGCACGTAAACCAAACTACTTAAGGAGCAACTGGAGGCGAAATGAACTGGGCTTGATCATTTCTTCTATTTTCTTTCAGTTTTAATGGATGAGAGGGGCCTGGGTGGCTCAGGCAGTTAAGCGTCACACTCTTGATCTCGGCTCAGGTCATGATGTCACAGGTTCCTGAGTTTGAGCCACACACCAGGCTCCACGCTGACAGTGCAGAGCTTGTTGGGATTCTCTCTCTCCCCCCTTCTCTCTGCCCCTCCCCCACTCTCCCTCATTCTCTTTCAAAATAAATAAACTCAAAAAAAAAAAAAAAAGATTCTCTCTCCCTATGTCCCTCTCCCCCACTCGCGTGCTCGCTTGCTCTCCAAAGAAAAAAAGGTTTTAATTAATGAGTTGAAATAATACCCCAAATGAGTTGTTTTTTAAGATTAAGAGGAGTTATAGTGAGGAATGTCAGTAATTTATATGTTAATTAGAGCCCAGTTATAATAGTAACCTTAATGCAGTGCCTCGCCAAGTACCTTTACATACACGGTTGTGTCTGATACTGATGTAATAGTACACGGCCCCAGGAAGACAGGAGGGTGCCTGCCCGGCCCCCTTTTTTCCACGCAGAGGACAACGGAGCCCTCCTCCTGGCCCCTCTTCGAAGCCCAAGGCCTTTGTGTGTGGGAGTGGGTTTTCAGAAACGGTGCAGCTTTTAGGTGTTTTGTTTTCAGACTTGACGGGAGCCCCTTGGTGAGTCAGACGATCAGAAACACCTTCTCTAGACCCGTCAGGAGTCACGCCAAGTGGTATTCCCATTGTGGGGATGAGGCCACCGAGGCAGACTGTCCAGGGTCCCCGCAGCTGGCACACAGCAGAGTGAGGATGACCGGGGGCCTCCTGGAAGGACGTCGGCATTCCCGTCTGAAGGGCACAGACACCGGAGCTTCCCCAGAGGCCTCTCGGGGGCACGTCCAGCAATCTTAAGAACTCGGAGCTCCCTGCTGGCCACAGGGCCATCTGTTGCTACGGTGGGGACAGGTGGGCTGGCCAGCGCGTCTGGAACGCCTGGCTGGGGAGAGCCTCCGAAGCCTGGCCTGAGCCAGGGAGACGGTGTGGAGCGTGGAGGCCCCGGGTGCAGCTGTGGTGTGCACAGGCCTCAAGTGACTTAACTCTGCCATGGAAGCTTCTCTCCTACACGTCCTTGCACCTTTTCGTGTGTGCCTTTGTGAACCTGAGGATGATTTTACCTGTCCTGTCCACCCCGCGGATTTTACTGAAGGAGAGGAAGGCGCAGGCCGGGGTCGGGGGGGTACGTGGTTTTAAGTGAGTGAACCTGATTACTACTCATGCTAACCTTGGTTTGTCCTGTGAAGAGTTTTCTCTCCCCACCTCCTGGGTGCTTTTGCCCTCTGCCCAGACCCAACAGTAGCAAAACACCTAGGGCATCTTTGAGCGGATGGAGCCCCTGGGAAGCACAGGATGAAGTAATGACACATGTGAAGCTGTGTCACCCTGGGCAAGCCCCTGTCCTCATGGTAACCTCCCACTTCCTAAATTAGAATGGAAAAAAAAAACCATACAGACCAGAACCTAACTCACTTCATCAGTTTCACCAGTGGCCCTGGTAACTTGAGCTTCCCTCCGACTTCCTTCAGAGGCCTCATGGGGGTGCCTGAGGGGCTCCATCCATCACGGGGAGTGTGCTGGGGGCAGGAGGTGGGCAGTGTCATTGGAGTTTTGTAATTGAAGAAGTAGGAAGTAAGAGTGGGCAGGTTCCTAGAGTCAACTGACTGGGGAAACCACGTTTCTCATTCTCTCTCCCTTGCCGTAACCTATGTTTTCCCCAAATGTTTTTAAAAAGTAAAGAAAATGCTGTCTCCCCCCCCCCCTTTTTTTTAATTTATATCCCTTTATAAAGTTCCTTTGGGGGTTTTTTTAGTCAGTCTTCCCTTTTTAAAAAAATTTTTTTAATATTTATTTTTGAGAGAGAGAGAGAGAGCATGAGCTGGGGAAGGACATAGAGGGAGACACGGAATCCGAAGCAGACTCCAGGCTCTGAGCTGTCAGCACAGAGCCAGACGCGGGGCTCGAACCCACATACTGTGAGATCATGACCTGAGCCAAAGTTGGACGCTTAATGGATGGAGCCACCCAGATGCCCCATCTCCCCCATTTTTAGCATTGTTCCCCTATCCCACCCTGCACTCCTTGCCCCCAGACACACATGTACACGCACCTACGCACACAGATTTTTTTTCTGCTTTGAATCTGTGATAATTGAGACCCATGGGGACTTCAGGAATGTTTAGTTCCTGTCACAATAAGCTAGTATTAAATCATTGTTTTATTGGAAGAACCACACTGTCGAAGCCATCTGGTCTTCTGGACAAACTTTTCAATAGGCAATACTTAAAATCGCGAAGGAAGAGAAATTTCACATAATGATACTTCCCATGTCTCTTTTCACAAATATCCTCATTTAAAACTATGCCCTGTATAGCATGAATTGGTGAGGAAGGGGAGGGGGTGGCTAGTAGGAAATGAAACTCCCAGCTCACTTAACCATTGATAATTGCGAGGCTGGAGGCAACATACTTTGTAAATAGGGATACAGCTTGGGAATCTGTCTGGGGCCTCGCTCTCCAATCAGTCTCTCTCCCTCTTTGGGAACGGAAAATGTTGAAAGTCCGAGGCGAAAGCATATAGGTGGTAAGGCAGAGGGATTTTAACTCGGATTTTTATATATTTATTTGTTATTCTTAAAGTTACACAATTTTATTTTTTAACACCTCAAATGGGAAAAAAAAAAGTCAAGATCCTGCAGAAATGCCAGTATTCCATGGACATCCCAGTGGGGTTGGAGGAGTGGGAGGTGGGGGCTGGTTTTCATATTCTGAAATTAAACTTATTTTAATGATATTCCCTTGCGTAAAAGAGAATCTGTGAAGTATATTTTAAAAATCAATGCTACAAACCGGCCACATAGCCTTTTAGAGATTCCCTAGTCAATGCCTTCAAAATGATTTTTAAGTGTTGAGCTTTCCCATGAAATATGTGAAAGAAATCCCAATGCAGACTGTGGTTCTTGCCTGGTGGTGGCCCTGTCCTTTCTTTTTGTTTTATTTGCTTTCAGTGTGTGTGATTATTTTCCATTTTAACCCTGGCACCAGGGGCCCTGTGCAAAGAGGCACTTACAAATGTGGTTGCTCCACAGTGGAGAGAATTTCAAGAATGTTGACTATCTTTAGACCTGCTTCATTCTTCACAGATAAGATAGAAACAAAAGAACTCCACTCTGTTGGAAGAAGAAGTTAGTCAAGGAACACTGCAGAAGTGACCACCGGAGTTGAACCACGTGAATGACATAAACGTCCTTGCTTGTGGGCGACACCAGCCCATTTGGGGCAGGACTTCGCTTTAGAGCCTTGAGAAGAGGGTGTTTTCAAATTCAAGCGAACGTGTATTTAGTCGCCACCGTCTTAGCTGCGACTGAAATACACCTATTCCCCCCCTTTGATTTTTTTTTTTTTTTAATTTGATTTTTAGCCCAGTAAAATGTTGATCCGGACACCAGTTCCCACTTAATTCTTCAGTGGCTGGTAGAGTTAGAACTGAGTAAGGGAGAGCCACAGAATAATAGTTAACAGCACCACCCCGCATCTGTTTGAAGAAAAATGCTAATATCTCCTTCCCCTGCCCTTCTTAGGGGTGGTGGTTGGTGGGAGGCAATGTGTGGGGTTGGGGTGTCTGAGCAGGGGGTGGGGGGGCGCCCCTTCTCCACAGACTGAGCTCTGGAGCACCAGGTTCAGGCTTTGTGCAGATAAGCTCAAGCATGTTAAATGGAGTGGGGGGAGGGGTGTGTGGAACAATCTAAATTTAAACTATAGAATCAACATTTTCTCTAAAAATTGTTCCAGTTTTCCGGAGGCGTGGGTGGATCCTGTGAATTGTGTGCTAACGCACATGCTTTTCCTACACGCTGCTTATGTCAAAACATTTCCAGTGACTTTCTTTCGGGGGGTTTATTTTCAGGCTGTAGATTGGGGGTAAGAACTCTTTTTTTTTTTTTTTTTTTTAATAATTTCAAGGATTCTTAGGATGGCTTTTGATTAGATTTTGGAAAGGTCGGTGTTCTGATGTAAGCCCTGAAAGAACTTAAATTCGATATTTAATGACTTCTTTGCAAATCTAAGAATTTGAGCATAATAACAAAAGCAACTTAGCATTTAGGTGTTTTGTTTAAGTTAGCATTTGGTTCTTCCAGAAATGGAGGTTGGCGCTATTCTCTCCATGCTGTGGAAGAAAAACTTGAAGCTCCAGCAAGAGTCAGTGACCGACCCCAGGTTCCATAGTGAGTGGTAGAGTGCGGATTCTAACTCAGACTCTTCTGCTCAGAATGCAAAGGCCTGAGCATGATACTCCTAAGTTAATAATGGAAAGGTGATTTCATTCTTGCAGTGGGGAAGGTGGAAGGCTGTGGGATAGAGATTTTGATAGCGCAGGCCCCTCCCTATTCACCCCAAATGGAAGTGACTGGCCGGACCATCCCGTGGTTGCCGTGACTTCACTGGTCTTACTGCCCTTGGGCGCGGATGGCACATCTTGAGCTTAGGACCGTTGCTTTTGTTTAGGATGTCATGTAAGCAGTACGTTTCCATGATTATCATCCCGTTGACTATTCAGAATGATGGCTGCCCTAAAAAATGCCGAAATCCCTTGCCCCAGAATCTTCTGTTCGTTCATAATGCACAACCACACTTTCCCCACATTCTTTGGTAGGTTGGACGTGATAAATATGAACCTGCGGCTGTTTCAGAGCATGGCGACAAAAAGAAGGCCAAGAAAGAGAGGGATATGGATGAATTGAAGAAAGAAGTTTCTATGGTAAGTATTAGGATGCTTTTCGTTCTCCTTAAAAATTACTTGTATCATTTTTGTTGTATGATCTTCCCCCTCCCCCCCCCCCCCGAGTCATTTGAGTCAGAGACTTGGCTTTATTTTAAAAGGAAAGCAGTCATTATACAGACCTTACCGAACTATAGAGGTCAGTATGGAAAATTTCCATTTTTCCAGGCTGTTACAGGGTTGGAAGAGTTATCCAGGCACCCTGGCCTAGCCAAAGGTGCACAGAAGGAAGTGTGGTTGATACATCATGGGCCTTTGCTTTTCTCTATTTCTGGATTATACCAAACCCAGGGAACCTCCGACCTTCCGGGCTCTGGAGGCTTCCACAGACACAGGCTGGCTAGAACCTCCCTGGTCATCAGAGAAGGCAAGCAAGGTTTTCCTCGAGCTCCAGGACTGATGGGGTTTTTTGAAGTGATGTGGCGGGCACCTAGGGACTTCACGCCACAGCTGTCTCTGTCCTCTGGTGACGGGCGCTCGGCGCACAGCTGTGTGGTGGCAGATCCATCAGGCCGCGGTGAGAGACGTATATCGCCTTCTGCACCGGAGAAAAGCCCGTTTTCGGAGCTTAGTAGCAGCAATGAGCCCATGAATGCTTCACCCCAATCTTTTTTTTCTGGTACAGTGTTTAAGTCTTCTGTTTCTGTTTTTCCTTAGGATGACCATAAACTTAGCCTTGACGAACTTCACCGTAAATATGGAACAGACCTGAGCCGAGTATGTTGAATTTCCAACTTGTACAGAGTCTCACGTGTCCCTGTGGCATCTCCTCTGTGTCCTGGGCGTAACCCTGGGGACCCTGGGAAGACAGTGATGACAGGCACCATCCGAGTATCTGCTGTGCGACATGCAGAGCTTGGGTTTTTATGTGTTTCTTCAGTACCTTGTTTCCCCACGAAACTTTGAAAGTAGATGTTATTTTCCCCACTTGGTAACAGGTGAGATCCAGTCAGGGAAAGCACCAGGATTTGATCCTGAATGACTCCACAGCCGCGCGTTCCCCGGCCCTTGATCACAAATCTTTTTCTCCATTTTTCTACATTTACGAAATGGAGTTGAACAGTTGACCCTCCAGTACTTCATCTTTTGTCCTTCTACTAGTGAGTTCATTGCAGTGTGAGAGAGAGACACAGAGCACGGGCGGGGGAGGGGCAGAGAGAGAGGGAGACACAGAATCCGAAGCAGGCTCCAGGCCCTGAGCTGTCCGCACAGAGCCCGACGTGGGGCTCGAACTCACGGACCGTGAGATCGTGACCTGAGCCGAAGTCGGACGCTGAAGACTGAGCCACCCAGGCGCCCCTCATCACCTCACTTTCGATGACACCTTAAAAGGGTTGTTGTGAGAATTCAGGCGAGGCTCTGGATTCAGCGCCTGGCACCGGGAGAGCACTCTGATGCTGAGTGGTGCTGTCTGGGTGGGGTGGGGTGGGGTGGGGTCACATGGGAACATGAGGCAGAGGAAGGTCCTAACTGAGTCCTCGTTTCCCCTTAACTTCTTGGTTTTCTTTTCCCTGGTCCCCGTACTCCTTAGGGAATTCAGATATTTAAAATAATGTGGACACAAACTACGTAGTAACAGACACTTTGGGCAGAAATTAGCTTTGTGTCTTTTTTTTTTTTTTTTTTTCTTTTTTTCTGACTTGGGCATTTTGATAATACGAGATTTTGTAATGGTAGCCTTTTATCTCCTGTCTGCTGTCCCATGTGTTTTAAGGCCTATTTAAAGAAGCGTAAGGCCTTGAGTAACAATGGGTTTTTCCAGTGAATACTTCTAAACTGGCAACTTGCCTGGGGGTTAGCTAGACCGTGCACCTACATGAACCCTCTCCAGCCAGACCCTGTGTCAGTTGCCATCCAAAGAATAAAGTTCTTTATTTAAAACTTGGCTGTTAACCACTAACAGGTTGGATTCCCACAGAGATTTTTTTTTTTCCTTTTTTGTTTATAGAGGCTTTCTGTCTTCCCCTCCCTGACAGATTCAATAATGCAAAAAAAACTCAGAAGCTCTTAATTTGTAAAACTGAATCAAGGAGTTGGGGTGCCTGGGTGGCTCAGTCAGTTAAGCATCCGACTCTTGATCTCAGCTCAGGTCATGATCTCGAGGTTTGTGAGTTTGAGCACTGTGTTGGCCTCCACGCTGTTGCTTAGGATTCATTCTCTCTCTCTCTCTCTCTCTCTCTCTCTCTCTCTCTGCCCCTCCCCTGCTCTTATGCATGTGCTCTCTCCCCCTCAAAATAAATACACTTTAAAAAAATAAATGAATTTATGAATTAATATTACTCTATCTTTTTGGTAAAAACGCAGTTTGGCATGAGTCCCTTATCTAAATTTAGAAGAGATCAGACTGGATTCAGATTTGTTCATGGACCAGTTTAAAACGAATTTCAGTGTGGATGTTGTGGGGTCCTCCGGAACCTTCCTTGGGCAGCCGTGCCTGGCCCGGGGCGGGAGGAGGGATGGGGGGAGTCCTCATCAGAACTGGCCGGGTTTTACAGGCTCTGTAGCTTGGGGAATTTGGTTTCCTCCTGAACCCATTATCGTAGTTCTCCAGCTATCAGGTGGGTATATTCTCTTGTAAGGGCTGGGGCAGGGTGTCTTACGTGTATCCATCCCTTTGCTTCTCAGGGCTTAACAACCGCTCGAGCTGCTGAGATCCTGGCCCGAGACGGCCCCAACGCCCTCACCCCACCTCCCACCACTCCCGAATGGGTCAAGTTCTGTCGGCAACTGTTTGGCGGGTTCTCAATGTTGCTGTGGATTGGAGCGATTCTTTGTTTCTTAGCTTACGGCATCCAGGCCGCCACAGAAGAGGAACCTCAAAATGATAATGTGAGTTCTGTAGTTCCTAACTTAGATGACAAAGTGTGCACAAAGTATTCTCCTGGTCTTTGCCACCCGCCAGTTTTCCACCGGTTACCGCTGGTTGGCTGATGTTTTTTAAGCACGAGGGAAAAGCAGGGTTAGCAACTGGGGCCGTCAAGGCCCATCCATTCTTCTTCATTTGTGGTTTCTCCCTCCAGCTCCGGCCCTCTAGATGCTCTTCTGGGCTGGAGGTCCATCCTGCATGTCGCTGCTGTGACAGGGCGGCTCTGCCCAGGTCCCGGCCCGGGTCCGGCTGCCACTCACACGGCAGAGCACAGCCTTTAATGTTGGCACATAATGCACGTCCAGAGATGGGTGGTGGCCATCCCTCAGAAGTCACACGTTGTTTCAGAAACATGTTTGTCTTCATAAAATGGGAGAAACTGATTCACCTAAAAGATTTTCAAAAGTCTGTCGAGGTGGAGCGACCGAGTCCCTGGGACCCCATTTCTGGCACTCCTGTATACGGTCTCTGGGAAGCTGAATGTGAAGACACGAGTTCTGTATTGGATAATTCCTGAAGCCTTGACCTCTCTGTTACAGATTTGTTTTGCATTCAGTCAAGAACTACCTGAATGTTCGCGGCTCCTTACGGAGAGCCCGCGGTTCTAACCTGTGTGTTCCCTTCCAGCTGTATCTTGGCGTGGTCCTCTCCGCTGTCGTCATCATAACTGGGTGTTTCTCCTACTATCAAGAGGCTAAAAGTTCAAAGATTATGGAATCCTTCAAAAACATGGTCCCTCAGGTACCTGCTGCTTGGTCTTTCCCCATTGGCAGCCCCACGGGTGTGAACTAGTGTGAGGCTAAGGCTCCCGAGTACTTAGTGACTCCGTCAGAGAAAGGGAAACCAACCCCCCCTGCCCCCCGCCGACCCAAAACCACACCTGTTCTTAGACCCCCGGCAGGAAGTGATGGCCTTCCTTCTGAGCATACCCTGACAGAGCACCCGAGGGGGACAAGAGAGCCACCTCCAGATAAGCGAGATTTTATAGCTTGTATAAATAGAAAGATCAGCAATCTTCGTCATGCACTCGGATAATTCACATCAGGGATCATTTTCTAATTTGGCTTTCTCGTGTGACCACCACCCTGCCCTTGTCGGTAGTCGCTTTTCTCTGACTGAACGCTGTCAACTTTTCTGCCTCTAAAGCAAGCCCTTGTGATTCGAAACGGTGAGAAAATGAGCATCAATGCCGAGGAGGTTGTAGTCGGGGATCTGGTGGAAGTGAAAGGAGGAGACCGAATCCCTGCCGATCTCAGAATCATATCTGCCAATGGCTGCAAGGTGGGTTCAGCGGGGCCCGCGCGGCTCGGGCGGGGTGCGTGGGGCGGCCCGGTGTGCGCTCACACAGCCCTCCCGTCTCGCGGGCAGGTGGACAACTCCTCGCTCACTGGCGAATCAGAGCCCCAGACCAGGTCTCCGGACTTCACAAATGAAAACCCCCTGGAGACGAGGAACATCGCCTTCTTTTCAACCAACTGTGTGGAAGGTAGGCCCTTTGGAGGCCCCCGTTCATATCCGCAGCACGGTGTCTGTCTCGGGCATTCGCCACAACGGCAAAAGCCAGAGACGTCGTCTCTCTTCTTGCTTTATTGGCTCCGTGTCTGACCCCTGTGGTCAAGCACAGCAGATGCGGTTCACTCGCTGGCAGGAAGGTTCAGGAAGCCTGTGGGCGGTCTGTCCTGCTCCCCCACCCCCAGCACACATCTCCTGTTGGCCATGCTAGGCTGGCATGGACTTTGGAGCTGTTCTGCTCATGGATAGAAAGCCCTCTGCCGGTCTGTGAAACAGCGTACCCCCCACCAAAGAGCGAGCCCTTAAAAACGTGTGTGGCTTGTGTCTGTCTCTTAACCGTGCCAGGTAACCGCGCAGATTCCGTGACCTCGTTGGTGAAGCGAGGTATATCCAACTCCCCCTCCCTCTCTCGTTTAAGGCACCGCACGTGGCATTGTCGTGTACACTGGGGATCGCACGGTGATGGGAAGAATCGCAACACTCGCGTCCGGGCTGGAAGGCGGCCAGACCCCCATCGCTGCCGAAATTGAACATTTTATCCACATCATCACGGGTGTGGCTGTGTTCCTGGGTGTGTCCTTCTTCATTCTTTCTCTGATCCTTGAGTACACCTGGCTCGAGGCCGTCATCTTTCTCATCGGTATCATTGTAGCCAACGTGCCAGAGGGTTTGCTGGCCACTGTCACGGTGAGCAGCTTGGGGAAGGCGACGTTCTCTCTTAGACCAGCTTGCATGTGAGACTCCTCCCCTGCCCTCTCCAGAGCGGCTGCCGACCACATGTCTGATCGTACGTGTGTGTGTATAGTTTTTCTTCAGAGCCACATGGTAGGGTTAGACAGCGAGAAGGCCTCGGCATGGTTTTCCGTGGGAGATAGTAGTCCCAAAGCATACGCTTCGGCCTTACCACATGACCCACAACAGTGTAACGAAGAATTTGGGGGTGAGTGGGAGAACTACAGTGTGGTAAATCCTAGTTGTTTTCACTTCATCTATTGCTTTATTGGGGGGAGAGAGAAAGCCCTCTCTGTACGTGGTCCTGTGACAATTCGCGTTTCACAGGATGGCTGGAGAGGTTTAACTTCAGACAAACTTCTTCCGTATTAGGATGTAGCCAGAGTTGGTGTAAGACTCCCTCCTGGTCGAGATTGAAGTCCTCTGCTTCCTCCTGGTGTTTAGGTATGTCTGACCCTCACTGCCAAACGCATGGCGAGGAAAAACTGCTTGGTGAAGAACTTAGAAGCCGTGGAGACCTTGGGGTCTACGTCCACCATCTGCTCGGATAAAACTGGAACTCTCACCCAGAACCGGATGACAGTGGCCCACATGTGGTTCGACAATCAGATCCACGAAGCCGACACGACAGAGAATCAGAGCGGTAGGTGCAGGGGGGCTGCCCCACGCTTTGGCCCCACCTGTTCACATGGCTTCTTTTTTTTTTTTTTTTTTTTTTTTTAAGTGGTTGTTGGTTTTAGTTTTTTTACTGTTAGGTAAGGAGTCGTGGGCATGGGTTTTAGACTTTTCTTGACTTTGCCCAAAAGCCTGATGAGTTCATTACTTGGGAAAGGAGACGTCATCATTTCACCTTTTATGGGACTTGCGTACAAAGTTGAATGCGTGATTTTCCTCTCTTGTTTCCTTGCCTCTGTCAGGTGTGTCGTTCGACAAGAGTTCAGCCACCTGGCTCGCTCTGTCCAGGATCGCGGGTCTTTGTAACAGGGCGGTGTTTCAGGCTAACCAGGAAAACCTGCCTATCCTCAAGGTATGCCCAGAAGTTCCTGTTAGCGGTGAGGCTGCTTTGCGGGGGTGTAGATACCACCCGAGACCTCCCCCGAGTGTTCTCCTTAATAGCGCGTGACCTTTGTGTTCCGTAACGCAACCGTTCCTCGTGCGACACTCGGAATGGCCCGTGTGATGCTTTGCTGTGTGTAGCTTGTATTGCCTGTGGATCCGGAATTCCCTTGGTTACCCTGTGGTTCAGAGAGGTTAGAGAAGAGGGACTTAGGGTCAAAACCGACCAGAGGTGGGAGGCAGTCTTCACTGTGAAAAAACGAACAAAATCCACTCTTCCTCTACAGTGTCACCTAACCTAGCAGGGAGGGAGGGGCTGCTTCTGTGACTGGATGATTGCATTTGCATATCGGGATACACTAGATTCCAATAAATCCCTTAAGCCGTGTGTTTTCTTAAAATAGCTCAGCTCTTTCTCTTATCTTATTTGTTCTTCGCTTGCTTACTGATGATGCAGAACTAAGCTCAGCCTCTTGGAATCCATGGGAATTGGGAAATGGCTGTGATTTCACTGTGCTGCCCAGTGGAGACACAGCCTCAGAAAGGTCACGAGCTGAGCATGGGGTTGGTAGGATGAGGAAGGCATGTGCAAGGCCCCCCGGGCTCACCTGTTTTCAGTGAGGCTGCCTGGGGTGTTTCGGGGGGGGGGGGGGTGGTGAGGGGGAACCAAGCTGTCAAAGAGGATAAAGCTCACTTAGGTGGAACAGAGATGGCTTCCACTGTGAAGATAGGACCCCTTTGTCCTTTAAGGGAGATGTTCTTGGCATTGAATTGATGTCGATTTGGGGAGAGGGGTGTTTCTCCTGGGATAAAACTTGAGATGCCTGCCTCCTGTATTTCCTTGCGTCACAGTGGAAATTTTGTAGGCTTTGAGCTTAGAACTCAACAGGTATCAGACCTCTCCCAGTTTAAAAGTGCCAGAAAAGGGAGCATGGGGTGTATTTCTGAGTATTTCAGGGGTTGCCCCCCACAAAAGGCACGCAGTCCTGTTCAGCTTTACTAACTGGCCTTTATTAAAAATGATCCCACTTATTTCACATTTCCTACCAAACCTGACTACCTTTCTTCTTAAACGAGGCTACACTTGGATGTGCAGTCCTGTACATCCCGAGTTCTAAAGTATTTATATAAAAGTTGGCTACAAGTCCAAATGTTCGTAGTGTGTCAAAGCATACATGTGTCGTAGTATATCACAAGAAAGAAGTATGTGTTACCTCAAGTGTGGTCTTGAACTTAAGATGTTAGCTGATTATAGGACTGTTGGAGCTAATAATAGCTTTCAGTTCACACCATTCAGGCCCAGATAATTTTGCACAGTTGAATTATGTTTAAAGCTCTCTGTTTTGCCCTTGACACAGTTTGCCCCCAGTCCTGGGAACGCACCTAAGGGATTTTCTTTTACATTGGAGGTGCTGTAAATATTTGGATTCTCACTTGGTATTTGCAGATTCATAACCAGAAATATGTGTTTGGGAATAGTGTTGGCTTTGAGACTTTGCAACAGGGGAAGATAAAAAAAAAAAGGCTAAAGTAGGTTGGAAGCGTGTGTTATGGTCTTCCCCAGGGTGGGGGACCCCTCGAGGCACCCCTTTTCTACCAGAAGCCGGATATGGGATGACGAAGGAGGGCTGACGGGAGGAGGCAGCTAGGGTGTGTGTCTGAAGGGCTGTGACCGGCGGGGGTTCTGAGCACAGGGAGGTCCGTCCCTGCCAACAGCACTGCTTCTGCCTCGCCCGCCCGGTCCTCCACTTCTGACACGAGCAGAGTACATCCGGGTTACACCGAGTTTTCCGTGGTGCCTGGGTGAAGCGTTTCAGGCTAATTAAGAATGATGTCTGCGTTCACAGCGGGCAGTTGCAGGCGACGCCTCGGAGTCCGCGCTCTTGAAATGCATTGAGCTGTGCTGTGGCTCTGTGAAGGAGATGAGAGACAGATACACCAAAATCGTGGAGATACCCTTCAACTCCACCAACAAGTACCAGGTCACCTGGCGTCGGTGCGGGTGGGCGAGGGGGTGGGCGGGGAGGCACGGGAGCTGGAAGAAGGGCTGTTTGACCTTTCTGAACTGTCACAAGCTTCCACGCTTCCTAAAACCGAACTATTCAAACTTCATGAAAGCTTTTAAGTTTTACCCCAGGCTGCGTATAGAAAGTGCTAATCTATTTGCGTATCATTAGGCTAAATGAAACCTCCCCTAAAATGTTTGGGGCTCTCTGGGATACTTACTAAGGGTTTGGAGGGGGCGGGTGGGGAGGGGGCTGGGTGTCCAAGGATGTGCCCATCGTTGTTGCCACTGTCCCTTCAGGAAAGCTTTAGATACGAACCCGTGCCAGGGATTTCAGGCTGGGTCACTATGCTTGCTTTTTTGGTAGCATTCAAAGCAGGCTACAAGGTGGGAGACCCCAAAAGTTCAGATGTAGGAGGTCTTGGTGGTTTTCATGACCGATACCCAGGAGCAAGTGAGCTGTGCTCCTCATTCGGGCCAACGACGCCCAGCCACCTGGCGTTCACGTCTCCACTATCCTTTATAGCTGTCTATCCATAAGAACCCCAACACGTCTGAGCCCCGGCACCTGCTGGTGATGAAGGGCGCCCCGGAGAGGATCCTGGACCGCTGTAGCTCCATCCTCCTGCACGGCAAGGAGCAGCCCCTAGACGAGGAGCTGAAGGACGCCTTTCAGAACGCCTACCTGGAGCTAGGTGGCCTCGGAGAGCGTGTGCTAGGTAAGTGGGCAGCCGGCGGCACGGCCACCCGTCCGGTCTGCGTCTGCACGTTGTGCTGACCTCCCCGAAGCCTTTCGGGAGGAATCCTCCTCCTCGATCTGCCCCCTCCCCCTTGTTCTGAAAACCGCAAGGGCTGGGCTGGGGAAATGTTTGGTGCATTGGGCCCGTGAGCAGCAAATTCCTGCTGGTTTGCTTCTGATCCGTACTTAGACCTTTGGTCTCATGCTGGTCAGTTCTGTTTGCCCGGGGAAGAAAGATCGGGGAGAAGAGCTTCATTATCAAACTTTTGTTGCCATGACCCTGACCTACAAACTTAATGAAATTAAAATGAATTGCCAGGGCTTCCAGAATAAAACCGTTTACTGACTGGCACAGAATGGTTGTGCGTTTACACCAGAGCTTATGCGTCAGCTCACAAATTAGATTAACGGTAAACTTTTCACCTAGGATGCTGCCTGTCCTTCCTACCACATCAGAGCTGGTGCAGATCAGAAGGACGTTTCACTGATTGTATAATGTAACTGAAACGGTGGCATTTGTGATATTTTGGAGGTGGACAGATGAAAGTTCCTTATGTAATTCTTCCTGTTCTCCTTAGCTTAGTTACTCAGAACTGATTGTCTAGTTCCATACTCTGGTTCATACCTTCTCCTTCATCTAATTTTGAGGTGTCTTTCTTAACATACCCTGGTGCTCAGTAATACTAAAGGAATAGCGAGCAGAGATGTGGGCTCGATTTTTTCTTTTTTTTCCTAAAAAAGGAAGCAGATGAGGCACCTGGGTGGTTCAGTTGATTAAGCGTCCAACTTTGGCTCAGGTCATGATCTCACGGTTTGTGGGTTTGAGCCCCACGTCAACCTCCGTGCTGACAGCTCAAAGCCTGCAGCCTGCTTTGGATTCTATCTCCTTCTCTCTCTGCCCCTCCTCCACTCACGCTCTCTCCCTCTCTCTTTCTCTCTCTCTCTCTCGAAAGTAAATAAACATTAACAAAAAAAATTTTTTTAAAAAGGAAGCAGAGACCAATAATTACATGCTTTGCCAAATCTGAGTACCTGAGCGGGCGGGTCTAGAAGCCTGAAATCCTGGGGCTCACCTGTCTCCTCCACATTGGACAATGCCTCTTCCTTTGAGGCTTGATGATGGATTCTGTCATTCGCATGTTTTGTCTTCCGATGATTCCACATCATTCATAAAGGTTAAATAAAGCCTCATTCTGTTATAAAAAAATAATTCCCACTATATACGGAGGCGGACTGTCTGACTAGCCAGCTGCTGTTGTCCTGTGCCTGTTCGGTCAGTGAGGTCCTCACGGGCTGCCTGCTCTCCTTGCAGGTTTCTGCCACCTTTATCTGCCAGACGAACAGTTTCCTGAAGGCTTCCAGTTTGACACTGATGATGTGAATTTCCCTGTGGAAAACCTCTGCTTCGTGGGGCTCATCTCCATGATCGATCCTCCTCGGGCTGCTGTTCCCGATGCCGTGGGCAAATGCCGAAGTGCTGGAATTAAGGTGGAGCCCAGGGTGCCTCCTTGGCATCAGCTTTTAGTGCCCCGGGGCGCCCTGCTCGGTGCCGCGGGAGCCACACGGCCAGCTTGATTTCTCACCTGGCCGATGAGTGTCTTACCTCCAGCACTTCAGTTATCACCAGAAAGGGCCAAGTTGTTTTAAAATGGTATCATCAGTAGATGGCGGGCGGGTTTAAAAGAAAACACACACACACATTTTGGGGGAAAGAAATGGAAGCGTAGTAATATTTAAAAAGAGCAAACGACTTAGCAAGGTTTTACATTTTGAAATGCTTGGCAGTGCATGGCACGTCTTCTCTGCTTTCAGTCAACCGGTTTTTTAATGGACGGTGTCCTCTGAATCTTCCTAAGCTCCGGAACGTTGTTTGGGTGCACTGACGCGGGGCACGTCGTCTCCCTTGGTGCCAGCTCTCTGATTTGTTTCCACTTTTTCATTCTCGTTAGTGAGACTGCCCCTCAAAGCTTTGGAAAAGTTACTCCCCCACCACTCGGATTGCGTTCTTAAGTATATTTTTCGGAATGTAATCCTTGGGTCAAAAAAGTGCAGTCACCATTTTGAATTCCTTTTACGTACTTACCCTCTCTCCCGAATTGGGCCAGTTTGGGGATTGTTGACCAGCAGTATGTGGCACCTTTGCCTGTAGTGTGATCCGCATCAGATTTTTATCTTTTTTTTTTTTTTCCTTTCTTTTCATGGCTAGTTTTAGTAAGCTTGAGTTTTTTATGTGACTGTGTAAAGGAGAAGCAGATACCATGTATCCTGTGTGAACACGTACCAAGATCAAATCTGGTTATTGCTCCGTGTTTTCTGTAAACACACGTTTGTGTTTATATTTTTGGTTAGTCACTGTTGTATCAATTTAAGTTTGCATTCTTTCCTTTTGATCTTCCAAGATGAGTAATCCTTAATACTTCCTCGTGCCTATTTACAGAAGACTCTCTTTGAGGTCATTTCGCTTGGCGGCTGCCTTTGCTAAATTGTCCTGTTTCTTGTTCAGGTGATAATGGTCACTGGAGACCACCCCATCACGGCCAAAGCCATTGCCAAGGGTGTGGGCATCATCTCAGAAGGCAACGAGACCGTGGAAGACATTGCTGCCCGCCTCAACATCCCAGTGAGCCAGGTGAACCCCAGGTGAGGCAGAAAGCTCGAAGCACGGTCTGCCTTGAATGTGCAAATGCTGGAAGTTGGGAGTCATCAGCCTGGGTCTCCGATGGTTTGCTTCCAGGCTTGCTCCTGAATAGGGATTGCCCCTATGGTTCCAGAAGGCAACCTTGTCCTTCCACGGGAGGGTTGCCCTGAGAGTGAGTCCTTTTGGCCAACCCCTAGGTGGTGCTTACAGTTCTAAGCACTTGGCGCAATAATGTATTAAAGTAGCTATTATTCCCACTTGGCAGAGCAGGGAAGCTGAGGCTTCGTCCTGAAGTATGCTCTGCGGCCGGGCTTCTGATTCCCCGCTGTTAACCGCAGATCATACCACCTAAACCTAGCAGCAAGTCAGTTTCTAGGGCCACACTCACTTGTCCAAGTAGGTCAAACATGGAGAATTCGGCAATACGGTAAATTAGATGAGAGATAAAGCAGTATTGTTTTGATGTTTCGTTAAAGTTTGGGACCCCTTCACCTACTTCGGGGCTATTAGAGGGTTTGCTCTACCGTCTAGAATTCGATCCTTTTATTTCAGTGTGTCTTCTATGAAGACCAGGAAAGGAAAATGACAGGCAGGCTGCCCCCCAGGTGTCTGTGATCCTTGAATGGAAGGAATAGATAAGAAGATGCTTTGTATCCTGTAGAATACCGCACAGAGAATCGCTTTCACCTGATGGGGAAAATTCCCTCTGGCTTTACGTTGCTTACAAAGTGTTCCGCATCGTAGAACAGCCCCGCTCGGTGACGAGCATCATGTTGGCGAAGCACTGGGTGACCTCTTTACCTATCCCGATCCTAGAGATGCCAAGGCCTGCGTGGTCCACGGAAGCGACCTGAAGGACATGACCTCCGAGCAGCTGGATGACATTCTGAAGTACCACACGGAGATCGTGTTTGCCAGGACCTCTCCTCAGCAGAAGCTTATCATCGTGGAAGGCTGCCAGAGACAGGTTAGCGGGCAGCCGGGGCCGGGCTCTGACCTCCGTGACGGCAGGGCCCGGCTTTTCTCAGACTCACCGTCTGTGTGCCAGTGTATTCCCCGGGCGTGGCTCCAGAGGGAAGGGGAACTTGATAACGGTCTAGCAGTGCCATGCCCTTTACAACACACGTCTTCATTGTGGCCCAGAGTCTGAGCCCCCACACTTGTCTGGAATAGCAGTACAGGCTCCTCCTGTCTACACTGGGGCTGTGAATGGCCAGGAGAGACTCTCATCCCACGCCTTGAGAAGACCTGTAAAGGAATGGGGTTTTCCAGAGATCTCCCCAAAGTCATGCGTTTGAGGAGCTCTCGTTGGGGCGGGGAGGTGGGGAGGAGGTATTTGTTATCACTCCTCCGTTCTCTTGTTGAGTAGTGGCTGGGTGGCTTCTTGGGCTGAGCCGGTTCTGAGCCCCCAGAGAGTCTCCAAAGGAAAGGGACAGTCTGTAGCGCCTCGGGTATTTCTGCCCGGGGACTGTGTGGCTCTTACAGACCCCTCCCCCTTCTTCGGACAGGGGGCTATCGTGGCCGTGACTGGCGATGGTGTGAATGACTCTCCAGCCTTGAAGAAGGCAGACATCGGGGTTGCCATGGGGATCGCTGGCTCTGATGTGTCTAAGCAAGCTGCCGACATGATTCTTCTGGATGACAACTTTGCGTCCATTGTGACTGGAGTCGAAGAAGGTGAGAGCAGTATGTGTAAAGCGTCCCCCAGAAACTCCTCCCGTTGCTGTCAATCTGTAGCCGTTTCCAGCCTGCCCATCTCTTTTGAGCCACACGGTGAAACAAACTCTTGTGTTCCCAGGTCGTCTGATCTTTGATAACTTGAAGAAATCCATTGCCTACACCCTGACCAGTAACATTCCAGAGATCACCCCCTTCCTGATATTTATTATTGCAAACATTCCACTACCACTGGGGACCGTCACCATCCTCTGCATTGACTTGGGCACAGACATGGTGAGTGATTCTCACAGCTCAGGTCCTGTCTCACCCACGGCTGCTTGCCGGCGCCCACGAGGCCGTGGCGGCTCGCTGTAGTGACACCGGTGTGCGTCACGGCCTCCGGGAAGCCGTGTTCTCACTCCTTCTCCGAGGCAACTGTCAACGCCTGTTTGTCAGAGAGCAACGTTATATAAAAGGGAAGAGTCTTTTTCTTTTTTTTGATGGGACTGGTAATAACATCTCATGGTACAAAGAACGGTTTTAAAAGGGAGAGGGCAAGGAAGGTTCACGAAGTCAGTTTCCTGGTATCTGACAACGTTTATACTCCTCCCTCCCTCCCCCCACCCCCCCCCCCCCAGGTTCCTGCCATCTCCCTGGCTTACGAGCAAGCTGAGAGCGACATCATGAAGAGACAGCCCAGAAACCCCAAGACGGACAAGCTTGTGAACGAGCGGCTGATCAGCATGGCCTACGGGCAGATCGGTGAGCCACTGTCCCCGGACACCGGCACTGAGCAGGGAGCGTCTGTAGTGGTGGGGGCGGCCTAGGGGCTTGCTGTGGGGGACTTCAGATCTAGTAAGAGCCAGGACACAGTGTGAGACTCAGGGGAACTTTTTGTACAAAATCCTCTTGAGTGAGAAGAAATCTTCTGCTGTCTGCCCAGTTACTTCTTAGTGGAAACCGTAGTTCTTCAGCCTGGGCTCAGCGGTCCCTCAGCTTGCCAGGCACAGGTCATTCAGAGGCAGTCGTTCCCGGGGGTACGTAGTACTGGCCACGGATTTGGATAGAGAGTTAGGCTTTGACGAAGTTGCATGAGCTTGAAAGTTTGGCTGGCTGGTCACCACCACATGGTGACCCCGCACCGGGCTTGATCTCTGCTCCACCGGTGGAGCTAACAGGTGGTCTCAGAGACCTCATTTTAAGGAGGTCCAGAGCATAGGAGGAGACGTGCCCCGGGGAATTCAGGGCAGTGTGGCGAGACCAGATGCCAGGGGAGAAGCGAAGGGCCCTGAAAAGGAAGGAGGGGGGGAGGATTGGGTCAGAAAGTGCCCCGTTCACTATTTCAAATATGGGAAAAGGAGATGGGGAAAAAAGTCTCCGTGTAGCAGAGATTAAAACATAGGGAAGGAAGCATTTTCCCCTGAAAGGCTGTGCCCTGGTAGAGGCAGATGATGAAGTCAGAGCCGGGGGCGGGGGGCACATGTCTCCGAGTGAGACCTGTGTGTCGTCTTCTAAAGCTCTGAAGAGTGACTCAAAAAGAGAAGAGGGCGCTGGGTGAGGGACGTGTTCCTGTGGTCCTCCACACTCCCTGTCATCTGTCAACTGGTGACCAAGACCGCCCTGAAGGCAGTCAGGTGAAGTGCGTGCAGATGCCCCAGACCAGGTTAAAGGCGTTTTTCCGCACTTGCAGGGATGATCCAGGCGCTGGGAGGCTTCTTCACTTACTTTGTGATCCTGGCTGAGAACGGCTTCCTCCCGACCCACCTGCTGGGGCTCCGCGTGGACTGGGATGACCGCTGGATCAACGACGTAGAGGACAGCTACGGGCAGCAGTGGGTGAGCACGGGTCTGGCCAGTGGGAGGACCCTCCAGCCCCTGAGGGGAATGGTGGCCACCCAGCCACCGGCCGTGCAGGCCGCGGGCCAAGCTTACCTGGCTGCCTTCCGTGTCCCAGACGTACGAACAGAGGAAAATCGTGGAGTTCACTTGCCACACGGCCTTCTTCGTCAGCATCGTGGTGGTGCAGTGGGCTGACCTGGTCATCTGTAAGACCCGGAGGAACTCCGTCTTCCAGCAGGGGATGAAGTGAGTAGGGAACGCTCAGGGCCCTCACCCAAAGGGTCTGGGGATTTCTCAACTCCGTGCAAAACCCCGGCACCTGACACATGGCAGTTTCTGGAATCTCACTTTTGGAGCAGATTTAGGAAGCAAATTGTGATTTTCTTTTTTTTTTTTTCATCTGCCCTCACGTTCCTGAGTATAGCTCCTACACAGAGACCTCGATCTGCCCTTTGACACATGGATGGCTTTCGAAGATAAACTTCTGTTTGTGTCCTTAAGCTTTCTCTCCCCTTGATTCTTTAGGAACAAGATCTTAATATTCGGCCTCTTTGAAGAGACGGCCCTTGCTGCCTTCCTTTCCTACTGCCCTGGAATGGGCGTGGCCCTGAGGATGTACCCCCTCAAGTAAGTCGCTCCTCTTCCACCTCCACAAAGTGCGAGATAGACGTGGAGCGTTTCCTCTCGTGACGTGTGCCAGTAGCTACTATTGTTAGGAATTGGGGGTGGCGCGTACAGAATTCCTCTGGACTGGAAATTAGGAAGGACTGGCCAGTGCTCAGGCTTTGGCTAAACGGGCTCTGGTACCACGGTACCAGATTGCTCACCGGCCAACCGCGTGAGTGCTTGCGTGCCCCATGGCGCCAGTCCAGTTGTCATTAGAGGTGGACCAGATGTACCCTGGAGTTTGGGGATCAGGTTCAGATCTTGATTTGCTTTCCCTAGCCCCTGTGTGTTCCCACCACAGGCCCCAGCCGTTGTGGGCCTCTGAATCCTCTGCCTTCCCAGGAAGGAGGTGGGAGAAGCGGGCTTGAAGTGGATCACGGGGAGAGGGGACCAAAGAAAGCTGACCGCTGGTCTTTGCGCAGAACCAAACTGGCCTCTTTAAAACACAGTGAAGGACTGTGTGGTAAACACCCGTATGTGAAAAATTCTGGTACTTTTAGAAACAGAGGGTGTTGGGTGGGGTCTACTCACTGGTTGAGGTTAAGCGACTGCATTTGATGAAAAGATGCTAAGGCACAGAATGTGGCCCCTGTACAACACGAGCTTTTGATGTCGAAGTCTCCCCAGCCTCGCTCAGACCCATCCCACCTGGCTTATAGCCGACACTTCCTTCCATTGACCCCAGCCAAGCCCCATGGGCCTCACTGACATCTTGTCACTGCAGACATCCTCGGTACAAGGCTGGCCTGGCGTCTAGGGTCTGTCTCACTAGCGTCTAAGCGGTCTTTCTAGCCTTCTCTTGTAGCCATTCTTGTAGCCATGCAAGTTTCTGTAGGTGAATTCAATACTCTCTTCCCCTGCACATGTACTTGGTCGGGATATTCCCCGCCCCCCCTCCACCCCATCAGTCTGGGTAATCCTTCAGGGCTGATTGCCCTGGAGCTCACCCCCCTCAGACATGTGCAGGTACACCCCTTCTTTGGTATTACTGGTCACGTCTACTCCTCCCTAGATTGTAATCTTTAAGGCACGGGCTATCTTGTTTGACTTCGCGTCCCCAGCACCCTGCACAGAGCTGGTGTACAACAGGGGCAGGCCTTGTCCGAGGGGAATTCTGTCTGCTTGAGCCCACTGTTTGTCAAGAGGAGGCCAGGAGAACCACCGAGCTCTCTCAAAGCCTGGAGAGTCACACTGAAATAGAGTAGGGCCTCAGGATCTCCTTTGCTGTGCCTAGAGAGTTTGTTCCCAACAGGTTCTACCCAATTAGGAAGGTGATTCAGTTACTCTGGGCGACCAAGCCAAAGGAGATCATCTCTTAGCTGTGGAGGAAGACCTCTAGCACCAGGAAGAAGAGATTGCCAGGCTTCTGCCCTGGGAACGCCTTCCTCTGTTGACTGCAGGAGTTGGTAGTCAGGAAAGCATGGCCCTTGACAGGGCTGTCCAGGGTGCCTGTCTCCGGGCTGGGGATGTGGCAGCAGCTGCTGGGCTCCCAAAGCTCTGTTCTCTATTAGGGCTCAGCTTTTTTCATTCCCTGGCGCTGGGATTCAGCACCCAGCTGACTGAATTCAAGGGATGGATACATGGTTCTGATCTACTCTGGCAGTACTTTATCTTCAGATGCCAGGACGTTAGATATAATATATATACCACACTCAAGTTCCTCAAACACTTTAGAAAGGGGAAGAAAGTAAATGCCCATTTGCTGGGGGGGATGGTCAACAGAAAATCTCAACTCACCCTATAAACCAAATTTGTAAAAGGGGATTCCTTCATAAAGTCTGCAGTCTGGTTTCCTCAGCCTCTCCAGGCCCTGGGCACAGGGAGCAGCATTCTGTTCTTAAGACCTTTCTGTGTGTTCTGTGCTAATGGCTCAATAGTTAACCATGATTGTACTTGGCTCCTCCTTCCAGGCTATTCCACTGTCCTGGGTGATATGTGGTTTCTCTTTTCTTTGACTTGTGTTCATGTATAAATTAGTACCTGATTCTATTTCCAGACCTACCTGGTGGTTCTGTGCCTTCCCCTACTCTCTTCTCATCTTCGTGTACGACGAAGTCCGAAAACTCATCATCAGGCGACGCCCTGGCGGTAATTTCATCTTACCTTCAGCAGGGTTGTGGGAGAGGCGGTATTTCTGTGTCTTTTATTTCCTCTGAAGTGTCTGGGCTCGGCCCAGGCCATTGGACCAGCCAGCTGCAAACTGCCCAACGCTACAGTCCCATCCTCACGATCTCCATTGAGGTTTCAGAACCGATCGTATTTTAGACTACAAACCAAATACGATCCAGTGGAAAGTTGGGCAGAAACCTAAACCATCTTTCCAATTAACATGTTCTTTTTAAAAACAAAGAAAGAGAGTTGAGGTCTAATGCCGAATTTGAGTGACCCCCCCACCCCCCCATCCCCTGACCCTGGGCTTCGTCACCCACCCCCAGGTCACTCCTCAACACTTTCTCCCACTGTGCCCTAGAGCCAGGACTTACTGCAAGTGTCTTGTCTCTCTTTGCTGCCTATAGGCTGGGTAGAGAAGGAAACCTACTACTAGGCCCCCCCGTGTCCTGCACGCCGTGGAGCATCCTACCACGCACCTGCACCCACCCCCCACACCCTCTTTGTGTACTTCAGTCTTGGAATTCGGAACTCTACCCTGGTAGGAAAGCACCGAAGCATGTGGGGGAAGCGAGACGTCCCGGAATGAAGCATGTAGCTATACGGGGGGGGAGGGGGGAGGGCTGCCTGACAAACACCGTCTATGGGAATGACAGCGGGGAAGGTTTTTATGTGCCTTTTTGTTTTTGTAAAAAGGAAAACTTGGAAAGACTGAAAGAATACATTTTATATCTGGATTTTTACAAATAAAGATGGCTATTATAACGGAATCTATCGTGTGCCCTCATCACCTTCGTGGCCCTGATGTCAGAGTGTGGTTCTCTGCGCGCATCCCTGTACTGGCTGCTTCAACAGCCTGGAACTTGTTGGCACGGCAAACCCAGACCCCCCTGAACCAAAGCTAACCAGTCCTCTGGTTGTATAAAAGCTCTCTAGGCGATTCTGAGTCCCATTCAAGTTTGAGAACCGCTGTTGAGGGGGAACTTTGTGCCCTGGCTCTTTTGTTCTGAGTAGATACATTTGTGGACCTACCTCAGGGTGAGTGGTGTGGCTGCAACTCCAGCTGTCTCACATCTGTTCCTTGACGGAGGCACATGTCCTGTGAAGGATTCAGTGCCTTAGTACCATACCCTCTTGTCAAGCTGGCACAGCCCCCGGGTCCCCACCACAGCAGCCTCAAGCGTCTCTAGACCAAGGTCTGAGAAGCAGGCCTACACGGTCTCGTGGCCCGTGTATCACAAAGTGCTTCCCTATCACATAGCTCGTTCCTAATGTAGCATCAGACAGCTCCATTGCAGAAAGAGCTTAGGTGCCAGAAGGCACTTAAAGAAAAAGGTAAGAGAGAGCTGTTTACATCAGGGTCAAGTCTGAAAACACCTGTTCTCGAAGAGTGAGTGTAACCCCCCTCCCTTCCCCCAAGCCCTCGGTCTCAGGGCTCAGCACTCCGGTGTGCCTGCTGTCACCTAGCCATGCTCCGAGGCTGTCCCTGCTTCAAGCAGATACAATAGAGTCCTTACTTCTGGCACCCGAGTACGTCGACAGGCAGGCAGAGAAGGAGTTCAAGTATTTTTTTTCTCTCTGAAAGCTTAATGCATTGCTCATGCCTCTTGACTGCAGCTCACTTCCAAGCTGTACCGATGGGAGAGGAAGGGAACCAGCAAATTCCTGCATACTGGCTGTCATCGGCTGTCCCCTCTCCAGCTGGAGGAACTGGGAGGGCTGACCTTAGTCTAACCAGCTCTAACCTCCTCTCTTGGGACACTTTCCCCTGGGATGATCTCTGCACTTGTAAGCAAGTCAGTTAATTTTTCGCTTTTAGAGACAGTGTGAGTGGGGCAGGGTGGTGGAGGGAGAGAGAGAAGCTCCAAATTCAGCGTGGAGCCCGACGCAGACCTCAATCCCGCCACCCCGGAATCGTGACCTGAGCCGAAATCAAGTCGATACTCCACTGAGCCCATCAGATGCCCCAGCAAATCATCTTTCAAAACAGCCATCTGCTCGCCCAACATGGAAACTAGGATGAAGCTAACATAGAAAGTCCTCAGGATTATGAGTCCAGGAGACTGGTGGTAACTGGCCACTCAAGGACACCTTGCCCTTCACTGCTACAATGGCCCTCATGAGCACCCAACCCCCTCCCCATGCTTCAACTGGCACAGCCCTGTCAGATTTGCTGTCCCCACCCCTACTGCCCCTGTGTCTGGTCTCTGGCACCCCTGGAGGGTTGACCAGTGAACACAACATCACTACAACGAAGGTCATGGGTATTCCCAAAGAGCTCGAAGCAGCCTGACACGGCAGAGTCAGGGTCAGGGGGTGACCCCAGGTAGATTCCAGGCCAGGCTTCTCACCGCTCTAAGCGGCCCTCGCCTTCGAAACACCTGGAGGAAGGGTGGGGCAGGACAAGGGGAGTCTCCGAACCTCCCACCCCCTTCCCACCAGAACATTTCTACCTTCTGACAATCACTGAATAACCAGTTTTACAGCCAAAAGTTTGCTCCAGAGGAAGCAGCTAAGTGACGGAAAAAACTGGTACCAGAACCAGGCCTCCTGATGGGTCAGATGTTCTCAAGCTTTCTAAAAGACTAGACGCCTGGGCTCATTTCTACTTTGCACTCCAATTCTCACTTTAGCCCTCTTGGTAGTAGCTAAGTATGGCTCCAGAACAGGGACAGAAACAGCTGAGGGATGCTGACCCCAGAGACGGTGCACCCCCACAAATCTGCAACACAGCCATCCTGGCCAGCCTCCTCCCTCTACTTGCTCACCTAATCATCCCTCCGCCGCCTCCCGGCTCCTGTTAACACCAGTCCACTGATAACTGTCGTCTCTGACCTGATTCCCGGTCCTTGGCTTCTACAGCACCTGTGTCTCCATCACCCCCTTGCCCAAACCGGACCCATCATCTCTACCATCATCATGGCTGCCCACTCCTTAGCCTTCTGCCTCCTCCTCACCTGCTCCTTGGCTGTTCGTTTCCTCAGGGGGGTCCCCATGCCTTTCCCTCTGCCCGCTTCCTATAATTGTGGGTTTCACAACACAACACCCACAATGCTTTCCTCTCTTCTGAGCCCCCAGACCCGTGAATCGAGTTGTCTACTGGACATCTGTATTTGCCCACAAAGCATAACACGCTAGTCTCAAAATGAACATGGTCTAGGCAATGACATTTATCGCCCCGTTGCCCAAATCAGAAAGCCGGAAGTCATGTGAGGTTTCTGTCTCCCTTACCTTGCTGCGGCCCCTGCCACCATGCAATCGCCACTCAGTTCCAGTGTGGCTGACAACAGGCTTTGGGTCTTTAGCCTAGATAGTCACTTACTGACCATGAGTACAGAATTTTGCCTCTCGGTGCTTCCTTTAGAATCCCAATGACATTTGAGAATTGTTGAAAGCACGGAGGTTATATGTAAAGAGATTGGCACGGTGGCTGGTCCTCGATAAAACCCTTTCCCTTCTGGCACTGCCCTTCACTTCTGGACACCCGCAAGAGCTCCTGGCCAGTCCCCTGACTCTCAGCCTTCAGTCCAGTGCTTCTCTAAATGTGGTCTCTGGACCAGTATCTCCCGGGGAACTTGATGGCAATGCACCTTCTGATGCGCACCGACTGAATCTGAAACTGGAGGCGGGACACAGCAATCTGCTTCAAGGAGCCTTCCAGGTGATTCTGATGCATGTCAAAATCTGAGAAGCATTGCTCAATCCCACCTTCCAAGCTCTGCGTGGCTGCCTCTCTCACCATCCACGCCTTCACCCTTGACTCCAGCACAGAAACCTATCTCTGCTCAGCCGTTCAGGCTCCCAGGAAGTCCCTTCTGCCTCCCCCCGCCGTCCTACAAGTCCCCTTGGCAAGCCACCCGCGTGGGCCCAACCTGCATTCCCCCGGCTGACTGACTCAACTCTCTGGCTACCATTCAGGCCTCTCCTCCTTGGGAAAGTCTCAGTGGGCCCTCGTGTTTTTACACCTTCTAGCACCTACGCCTATTTATTAGTGTGTTCCCTGATAAACTACGAGTTCCTGAGCACGCAGCCCAGGCCATACCCTCCCCAACATCTGGCACATTGAGTACTCGTTGAATGAATGAATGAATGCTCATTACCAGACCTTTTCCATATTTTTTAACACTTCACCCTCACCCTGCATTTCAGTTTCTTGAGTCAGGGCTGACACTTCACCCAAGGAAAATGTATGCCCAGGTCTGCAGGAGCCTATGAATTTGCCGGTCTCCTAAAACTTTGAGGCTGGAATTTAGAGAGTATTCAGGAGCCATTCATGGAATCAGGATGTGAAGAAGTTTGGTGGGAGACCATGGCAAGTGATGATAGAAGGCAAAGAGATGTACAAACAGAGGCACCAAGGTGGACACAGGTCCTTGGACGTGCCTGGGTCCCAGAGCTTTTGAATCCCTGTCTTGGGCCTCAAACGAGCTCATTAAACCCACCCCCACCCCCCACCCCACTGCAACCCCCTACTAGGTTGTCACCTCCTATTAGATAGCTGGTTACTTAGTACCCCTTCACAGAAGTCACAATTCTGTCATTCAATTATGCAATCATTAATATCCATTTTCCCCTGCTAACCTGTAAGTTCTATGAGGTCCAGGAGCCTGTCTTTTCTGTTTTCCCCGTCATGTTCAGCTCAGCGCCTTCAGAAGAGAAGTTGGCACTTTAGCACAGTGGCCAATACTCCCTATTTAAGGAGAAAGGCGGGCTCCACTTCGAGATGGCATCATAGGAAGATCCTGAACTCACCTCCTTCCATGGACACACCAAATCTACGGCTGCATATGGAACAGCTTCCTCTGGGAAAAAACCTACAAAGAAGCAGAGTGATGCCTACACATCAGGCAAACAAGAAAAACCCAACACTGAAGCACGTAGGAGAGGTGGAAACACAACCTTTCCAGAAACCCCAACCCTGGCATGACTGCCACAACTGGACGGACCTCAAAACCTGGAGCTTTTTACTACCCCTGGGGAGCAAAGGTTTCGTCCTCCACAGTGGGCACTCTACCTTCACCTGAGAGACAAGCCCCTAAAACATTTAGCTTTGGAAACCAATGGGGTTTACGTCCATCATGCCCACAATGGTATAGCAAACTGAAAACAGCTGTAAAAAAAAACAAAAAAACAAAAAAAACCCACAAAGTTTATGAGAGCAGAGAGAGAGAATCCTAAGCAGGTTCCACGCTGTCGGTGCAAGAGCCAGATGTGGGGCTCGAACCCACAAACCGTGAGATCATGACCTGAGCCAGAATCAAGAGTCAGACGCTCAACCAACTGAGCCACCCAGGCGCCCCTGAACAAGCGCATTTACAAAGCTTGTGCACAGTCTTACTTGGCCCGGGGAGCAGCATAGAAGCAGCCAGTTGAGAGGAACCCAGACTTTATGTGAAAGAGGTTTGTTTGCTGATCTTAAGGCATCAACTGAGGGGCAAGCTTCTAATGAAGCACACAGTCAAGGCCCTGCGGTCCTTCTTTCCGGAGCCCACAGAAGGTGGGCGCTATCTTCTCGCTTTCCCTCTGCCACACTCCACGGTGCCAGTATCTCCTGGAGAGGAGCTTGTACATGGGTCTGGTGCCCCAGCTTTCATGGCTTCCCCCCCAGGAGATGCTCCTGGATTGCCTAGTCCTAGGTGAGCAGCAGGGCTTGCATTCCGGGATCATAGGGGACTAGAACAATTCAGGGGCTTGTTCTTGGCTGTTTATCACCTCCAGGGCACTGCACAGACAGCAGACTGAGAGACGCACCAAGTATTTTTGTGAGAGACCTATCTGCTTGTCCAAGAGCCTCAGCCCCAAGAGCAGGCTTCTGGTTTGGTACACAGCCGAGATGCATTCTGGGGATGGAGGCCACTGGACGCCATCTTTGCACTGTCCTTCTGCCTCGCTCCAGATCGCCAGCATCTCCCAGAAAGGAACTCGGACTCTCGTCTGACACCCTAATTTCTGCGACTACTACCCAGAGGGCACCTCCAGATTGCCCGGGTTTGGCGTCTGGTGGGACTTGAGCTGGCAGCCCCACAGAACTATATATAGAGAGAGAACTATATATATAACTATATATAACTGTAACTATATATATAGTTATATAGTTATATAGTTATATATATGTACACATATATATATAATGGTCATGGTCATAATGGTCAGGACTATATAGTCATTCTCTAAAAGGTACTGCCTAAGGGTCTGGTTTCCAATCAGCCTGAGTTTAGGTGCTGATTGAACTCCTCCCCTTTGGGACACTGACAGATGTTGGTACACCCTCAACTACTGAGGGCCACTGAAAACAATGCTTGGACAATCACAAAGGTTTGCAACAACCAAAAGCTAAGGCAGGGTTGAACTATAAGTTTCATTTCCTACATGAGGCTGCTCCTTAAAGATGGGGAGAGGGAGTTGTTTTATCTAATGCATAGAAACCAACACAGGGAGTCAAGGAAAATGAAGAAAATGGAATATGTTCCAAATGAAAGAACAAGATAAAACCTTGAAGGGCTTAACTGATGAAGTTTTGGGGTGATGGGGGTTCATGGGGTCCAGAGCCAACGGGCAAGAAAGAATTCTTGAAGACCTCTTTGGTGCAAAGAGGGGATTTTATTAAACATGGGGACAGGACCCATGGGCAGGAAGAGCTGCACTAGGGTCGTGACAGGTAACTCATTATATACCCTCAGGTTGGGAGGGGATCAGGGTGTCTATGTAAGTAAGTCTCTATGGAATTTTGGAGGCAAGGTTTCCAGGATCTTGAGGGGCTAGCTGTTGCTAGGGAAATGCCATTTATTACCACTTAATAAAACCTCAGTCATGAGACCCTTTAGATGTGTATCAGGGGGCCATAAGCTTGGAGTATGATTGACAGCCTAGATCTTAGGGCAGTTGAGATAAAGGAAGTAGACTTACAGGATCCTTGATGTTGGGACAATGTTAAGCTAAGATTCTCTTTTGTCCCCAGCAAAGTGTCATCTTGAGGTAGCTGAGCTCCTAGAGGAAAGGTCACTCTGCAGGTCTCAAGGACTTGTCAATGGGCTGTAGGCAGGAAGGGAATTTAATTTTTCATTTTTGCCTTAGTTTCCCACGTGGCAGGCACTTAAACCCCTTTCCTTTGTTCTTGGGTGGCCAGGAATGTCCGAGGATATCACACATATCCCACCTGGAGCTGGGGGTGGGAGTGGGTACCAGCCTGTATTTCACCCTCAGCTTGCCCCATGCTCCCTCACCATTAATGAACCAGAGATATGTGATTTATTTGATAGAGTTCAAAATAATCATCATAAAGATGCTCACCAAACTCAGGAAAAGCATGGATGAACCCAGTGAGAACTTCAAAAAAGAGAAAATATAAGAAAGTAGCAAATATAAAAATAGAAATCTCACTGGTAAAAGGTAGATATATCCTACAATTTCGATTAAAGTTGTAAAGATGGTGGATCACCCACTAAAGCTGGCGTGAAGGTTAACTGTTGACTACAACAGTTAACAGATGCACAAGATAAACAGATGTAGAATAGGACACTAAAAACATAAAACGTGGGGGTGGGGAGCAGAGTAAAAATGTGGAGCCTTAGAATGCATTCAAACTTAAGTTATAAATTTATACTGTTATAAATTATCAGTTGTTATGTGCCAGCCTCATGATAACCACAAGGCAAAACCTTATGGTAGATACACCAAAGATAAAGAAATCTAAGCATACCACTGAAGAAAGTCATCCAATCACAAAAGAAAACAGTGAAAACTAAACCTGCCAGAAAACAAATAACAAAACAAAATGGCAGTAACTATATACCTATCAATCATTACTTTAAATGTAAATGGATTAGCTTCTCCAACTGAAAGACAGTGGCTCAAACAATTAAAAAAAAAAAAAAAAAAGACCCATCTATTGCTGCCTACAATAGACTCTCTTCAAATATAAGGATGCACACAGGCTGAAAATGAAAGGATGGGGAGAGATATTCGATACTCCATACAAATGGAAACCAAAAGAAAGCTGGTGTGGCTATACTCATACCAGACAAATAGACTTTAAAACAAATGCTGTAGGAAGAGACAAAGAAAGGCAGTATATGATGATAAGGGGTCAATCCGACAAGATGATAGAAGAGTTGTAGGTATTTATGCACTCAATGTAGAAGCACCTAAATATATAAAGCAAACAGTAACAGACCTAAAGGGAGACACAGACAGCAATATAACAATACTAGGGGAATTCAATACTGCACTTTCGTCAATGGATAGATCGTCCAGATAGAATATCAATAAGGAAATATCAGCCTTACATGATACATTAGATGCCTATTAAATTCATCTGGTCTAGAGACTATCCCATCCAAAAGCAGCAGAACTAATATTCTTCAAGTACACATGAAACATTCTCCAGGACAGATCATACGTTAGGCCCCAAAACAAGTCCTAATAAAGACTGAAATATAATCAAGCATCTTTTCTGACCAAAATGGTACAAAACTAGAAATCAACTCTAAGAAGAAAGCTGGAAAATGCACAAATATGTGGAGATAAAACAGCATGCTACTGAAAAATCACCAAACAGTCAAAAAAAAAAAAAAAAAAGAAAAAAGAAATCCGAAGAAATCAAAATGTACCTTGCATTTATCATGATGAGCACTGAGTAATGTATAGAATTGTTGAATCACTAGGGGCGCCTGGGTGGCTCAGTCCGTTAAGCCACTGAGACTTCGGCTCAGGCATGGATCTCAAGATTCATGAGTTAGAGCCCCATATTAGGCTCTGTGCTGACAGCTCAGAGCCTGGAGCCTGCTTCAGATTCTGTGTCTCCCTCTCTCTCTGCTTGTCCCCCGCTTACACTCTGTCTCTCAGAAATAAACATTAAAAAAAAATTTTTTTAAATAATTTTTCCATCACTATATTGTATATCTGAAACTAATATAACACTGTATGTCAACTATATTGGAATTAAAATTAAAAACTTAATACAAATGAAAAAAAGTACCTCGAGACAAATGAAAATGGAAATACAACGTACCAAAACTTATGGGATGTAGCATAGCAGTGAATGCCTTCCTCAAGAAACAAAACATCTCCAACAACCTAACTTTATACCTCAAGGGACAAAATACAAAGATAGTAGAAGGAAGGAAATGACAAAGATCAGACCTGAAATAAATGAAATAGAGACCAAAAAGATAATAGAAAAGATCAATGAAACCAAGGGCTGGTTCCTTGAAAAGATGAACAAAATTGACAAAACTTTACCTATACTCACCAAGAAGAGAGAGAGAGAAAGGGAGGTCTCAAAATCAGAAATGAAAGAAGGGATATTACAACTGATGCCACAGAAATAGATGAGATCGTAAGAGAATACCATGAACAATTATATGCCAATAAATTTGACAATGTAGAAGAAATGGATAAATTCCTAGAAACATACAAACTATTTTTTTAAATTTTTTTAATGTTTTATTTATTTTTGAGACAGAGAGAGACAGAGCATGAACGGGGGAGGGGCAGAGAGAGAGGGAGACACAGAATCGGAAACAGGCTCCAGGCTCCGAGCCATTAGCCCAGAGCCCGACGCAGGGCTCGAACTCACGGACCACAAGATAGTGACCCGAACTGAAGTCGGACGCTTAACCGACTGAGCCACCCAGGCGCCCCAAAACATACAAACTATTAAGATTGAATCATGAAAAAATAGAAAATGTGCACAGACCAATTACTAGTAAGGAGATTGAATCAGTAATAAAAAAATCTCTCAAAAAACAAAGTCCAGGACCAGATGGTTTCACTGTGAACTCTACCAAACATTTAAAGAAGAATTAATGTTAATCCTTCTCAAAATTTTCCAAAAAAATGGAAAAGGAGGGAATACTTCCAAATGTATCTATGAGGCCAGCAATATCCTGATACCTAAACTAGACAGGGAGTCCACAAAAAAGGAAATTTACAGGTCAATATTCCTGATAAACATAGATGCAAAAATCCTCAACAAAATACTAGCAAACAATAAATTAAAATACATTACATACATTAAATACAATACATTACATTAAATCCATTAAAGGATCATACATCATGATCAAATAGGATTTAGATGCAGAAAAGCATTTGACAAAATTCAAATAAATGGATAAAACCATTTTTTATGGTTTTACCCATTTATGATTTAAAAAAAAAATAACTCTCAACAAAGTGGGTACAGAGAGAAGATACCTCAGCATAATAAAGGCCATATATGACAAACTCAAACATCACACTCAGTGGTGAAAAGCTGGAAGTTTTTCCTCTCGGGTCAGGAGCAAAACAAGGATCCCCACTCTCACCAATTTTTTTTAAGTTTGTTTATTTATTTTGAGAGTGAGAAAGAGTGTGCGAGTGGGGCGGGGCAGAGAGAGGGAGAGGGAGAATCCCAAGAGCGGGCCCCACGTCCAGCATGGAGCCTGATGCAGAGCTAGATCCCACAACTCTGGGATCATGCCTTGAGCTGAAATTAAGAGGTGGATGCTCGACCGACTGAGCCACCCAGGCGCCCCTCACCACTTTTATTCAACGTAGTATTGGAAGTCCTGGACACGGCAATTAACTAAGAAAAAGAAATAAGATTCGTTCCAGTCCAAGATGGTGACTCAGAAGACCCAGAAGTCATCTCCTCCACAGACACACCAAATCTATACATACTTATAGAGCAATTAATTCTTCCTGAAAAAGAACTGAGGGCTGTCTGAACAGCGTCTGCACAACAGAGAGACCATATAGAGAAAGGCAAGAGAGATGGAGACATGGTAACAAAAGCCAGCTCCCCCCCACACACACCCCCCAGCACTGCGATTTGGCAGTAGGGAGGGATAACACTGAGGGACCATGAGCAGATCCATCTACTGTGGGGCACGGGAAAAAGCCATGGTTTAAACATGCAACTAGAATATAAAGAAACCAGCAAAATGGCAGAAGAGCTGCTGGAACTCTGGGTCAGAGGGACTGGCAACCACCACAGAATATGTTCCCTCTCCACCTTGATGACATGGACAGGGGGAGGGTCCAGGTGCCTTAGCTGGCCTGCCATCTCAGTGAGACCCAGTCCCTCGCCCACACAAGCCCCAGATGTCCCACAAGGCGGTCCAGTGCAACACACACTAGGACACCCCTGGTCAGTGCTCACAGCTCCATCTGACTCACCGAGGTGACACAGACACAATGCACCGTGGAACACTCAGCCTGCGCCACTTCGGCTTCAGAGGATTTGCCAGAGCACCCCGCAACACAGAGGGCTTCAGGAAATGCTGGCTCACACCTGCCTCAGATCCAATTGCCCCATCAGGGCAGTCCTGTGTGGAGCATACCAGGGCCCCCTGTCTTGCACTCGCTGAAGCTTCAGCTGTCCTGCCAGGGTGCCCTGGAACTGCCGTGGCCCGTGTCCACTTCAGCTCCAGCCATCCCACCAGGGCAACTCCAGCATGGAGTGGCCCAGAACCCTTGGCCCATGCCAGCCACAGCTCCAACCGGCCAGCCAACAAAGTCATCAGGCACACACAGTCCATACAGGGGATGGCCACACACGGGAGTGTTCCCTCAGACTTAGAAGAAGCAGTCGTTCCACCCAATTCATAGAAACAAACACAGCAAGTCAAGCAAAATGAGGAGACAGGAATATGCTCCACAAATGAAAGAACAAGACAAAACCTCAGAAAAAGAACTAATGAAATGTAGATAACCAATCTAATAGAGTTCAAATAGTCATGAAGATGCTCATCAGAGTGGAGAGAAGAGTAGATGAACTCAGTGAGAACTTTAAGAAAGAGATTTTTAAAAAATACATAAAAAAGAACCAGAGCTGAAGAGTACAATAACTGAAATGAAAAATAAACTAGAAGGAATCAACAGATTATAGGATGCAGAGGACAGACCAGCAATTTGGAAAAGAGAACGGAAAGCGCCTAAATTGAACAGCAAAAAGGAAAAAGAATTTTTTTTTTTTTAATGAGGATAGGTTAAGGGATCCCTTGGATAACATCAAGCAAGCAAACATTCACATTATAGTGGTCCAGGAAGGAGAAGAGAGAAAGAATGGGACAGAAGACTTATTTGGAGAAATAAACAGCTGAAAGCTTCCCTAACCTGGAGAAGGAAACAGACATCCCAGTTCAGCAAGTATAGAGAGTTCCAAACAAGACGAAGTCAAGGAGGTCCATACCTTCGCACATAATAATTAAAATGCCAAAAAATGAAGAGAGAATTTTAAAAGCAGCAAGAGAAAGGGAAGGGGTTATATACAAGGGAAATGCCAGAAGTCTATCAGCTGATTTTTCATCAGAAACTTTGCAAGCCAAAAGGGAGCGGCATGGAATACGTGAAGTACTGAAAGGGGGGGGAACCCACAACCAAGAACATTCTACCTGCCAAAGTTGTCACCCAGAATTGAAGGAGAAATAAAGAATTCCCCAAATAAACATTAAATCAACTCATCACCATTAAATTGGCCCTACAAGAAATGTTAAAAGGGACTTGTTCAAATGGAAAATGTTAAAAGGGACTTGTTCAAATGTTAAAAGGGACTTGTTCAAATGGAAAAGTTCAAATGGATTAGAACTTAGAAGAAAATTAGAAAGGAAAAAATTTTAGAAGGTAGTAAAAATCAATTATATCTAAAAACTCAGTTAAACTCACAAAATAAAAAGATATAAAATATGACAATATACACATAAAATGTGGTGGGGAGAGTAAAAATAAAATTTTTTTAAATATTTTTTTATTTTTCAGAGAGAGCAAGAGTGTGTGTGTGTGTGTGTGTGTGTGTGTGTGTGTGTGCAGGGGAGAGGCAGAAAGAGAGAGCAAGAGGGAGACACAGAATCCGAAGCAGGCTCCAGGCTCTGAGCTGTCAGCACAGAGCCCAATGCCGGGCTCAAACTCATGAACCGCGAGATCATGATCTGAGCCGGAGTCAGATGCTTAACCAACTGAGCCACCTAGGTGCCCCCAAGTTCTTTTTTTTTTTTTTACGTTTATTTATTTTGAGAGAGAGAGATAGACAGATTGACAGAGAACACAAGCAGGGGAGAAGCAGAGAGCAAGGGAGAGAGACAGAGAACGCTGAGCAGGCTCCAAGCTGTCAGTGCAAGGCCCAATGCAAGGCTCAATCTCACAAACCATGAAGTCATGATCCGAGCTGAAATCAAGAGTCAGACACTCAACCGACTGAGCCACCCAGGTGCCCCTAAAGTCATTCTAGAATGTGTTCTAACTTAAGTGACAACTAATATAGACGGCTATGTACTCAATATGTTCTATATGAGCCTCATGGCAATAAGAAACCAAATATCTATAATAGATACACAAAAAATAAAGAAAAAGAAAGCCAAGCAAAGGCAAGCATAACACCAAAGTCATCACTCAAAAGGAAAGCGGGCAAGAGAAGAAAGGAACAGAAAAGAACTGTCCAAAAAACCAGAAAACAATTAACAAAATGGCAGTAAGTACAACCCTATTAATTACCTTATAAGTAAGTAGTCTAAATGCTCCAATCAAAATACACAGAGTGACAGAATGGATTTTAAAAAACCCAAGAGCCATCTATATGCTGCCATAAAAACATAACGATAAAAGATCAATCCAACAAAAGGATACAGCAATTGTAAATATGTATGCATGCACCATTGGAGCACCTAAATACATAAAGCAAATATTAACAGCCATAGGGAGAAATTGACAGTAGTAGAATAATATTAGGGGACTTTATTATCCCAATTACATCAATAGATCAGTCATCCAGGCAGCAAATCAATAAGGAAACAGTGTCTTTGAATAATACATGAGACCAGATGGACTTCACAGATATATACAGAATATTCCATCATCCCAAAACAAGAGAATACATATTATTTTCAAGTGTACATGGGACATTCTTTGGGATAGATCACATGTTAGGCCACAAAACATGTCTCAATAAATTAAAGAAAATTGGAATCACATCAAGCATCCTTTCTGATCACAACAATATAAAACTGGAAATCAGTTACAAGAAAAAAACTGGAAAAAAACACAAACACATGGAGGCTAAACAACATACTACTAAACAACCAATGGGTCAGTGAAGAAATCAAGGAGGAAATAAAAAATACACGAAGACAAATGAAAATGAAAACACAATGGTCCAAAATGCCTAGGAGAAAGCAAAGGCAGCTCTGAGAGGGAAATTAATAGTGATACAAGCCTACCTCAAAAACCAAGAAAAATCCCAAAGGATTTTTATAACTGAAGGAATCTGATCTTATAACTAAAGGAATTAGAAAAAGAAGAATAAAGCCCAAGGATAGTAGAAAAAAGGAAATAATGAAGATCAGAGACAAAATAAATGAAATAGAGACTTAAGAAACCATAGAACAGATCAACGAAATCAAGAGTTGTTTCATTAAAAAGATAAGCAAAAATAGGGGCACCTGAGTGCTCAGTCTGTTCAGTGCCTGACTTTGGCTCAAGTCATGATCTATCTTACAGTTCGTGAGTTCGAGCCCCGCATCGGGCTCTGGGCTGACAGCTCAGACAGACAGAGGGAGACACAGAATCTGAAGTGGGCTCCAGGAGCCCACTTCAGATTCTGTGTCTCCCTCTGTCTGCCCCTCTGCTGCTTGCACTCTGTCTCTCGCATGGTCTCAAAAATAAACATTTAAAAAGAATTCTTTTTAAAGATAAGCAAAAATGGATAAACGTTTAGCCAGACTTATCCATAAAAAAAAGAGAACCTAAATAAATAAAATCAGAAATGAAAGAGAAATAGCAACCCACACCACAGAAACACAAGGATTAAAAGAGACTACTATGGAAGATTATATGCCAACAAATTGGACAACGTAGAAAAAATGGATAAATTACTCGAAACCAGATAGCCTCCCAAAACTGAATCAGGAAGAACTATAATAACATAGATTCAAAACTGTTGAACAAAATATTAGCAAACTGCATTCAACAATACATTAAAAGGATCCATTCACCATGAACAAGTGGGATTTATTCTGGGGATACAATGATAGTTCAATTTCATAAATCAATGTAATATATAACAAATAATATGAAGGACAAAAATGACGATAATTTCATAGATGCAAAAAAAGAGCATTCAACAAAATTCAACACCTGTTCATGATAAAAAATCTCAACAAAGCAGATTCAGAGGGAACATACACCTCAACATAATAAAGGCCATTTAGGCAATGAAAAAGAATGAAATCTTGCCATTTGCAACTACGTGGATGGAACTAGAGGGTATTATGCTAAGTGAAATTAGTCAGAGAAAGACAAACATCGTATGACTTCACTCATGTGAGGAACTTAAGATACAACACAGATGAACATAAGGGAAAGGAAGCAAAAATAATACAAAAACAGGGAGGGGACAAAACAGAAGAGACTCTTAAATGTGGAGAACAAACAGAGGTTTATTGGAGGGGTGGTGGGAGGGGGGATGGGCTAAATGGGTAAGGGGCATTAAGGAACCTACTGAAATCATTGTTGCACTATATGCTAACTAACTTGGATGTAAATTTAAAAATAAACAAATAAATTTAATAAAAATTAAAAAAAAAATAAAGGCCAAATAGGATAAACCCCCACCTAACATCATCCTCAATGGTGAAAACCTGAAAGCTATTCCTTAAGATCAGGAATAAGAATGTCCATTCTTACCACTTTTATTCAACGTAGTGCTGGAAGTCTTGGCCATGGCAATCAGATAAGAAAAAGAAATAAAAGTCATTCAAATTGATAAGAAGTAAAACTGTCACTGTTTGAAAATGACATAATACTATACATAGAAAACCCTGAAGACTTCACCAATAAACTATTAGAATACTGAATTCAGTAAAGTTGTAGGATACAAAATTAATATACAGAAATCAATTGCATTTTTTCTACATACTAATGATGAAGTAGCAGAAAGAGAAATTAAGAAAACAATACCATTCACGATTGCACCAAAAAGAATAAAATACCCAGGGGTAAACTTAACCAAGAAAGTGAAAGACCTGTGCTCTGAAAACTATAAAACACTGGTGAAAGAAACTGAAGAGGACACAAGCAAGTGGAACATATTCCATGCTCATGGATTAGAAGAATATCATTAAAACGTCCCTACTACCCAAAGCAACCTACAGATTCAATGCAATCTCTATCAAAATACCAATAACATTTTTCACAGCACTAGAACAAATAATCCTAAAATTTCTATGGAACCACAAAAGACCCCAAATAGCCAAAGAAATCTTGAGAACAAAGCTGGAGAAAACCTACCCCAGATTTCAAGGTATACTACAAAGATGTAGTAATCAAAACAGTATGGTGCTGGCACAAAAGTAGACGTATGGATCAATGGAACAGGATAGAGAGCCCAGAAATAAAAACCATGTGTATATGGTCAATTAATCTATGACAAAGGGAGCAAAAATATACACTGAGGAAAAGACATTCTTTGCAATAAACAGTATTGGGAAAACTGGACAGCCACATGCAAAAGCATGAAACTGGACCACTTTCAGATGCCATACACAAAAATAAACTCAAAATGGGTTAAAGACCTAAATGTGAGACCTGAAACCATAAAAATTCTAACATAAATCTAGGCAGTAATCTCTTGGACATTGCCCTTAGGAACATATTTATGGATCTGTCTCCTCAGGTAAGGAGAACAAAAACAAACTATTGGGATTACGCCAAAATAAAAAGCTCTTACAACACAGCAAAAGAAATGATCAACAAAAGGCAATCTGCTGAATGGGAGAAGATGTTCGAAAGGACATAGCCAATAAGGTGTTAATAACCAAAACACATAGAGAATTTATACAACTCAACACCAGAGGACAAAGAGCCCTATTAAAAAACGGGCAAAGGACCTCAAATGACACTTCTTCATTTTTCAGTTTTTATTTAAATTCCAGTTAGCTAACATACAGTGTGATAGGAGTTGCAGGTATATAATATAGTGGTTCAACACTTCCCTATACCACCCATGCTCATTGCAATCACACTCCTTAATCCCCATTGTGTATTTCACCCCTCCCTCCACCCACCTCCCCTGTGGTAACCAGTTTGTTCTCTACAGTTAATAATCTGTTGCTTGGTTTCTTGGCCTTTCTCTTTCTTTCCCCTTTGCTTGTTTGTTTCTCAAATTCCACATATTAGTGAAATCATATGGTATCGGTCTTTCTCTGACTTACGTCGCTTGGCATAATACTCTCTAGCTCCATCCGTGTTGTTGCAAATGGCAATATTTCATTCCTTTTTTTTTTTTTTGGCTGAGTAATATTCCAGTGTGTGTGTGTGTGTGTGTGTGTGTGTGTGCACACTTATAAAACTCAACACCCAAGACACAAATAATCCAATTAAAAAATGGGAGAAGACATGAATAGACATTTTTCCAAAGAAGACATACACATGGCCAACAGACACATCAAAAGATGCTCAACATCACTCATCATCAGGGAAATGCAAATCAAAACCACAATGAGCTATCACCTCACACCTGTCAGAATGGCTAACATCAAAAACACAAGAAGTAACAAGTCCTGACCAGGAAGTGGAGAAAAAAGGAACCCTTGTGCACTGTTGACAGAAATGCAATTTGGTGAAGCTGCCATGGAAAACAGTATGGAGGTTCCACAAAAAATCAGAAACAGAATTACCATATGATCCAGCAATTCCACTACCGGGTATTTACCCAAAGAAAATGAAAACACTAATTTGAAAATACATGTGCACCCCTATGTTTGTTGCAGAATTATTTACAATAACCAAGGTATGGAAGCAACCTGATTCTCCATTGATAGATGAATGGATAAAGAAGATGGGTGTGCATTATACATGTACACGCACATGTGCACGCACGATGGAATGTTAAAAGGAATGAAATCTTGCCATTTGTGACAACATGGATGGACCTAGAGGGCATTATGCTAAGTGGAATAAGTCAGCCAGAGAAAGACAAATACCATATGCTTCCACTCATATGGGGAGTCTAAAAAGCAAAATAAACAGACTTTTAAATACAGAGAACAAACAGGTGGTTGCCAGCAGGAGGCAGGTGATGGTGATGGGAAAAATAAGGGGAGTAAGAGGTAGAAACTTCCATGAAATAAGTTAGTCTCAGTGATGAACAGTATGGCATAGAGAATATAGTCAATGATATTCTAAAAGCATTGCAGAGTGACAGATGGGGACTACACTTTTCATGGTAAGTACTGACTCATGTATGGAACTGTCAAAATGATCTATCACACACCTGAAACTAACATAAGATTGTTATACTTTAATAAAAAAACAAAACAGACATATAGATCAATGGAACAGAATAGAAACCCCAGAAATAAATTCACGCATATATGGTCAGTTAATTTATGATAAAGGAGCCAAGAATATACAATGGAGACAGTCTCCTCAATGAATGGTGTTGGGAAAACTGGACTGACACAAACATAAGAATGAAACTGAACCACTATTTTAAACTATACACAAAAAATAATTCAACATGGATTAAAGATGTGAATGTAAGACTGGAAACCATAGAACTCCTAGAAGAAAACGTAGGCAGTAAGCTCCTGGACATGGGTCTTGGAGATGACTCTGGGTTTGACACTGGGACTATATTAAACCATACGCTTCTGCACAGAAAGAAAGCCATCGGCAACATAAAAAGTTAACCTGCAAAACGGAAAAAAACATTTGCAAATTATAGATCAGATAAGGGGTTAAGATCCAAAATATATAAGGAACTCACAATTTAACAGCAAAAACAATCTGATTTAAAAATGAGCAAAGGATCTGAACGGTTTTCCAAAGAAGACGTACAATGGCCAATGGGTACAGGAAAAGGTGGTCCACATCACTCATCAGAGAAATGCCTATCGAAACCACCAGATAGCACCTGACACCTGTCAAGAATGCCTCTTACCCAAAAGACAAGAAATAACAAGTGTTGGCTAGGATGCAGAGTAAAGGAAACACAGGTCCTGTTGGTTGGACCGCAAACTGATGCAGCCACCGCAGAAAACAGTATGGAGTTTGCCCAGAAAACAAAAACTAGGACTACCACGTGACCTGGCAGTTCCACTTCCGGGTATTTATCCAGCGAAAATGAAAACAGGAACTCAAAAAGCTATCTGTGCCCCCGTGTCATTGCAGCATCGTTTATAATAGCCAAAAATATGGAGACAACCTCAGTCGCCATCAATGGTTGAATGAATAAAGAGGACGTGGTGTGTGTATGACGGAATGTTCAGCCACGAAAGGAATGCGATCTTGCCATTTGTGACCCCAAGAATGGAACTTGAGGGCATTATTATATGAAATAAGTCGGCCAGAGAAAGGCAAATAGTGTATGATCTCACTTATATGTGGACTCTAATAAAACAAATAAGCAAAAAATAAAACCCAAGCAAATAGATAACAGAGAACAGACTGGTGGGTGCCTGAGGCAGGGGTTGAGGGGTGGGTGAAATGGGTGAAGGGGTTCAAAAGGTACAAATTTCCGGTTAAAAAATAAATAAGTCCTGGGGATGGAGTGTCCAGCATAGAAACTATGGCTCATAATACTGTATTGTAGGTTTGAAAGTGGCTAAGAGAGTACATTTTAAAAGTTCTTGTAAGCAAAAAAAAAAAAAATGTAACTATGTCTGGTGAGACTTTCCTGTGGTGGTCATTTGGAAATACACGCAAACATTGTACACCTGAAAGTAATACGTATTCCAATTATACCTCAATTAAGAAAAGCGGCAGTGAAGTCGTTTGATGCGTGGAAAAAAAAAATAAAGAGAAGGGCCAAGGCGCAGAAGGACTTCTCCAGAACCTCATGTGGCTCTGGCCGGTGGTCTTTTGTCTCCTGTCCTGGAGGCAGACCCGCCAAGTGCAGAGCTTCAGAAGAGGCTTTGGCAGAGTAGAGTGCCTTCAGGGCGGGCTCAGGCTTGGCCTTGGGGCTGCATGGGCCTGCAGAGTTTCATGCGGTGGGTTTCATTTTCCCTCCTCCTTCCCTGCACCCGGGGCGGCGGGGGGGGGGGGGGGGGGGGGGGGGCTAGAGAGAAGTGGCGTCAGCAGTGGCTTGGGAAGCCTGCTTCCTCAGTGTAATAGGCAGGCGAGCTGGGCAAGGCCTTTGCTTTCTCCAAGCCCCTCTGTCTACAGAACGGAGAGGACTGTCATACCTTCCTTGCAGGGGCGCCAAGAAGAGCCACCCCCGCCTATACGCACATCTCCATCAGAGCTGTGCTCCAAGGGGCCCCTGAAGATAAACCCAGGAGAGCGTACCTGCGGCTCCCACAGGACAGAAATAGCTACTTGTGCCAGGGAATGTCCTAAACCACAACCATTTATGAATGAGAAGAGTGAGGCCCCTGCCGAGTGGAGGAGCTTGCCTGAAGTCACACGGCTAGTAAGGGGCAGAAGTGGGGGGGTCGGCCTGAAACACGAACAGCTGAGCTCAGAGGCCAGGCTCCTAAAACTCTGTACCTGGTACTCAGAAGCAAGTGCCAGGGAAGCGTTGGCATTGTGGTAGAAGGCGAGGACTGGGGCCAAGACCCCTAAGAAGGGCAGCAGTCTTATTAAAAAGCATGGGGAAGGTCAGAGCCGGTGTTTAGACATAAGATCATGGAAAGTTTCTTAGAAATCAAGCACATGCTGTTGACCAGTTACTTGAACGGATTTGCCCCCAGGGACTGCCAGGTGACTGAGCTGCAGCTTGGGTAACTGGGAAGCGTGAGGCCAGGCGGCTCTAATCCCAGGCCATCTCTGGGGTGGCAGGGCTGAGAGCTGGAGGGTGGCGAGTCCTTTACCTCCTGCAGCCCCTAAGTGAAGGACTGCTCTCCAGCGGGCAGTGGTTCTACCACCGTCCTTCCTGGCCCTGCCTTCTCTAGGCAGCAAGGATCCCTTCCCTTCCCGCCGTCAGGACAGCCTTGGTGTAACAGGTGCGTAGGAAAGCGGAACTGTTTAAAGAAGCAGTTGAGTCATGTAAAGGACCTTTCTCGAGTAGAAATAACTGCCCCCATTTAAAACTGGTTGCAAGGTTTTAAATCCTTCCCGAAAATGACAGACATCCGAGGACATGAATGCCAATAAACATTGTCCCAGAAACATAGCTTCATCCTTCACGAGGAGGCGAGGGGTGGGGGTTCGTTCTCTCCCAAAGAACAGACAGCAGAACCCTGAAAGCCAGCTAGCTCTCAGCCAGCACCCGCAGCTCTTCGTGCACACCCCAGGAGAGGAGCCCAGAGTCGTCCCAGGCATCTGCTCTGGTCCCCGGATCTCTGGTGCCCTCAGGAAACTGGCATTTGCGGGCACATGGACTTTGTGCCTACAGCACTGTCTTCGCAGCCCGCTGCTTATTTCACCTCATCCTATGAAGTGGCCAGAAGTAGAAATGATTCCCACTTCACAGAGGGGAAACCGAGACTCGGAGAGATTAGGAACTTGTAAAGGGTGGTTGAGGAAAGGTTTGCGCACGGATCTGCAAGCTTGGTTTTCCCACCACAACAGGCTGCCTCCCTCCAGGGACTCAAGTGCACCCTATGTAGCCTCCGGTAGTTTTTTACATCAACATAATCATCCTAAAGTCAGCAACTCCCACACACTCACATGGCTGACACTGTGGGTCCACACGCACGGGTGTCCATCTCCTTACAATTGTTCCAGAGTAGCAGTTAGGGGAAGGTATGGCAGCAGCTTGCCAGTTGTTCAACAAGCTGTGCCCCCCTTCCTCCCGAGTGTCCAGCATTTCCCGGTCTCCCCTGTGAGAGGCAGGCACGCGATGAGACGTGAGCTCATATACAGATCACCTTCGGGCCTGGCCCATAAGCCCTTCCGCATAAAGTTCTCATTCTCTTCCTACATCCACCTGCTGAATGAAAGAAGCGATGGGCCCTTAAAACAGTGGTTCTCATCCTTGGCTGCACACTGAAATCACCTGGGGACCCTTGCTATCTGTCTTCACGACCAGGCTGCCTCCTAGGCCAATCAGATCAGGATCTCTGGAGGTGGTACCCAGCCATCGGGATTTACTAAAGCTCTCCAGATGATTCCAATGTGGTTCTCAACACGTGTGCCCCGTCTAGCAGCATCACTTGGGAGACTTGTAAGGAAATGGCCATTCCCAGGCTCCCGGGCAGCTGAATCAGGGCTCTGGGGAATTTGGTTTCCAGCTCTCTAGCGGATTCTGAGGCACACGAAGCTTGAGAGCCACTGCTCAAGAGGAACGTAAGTTGCAAGATAGAAGGAGTTTGGGTCCCGAGCTGTCTGGAGGAGAGTCACATAGGAGAGCTATATGAGGAATACCCGGCTTGGAGGAGGAGGGAGGAATAAACTTTTATTTGGTTAAGCCATTGGCTCAGTAGGTAAGTGTATGTGGCTGAAGAGAATCTGGAAGATTAGAAGGGGAGTCTAAGCAGTCATGTGTGAGAGCGGCCCTCTACCAGCTCATTTGATTAATTTTCAGGTATTCTGCCTGCCAGCTGACTTCACCGGGGTAGCCTGAAATTGGCCAAGGTTGGAATGTTTACACCAAGGAAATTACCAAATGTTGAAACCAAAGCCTGTTTTCCCAGAGCCGGTTGTTAAACACTAACCAGCACGTCGTTGGGACCAAGTACCCGAGAGTGGGAAGGCAGCGTGGTGCAACGGTCCTGGACCGTAACGAACCATCAGAGGAAATGATACCACGACATGGGAGACCCCCTAGGCCCAGCCAACATTCAGGCTTCTCCTGACAACACCCTGTCTTTGTCAAGTCCTTATATTTAGAGCTTCTGGAAGCTGAAAGAGGACCAGAGTAAGCCAAGGGGGTGAATGGAACTATCTCACAGGCGAGGGCAGGGCTGTCCTGTGCATTGTACCATGGTTAGCAGCATCCTTGGCCTCTACCCATTAGAGACCATTGGTTACCCTCTCGCTCTGGACATTCCCAAATGACCCCTAGAGGGCAAAACCACCCCCAGGTGAGAACTACTGATTAAGAACCACTAGAAGGGGGGGCACCTGGGCGGCTCAGTTGGTTGAGCGTCTGACTTTAGCTCAGGTCATTATCTCACAGTTCTTGAGTTTGAGCCCTGCGTCGGGCTCTGTGCTGTCAGCACGGAGCCCCCTAGGATCCTCTGTCTCCCTCTCTCTCTCTGCACCTGCCCCGCTTGCACTCTTTCTCTCTCAAAAATAAAAGATAAACATTGGGGCGCCTGGGTGGCTCAGTCGGTTGGGCTTCCAACCTCGGCTCAGGTCATGATCTCGTGGTCTGTGAGTTCGAGCCCCGCGTCGGGCTCTGTGCTGACAGCCCGGAGCCTGGAGCCTGCTTCAAGTTCTAGTTCTCCGTCTCTCTGCCCCTTCCTCTCTCATGCTCTGCCTGTCTCTCTCTCAAAAATAAGTAAACATTAAAAACATTAAAAAAAAAAAAAGATAAAAAATAAAGGAGTACTAGAAGGGAAGACACCCACCGTTGGGGAGGCTGGCTCAGCCTCTAATTTCAGCCCTGCACAGTTTAGAAAAGATGTTCCTGGATTCAGTCACATGCTGGCCTCCTGCAGCTTTCTTTAGCAGGGTCTTTTCCTTTGCTTCCCTTCTCCCTGATCATGCCATTTCCTTCTCAACCGTGCCTTTGACATCAGAACCTGTACCACCACCTTCGGCTCTTGGTTTGGGAGTGCCTGCTGGGTGCTCTCAAAGCTTCCGGGGTGTTAGCATCTCCTCTCAGCCTCAGCGGATGCAATCCCTCCTCCAGGACAGTACGTACAGGTACAGTGGTTGAGAATATTTGTTCTAACGGCACAAGGTCCGACTGGATCCTGGCTCTGCCACGTTCTAGCTGTGTGACTTTGAGCACGTTCCTTAACCTCTCCGAGCCTCCATTTCCCTGTGGACCAAATGGGGAAAGTACTGTTTCCTACCTCGCAGAGTTGCTGTGAGAATAAAGCGAGACAATGCCCCACAAGCCCTGGCCATTTTTTTCCATTAAACAGATTTTACAGCGTGCACCCAGTGTGGTGGGCTCTGTGCCTCGGGCTGGGGATGTGCCGTAAAGCAAAACACAACACACAGTCCCAGGCCCTGTAGCTCACATCTGGTGGGGAGGATGGTGTAGTGAGATGTGGTGAAGTAAATGCCAGAACAGGAGAGCCCCCCATGGCGCAGAAACCCACAGGAAGAGCCTAACAAAGCCCGAGGGGTTAGGAGGCGGCTCCTTGAGAAAATAAAGGTGGGCACTGAGCAGATCCCATTGGCCCTACAAATGCTGTGTCCTTACCCACCCCAGGCTCCCCGGGAGGGAGGCAGGCATCCTGAGTCTTCTGGCCCTTTCTGATGGAACAGTAAGGGTTTTCTCTACGTTCTTTTCCCTTTTATTCGCCATAACCAGCTTCCATTCCATTCTTCTGCCTTGTAGGTACCGTTTTAATGTGCGTCTTTTTATTTCAGTGTGCTCCTGCAACCCAGGCATTGCTTAGTGAGTTGTTTTAAGCTTTTGTTAGGAAAAATCTCTAAAGTACACCAAAGGAGAGATGGTATTCACAAAGCTCCGTGCAGCCATGACCAGGCTTGAACAATTACCAACATTTGCCAATTTTGTTTCCTCTGTTCTCTCTTCCCATGTTCACTTTTTTTCTTTCAGGAGCATTTTAACACAAATTCCAGACGTCGTATCATTTCACCCAGAAATACTACAGTACGTCTCTAACAACAACAACAATAAATGACCTTTAAAAAATTCATAACCAAGTAGATTCTTTTTTTTAATTTTTTTAATCTTTATTTATTTTTGAGAGAGAGAGAGAGAGAGAGACAGAGAGACAGAGTGCAAGCAGGGGAGGAACAGAGACAGAAGGAGACACAGAACCCGAAGCAGGCTCCAGGCTCCGAGCTGTCGGCACAGAGCCCGACACGGGGCTCGAACTCACAAACTGCGAGATCATGACCTGAGCCAAAGTTGGACGCTTAACCGACTGAGCCACCCAGGTGCCCCTAGATTCTTTTTTTTTAAACACTTTGTTTTTAAGATCCATCCAGGTTGTCCTGGGTACTCCTAAGCCATCGCCTGGAAGTGCTACAGAGTGCCTTGTTGGTATACCCACATTTGACCTCTTCTTTCTCTCAGTGATGGGCAGCAGAGTTGTGACAACTCCCCTCCACCACAAACAAAGCTTCAGGTAACGTGGTCACACGTGTCCCCAGTGGCCTTTGTGAGAACTTCCCTGGGAGGAGACATGCTGGTCCCATATTTGATGCATGTACATCATTTGACAGGAAGATCAGACTGCCTTCCAGAATGGCTGCACCCGTCCATACTCCCACGGGCTGTGTGTTTGGGTTGCCAACAGCTCGACATCCAGCTTTCCAACTTTTAATCTAATGGTTGTATAACCTCATTTAAATACATATTTCTTTGGTGATTAATGACTGGGTGTTTTGTCACATGTTTGTTAGCTTTTAGGGTTAACTGTTCTATGAAAATTGTGTTATCTTTTTTGCCTATTCTTCTGTTGGGGTTGCCCTCTTTTTCCTGACTCGCAGGAATTTCCTGTGTATTCTTGCCATCAGTCACGTGTCCCTGTCAGACGCCGAAAGCATCTTCTCCCATTCTGCCTTCTGGTCCACGGTCAGAATCCTATTTCTGATCAGAGAGGCCCCCTCCCTCCTGGCTTCAGCTCCAGGGGGACATCCTGCTCAGTCTCATCTATTTGAGGGAGTCCTACCCCCTCGCCAGGGACGGGTCTAAGACAAGAGTCGTGACTGATTCTCCATCGATGTAGAGAAGGCAGCCGGAGGCTTCTAGGAAGGATTTCCTCCCTCTTCAGAGACACAAGCACAGCCCATTTCTCCTGTCCGTGGATGTTCTCTGGATGCGACATGGAGCGTCCGGGGCCACTGTGCGATCACCCTGAGGCTAAACCCACCACTAAGGCTTGGCATCCTTGGGAGCATGATGGAGCCTATATCAACGGCCCTGGGGCCTGCTCCATCTCCAAACTTCCTTTTATGTGACATAATAAAGACCCTTCTTGTCTAAACTAGATTGAGCAAGGGTTTCTGATGCCACAGTAAGAGGGAAATGGACAGATACCACCTCTGAGCTAGAGGCTTTCCTTTTTAATTTTTTTTTTTACTACGATCACCATTAAAAATTAATTTAGTACACATGAACGGAAGCAACACGTACCTTTATCGTGTCTGACGTGCTTGAATAGCCTACTTTCTTCTGTTTTTTAAATGCTGGGTGTGTTCCACTAAATTGATTACACAAGCTACTAATGGTTGTGACCCACAGTCTGAAAAGCCTTGCTCTAGGTCTCAGACCTCTAAACTAAAGCCTGAAAGAAAAAATAGCTTTAGTCAAGCAAAACAAGGGGCAGGGAGGCCTTCCTCTACGGGGCACGGGGCCAATCAGATACCTCCCTCCCCCCAAAATGACCACAGAGTGAGCCCTTGATAAGCCCTTGCCGATTGGCTGGACCCTCCCACAGCTCTCCTCCCCCAGCAATGCCTTTCTGGGGCCATATTCAGTGAGTAGAGGAGGCTAGAGCTCTTATCTCACCTCCGCCTGGCCCTCCCGATGCTGTGGGCCCCGAAGCCTGCTAATTACCAGGGCCCTGCTCTGGCAGCTATGCCCAGCTCTAAATTCAATATCCAGTGGCCCACAGGGTAAGGGCTCACCTTGATAAACCCCCAAGACAAAGCAGGGAGACAGACAGGGCTTGTTCTCAACAGAGCCCTCACTCTCTGAATGCAGTTTTTGTTTGAGCCCCGAGGCTGGGAACATTCCATGGCCTGGCGAACTCCCTGTCTTCTCAAGGTCAGTCCTTCCTCAGCATTCCTGTTTGGAAACCTCTCCCATGGCTGGCCCTGCTCCTGCCCCCTGGCTTTGGGGGCAGTTATATAACTCTTAGGAAGACCTAGAAATGCAAGCATATGGTGTCCCCGATTCCCAGCACCGACTGGCTGCTTCACATTTTTAGCTGGTGCTGAGAGACTGGCTTCGCACACAGGCGAGCACACATGTACACATCCCTGACTCATAACCACATTTCTGCTGCAGGATTTTGCCTCATTAAATCCAACATCTGAAGCCACATAAAGGTGAAAGCATAGGGCATTTTGTCCCAATAACTTGTGGGGAAGGGAGAGTGCATTCATTAGAACAGGTGGATGGAAAGGCATCCAAGGGGGCCAGATCATAATGCCGCTGCCAGTACAGAGCCAAGGCCCTTTGCACCCCCGGATTTCACTCTGAGGGTCCGGCTGGGCAGCAAGTGGCTTGTAGCTGAATTCGCCAAGCAAAGTCGGCTAAGCACAGCGTTGGGCTCGTGATTACGTGCTTGCAATGAACAAAACGTGAGTGAAGTCTGGTGGGGGGGGGGGGGCAGAGGAGAACCTAGAAAACGTGCTCTGAAAAACGCTTTGTTACAGGTCCTGAAGATTCAGATATAGAAAGCATTTTACTTCAAGTAGAAAATATGGGTATATCTAGAGCAGTCAAGTTGGTAAGGGCATGCTGTTTGGAGTCTAGGATCAGCCCAGATTCACATTCTGGCCCCACTGCTTTCTCGCTGTAGCCTTCCACCAGCCTCTCCAACTCTGAGTCTTAGCTTTCCAAAATGTAAAAAGGACAGAACACTGTGAGGTTGGCTGCGCAGATTAAGTGAGATTACAGCGCATTTAGTACACTGAGTGTAAAGAGAAAGGGCTCTCTATAAACGGTAGCGGGTACAATTCACTTTAACTGCAAGTGAAAACACCTTTCATCTGAACAATGGGACGAAGGCGTGTCAATCTGCTTTTCTGTAGTCCTGCACAAGGTCTGATTTACTGAAGAGAGGACAGACTGACGCAGGCCTGCCCCTGAATTGGCTATTTCCAAGAAGCTACCCTGGAGTGCCTCTTACTTACCCGGAGGTTGCAGGCCCTTCACCTGCTGGCTTTTAGAGATACTGCTAGGCTCCCAGCCTCAGAGACCCGGGTTGGCAACTGACAGGCGCAACACACGTAAACAGCAGGCAGGGCAGAGAGCAGATACGCTGCTGAGGGCCCGGTGCGGTCCTGCCTCCGTTAGGCTGCTTTCTCCGGGCGTGGCTGCCTTCCCTCTGGCCCTTTCCCCCTGGCTCTCTCGACTCTCGCAGATGCCTTCTCTCTGCCCACCTGCGCTTGGAAGTAGCAAGTGCGAAGGGTGTGTATTTCCAGAAGTGCAGCTTGTAGACCATCCTAGTGAAGAAGGAATTGCTACCACTTCCCAAGTCCTAATTAAACGCTGGTTCTTTACGGCTACTTTCTCCCTTGATTCTCAGGACACAGCTAAGAACTCCTCCTTGGGCTGGCTGCCCACAGTGGGACTGGGTACTGTGATAAGCACTTTATCACTGAACATGCATACCTCATTCAGTCCTCATACGCCCCAGGGGGTAGGAACCCATTTTACAGGTGAGGAAGCCAAGCTCCCCAGGATCTGAGGATGCTCCCGAGTGGCCCCGGTGGATCCGATCTCGCAGCTAGCACAGCGCAAGGGAACCCACGGCTTCGCCCCTGCGCTACGGCAGCCGCCGAGGGTCCTGTGGCAGAGCTGGGCGCTTCGCGGAGGGGTCGTCTGGCAGCAGAAGGTCCATCTAGGCCTTCAAATCCATTCAAACTTCCACCCGCAGGGAGAACCAAGGATCTTATGGGGCTAAGAGGGCTGTCCCCGCTGCGGGTACTCGGTCCGCCACCTGATCATGGTCTTAAAGAATCTGGCGTAGGGGAGTCGTGCTGGGACCTTGCGTCCAGAGAGTTCCAGCCACCTGCTTGCACCGTGCTTAAAACCACACTGCCTTAGAGAAGTATTACAGAGCCATCGAAGAGTTTGAAAATCCTGAGAACGATAAAATGATTTTAAGAACTCCTCTAGCTTTTACCACCCAGCAAATCATTGCTGCTGTTTGCACATACTTGGTTTCATTCCTTTTGTATGCATAGGAACTTATTTTTACATAGCTGTGATAAAATGCACACACAAATGTGAATCCAGGGTTGTTTTCACTTTTATAAATATTTTAATGTGTTATTACAGACTCCCTATAATTTTTAGTGACAGGATATTTTTTCATTGGGTAGATATGCCAGTGTTTACCAGAGCACTTTCCAAATATTTAACATTCAAGTGGTTTCTATGAAATTTAATGAAAGGAAATCTCAACAAAGTGGGGTGGGGAGGGTAGAAGGGGAGGCTAGATGGGGGAGCCAGTACCGCTCAGGTCAATTACAGGAAGAATTGTCAGTTACAGACTCCCACAGAAGAATCATCAGCAGGCAAGAGTCATCAATTACAGGTCCCAACAGGGAAAGGTGTAGGTTGCATCTCAGGCAAGAACCGGACTCCCCTGAAACTCAGCCAATGAGAAACTGTCATCACCCTGGACTTGGGCTTTTCTCCAGTGGACTTGCCTTCCAAATAACCCCTCCCAACTTCCTCCTTCTTCTCCAGAAAAAAACTGTTCCTTCCCTTTGTTGGACTTGCCTATGGTTTGGCCATAGCTTGCAAGTCCTGAATTGCAATTCTCTGTTGTTCCTAAATAAGCCCATTTTTTTAACTGGTAAAATAACAGTTTTATTTTTAAGGTTAACATTCTCAACGTTACACTGTTACAAATTATGCTGTGATAAACATTCTTGCATACAAAGTCCTCTCCCTATATGCCAAGAAGTAGAATTACTAGGTCAGCGGGTGTGACCGTTTGTAAGGGCTTTCAGTAGTATTGCCACATGGCTTTACCTGGGAGTCTTTGGGCACTTGGAATGCTATCACTTGGGTTTTGATACTTGGAACACTACCACTCATATACCAGGATTTTCTTTTTCAGGAAAACTTCTAAAATGTACTTCCATTGAGATGTAGTTGCCCTTTCTGAGCGCATCTACACTTAAACCAGGACCAGTTTGAAACTGAAAAGCCTAATCGGGGGACTTCAGGCATGAGAAGGCAAGTTAGGGAAACTCTTTGGGGATGGGAGAGTTTTTCTGGTGACCTTGAGTGGGTGGCCACCTACCCTGCCTAAGCCTAAGGCTAGTCTTGACTCCCAGCCCCTGCAGAGAGTTCTGATGGAGGCCAAGTGTCACAAGGCATGTGGAAGACAGTTCACTTTGGGAGAAGTGAGATCATTCACAAATCCACAAACTGTCAATAATCATAGCCTTCCTCTTGCAGATGGCAAGGTAACAGTGGTCATGAGATAATGCCCCCAAAAGCCACCATGCACACCAGCCACCAAGGCACATAAATATCACTGAATTGACTGTGCTGTCAGTGTGTGGGTTTCTGGAGTAAGAGATCTAGCCAAACCCTGGGCCAGCTTCTTGTTTACTCTGTATAAATCTACTCACTGTCCAGAATCTTCAGACCAGTGTCACCACCACTTGTTCTATCTGTCATTTCCAGTGGAGTTGGAGGTGACTAACAGACAGCTGTCCCTTGGTGGGCAGGGAGCCTAAGGGTCCTGCAGGGATAGGGGTGCAGAAAGGCAACGAGAAACATCCCTTCCAAATTGACTCTGTGCCTGGCTGGGCAAATCCCTCCACCTCTTCCTACATACACTCTCCCTGCTCTGGGACGCTCCTCTACACCCAAACCTTGGAAAGTCTCCTCTCGTTCACTGATAACCACCCCGCACTAGAGTCCTCGGTCCAGTTGTAGTGGGCATTGTGATACACCCACCCAAATTCCCCTCTAGAGCTAAATGGACTTACTCAATAGCTGCTGCGGATGCCAAGAGCCCTAGACTCTCAGACCTCTCTAGGAAGTCCCTCTGGGTAGTGAGAGGCCTCATCAAGGTCACACCCTCTTTCCGGGGCATCCAGTGACCGGGCAACGTGCATATAAAAGCTGATCACTCCAGCTTCAAAGCTCCCTAGAAGATTAGCTGAGACCTTTGTTGAGACTGCTTTGTAAGCCAACTTCTCTCTTTCCCCCAACTGTCTTTCTCACCTCCAGTCCCTTCCAAAGGTGTTGATCCCCAAAGCACTCCATAATAAATGACCTGTGTGGAAATCTCTGTCATTTGGGGGAATCCAACCTGTGACCTCAATCCCACATGAAATAGCTGTGTGCTCCTGTCTAGGACCCTTGTGTAATAAACATCATCTAGCAACACTATGGGGATAAGTCATAACTCAAAATAGGCTAATTTACGGCCCCGTGGTATCACTTCTCTTTTGTATCACTTCTCTTTTCTGATCCGTACAAGACCTGCCACATTATGACACCTATGCCTAGGTGTGGTAGACAGAATAATGACTCCCAAAGAGGAGCCAACATCCTAATAGCTGCAAACTATGACTATATAATTACGGGGCAAAGAGGAATTAAGGCTGATATTTAGATGATCTAAAAAGAGGAACACTATCCTGGATTAACTTCATGGGGTCAAGATCATCACAAGGATCCTGAAAAGCGGAAGGAGGAGGCAGAGGAAGAGAGTCAGAGTGGTATGACTAAGGAAGGGGACCGGAGAAATGTAATGCGAAAGGTATTCGTTTCACCCACCGTTGGCTTGGGGATGAAGGGGGCAGCTACAAGCCAAGGAATACAGGTGGCCTCCAGAAACTGGAAGAGGTAAGGAAACAGATCTTCCCTACAGCCTCCAGAAAGAGATGTATCCCTGCCAACACCTTCGTTTTGACCCAGAAAGACCCATGTCAGATTTCTAGCCTATAAAACCATAAGACGATACATTTAAATGATTTTAAGCCATTGAGTTTGTAGCAGTTTGCCAACAGCAGCCATAGGAAACTCATACAGAAGGCAACTCCACTTCCTTAGTGGTCTCAAAGGGTCACTCACAAGGGAGGGAGATCCCAACTTGATCCCAACCGTACAAGTCTTCGCTCGGTCCTCGTCATAGACTGCATCCCCCCAATATTCTTATGCTAGAAGGTGAGCTAACACCCAATGTGATGGCATTAGGAGGTGGGGCCTTTGGGAGACAATTAGGTCATCAGGGTGGAGGCCTCATGAATAAGATTCATGTCCTTAGAAAGGGGACTCAAGAGAGCTCTCTCACCCTCTTTCTGCCATGTGAGGATAAAAGTTGGTGGTGTGCCATCTGGAAGGGGACCCTCCCCGGAACCTCTGCTGGCACCTCGGTCTATAACTTCAGCCTCCAGAACTGTAGAAATACATTTCAGTTTACTCACAGACTGCCATCCAGTCTGTGGTCCTTGGTTACGGCCGCCTGAATGGACTGACACAGCTCTCTTGTCTTCATGATGCTCTCTAAGGACAAATATTCTAGTATTTCTTTATGACCTACATTTTGGAGTGAAATAAGAAATCTGAGGATTTTAGTAGTAGGAGAGGGTGCAGAGTTTATCTCTAGCAATGGTTTTCAAGCTTTCTTTTATTTTTTACTTTTTTTTTAGTGTTTATTTTTGATAGAGAGAGAGAGAGAGAGAGAGAGAGAGACAGAGCATGAGTGGGGGAAGGGCAGAGAGAGAGGGAGACGTGGAATCCAAAGCAGGCTCCAGGCTCCGAGCTGTCAGCACAGAGTCTGATGCGGGGCCCGAACCCACACACCGCGAGGTCATGACCTGAGCCAAAGTCGGACGCTCAACCGACTGAGCCACCCACGCGTCCCTCAAGCTTTCTTTTAGCAGAGAAACTTTTTCTTTTTTTAATAGGAAATCACAGACATCCAATATCCAAGGCAGGTTAACGTAGAAGCTGTTCAGACTGAAGCCCAAGGCCTGTGTCTTTCCCTCATCTGAGGGCCTCCAGCACTGAGGACAGTGTTTGAAAATCAGGAGCCTAGATCACTGGGCCCCTGGGCTGGAGAGCAGTGGAACAGAAACCAGAACTCAGGTGTCCAGGCTTCACCCAGAAGTCTAAGCAGAGAGATAGACTGTAGGCTCTTCTCAGCACACTCTGTGGAGACAGGCTTTCTCTGCCCTCTCTGATCGATGAGGTTCATACAGCATTACAGAACATCTGTGGATTTCCTACAGTAGGCAGATCTGATCCTTTATTTACATGCTTTTATGTTTATGTCTTATTTTGCTGTTTTATACTGTATCTTCCCACCCGTATTCACTCTGTGGATGGAACAGGCAGCTTACTACAATGGTGGGATTTGTGTGGCAATGAAAGCACCCCCTGACTCCAACCTCTTGCCCCACCAACCTGCCAGGATGCCTGATGCTCCGTCATTGGGGTCACTAAGGCATCGCCTCCGGAAGGCTCCCTTCAAAATTCACATGCCACATTTCATTAATTCCAGGGGTCACACAGTCTCATACTTAACCCTCTTTCAAATCAGGATGTAACTTGAAATCTCTGTATTCTTGCAACGATCATGGTTTTTTTTAATGGTACACCAACTAATGAAACGTCTTGCGATCAATGACATCTTAGATCTGAAGAAATAGTATGGGTGATTTGGGAAGAGAAGATACTAAATGAGCCCATTAGCACCCTTGACGGCTGGAGCAGAGGTCAGAGTCCACGAAGAATGGACAATCTCACAGAGAAACGCAATTGAGAGAGAGGAAATCAAGGATGGCTGTGTGTGTAGGTAGGATTATGTATGCAATGCGTGTGCAAAGTTGAGTCTGAGGGGTCTGAGAGACCAAGAACAATGGACACGCGAGGGGCTATCTAGGGCTATATACAGTTTATATCCTGTCATAAGAAATTAGGTAAATTAACATCCTCATTTGTTCTTGGAAGCAAATGAGACTCCAAAATGGTTCATAGAGTTTACGTTGTTACCATGACATTCCCGATTTCAGAATCTGAAATTAATCAAGTGGGGACAAAATAGATAGTTTCAACAGAAATGTTACCCCTTCATTATACAAATGGCTGTACTTATTTCTGTATATTGACTAAAGACTAGGTGACAGCTAATGTCAACCATAAAGAGTAACAATTAGTCAACTGGATTTCTGTTTTGTCTTCCAGTTCATTAGGTTAAATGAACTGTTAATGCATTTAACCAGACTCCTCTGTCTTCATCAAAAATAAAAGCCCCCAAACACAGTTGTCAATGCCAGGATGACATTTAAGATGAAAAAAAAAAAATATATATATATATATATATACACTTTGGAAATACAGACATACTTTCATTAACTAATAATTCTGATTAAGACCGGAGGGTGTTATTGAAACGATTTTTTGTTTTGGAACAGAAGGAGAAACCAAAATTGCAGTTCAGGGACTTTTTTTTCATGTTCCCTGCTGCAAAACTTAGCTATCACTTGGTGTCCGGCCAAGGCCGTGAAGTCCCACTTTGCTTGTCTTTCATTATAAATTTGGACATGTACTCCTCCGGAAAACCAACTGACACCGACACACAATAAAGTTCTGCGCAAAAGGACAATAGACCTTTAAAAATCCCACGGAAGAGAACACTGGTTTTCTACTACAAGACCCATCGTGTTACTCTCCGCACTTCACCAATACGGAGGCAAGCGGTTGGGATATTTGTGTGTTTGGCAGAAAAGCATGAAGGTCTAAAGAAGTATCACTGATGGCTTAACTGAACAGAACATAATGAACTGACAATCTCTCAGCTTTAGCAACTCCCTCTCCAGTCCTTAGAGCACCCTCGGTGGTGTTCCCAGGGTGCTCTGCAGAAGCTGCTGGCATTTAGCGGTGTACTGGCTGATCGGCAGGAAGGTACAGAGAGATACAGAGTCCCAGAAGTGACCAGTGAATGTAGCCCTCAGTGAACACATGCGCGGAGGGAGCTGAAAATTCTGTAAACAGTTTCCATCTGTGAAATCAGTTGCCTGAGTTTCAGGCTGGTTAGTGGTGAATTCCTGTCTGCCGAGTTTCTGCAGAAAACAGCTAGCTCACCCAGCTAGGAAAATGCCATACGGTAATTCAGACAACGTTTCCTAAGGGCATGCTATGTGCAAGGCATTGCATTGGGCACCAGGGAGCATAAAAATTGGGATCATATGAAAGCCCAGTCCTCAAGGAGATCGTTATCCAGAAATGTCCACAATGGGCAGATGGGGTGGTACCGTCACCCAGGTGCAAAGGATAGCAAGGTGGGGTGGGGGTCGCAGAGGAGAGGGCAATGCATTCTGACGCTGGACAGTGAGAGGAAAGCAGAGAGCACAGAAGCACATGGTAAGTGGAGGGAAGTGCATTTGGTCCAGATCTTGAAGATGTCAAAGATGAGGTGGGATTTTAACAAGGAACGAAGGAGAAAGGGCATCGGGGCAGGGGAAACAGTGCGAACTGATGGACGAAGACCAGAAAATATGGGGATATTTGGACGAAGGGTTTGCTTGGGATCATAGTGCTGGAAAAAGGGAGACTGGGGCTGAATTGCAATGCGCAGCCTAGTGTTGTCCCGTAGGACTGAGGACACTGGGTAACAGTGGAACAAAGGGGTATCTTATCAGGTCCTAGCATCTGTTTTTGCCACTAGTTCCATACTTCCAGGGCCCTGCAGAGGGAGAAGCGGATGCCTATTGTAGCTTGGCTTTCTAGCAATGAGAGGAATCATTGCCTTGCGCATGGTCTAACCTCATGTTTCAGCCTTCGTCTGCAAAAAATTAAGGCTTTGTTGTAGCGTATCAGTCACTACAATGAGACTATTTGGAGTCAGGCCACACCCTGGGCCACCAAGCGACGAGGGCAGAGCCCAGCCAACTGAGTGATGTTCCTGCCCACGCCAACCTGGAGCTGGAGTCTCAGGGGTAGAACCCCATTCATCCCTGCACCATGATGCAGTTGAGAACACTTTTACCACCACTAAAGGAAATCCTGCTTCCCTCAGCCATCATCCCTCCGCCCTTCCTACCACCACAACAACCCTAGGCAACCACTAATCTGCTTTCTGTCTAGAAATCTATAGCCATTTGCCTATTCTGGTCATCTCATGTAAGTGGACTCATGACATGAGAACTTCGGCGTCTGGTTTCTTTCATTCAGTACAACGTTTTCAAAGTTCATCCAGGCTGTAACATTATCATTACTCTATTCCTGCCCCCCCCTTTTTTTTAGGTAAACTCTACACCCAACGTGGGGCTTGAACTCACAACCCCAACATCAAGAGTCACATGCTCTACTGACTGAGCCAGCTAGGCGCCCCTCTATTTCTTTTTTATGGCCAAAAAATATTTCATCATAGATGTACCACATTTTATTCAACCATGCATCGGTCGATGGACATTCGGGTTAGCGCTTTTTGGACTGTGCCTAATGCTGCTATCAACATTCACGTACAGGCTTTTGTGTGGAAATATGTTTGCAGTGTTCTTGTGTAGATAGCAAGGAGTGGGACTGTTGTTTCTTATTCATCCTCCTTTCTCCTAGAAACTAACATGAATAAATATCTGTTGAATGAATGAATATTTGCTGGATGAATGAATAAAAGCATCTCACTTTCTTAGAAGATTTCTGTGGACTACTAAAAAATACACCAACATTAACAACTACCATTGGCAGTTAGACCTTGTCACAGTTCCCTTCTTGGCTCATTCAGGTTGAAGTAAGCCTGGGGTCCATCATCTTGCCTGTTGCCCCAACCCTCCATGAGAAGCTGAGGAGACTGGGGTGGGTTGCAGTGCGAGTGCACCTCCCCCAGTCACCTAGAAGCCAGAGGCTTGTGTTAACTCAGCAGATTCTTGGAGCCGTGAAGGCTCCCCAGTCTGGCAGACTCAGTCTAGAAGCCCCACTAGGCAAGTTGGGGCTTCCTAAGGATTGTATTACACTGGCCCATCAATCTAAGGATGCTCGGGAATACAAGGTACAGATGTGTGTGTAAGAGGGTGCTGGCTGGGGGTGCATGAATCCTCCTGTGCCTTCGGTACTCCAGAGAGCATGCTGCCCATGCGTAGGGTATTTATCAGGAAGGGTATTATCAGGAATATGTTCCATAACAGCTTTCCTGAAACCTTTGCAACACAGCCCAAGGGTATTATCAGGAATATGTTCCATAACAGCTTTCCTGAAACCTTTGCAACACAGCTCCCAATTTAGAAATCAGCAGAGACATTTTCCCTGCTCCATGAGGTCACGGTCATCTGATACCCACACTCGCAAGCCTCGCCTTACTCGGAGCCTCTGTGGGTTGTTGCACAGGTGGCCAATATTTCATGCCTAAACAGTATCTGAGCATTTTCTTTTAAGAGCAGCACATGTTCAATGTAGAAAACAAAACAAAATCATACAGAAAGAGATAAAAACCATTCATAACCTACACCCAGAAGTAACTCTAGAAAATGGTGGTGCAGATTCTGTTATGCTCCTACTTCTGTTTCTTTTTTCAAAATTGCCATCACAATGCACATGCCATTTTACAACCTCCTTAACGAATGAATGTATCATAATGCCATCAATAATGTTTTTCCAGTTTTAATGGGTGTCTCATATTCTATCACGTGGACTTAATATCTATTTTACTTGATCATAAGCCCAATTGTTCCTTCTGTTGACTGCTTTCAATTTTCAAACTTATCAACAATGTCATGATAAATAATCTTATACAACAATATCTTTGGAGCCTTCTGAATGTTTTCGTAGGACACATTCTTAGAAATGAGATTGTAGGACCAAAAATGATGAACATTTTTAAAGCTTCCTAAACTTATTGCCTAATTGCCCCTCCAAAGGTTTGTAGCAACTTACATCCTACTGGAATTGCCAACAACAATTTATAATAAGCTTGCCTTCTGGCTGGAAGCTTCAAAATACGAAGCGAACACCAGGACTTCAGTATGTAGGCCCAGGGATATCAAAAAGCAAAGCAAAAATACCCTAATAAAGCAGGTACATTCAGGGCACCTGGGTGGTTCAGTTGGCTAAACGTCCAACTCCATATTTTGGCTCAGAGCGTGATCTCGTGGTCGTGAGATAGAGCCCATTGGGCTCCGTGCCTGCTTAGGATTCTCTCTCTTCCTTTCCTTCTGCCCCTGCTCCCCCTCTAAAAACAAAACAGACAAACTAACTAATAAACAGAAAGATACATTTCTGGGCAGAACAGAACATGTGTGTTCACAAAGGTACCTTTACTCATCAAGAAAATGTTGTACCACACACCATCACCCCCTCACGGGGTCCTCTGCTTCAAAGGGCGGAGAAGCAAATACGTTTTTGGAAGAGTTCCTTCCAAAGCCATCACAAAAGCAAGTGTCCTTTCATGATTGGGGGACACTTGGTGTCAGAAATCTCAATGCCCAGCTCACCTGCAAACCCCACAGAAACACAGAGTCAGTTGCCTCCTCTGGACGTCAGTTTCCCCATTTGTAATTAAGAGGAACATTAGGACCTACCCAACAAGGTTCACATGAGCATCAAACAAGATCAAGGATGTCATTGTACTTTGTAAATAGTCAAGTGCTAACCTCACCACTAAGACTGAGCGCCTGAAGGAATAAGTACTGCTCTGCTGAGTGGAAAGTGTCTTTCCCAGAAGAATAGAGCACTGTGGTCATTGCCTTCCACTCCCACAGTACCTAAGAACACAGGAGCTGCCCACTGGTACATTCTTTCAACACTGAGGAGACTGCATAAGAGTTGCAGGAGAAAGGAAAGGTCTTTTCCCATTTAAATTCTGGCCCAGGAGATTTTTGCTCTAGACACGGCCGACTCAAGGCTTTTCTTGGTCCTTCACGTCATGGGAATGTAAGTGTTCTACCTCCGTAGGAAGCCTAATTGGCTCCGTTGCTCGAGAGGATCTGTTCCCGCCATTTTCCTTTGCATTCATGGCAGGCCTCAGAGGAGAAGCTGGAAACGATAATGCCCCAAGGTGAAACGAGCTGACATAGCTTGGAAGAGTATAAAGCACAACGCAGAGGTAAGATCTAACCCTCATTCGGCTGTGATGAAACACGAGCTGTGAGACAGTCTACGTAGCCCAGAGTCAGGAAGGTGGGCTTTGGTGCACAGAAGTATGGTATTGGGTCCTGGCTTTGTCCCCTACTTATGTGTGACCTTGGGCACATCACGTAGTCCATCGCAGCCTCATTTTCTCCTCCTCATGGCACCGTTGACTCTCTGAGATTGTCCTCTGTATCTTGGGTTCATTGCCGGCTTCTCTCTACCAGAACGTAAGCTCTGTGGGTGCAGAACTACATTCAGTCTTGCTCGCTGATAGCTCCCCGGGGAAAAGAAGAGCGTCTACCTCCAAAGGTCTTTGACAAATGAATGGGTGATTCTGGCATTCCCTTGGGACACCAATTCCGGGCAATCTGCTCTGTCCCTCCAACCACTTCTAGGGCAGCTCAATGCCTGGGACAAGTGTGCCAAATCGGTGGCAAGAGGAGGGGGAAGGAGGGGGCATCAGTGGAAAAAGAATGTACCTACATGAATACAAGAGCGTCTACATTTATCCACACATATATTTTTGAAAAATGTAACTGCTGAAGCGATTATGGTTTTAGCATGTTCCAAGTCCCTTTGGGCAGTAAGTGCTTCTCAAGGGGACCATTAGTTTGATTAGAAAATGCTCCTTACCTTCTTTTTTTTTAACATTTACATATTTTGGGTGGTGGGGGAGGGCAGAGAGAAAGGGAGAGAGAGAATACCAAGCAGGCTCCGTGATGTCAGTGGAGAGCCCAATGAGGGGCTTGATCTCACAAACCGTGGGGTAATGACCTGAGCTGAAATCAAGAGTTGGACACTTAACTGAGACACCCAGGTGCCCCAGCTCCTTACCTCCTATGTACATGTACTCAATAACGATTATTTTCTCACCCCTACTCGGGAAGGGAAGGGAAGGGAAGGGAAGGGAAGGGAAGGGAAGGGAAGGGAAGGGAAGGGAAGGGAAGGGAAGGGAAGGGGGCCAGTTTCTTCTGATAGAAAAGTCTGCAAGTACCAAATCAGACCTGGACCCTGCTACCCCACTGGATCTCCCACAGTCATCTGAAGCTCTCCATGGCGTGGGTAGGACCCAGGACTACATTCACATCCCTCGAGACGCATGTCGAATGAATGTGGAGGAGGAGAAGCAGGCTTAAATGAATCAATGCATGTGTACCGAGGGCCATCCATGTGGCAAGTACAGGGGGAGGCACTGTCACCTGTGTCTCCCCCATCATTGTGGAGGTGGAATGATCACTCTTATTCCAGGTGAGGACACTGAAGCGGCTTGCCAAAGAGCCAACCCGGTACTCAAATTATGCTTTGGAGCTAACAGATGACTGACAAAAACTTTACATATGAAGAGTTCCTAAGTCATTTATTTTTTTAAAGGTGTCAGTGGATGAGTTTTAACATGATCATCCTGATCTAGAGAAGGTCTCAACATTGCCCTGCTCGGCCCTAAGCAAACCAACATCTGCAATGAAAACCTGGAGCAGGTGCCGTGGGATCTCTGTAGTAAGAAAACTTGAGAGAGGTAGTTCCTATACTAAATGAAAGGGTCGGGATCCAGGTGATCTTGAAGGTTTAAACGAGGAGATAGATCTAAAATGAGGCACTCTTCCGAATTTATTCAATTAAAAATATTAAGCCGGGCCACCTGGGTGGCTCAGTCGGTTGAGCGGCCGACTTCGGCTCGGTTCATGATCTCACAGCTAGTGGGCTCGAGCCCCACGCGTTGGGCTCTGTGCTGATGGCTCGGAGCCTGGAGCCTGGAGCCTGCTTCGGATTCTGTGTCTCCCTCTCTCTCTGCCCCAACCCACTTGCATTCTGTCTCTGTGTCTCTCTCAAAAGTAAATAAACATTAAAAAAAAGATTTTTAAATAAAATAATAAATGAAAATATTAAGCCAATTCATTTAAAGACTTGTCGGATCCATAAACCCAACTTTATAAAGAGGGGGGCGGGATGTGCTCAGTAGGGATTCATGCAATTAATTGGCTGTGCTATGGCACTTACCCTATTGTATTCTAATTGCTGAAGAGGGGGAGAGGCAGGAAATGGTTGTGTTCAAAGTGAAGGGAATGAGTCTTGAGGTAGGGCAGGGCCCCGGCCAGCAGTCCAAACTACCACATACCTCTTTCACTTACTAGGTGCCTAGTGGAAATTCTAGAAGTTATATGGGGATAACTAATTGCCATTCTTACTGCAGATAATAGCTGTTCCTATCTTACAGAGACATGGTGAGGATTAGATTAAATAATAAAGAATTTAATTATGCCTAGTACATAATAAGCACGTAATAAATATTAGCCATTTGTTATTATTTCCAATTTTTCCATGTTAGAAATTTCTACAGCATACATTTTCATTAAATTTTCTTTTCATGTTTGTTTATTTCTCTTGGGAGAGAGAGAGAGAGAGAGCATGAGCAGGGGAGGGGCAGAGAGAGAGAGAGAGAGAGGGAGAGAGAGAATCCCAAGCAGGCTCCACACTGTCAGCATGGAATCCTATGTGGGGCTCAATCTCCTGAACCATGAGACCATGACCTGAGCCGAAATCAAGAGCTGATGCTTAACTGACTGAGCCACTTAGGCGCCCTAACATACATTTTAATTTATATGAAATGTTTTCCTCTTTGGGTTTATTTTCTTTAGCTAGATCTGCGAAAGTGAAATTCCCACATCAAAGTTCTCTTGAATCTCCTACACTTAGATCTCTTCCTACTTCATATGTATTGCCAAATGATGTTCCTAAAGAGTTTTAATAATACCCCCGTGACCAGCCACAAGGAGACCAGATTTTCAGTACCATTACTAGCACCGGGGAGTATTGGTTGATTGATTTTTAGAGTTGACGCTTCTACAAATGTCCACCCAGAGAATGAGTGATCCGGGTTTGGCCAAGAACAGGGCAGGGCCAACCAAGTGGGCTGGAATGAATCCAGGGGCAGAAACGGGCCTCCAAGGTGGAGGAAGGCAGAGATAAGAAAACCAACAAAGGCAGGAGTGTTCCCGGTCGCTCAGGACTGGAAGGAATGGGGCTGCAGGATGTACCTTGACCCTCCAAGAATGCTGTGGATAAGCACAGATAAGACGAGAAATCCCTGAGGCCTGAGTACCTGGTGCTAATAGAATAAAGGAAGGACAGATGACAGGTGGGGAAGGTTCCTGGGAGCCCAGGCCATGGAAACTGGCAATGGGTGTGCGTAAGAGTGTTAAAAGGAAGGGTCCCCAAGCACACCTTCGTAGGGGGGTCATTCGGAAAAGAAACGTCGGGAGATTCAGAGTCCCTACATCCTTATAAGCACGAAGCTGAAGTTCCTAAGCATGTGGGTCCCAAGAAATGCTACGCCCACTGTACTCTTTGGGGGAAAGGGGATATGGAAGCACCTGTGCTTGGCCAGACCACAAAGCACAGGTCCCCCAGAGCTCAGTTTGGAAGGCTGTGGTCCTCGCCCACCATTTCCAATCCAGACACTGAGACACGAACCCTGATACACACGTTCATTCTCAGCAGAATAGAGCGAGTTAATTTGAAATTCAAAATTTAGAGGGCCCAAGAATCGTGTGTGTGTGTGTGTGTGTGTGTGTGTGTGTGTGTTGGGTGTGTTGGTGGGCTAAATGCCAATTCCGAAGCCATCCCTCAGAGATGGCGTCTGGGTGGGTCGGAGATGGAATCCAGAGAGGTGTACTTTAAACAAACATTCCTGCGAGTGGCCAATGGGCCGTACTTTGAGAGTCTTCTGTGTTCCGCGGTTATGTGTTTGGTCTGTATGAGAATTCTAAATAGGCTGGTGACCCTACAACCTGAGTTTAACACTCACACAGACCTGGCATGGAGCTCCTGGGGTGGGGACCCAGCCATTTCCAAAGGGTGAGGGCCACAGGTGATTCAAAGTGGCCACGTCTGTGGCTGGCCCTAAGACTGTAGCTTGCAGACTTCCAACTACGGGAGCATAACTATCCAGGGGCCCCAGCTGCTGCGTTTGAAAGTCACGGCTGTGTTTGTGCCAAGCCACCCTTGTCACGGCTGCTCCCAGTGGCTGAGCACAGCTGGAATACTAAGGCAGACCCAGTCCTGGGAAACTCAGACTTCTCCGACGGCTGACGGGACAGAGGACCCCCCAATGGCCTTGCCGAACCTTCCTTAGACTATACGACTGTCTAGGATGTCCCCTTCTCCCTCTCCTTCATGCGGGTCGGCACGAGAAGAATCTGATAGCTCTCCAGCCTCATCTGACTCACTGCCCATTTCGGTTCACACAGGTATTTCCCCTAGTACAATGCTTGCAATGTAATCCTGTCTTGCCGTCAGCTTGTCGGAGGGCCCGCACTCATGCAATGGCCCAAAACGTCCCACCTGAAATACCCGCCCCATGGTGACCACCAGGTCAAAAAACAGGCCACATCTGCAGGCTGCTTGTGCGGCTTGACCTGTACAAAGGAGGCCCGAGGCACACTGGGCTGTGGTAGTTTATCCTATGGTCCCGCGCCCCTGAGCTGGGAGGGTCGACCAGGTGTAGGAGAGCTGTGGTGACAGAGCCCTGGGAGGCCTGCAGGAGGGGTGTCCTGTGTTCCTGGGATGCCCCCAGAATGATGAGAGGGCTCACATCACCTGGATGGATAATTTTGGGCCCCGAGAAAAAGACACAGCTTTCCCAACCCACAGAAGGAGAGCTGGGAAGATAGAGCTTGATCCTTGGCCCATCCCGCACCCTCCTTCCTCCCCTGCCTCCCACCTGCCGGGAACAGGAGCCCTGGGGACAGGTGGGCATGGGAGGCCTCCTCACCCTGGCACGGGCCCCACTCCCCTGCCCTGGGCTTGCTGCCACCCCCTCTGTGTGTTAGCTTCATCCTCATGGTTTTGGTCTGACCCTGTCAACATCCGAGGGAGACAGGGTTGCCTCCAGAAGCTGCCTCGGAAGAACAAGCAAGAGGCCATTTGCAGGCCAACGTGGCATACGTCAAAAGGAGCAGTGGGGAGAAAGGAGAGCCAGACAACCCACACAGGTAAAAGCAGTGGCAATGGAGACTTTGGTCCCCCCCCCCCCGCCCCCAAGGTCTCCAGGGGCTCCCTCAATCGCTCCACATGACGATACAGAGAACAGATCCTTTCTCAGCATCCGTGAAAGCAACATCAGGAAAACGTTCCTTTTGTGCGTGACAGGCTTACCGCGTCAATGCCGGCCTCCCCCAGGCGCGGGAAGACCTCGGAGGGGGTGCTCACACCCGTAGGTTCACAGGCTTGGGGGAAATGCAGCACCTGGGGCGGGGGGATGGAGGGGGACATGGCCGCCTCCCAGAGACTGGGCTTCCTGGAGGAGAGGGGACTGTGGGTGAGGTGAGAAGGAGGCGCGGGCCCCAGAGGAGCGAGGCAAGGAGCTGGGTAGACACGTGGGACTCTATGGTGGGGTTTTGTCTTGGGGATTGTGCTCGGCTCAGAGGGAGAAATCACATCTGGTGAATGGTCCAGAAATTTCCCCCACCACACTGCAACCCACTTTGGGTTTCCAGCTCTGAGAGTGACAGTGTCATAAAACATGGCAAGGCAGCCGGGGCAGGGGGCGGGGGGCAAGCTACCGGCACTGGCTGCCCCCACCCCCGGGCCCCACAGAGAGTAGCCCTTCCCACCCCAGCACTGCGTCCAGGAATACAACTCAGGAGGCGCAAGGGGCACAGATATGGGAGGACAAATCACCTCTAGAGAGACTGGTCATCCTTTCAAAATAGGAGTCACAGAGTGTCCTGCCTTCTCGGCCCCAGTCCCTCAGACGGCTCCCACATCCCAACACAAAAGCTGAGGTCTTTTAGGTGGCCTACAGGCTGTTAAGGGTTAAATTGTGTCCCTCAAAAAAGACACGCTGAAGTCCTAACACCCACGTGGTACCTCAGAACATGGCTTTGTTTGGAGTCAGGGTCTTTATAGAGGTAATTCGTTAAAATGAGGTCATTGGGTAAGCCCTAAGAAGAAGGGGGGGATTTGGATCCAGACACATGCACAGACAGGAAGACAAGGAACTGCGGAGCCAGGAGAGGGGCCTGGAACGTCCTTCCCTAGAGCCTTCAGAGGGAGCATGGCAGTGCTGTCACCCTGATCGTGAACTTCTAGCCTCTAGAACATTCCATTGTTTAAGCCGCACCGCTCCCGGCACTTTGTTTATAGGCAGCCCCAGCAAAGCAAGACAAAGACCCTGCAGACCTGATCCCCTCACCTTGTCCATCGCTCCCACCCTCCCCTGCAGAGCCACCCCTTCCCCCTCCATAGATTCACCAGGCACCCCTCCACCTCAGGGACTTCGCTGAGCTGTTCCCTCTGCCGGGGATGCTCTCCTCGCCCTCGTGGGTGGGGGGTGGGTGGGGTCTGCCTGGCTCCCTTTCTCCCCTCCCTCAGATCTCTCCAGAAGTATCACCTTCCCGATGTGGCCTTTCCTCACCAAAGATTGAAACCTGCCCCCTCGCTTGCACCTTCTGGTTCTTCTCACTCTGCTCCGTCTCTCCCCGTAGCTCTTAGCACCTCCTTATTGATTACCTCTATTGCTTCCGGTCTGTCTCCCCCCATGAGAAGTTGCATGCTAGTAGCCCAGGGATTTTGTTTCTTTTGTTCACCGAGTCTCCCTATGCGTCTAGCACGGCGCTGGGCACGTGGCAGTCATCCATGTTATAAGTACACAGAGAAAATGGCCTCGAGTGGCGGATGCACGGTGCACACGTGTGCGTGTCTTTCATGGCCGTGTCCACCCCACGCTCAGCCACGCTTCCCACCCGTGGAATGCTCCCCGCATCGCACGGCGCAAGAACTACGATCCTCATTTTCCATAAACGAGGAAAGCGACACTCCCGGAGGTTAAGAATCTTGCCTACACCACTGTGGAATCCAGGCTTTCTGATGCTGATGCCACCCTGGTTCCCTGCTGGGTGTCGGCAGGGGCTCCGGCCAGGGGAGACCGTCCCTTGCCCGGTTTCCTAGGGATCAGGGTGGTGGAGCCAGGGCAGCCGCTGCCCCACGGCCCGAGCAAAGTTGTTTTTAGAGTGACCCTGAGCCACGGCTGGCCGCCACCCAGCTGGGTATCTCTCGGGCTTCCAGGCTTGGCTCCCTGGTGACCGGCTGGGTCCAGATCACCCTGGATCTGCCACTCACACATGTGCCGGGGAGGGCAAGAGAAAGGGAAGACGAGAGAGGGCAGTAAATGAGGGCAGGGAGACGCAGGCTATTGAAATTCTAGACTCGCCAGGAGCCAAGTGGGCCGGGAGGCTGGCCTTGCTGGCTGTGCTCAGCAGGAACCCAGTGGGCAGAAATCCCACTGCCCAGCTCTCCTGGGGCGGGGGTAGAAGGGCAGACTGTAACTCTGTAGTCGTATTGTGAAGACGAAGGAGGAAACCAGAGCAGCTGATCCGGCCTGGATCCCAGTGCCCACGTGCGCACAGATAGGCCTTTGTGTCCCGGGCCCAGACAACAGGCCACATTCTTCCCCCACCTCAGTGACGTCCTTCACGGACATGTCCCCAGAGCACATTTTCAAAGGATTAATCAGCTATGGATCAGATGACACGGCATTCCCTCTGCTACCCCCTCTCTGCCCAGGCTGCGCCTTCTCTTTGTCGTCTCCGAGCACAGAGCGGGTGGCCGACCCCCAGCCCCGCTGACCGGCTGCTTCCAGCGGCCCCTGCACCGCTGTAGGTACTGTAATCTTGGGGAGGTGAATCTCAGGACACGGGGGCTGGACGGGCGAGGGCAAGCCCAGCCCACCTGTTTTCCTGGAGAGGCGTTGGCGTCAGTGCTGAGGCCGTCACCCGGGCGCAGGCCTCCTGCGCCCGGAGCCATGGCCTTTCTGTAGGTGGGCTGGGCTGCCCCAGGGATCTGGCCGTCACAGGGCCTGGACCACCTCCCAGAGGAGCCTGAGGGGGAAGGCTTCTTCCTGAAGACACAGTTAGCTCCCACTAGCTTGACTCTCTCTCTCCTGCCTGGCTGGCTTCCAAGGCAAATGGGCTTACTTGCCCCGGCCGAGGCAGGCGACAGGGAGCACGCTGGGAGGCCACTTGTTTTGCTTAACCACACGGTGGGACCGCTGAATGCAAGGTCAAGTACCAGTCTCCCTGGATGTAGAATACATCCCTCAGATACTAAATAGGGCTGCTGCTACGGACTGAACGTTTGCGTCCCCCACCCCCCACCCTTGCCACCGCCACGAAATTCTTATGCCGAAGCCCTAATTCCCAACGTCGTGGTTTTGGAGGTGGGGCCTATGGGAGGTGATTAGGTGCAGAATAGGTCATGAGGTGGGGTTCCCATGATGGGGTCAGTGCCCTTATAAGAAGAGGAGACCAGAAGGTTCTATATCAGACAAGGACACAGCAAGAAGGCAGCCATCTGCAAGCTGGGAAGACACCTCTCCAGACCCTGAATCAGTGGACAGCTGGATCCCAGACTTCCAGCCTCCAGAACCAAGAGAAAGAGAGAGAGAGAGAGAGAGAGAGAGAGAGAGAGAGATCTGTTGTTTAAGCTATCCCAATCCGTGGTGGTTTGTTGTAACAGCCCGAGAGGGCTACGACGGCCACCTTCCCTGGCTTCTCTAGGCCATGCTTTCCAAGGGGGAAGACCTGGGCTCTCCTCTCAGCTGTGGCAACTTCAAACCACAAGATCTTGGAAAAGGAGGCACCCTCCTGCGCCCTTCGAGTTCTCACTGTAGAATGGGGCGTACAAGCTCTGCCCTTCACCCCTCACGGACGCTGGGAGGACCACATAAAACAGTGCACGTGAGGGGCGCCTGGGGGGGCTCAGTCGGTTAAGCGTCCGCTTCAGCTCCGGTCACGATCTCACGGTTCCTGAGTTCGAGCCCTGCATCAGGCTCTGCGCTGACAGCTCAGAGCCTGGAGCCTGCTCCGGAGTCCGTGTCGCCCTCTCTCTCTGCCCCTGCCCTGCTCGTTCTCTGTCTCTCTCTCTCTCTCTTTCCCTCAAAAATAAACATTAAACATTTTTTTAAAACTAAAACAGTGCATGTGAAAATAGGACTCCAATGACAGTGGCCACGATTTTTCCAATCACTACTACCATGACTATTGCCACGATGGCTGCTATCAATATTATTATCACAATCACCGCTGTTATTACGACTCCTACTTCTTCAGCCCCTTCTTTTTCTGCTGCTTCAACTAACTCTACTCCTACTACTAAACTCCTACTTCTGCTTCCACAGCTACTCCTCCTCCTGCTACTGAACTCTCGTCAAGTACTAAGCAGACATCGTCTCACGTATTTCCGATACTTTCGCGTATAAAGGACCTCAAGTATATCCAAGTATACTCACTTTCAAGTGTAAAAGACCCTTGTACTTGAAAATAACCTAAAAAGCATAAAGCTAACTTTCAATTAGATGTTTTTATTGTATCGGCCGCCATAGTGTTTACACACATTGTTAAGGAGCCATGCAGCTATGTTCGAAGCCTACAATTTATTTTCTACAAAAAAGGCATGGCATCCTTACAGATTTCTGGGCCTCCTACAATACGTCGAGGCCCTCTCGTTCCACTGAAGCCGCAAAATAACCCTGCGATGTGGGTAGGAGCCTCACTTTACACATGAAATCATGAGGATCGAGACCACGCACCCAATAAACAGCGGAGCCAAGATACAATACCAGACTGTCTGACTCCACGTTTTATGCCCTTCCCGCTGTCCTACATTGAACATCGTCCAAACCAGTAAAGAGGGAAGCAAATCTAAACTGCTGTTATTATCCGACCAAACTCACCCAAACACCGTAAAAAAAACAAATGGGCTGCATATGTTACTAATAGTATATGTTTGGATTATACGTTTAAAATGGCCTTTCTTTTTGGCGTGTAGGTCTACGAACTTCAACGCATATATAGATTGACATAACCACCACCACAAGCAGGGTACCGAACAAGTCCCATCAGCGGAAAATTCTCCCTGGGGCTCTGCCTTCTTGGTCACACCCACCCTTACCTTCTCCTAACCTCTGACAACACTGAGCCGTTCTCTGTCTCCATAGCTTGGTCTTTTCAAGAATGTCCTATAAATGGAATGAGACAGTATGTAAGCTTGTTTTACATTAAATTTTTAATCTTGAGGTAAACGTGGGTTCATGCAGCGGTAAAGAATAATATAGAGATTCTATGTACCCTTTTTCGACTAATCCATTAACAGTACTGGCTTGCAAAACGATAGTGTAATACCACAGCCAGAACATTGATGGGACAGAGTCAAGTTATAGACATTTCCAAACCCACAACAATCTCTCCTATTGCCCTTCATAGCCACACCCACTTCTCTCGCACCCTACCCCACCTGTGACACCCACGAATCCGTTCTCCATTTCTAAAATTTGCCATTTCAAGACTGTTACATGAAAGAACTCATACAGTATGTAACCTTTCGGGACTGTCTTTTTCTCAGCGGAATTCTCCAGAGCTGCGTAGGCTGTTTCTGTGTATTGATAGGTGGTTCCTTTTCACTGTTGAGTGATACTCTATGATTTGGAGGCACCACGGTGTGTCTAACATTCACCCTTCGAAGGGCCGCTGGATTGTTTCCGGGTTTTGTCTATTACAAATACATGAGTATCTGTATAAACATGAGTGCCCGGATTTTTTTTAAAAAGCTTATTTATTTATTTTGAGAGAGAAAGAGCAAGAGAAAAAGCTTATCTATTTATTTTGAGAGAGAAAGAGCGAGCTGTGAAGGGGCAGAGACAGAGAGAGAGAGAGAGAGAGAGAATCCCAAGCAGGCTCTGCATTGTCAGTGCAGTGCCCAATGAGGAGCTCGAACTCACGAACTGTGAGACTATGACCAATGCGGAAACCAAGAGTTGGATGCTTAACTGACTGAGCCACCCAGATCTCCGGTGTACAGGTATTCCTGTGAAAACTTGCTTTTATTTCTCTAGGATAAATGCCCTGGAGTATAATATATGAGTGATCCAATTCCTCTGCATCCTTGCCAGCATTTGATGTTGCCACGATTTTCTTTTCTAGAAGCCATTCTGATAGCTATGTGGTGATACCTCACAGCTTTCATTTGCATTTCCCTAATGGTTATTGATGTCGAACAATCCTTCAAGTGCTTGTTTGTCATCTGATTATCTTCTTCAGGATGATGTCTATACATGTCTTCTGCCTATGGTCTAATTAGATCGCTTTCTCTTTTTACTGGTGATTTTTTAGAGTTCTTTATACATTCTAGACACTAGCTCTTGGTTGGATATCTAGTTAGCAAATATTACCTCCCTCCATTCTATAGCTTGTCTTTTTATCTTCTTAACAGGAGCAAAGCAAACATTTTAAATTGCTATGAAGTTCTATTTATCAAGTTTTCCTTCCATGAGTTATGAATTTGGTGTCAAGTCTAAGAACTCTTTGCCTAGTCTTAGGTCTCAAAGATTTTCTATTTTTTGTGTGTCAAAGTTTTATAATTTTATGTTTGACATTTAAGGCATTGAACCATTTTGAGTTAATTTTCTCCAAAGGTGTGAGAGTTACATTGAGACTCATTAAAAAAAATTTTTTTGCCTACTGATGTCCATTTTTTCCAGCATTATTTGTTAAAAAAAAAAAAAAAAGTGAACCATTGGGGGCGCCTGGGTGGCTCAGTTGGTTGAGAGACTGACTTCTGCTGAGGTCATGATCTCATCTTTTGTGAGTTCAAGCCCCGCGTCAGGTTCTGGGCTAACAGTGCATAGCCTGCTTCAGATTTTCTGTCTCTCTCTCTCTGCCCCTTCCCTGCTCATGAGCACGCACTCTCTCTCTCACCCCCTCTCTCAAATAAATAAACATATTTTTAAAAAAGTGAACCATTAAATTGTTCTTGTACCTTGTCAATAATCACGTGGGCATGAATTGTCCAGAATAGGCAAATTTATTGAGACAGAAAGTGGATAAGTGTTAGGCATAGGACTGGTGGGGCAGGGAGGGCAGTTGGGGCAAAATGAGTGTGACTGATAAAGGATATAGGGGTTTTTTGGAAATTAATAAGAGTGGGCTAAAATTGATCGTGGTGGGGCATGTGGGTGGCTTAGTCGGTTGAGCATCTGACTCTTGGTTTCGGCTCAGGTCATGATCTCATGGTTCATGAGTTTGAGCCCTGCATTGGCCTCTGATGATTAGTGATGTTGAACATCTTTTCATGTGTCTGTTGGCCATCTGTATGTCTTCTTTGGAAAAATGTCTATTCAGATCCTCTGCCCATGTTTAGCTGGATTATTTGGAGGCGGGGGGGTGGTGGTGGTGAAGAGTTGTATAAGTTCTTTATATATTTTGGATATTGACCCCTTATTAGATATACCGTTTGCAAAAATGGAAATAGCATTTACTGGGTTGCTTTTTGTTTGGTTGATGATTTCCTTTGCTGAGCAAAAGCTTTTTATTTTGGTGTAATCCCAATAGTTTATTTTTGTTTTTGTTTCCCTTGCTTGAGGAAACATATCCAGAAATATGTTGCAAAGTGCCATTTTCAAGCAATTACTGCCTATGTTCTCTTTTAAGCATTTTATGGTTTCAGCTCTCACATTCAGGGCTTTAATCTATTCTGAGTTTATTTTTGGCATAAGAAAGGAGTCCAGTTTCATTGTTTTGCATATAGCTATTTAATGTAATTTGTTTTTGAGAGACAGAGTGCAAGAGAGCACACAAGCAAGTGGGGGGAGGGGCAGAGGGAGAGGGTGAGAATCTCAAGCAGGCTCTATGCTGGGCTTGATCTCATGACCATTGTGAGATCATGACCTGAGCCAAAATGAAGAGTTGGCTGCTTAAATGACTGAGCCACCCAGGCACCCCTGTTATTATTGAAATGTAAGGAACTAAGCCTTCCATTTTATTTTTTGTCTTCTGTTTGTCAGCTTTTCATTTCTGTTTTCTTTTTTCTGTATTCCTGTGCCTTACTTAAGCCACTTTTTTGAATTCCACCTTTATTTACCTATACTGTTTTTGAATGTCTCTCCTTATGTAGGTTTTGTTTTGTTTTGTTTTTTTTTTTTTTTAGTGGTTGCTTAAATATTCCCTCTACATACTTAGAACCACAATAGAAGTATTATAATTTTTGCCTCAATTATCAAACTCAATTTAGAAGACTTAAGAGGGTTGTTTGCCCCTAATTTTGCTTACCATGTTCTTTATTCTTCCTGATGTTCCAAGACTCTTTTTTTTTTTTTTAAATCATTTTCTTCTGTTAAAGAACTTCCTTTAGCCATCCTTCTAGGGATGAAATTTCTAACGAAATTTCCTTTTGTTTTACTTCATATAAGAATGTCTTTATTTTCCCTTCATTACTGAAGACTATTTTCTTAGATATAGGATTCTGGGTTGACATTGTTCAGCATATAAAAAAACGTGGCACTTCTTTCTGACCTTCATGGTTTCTGATGAGAAACCCATTGTCAATCGAATTCTTTCCCCCCTCTAGCCATTGTTTCTAGTTCTGTTTTTAGATTTTTTTCTTTGTCTTAGTGTTCTAAAATTTTACCAAGATATGTATTGTCACGGGCTTTTAAATTTTTATCCTGTTTGGAGCTCACTCAGCTTCTCAAATCTGTAGGTTTCAGTATTTTTCCAGATTTGGAAATTTTTCAGCCATTATTTCCTTTAGTACTTTTTCAGCCTTGCCCTTTTCCTCCTCTTCTTCTGGGACTCCAATGACACAAGTTACATCCTTTGTTATGGTCCTGAGGTTCTGCCATTTTCTTTGTGTTGTCCCTCTGTTGTTTAGACTGATGCTAATTTGGGTAATTTCTATTTTATTTTCAAGCTCACTGTTTTTTTCCTCTTTCCCTTCTATCTTCTCATTGAGTTCATTCATTGAGCATTTAGTTTTAGTTATTGTATTTTTCAGTTCTAAAATATCCATTTGGTTCATCTCTATACCTTCTGTTTCCTCATTGAGACTTTCTATTTTTCTCTGAGACTGTATTTTCGTTTGTTTTTATGTGTGTTCATAATTGTGTTTTTTTATGATGGCTAGTTTAAAATATTTTTTAGATAATTAAAAAAATAAAACCTTTTTTAGATAACTCAAAATTTCTGTCATCCTAGTGTTGGCATCTACTGCTTGTCTTTTGTTATTCAGTTTGAGACCCCCATAGTTCTTGGGTATGATGAGCGATTTTCTATTAAAACCTGGACATTTAGAGTATTAAGCTATGAAATTCATGATCTTATTTAAGCCTTCTGTTTTAGCTGGTTTCTCTGACACTACTCCAAGATGGAAAGAGGTGGGGAAGGGAGAAGGGGAGCCATTTCATTATGATTAGGCAGAGGTAGAAAACCAGGTCCCTCACTTGGCCCTGGCTGACACCTGAGGTGTTATGCTCGTCATTACTGTAGGGCAAAGGTAGGGGTTCCAGCTCCCCACTGTGCCTCCACTCTGTGATATCTTCTTGGCTGGGAGGGATAAGGCTGCTTCATTACTACTCCCCACATGGCCATCAGAGACACCATAGGGTTGGATGACCTCTACACCATTGGGTAGTGATGAAAATCCTGCCTCTACACTATTTCTGACGTTACCTCAATGGGAAGCAAGAGGGGAACCTTGTTATAGCCTGTTAGACATGAGAGTTTAGGCTCCCTATCTGACCTTTGCTCACATAGGAACTATAGTTTTGCCTATGGTGCTTATCTAAAGTAGAGCAGTTAATTTCTAAAAGTTTTCTCTCTTGTGAGGTTGCCCTCCACCTGACCACTTGGCTAGAGAGGGCAGGCTTTTGTTAGGATTTTTTGGGCCTGCACCCATTGGCATTTCCAGGTTGCCAGCTTCTTCAGTGTTTATTCTTGGATATACAAGGCAAAAAAAAAAAAAAAATCCTAGAATGTTCAACTCCTTGTTCTTCAAGTCTCAAGTCCATAGCTGGTCTGTCTTCTTCTCTCAACTCTCAGAGTCTTTTTATGTTTGTTTTATAATTTCCAAGCTAATTCTCTGGAGGAATAGGGAAAAATACATCTACTCTATTTCCTAGAAGTAGAAGTCACTATGTAGCCTTTGAGACTGGCTTCTTCCACTCAGAGTAATGCTTTCAAGATTCATCTATGTTACTGTGTGTATCAGTAGCTTGTTCCTTTTTTGCTGCTGAACATTCCATTTTATGTACTAGTTTTCTAGTTTGGGGGATTAGAAGCTGAGCTGCTATAAACATTCATGTACAATTTTTGCAGGAACATAAGTTTCCAATTCTCTACAGCAAACGCCCATAAGTAGAATTGTTGGATTGTGTGATAAGTGTATGTTTAAACTTTGTAAGAAACTGCTTAGCTGTTTTCCAGAATAGTTGTGCCGTCTTGTATTCTCATCAGTAGTGATGACAGTTCCTGTTACCCACATCCTTATCCACACTTGGTACTTCTAATATTTTTACTTTAGCCATTCTAACAGGTGTCTAGTGATATCTCTTTGTAATTTAATTTGCATTTCCCTAATACCTAATGATGTTTAACACCTTTTCATGTGCTTAACTGCCATCTATCAATTCTCTTCAGGAAACTGTTCAAATTTTTGCCCATTTTTTAAATTGGCTGGTTTTTCTTCCTGTTGAACTTCTTTATATACTCTGGATACATAAACAACTTTGTCATATTATTAAACTCAAGTAAAGAGAGAGAAAGAAGAATGGAGTAAACAATCTAATACAATCAGTTGTTACTCTATAGCAATCTGCTTGCTGAGTACTTCTCTTGAGATTCAAACATACTACGTTGGCCACATTGGAACTAAATCTCCTGCCAACATAAGTCACAGACAACTTAAAGCTTGGGCTCCAAACAGCAGTCTCTTCCCACTCTTTATTCCCTCTATGTCTTGAACAATCCAATAAAGCAGAATACTGGCTTGGGTATTTGAAGAGTATTTGTTTTCAATTGTGATCTCCTAAATAGCAGGGACTCTGTCTATCTACTTCATTTTGGCTCTCTTTTTTCCCCACCTAGGACCTAGCCCTGTTATACATTCATTCAAGGAATATTTATTTAGTTCCTAGTATGTGCCAGGCACTGCAATCTGTGCTGAGAATACGATGATAAATAAAACAGAAGTTGTTTGTAGACTCATGGAGCTTAAAGAACAAAGCCTGGAATACAGTAGATGCCCAAGCCATGCTTATTTTTTTCATTCCCTTCCCCCTGGAGTTGATTACCTTTAAAAATTTAGCCTATCTATTTCCATATTGATTCTTTTAATTAAATCCTCTAATAATTATGCCACATTCCTACGAATAGTTTTCATATGCTCACACACATCTATTCTATTTTTTTGCCCTTGGATATTTCCTAGTCCTTCTGAAAGTCCTCTGTACTTTTCCAAACTGGACTAGTTTTTCTCTAAGACTGTGACATGGTTATTTCCCTATGATTTCCTTTCAACGCTCCCTATGTTATAGCCCAAGTTCTTAGAGATCAAGTTTTTTTTTTTTATTTTTAATTTACTCACTTTTTTTTTTGAGTGCATTCTCCAGTACCTTCTTCAAAAAGAATATGTATGAGGTTATTTTTAAATCCATGCATGTCCCAAAATGAATTATTCTATCCTCATGTTTGATTAATAGTTTAGCTAGATATAGAGTTCTAGATTAAAAATAAGTTTCTGTCCAAGTTTTTAATGCATATTTTCATCATAGTCTAGCCTCCGGTGTTATTGTTGAGAAGCCTGGTAACTTTCATATTCCTGATCTTTTGTACGGGCCTCTCTTTCTCTCCAGAAAAATATAGGATCTTTCCTTTAGCCACAGTGTTCCAAAATTTAACAACATAAAGTGACTTGGTGTGGGATTTTGTTCATTCTCTGTAACACAGTCCATGTCCTGTTTCATTCTGAAGACGTGTGCTTGAGTTTGGGGAAATATTCTTGTGATATTTTTTATAATCTCTCCTCTGGTTTAATTCTTTTCTCTTTTAGAAACTTCTATTAGCCTGATGTTGGACCTTTGGGGCTGATTCTCTAAATCTGTTATTTTTTCCTTACTGTTTTCTATTTCTTTGTATTTTTGTTCATTTGAGTTTCTGTGAGATGTCCTTGACTTTATCTTCTAGTCTTTCAAGGAAATTTTTTTATGTCATATTTTTAATTTTTAAGGGTCCTTCATTCTATCATCCTTGGCTTGTTTCATTGTTGTAAACCTCTAATTCCCCCGAGAAGTCTACTTAACTATGTTAAATGTTTTATTCCGGTTCCTGTATTGTAGCCATTTCTTCCAAGTCTCTTTTGCTTACTTGTTTGTTTTAGTCTTTTTCTTCATGTTTTAGGGTTTACTCAAATGTCTGGTTATCTCTGACTTTCCTTTCATGTTACCGAGTGAGGCACTAAGGCAAAGAGAGGCTGGGTAACTGTTCCCAAATCATAGAGATGAAAGAGACACGAATACAATGTATGATCCTGGATTGGCACATAGAACGGGGGGTGGGGGAGGGAATGGCTCTAAAAGACATTACTTCAATACTTATGAAAATTTAATGTGTGGGCTATAGATTTTACAACACATCACTACTACGTACAACATTAAAACATTATGTGACAAGAAGTCCTCATTCTTAGAAAGTACACAGTAGAGCTTCATTTCTTTAGCTCATAAATAGATGGGAGAGATGTAACTGGTTCTAAGCTCTGAGAGTCAATGCACGTTGGTTGAGAATCCAAACATCAAAAAAGTTAACACCTTCCCGAAGACTAGATAGATAGTAGGTAGTAGAGCTGGATTTAGAACCGGTTTTGTCTAACAGATTCTCTACTGCAATATACTCAAAGACCATGGCCAGCTAACTCCCGGGGATGTTTGTTTATCAGATCGATTTACAACCTTGACAGGTAACGGAGAGGAGTGAAGTTCAACATTAATTCAGTCCAGGTTAAATATGTGGAGGAGTTAGGAAACAGGGCCAAGAGAGAAAACAACTAAGGAATGAGAAAGTGCCCCAAGACAATTCACATGCTTGGCAGTATTCCTTTTGCACCAGTCCTCTTGGCTCCTGGCTTCCGGGAGATTTACAGGATTTCCATCTTCCTTCCCAGTTAAATATCTTCTGCTAATTCTGCAGCAAGCTCAGTGCCTGGGGCTCCTCACACTGCCACTGGACTCCCAAGGGCACAGGCCATGTCATGCATGCTCACGGGCTCAATTGTGTTCAATGATATTCATATTTTCCTATCCCCAAAGAGCTTCTCTTCTGCATCCCTGTTCTAAATAAAGTTCTGTTAATGAGACTCCCGGAACTGGATGTCTTGTCCCCAACCACAATTCAAAGTCATCATGGCTGGCATACCGTCCCATTCTCACCCTTCCAAGTAAGTAGGTCCTGAGCCATTTAATACTCATGATAATCCCCTACATTCTGTGTCTCCAGTCCAACAATTCTCTATCTCAATCATTTCACTTATTTTTTTTTTCCATTAGTACTGAATGATGCTCTGCCATTGTTTCACTGATGTATGTACTCTCCCCTTTTCTTTCTTCTCTTCCTGAATTCTGGATGGCTTCTTGTGTGTTGCCAGAATCTCACACATAGTGCTCTCTGCTTTTTCCAAAGCTGTAGAAGCTCACTCGTTGCACACAGGAGCAACTAGAAAGTTCAGGCAATCAATTCCCTCTCGGTAACCCTCCACCACTGGAGGACAGGCATCCTTGGGTAAGTGCCACAGCCTCCCTGTCCTCTGGTGGAACATTCTACACAGTTCCTCAGATGGTCCCCAGCAAGATTGAGCCCACAGGAGTAAGTAGTGCATTAACCACACTTTAATGGCTCTTCTCCCTTCTCGACCCCACTTTCTCATTTCCCTCACTTTTGTTTCCTGGGATCACATCCCAGTAAACTACCCACACCCAAGTCTTTATCTCTGGTTCTGCTTTCAGGGCCATCCAAACACAGATACCTCTTCCATTCTCAGATCCAGACACACCTGGTATTTCAGTTAAACAGAACAACTTTGGGTTTATTAACCTTTGGGTTTATTAGCTCCTTTTCATGTCTCTGTAACTTCTTCTCAGGCTGAAATGACTTCCATCCTGGTCTGTCTGGCCAAATCATTCATCCTTCAAGACTCACCTCAAATACCACCAAGTACCACTGCCTCTGAAAGACTCCCAGAAATCTCATCTCCCATCCTAATTTACTGATTGTACATTATATATATATATATATATATATATATTCATTACACATTTTATCTTATCATTTTATAAGTTTGTTTTTCCAACTAGGCTATTAGCTAGAGGGTCTGGCAGTTGCCTACTTATCTCCATATCCCCCACTGCGCCAAACAAATGTGTGTTAAATAAGTGAATTAACTGACTCATCCCAGGTATCTATAGAGTACTACACACTTGAGCCCGGATGAAGTTCAGAGTGGGCTGCAGAACATTTGGGGAAAGAATTGTCAAGAAGTGCCACACACTTCCACTCAATTTTCTTGCAAGAGAATTGTAAGGAAGATGAGAATCACCGTCTAGCACTCTGGAGTTTACACAGATATTTTACATACATTATCTCATTTCATGATCTTAACAACCCTGCAGAACAGGCGAGGAAATCACTATTATCTCCGTTTTATTGCTGAGAAAATTGGGGCCCAGAGAAGAGAAGTGACTTTCTCAAGATCACATAGCAGTAGAAGCTAGGACCCACGCCTCCTGGTCAAGCATGCATTCTACCACATACAATTAGGGTCAGGCCCACTGTGTCTTCCCTCTGCCTCAGAGCCATCCTCTGTGCTCTGCAGGCCACCTCCACTCTCTTGTCTGTCCTCTCCAGCCATTCCTTCCTGGCAGGCAAACTTACTCAGCAACTGGGCAAATCTTCCCCAAATGTTCTGCAGCCCACTCTGAACTTCATCCAGGGCTATGGTCCTGGACTGTCTTACTTTCCTATTCCCTGACCTCATTCCCAACTTTCTCGAGTAGCTGCTCGACACCCTTGTATGCTTGGAAACCTTCTACGATGGTTCTGAAGAAGGGGAACCTCACAGGTCCTCTGGCTCTCTGCTTTCACTCATCCCATGGGACTCTTGAATGTCACCGCAACTGGGAAGTTCCCCTTCCCTGACTTCCCAAACTGCATTAGGTCCCCCTAGCATGCTACTCTTTTCCTTCATAGCTGTTACCACAACTTCTGGTAATCATTTGTTAATTTCTTCCACTAGTGATAACAACTGAGTACTTCTTGTGCTAAGTGTCTATATTATTGCCCTTAATTCTCATAGTCCCATAGGGTGCAAGCACACATAATTAATCAGATAGGGAACACACTTCTTACCTACTAGTATATTGTTAACCCCTAATGTAGTGCCTGGTACAGGGACATAGGGGGTGTTAAATCTCTATTCGTTAAATGAATAAATTAACTCCCTTTGGCACCATATCATTGAAATTCACTGCTCTGAAGACACCCCTTCCCCCCAAATTCTCTAGTCATGTTGATTGACTTTGGGGGGGAAAGCCCATGTTAAAATCTGCTGTTTGTCTACTCATTCAACACATATCTGTTGAGTCCCTCCTGGGTGCCAGATACTTCCTAGGCGTGAGGGCCTATCCCCGGGTGAGAGCTCCATGTAAGTAAAGGTGAAGGTGGGGGCATAGTTCTACTTTGGGTCTCCTGGGAGGCCCAGAGGATGTGGGAGTCCAAGATGAGATTCAGATTGTGCTCCAACCCACCGGGGTGCTCCTGCTTCAGGTCAGATAGAACTGAGATAATGCAGTCAGCCCCAGTCCTAGGCCCACCTCAGCCCCATTGATGTTACCTTGGTGTTGGATTTGTGCAGTGAAAGGAGGCAACATGCCAACAGACCAGATCCTGGTGGGCTTATCTCTTTCTTCCTCCAGCCCCCATTGCTTTCCTGAGTCACTGTGCACCACAACTATTTCAAAGTGGAAGTTACGGCGGCCCCCGCCCCATGGCTTGATGTCAGATTGTCCAGTTCAGATGATGGAAACATTTGTCTGCCGTCCTTTTGCCTCCCGATCATTTCATTAGGCTTTTCTTTAGGATACGTTCCCTTTAAGCATCCTAACTGTTCACAGTGTGCTGAGAGAAATAATTTTTTCCAGGAGTCAGTGGGAGTGGGGACCGGACGGGGGTCAGTGTGTCCTCAGTGGCCTACTGTGATGGTGACCAGCAGACCATCTTGCCCACAAGTGGGCAGAGGCAAGAAAGCGTCCCCTGGGAGGGGGCGTGTGGGCCCATCATGCCTTTATGCTCCTCTGCAAGGTGGCCCCCAGCCTGTAAGTTTGAATGAAGAGTCCTGGCCTTTTTGAAAGCAGGATGTCAGCACTGATTATTAAAAATTGCTCTGGGTGCCTGCCTGTGATGTGGATGTTGAGATTTTCTTTGATTTTCCCTTCTTCTCCCCTCAAAGAGATCTCTCTCTCTCTCTCTTACTTTGCTGGATGTATGTGGCTAAAGAAATCTGTGCCAATTCTTCACTCCCCTTCTAGATTTGCCATTAGTCTAACTCAACACATGAAAGAGAGCTCAACATATGACCTCAACACCTCTTCTCCTAACAGCCCGGGGCATATCTGGGCAAAAGTTCTAGAAAGGCTAGGCAGTGCTTTCTTGTCACTGTGGCCTGTCCTTGGCCTTGAGAAGACTCTTCAGCAAAGCAACACCCAAACTCAGCCAGATCTTAAACCTGACCTCCAGCCCAGTTCCAACAATAGAATATCCAGGCAGCTTACAGAACCATGGGTCGTGCTTAGGACAGGCAATGCTTCCTTCAGTGGCTGAGCCACAACAAACCACCCAGGGCCTTGGTCTCGCCATGTGAAAATGAGGAACATCTCTCTCTAAATTTGGGGGTTCAGTAAGTCACATGGTCCAGCTGGGATCTTAGCATTATAACGTGTTAGCTGTGTGCCTGAGGGTGAATTATTCATTTTCTGGGAGGATACCTTTCCTTATGTGTACAAATACAGAGAATAAATACAGAGTCACTCAGAGGAGTAGAATAGTATTGTAGGCTCTTAACACAAGGTTAAATTAATCCTTATTACCTATCACTGGATGGTCCTTCTGCCCCCCTCGCCCCACCTCTGGGATCTAACTTGACATAAGACTGTTTCCTGGCACATATTTAGTGAACTGAAAGAAAATGAAGTTCCGATAATTTTTCTGAAACACTGACAGTGAATTCTCAATATTTTGTATCCTTTTGATGCTGACTTTTATACATGACTCAGTGCTTGGAACAATGTCCTATATGTATATATATTTGGCATTTAAAATGCATTTGCTGAATGGATAAATGGTTTAACAAAGATAGGTAGAGAGATTGGGGTGAAGTTATTATAGATGAATGAATCAAACAAAAACATGATGTTGTTTTCTCTGCCCCCACATTTGTTCATGTCCATGGAGTAGCCACGGACCAGAAACCTGGTACCTTCCCGTGTCTTCCCACTCATCTTCTGTGGTCAATTGATCAACACACCTGGTTCATTCTGCTTCCCAATTACCTCTTACAGTTGTCCTTTCCACTCCAAACCCTTGGCCATATCCCAGATCAGGCCAAGGCATCTCTTGCCATCTGCCATGGTCTCCCCATTAGACTGCTTACGTCACCCTTCGAAACTCACCTCCCACTACCTTGCTTAGAACCATTCAGTGGCTCCCCATTCTCTCTATAAAGTGGCCTCCAAACTTAGCTAATTATGAGAATCATTAGAGAGGAACTTTAAGGATCTCAAATCTCTGATGGTGGGTCCTGGGATCTATGTGCCTTACATGTTGCCTGGGAGACTTTGATGGTCAGCCAGATTTGGGGATCACAGGTTCTCAGGCTAAAAACCCAACTCCTCTGCATGGTATGGAAAACCCTCCATGGTCTACCTCCCCCTTCCTCTCCAGTATCACTCCATGCCTCTTTGCCCATTGAATGTTTATTAAAGTTCATTTACTTATTTTGAGAGACAGAGTGTGTGTGTGTGTGTGTGTGTGTGTGTGCATGCGCGCATGAGCAGGGGAGAGGCAGAGAAAGAGGGAGAGAGAATCCCAAGCAGGCTCTGCATTGTAAGCCCAGAGCCCAACACGGGTCTCGAACTCACGAACCATGAGATCATGACCTAAGCTGAAACCAAGAAGTCAAATGCTTGGGGCGCCTGGGTGGCTCCATTGGTTGAGCGTCCAACTTCAGCTCAGGTCATGATCTTACGGTCCATGAGTTTGAGCCCCACATCGGGCTCTGTACTGACAGCTCAGAGTCTGGACCCTGCTTCAGATTCTGTGTCTCCCTCTCTCTCCGACCCTCCCCCATTCATGCTCTGTCTCTGTCTCAAAAATAAATAGACATTAAAAAAATTTTTTTTTAAAAAGAAGTCAGATGCTTAACCAACGGAGACACCCAGGTGCCCCCTCCCCTTGAATTTTATGCTCCAGCAGTGCTGAAGGCTGACGGTTTTCACACGCAGTGTTAGGTCCAGCTCTGAGTATACTACCCACCCTCCCACAATGCCCTTCCCTGCCTGGCCCCCTGATGAATTCCTGTTTATTCTCCCAGCTCTGTCTCAGCTACCAGGGGGGTTAGGCAGCATGTTCCATTTATAAAAAGTTCAAATGGGCCAAACTAATCTATGCTTTAGAAGCCAGGAGACTGGCTACCCCTTGGGGCCAGGGAGAGAGAGAGGAGTGGACGTGAGCGGGCCTTCCGGGGTGCTGGTCGTGTTTCTTGATCTGAGTGCTGGTTCCACGGTTTCTTCCAATTTGTGAAAACCCATCAAACTGTACCACCTCAGCTCACATGACACTTCCTCCAGGAAGCCTTTGTGGATACCCTCCCTTCGAGCTTGTCCTGCACCCTTCCTGTGGTCACTCGGCCTGGTTCAACCTGCTTTTTTTGATGTTTGATGTCCGAACTACCGATCCTTTATTGACATATCTATCTCCCCAGCTAGACTGTGAGCTACTTGAGGACAAGATCCGAGTGTCCCCAGCACCTTCCCCATGCTCTCAGCCTGGGCCCAGCGAAGGGATATGGGCTAGATGAAGAAACAGATGGAGAGAAAAGGGGGAGGGTGTGTTTACTCCTTTTACTTTTCTTCCTATTGAGAATACACAATGCTTCTCTATCAATCTGCTTTTACCGAACCAGGCCAAGAAAGAGATCACTTACCTTTCCGAGTCTCACCCAGGAAAACCAGATCCTTCCGAGGAGGGGAAAGAGCAGAACTTCCTAAGACTGATCCAACCTAAGCAGTCCGCACCAGTAAAGAGGTGTCTGAAGCTTCCTCCTGTGCCAGAAAACAGTCACATTGGTCATCTCTCGTTGGGTTTCTTCTTGATTCTTAAGGAGAATGGCCAGTTATTCAGGGACCGGACTGCCCAGGCACAAACAACTCCCCAAACTCTCAAAAACATTTAGCTAGAAGAAAATGAAGCTTTTACATCTCAACCACAGCATAGGGACTCAATCCCACCCACCAAATTATAATCACTTTGCCTTAGCCCCTCACGTATTATGCCTACAAATTTCAACCACTTTAAGAGACAGTCAAGTAATAAAGAAGGACGGTCTCTTTATCAGGAGGAGCCTGCCTAGGAGCTTCTAGCACAGAAAACGGATTATCCTGCCAAAACTCTATTAGAGTACATAGTCGATAAATACTTACTAAGCAATTGACTGGTTCCTTGATGCATTAATTCATTTATTCAGCAAATGCATGCTAGGTACTTATTCTGGCAAGGCTCAAAGGCCAGGGATGAGTCAGACAGAGTCTCTGATCTCAAGAAACTTAAAACCCAGCGGAAGATTATAAAAAGCTGGCTATCATGCCAGGATGAATGAAATGGGTGCTTAAGATAAGCGGCAGGTGCTGTGATGTTCGGAGAGAGGGGTTGCCCAGCACAGAGGAAGCACTCAGTGTTGGTACGTGAAGTCAGATGGTTCCGGTGAACAGTGAACGAAGATGAAATGCTCACCCCCCCACCCCCCAGGCACAGTCTTCAAAGCAGCCCCTCCTGGCCCACTCCACATCTGTGCCTCCCTCTGCCGGCCAGACACCTGCCCCTGACGCTGTGCAGTGAACTCTGCCGTTGGTCAAGTGGGGGCCGAGAATCAGGTGTCCCTCCCTGCCCCCCAAGCATCCTCGGCTCTGCCTCTCTCCACTGAATTCGGGCCGAGCATTGATATTCCCGCACTGCTGACATATCACATCACTCTGCATAGCCAACATCTTACAGGCTCTGCTAATAACCCCCAGTGGATCTTAAGCAGGAGTCTCAGCCTGCAGGAAAATCGGTTCACATCTGAGCCCTGTCGCGACTAATCTTCTCCACCATTTATTAGATGAGGATCTTGTCAGTTCGGAAGCTCCGTTTGCTCTGCCTAGAAAATAGAAGAGAGAGAGAAAGAGAGACCAGAGGGCAAAAGATGAAGGAATGAGATATATAGCGGCGTCAAGAATTTTGTCAAGAGACACAGAAGTGCTCAGCGGTTGACAAGTTCCCTGTTGTACAAACAGAACAGCTCGAGGACTTAATACGTGAAAATCCCAGCGGGACCCTGCAATTTTTCACAATCATAACGTCTCAGACTTGTCAGTTGCGAGGTTCCCAAAGTGTTAGTCTGGTGGCAAGGTGGAGCCTTTGGAAGGTGGGACCTCATCCGCCTGAGGGCCGCTCTGGGTCAGGGGCGCAGGGGAGTGGCCCAGGAGACGGCGTGAGTGAAGCACCTGTGTGGCACTGCCTGTGGCAGGGGGAGGACTGAGGTCCTGGCTCTCTTATCACCGGAAACGGGGCCTGAATCGCTCTACGTGTGTGAATCTCAGTTTTCTCGTCTGCAAAATGGGAGTATTCATGCCTACTCCGACGAGATGTGCCGGGGACTTAAACACCAAGGAAATTCTCCAGAAAACAGAAACCAGGGCAAGGAGGGTTTAGATGGAGTGAATTTGCAGGCCAAAGACCACGGATGGAGAATAGGGTCAGGGCACACCTGCTTTGCTTGCTTTCTTCTCTTTTTGAGAGTTGAATGCTCCCCCTCTCTTTTTTTTTTTTAATTTTTTTTAATGTTTATTTATTTTTGAGACAGAGAGAGACACAGCATGAATGGGGGAGGGTCAGAGAGAGAGGGAGACACAGAATCTGAAACAGGCCCCGGGCTCCGAGCTGTCAGCACAGAGCCTGACGCGGGGCTCGAACTCACAGACTGTGAGATCATGACCCGAGCTTAAGTCGGACGCTCAACCGACTGAGCCACCCAGGCGCCCCGAATCCTCCCCCTCTCTTAAGACTTCCAGCTCTCTAAGATGATAATTAATTCTAATGGCTACTCAACAAGCACTTGCTCTGTGCCAAACTAGCTCTGTGTTAACCTCTTTACAGACGCTTCTTTCACGTAATGCTTACAACAGTCCTATGAGATAGGAGTTTTACAGGTAGAGAAGTAAGAGTCAGGGAGGGAAGTAATTTGCCCCCATTGGTCACACAGAGGCAGAGGCAGGATTTGAACCCAGAGCTAAGTCTTCCTCAGGGCTGACACTGGTTCTGAAAACAACCAACCGGGAGGACGGCTGACTCTGAACCAATGTGACTATCCTAGGCCATAAAGGAGAGCACCTTAAAGGGGCCTTGCCAGAGGAGGAGTGGAGAAAAACCAAAGCTTCAAGCTAACGGGGTCCAGTCCCTTTACTGATGATGCCATGGTGCCACGCTCCACTGACCGTGGGCCATAATAGTAATTATGACTCCAGCAGCCACATTTTTTGGTTTATTTATTTATTTTGATGTCTATTTTTGAAAGAGAGAGGCAGAGCGTGAGCAGGGGAGGGGCAGAGAGAGAGGGATAGGGAGACATAGAATCCTAAGCAGGCTCCAGGCTCCGAGCTGTCAGCACAGAGCCTTGACGCGGGGCTCGAACTCACAGACCGTGAGATCATGATCTGAGCCAAAGTCAGATGCTTAACCGACTGAGCCACCCAGGTGCCACCAACACTTTGTACTTTATTTATTTTTTATTTTTTTAAACTTACTCATATGAATATATTAAAAATTTTTTTTTAGTTTTTTAAAATGTGTATTTATTTTTGAGGGAGACAGAGACAGAATGAGAGTAGGTTAGGGGCAGAAAGAGAGGGAGACACAGAAGCAGGCTCCAGGCTCTGAGCTGTCAGCACAGAGCCCAATGCGGGGCTTGAACTGACAAACTGCGAGATCATGACCTGAGCTGAAGTTGGATGCTTAACCGACTGAGCCACCCAGGCGCCCCTTCAGCAGCCACGTTTATGAAGCAGATGCTCCCTATGCTCCATACTTAACCCGCATCTTATTTAACCCATTTGTCCTGCTATAAAACCTACCCCACCTGGCATATGGGGAAACAGATCAATGGAGATGAAAACTCCACTTTCCAAGTTCAACACTGTGAAGCCATGTGACCCTTCTTGTTTCTCCCTTCACTCGAGACTTGAGTCCATGAATTATGTAAACGTTGCCTGGGAGGCCCACCCAGTGCCTGTGTTAATGACCTCGGAGGGGTGCTGGTTTCTGGGAAGTCGTCGAGGGCAGCCTGCAGAGTACTTTGAACTTGCATGTGTCATTTCAAATTGCTTTGAGATGAGCTGAATTCAGATCCCTCCGCCTCATGTGGGGATAGCAGTGTGGGGAGAGGAATGGAAGAGAAGGAAAGAGAAGCGGTTTTCTCCCCCCTTGGAGGGGGCAGGAATCCATCGTGGCTGTGTAGACACAAAGGCTCCCACAACCTGCTTTCAGCTCAAAGAAGCATCCTTCCATCACGTCGAATTCACTAGGCAGCAGGTTCCGGAGATTCCATGTGGGGTTTGTTGTGAGCACCATCCTGCGGACTTCTCCAGCCAGGCTGCCAGAGGACAGCCCTCTCTTCTCCCTGGAGAGCCCTCCATCCAGGCCACTGCACCAACTTTATTTGGTTGCTTGCTTGGGCTCGGCCCTCAGTGTAGGCAAACAGGGCAGGAGCCGCTGAAATCGGGGAGGGGGACAGAAAGGAAAGGGAGGCCAAGGAAGCAAAACCAGAGGCCAAATGTAGATGTCTGGTCTGTGTGCCCAGACAGGGCCGGAGTCTGGGCCCCTGCCATGTATCCTCAAAGCCCAGGCTGGACATGATCGATCCCTGCCCCTGCCCACCAACTCCTAGTGGGAGAAAACCACTTACATTTCCTTCTCTTCCATTCTCCTCCACCACCCACACCACCCTCCCCCCCCAACTGCTGTTATCACTACACGAAGCAATTCCAGAGGGAGGAGTCTTTAATATAGTCAGAAATGGAATTGGCAGGCCTGGACCAAACGCCAGGCCTAGACAGAGCGGGATAAGAAGCTCAAGCCCAGATTCAAAGCTGGGAGGGTCCAGATGCTGAGAGCCTTTGTGTAAGGAGGTGGGGTTAGGAAGCAAGGCCAAGGCAGAGACCTTCCCCCAGAACGTCCTCCTGTGGAACGAGGGGCTAGGGAGTGTTGTGCGCTGAGGGGAAGCCAGCAGGTTCTCTCACAGCCTTCTCCTGCCCTGCGCCTCCGTCCTTAGCGGAGGTCCACTTGAGGCCATGGCCAAAGAGTCTCAGTTCCTTCTTCCTGGCACCGAAGGAGGAGCACACTCCCGTCCTCTTCATCCATTCTGCAGGACTGTCACAGAGAGGCTCCTTTTACAGGCCCAGGCCCACTGTGGCCTCTCAGATCCCCAGAGCCTGCTTGTGAGGCCACCCTAAACTGCGACCTGCCCCGAAAGGACATCTAGGGCCCTGCTTACATGGCCACTCACTAGTCACAGTACAGTATTTTAGATCTCGTGTTTCATCTGCCACCCATGCTCGATCAAACAGAGATCAAATAAGTTCTGAAGTGATGTGAAAACAAACAAACAAAAACAGAGACCCAGAGCACCCATGGCTGGTTATTTTCATCAAAACAAACAATCCTTGTTTACTGCTCACAGAACACAGCCAGGTCTCAAGCAACATGGCGAAGGTACTCTTCAGCCGCCTTCCCTCCCACACAACCTCAACACACAAACTCACCCTTGACAGCTTTCACTCTCTGCCTTCACCCTGGTCAGTGCCCAAAACCCACGCGCTGCTCCAGCTGCCAAAATGCTCCACCCCCACACGGCACGCCCACGTTCCAGATTTTTCCAAATCCCTACCCACCCCCACCAAAATTAACCCATGCTCCCCCCTCAACACACATTCTTGCAGACAAACTGTGACGTAAGGGAAAGAATGTTAACTGAGCAACTACTACGTTCCAGCCGTTATAATAAGCACTTTACAGACATTATATCATTAATCCTTACAACAATCCTTTGGGGCAGTTGTTGCTATCACCATTTTGTAAGTAAGAACCTGAAGTTCAGAGAGGTTAAATAACATGCCCAAGATTTCACAGAAAAAAGTACCAGTGCCAGTATCTCAAAGCTTTTTTTTTTTTACTTGGCTTCTCCAATGTTTAAAGGTTTTCCAACAATCATACTATGTTAAATGGAGCTGGCCTTATTTACTTTTGTATGCCCAAGAGCTGGCCTCGTGGCTGGCAAGGAACAGGTGTCAAATAAATGAATAGAGAGTGATGGATCGATAGATGGATGGATGGATGGATGGATGAATAAGAGAAATAGGTAAGTTGAAATGACCTTTGGTGACCATAAATTAAAGGGTTAGTCTTCTCAGATAACATCCTTACATATTTGTATTCTGGAGACAGCGCTGAAGCAACGGTCCCTATTTAGTTTGTGTCTTCCTTACCAGCTCTAGAAAAGCTGGAGCTTGTTCAGAGGAAAACACCAGGATTGAGAGGTGGTCTTAGTGACTTATCATGAGGAATAGGTATGGGGACTGCCAGAAAAGAGAATATTCTGCGTTCAAATATTTGAAGGCTGGGTAGAGGGTACACAGAAGAGGAAGAAGGCTTGCTCTGTGTTTCTGCAGGCCATTAGAACTAGGATCAATGGCAAAACCATGGTGGGGCTGATTTCTCATCAGCATATTCTATTCTGTGCATACACTCAACAAGTACTTTTTTGGGCATCTCCTATGAACGAGGCACAATAGAGACCATTTAAAGAAGAATATGTGGGGTGCCTGGATGGCTCAGTTGGTTTGGTTAAGTGTCCTTGATTTTGGCTCTTGATTTTGGCTCAGGTCATGATCCCAGGGTTGTGGGACTGAGCCCCACATTAGGCTCTACACTGAGCCTGGAGCCTACTTTAGATTCTCTCTCTCCCTCTGCCCCTCTCCCCCACTCATGCTCTCTCTTAGAAAAAATTAAAAATTAAAAAGAAGCACATATGTATAAATATGTGTATTCCCCCCCCCCTTTCTCAGATAAAAAAAATGCATTACATCTTCTTCCAACTTAATCTAACACTGGATCTTGGAGATAACAGCATAGCAGTATATGGAATTGTCCTTCGTGCCTTTTTTACAGCTGTATAATACTCCACTGTATGGATATACCATAGTTTATTCAATCATTTCCCTATTGATAGACATTTGGTTACTTTTCAGTCCTTTGCTCTCTAAACACTGATTCAACATACAGCCTTGAGTATCATCTTGTTATATCCTTGCCAATATGTCTTTGGGATAGAGTTTTAGTTTTCAAAAGTTTATTTATTTTGAGAGAGAGAGAGTGTGTGTGCGTGTGTGTGTGTGTGCACGCGCGCACAAGTGGGGGAGGGGCAGAGAGCGAGGGAGAGAGAGAATCCCAAGTCGGCTCCACACCATCCGCACAGAGCCCGATGTGGGGCTCAAACTCACGAACCGTGAGATCATGACCTGAGCCAAGGTCGGGTGCTTAACCAACTGAGCCATCCAGGCGCCCCTGGGATAGAATCTTAGAGGTGAGATCACTGGGTCGAAGGGTCAGTGCATATGTAATCTTGTGAGATACTTCCAAGTTCTCTTCCGCAGGGGTAGCTGCTCGGGACTTTCAATACCAGCCTCCTCTCCTCCCACTGCCTGGAAGTGTGGCCCAAAGGCTCGCCCCGGAATTGCCGGTATGTACGGACAAGTTGAAGAAAAGGGAGCATCACAGGGTCACATGATGGCAGGACAGGAAGGGCCCTGGGTACATCTAGAATGCAGGAGCCCTTATGAACCAACCCCCCACCCCCACCCCCAGCCAAGGCTGCCTGGAGCCGGTAGGACTTCATGATCTATCTCTGAGTTGGGAGCTGTTTCAAAACGATATTAGTACTTTGAACAAGTGTGGCCAACGAGAATGGGTAAGGCTGGTGGCTGTTACCAGATGTGCCTCTGCACGACCGAGGGGCGAGGGGAAAGGCCTTCAGCCTTTCTCTTCAGGGAGACCCTGCCATTCCTCTGAGCCAATGTGTCACACTCACAAAGCCAGTAAATTGGACAGCGGCTACTCAGGACAGCTTATTTATAGCGCCAACTACTCTATCCTCGCCCCTGTGAAAATTGAGCGAAGAGAACAGCCCAGCGGGATGGAACGTGTGGCCATCTGTGACTCTGTTTCCACAACAAATGCCTCCCAGCTGCGTGTTCCCATCAGCACCGCGCGGGCACTTGAGCCGATGGCAGGCAGGGTGCAGCTGGGGCAGGGCCCTTGGAATCCCAACCCTCTGTGACCTCATCCCTTCCAGGAACAGCCTGATGCCAGGACAGGCCCTGGAGGTCACCCTACGTGTTCCCGAGAGAATAGAGAACAGTTCCGGTTCCAGAGTCCGCAGTGTTTCGGGGTGCAGATGGCCTTGGGGCCCGCCCAGCAGGTACCCCTGACCCTGCCAGAGTCTAACAAGGCAAGGCTCCCTTGAAGGCCTGCAGAGCACAGGGGTTCAGCCGGGAACAGCAAACTCTCCCTCTGGCACAGAAGCATATAGGTGAGCTCCGACCGGAACAGAGTAAGTTCACTTCAAAATCTGCCTCCCGTGCGAAAAACTCAGAAGACCAATTTGATGCCCATGTTGTGTCACTGTTCTACTATTTCCAGGCCAGTGCTATCGTTTTTAAATCGTTAGGGTCATGCTCCATTGTAAAAAGACGAACTGTTCTGAGCGGTCAGGCCCTGTGCTCTGATGCGCCCGTCTGAACAGGCAGCCAGCGGCCTCTCCTTCCACCCAGGCACTTGCCATCAGTCTGGGAGCTGTGAAGAAAGGGGAGTCAACGGACCCCACCTTCCAGCAGGTTCTATTCTTCCTGCTGACTCCGGCCCATCACAAGGTTGCTTGGGGTGCTCTGCCCATCACCCAAGAGGAACCAACTCAGCAGGGAGGCTTTCGGCAGGTGCCTGACCAGAGAGGGTCTGAAGACACCGTCCCCGCACCCAGAGCGTGGCCAACAATCGTCGCTCCTCTGCCAAATGTGATCGCGGCTACAGCACAGGGAGGGAGGGGGGCATCTAAAACCCCTATTCCTTCAGGCGCAGGAGACTTTGGAGAAACAGACCTGCTTGAGGATTCGAATAGCTACGGTTGGGCTCAAAAGCCCAGCGGGCCACCTCTCTTCCTCTCAGGCCAGGCCACACGAACGGAGGAACGCAGCAGGACAGCGGAGTGGCTGAGCCCAGGAGACCGCCGGCCTGAGGCTCTTGGCCGGAGCTCCGCTGACCTGTCCGCGAGCCACACTGTCCTCCCTTGACGAGCAAACCCTCTCCTGACACCCAGCCCACTTGGCGTTTGCCCTCATCTCTAGTTCTCAAATTCCTGATTTTGTACCCAGGATCTTTATCTGCTTCTGGCTCCCGTGATTTGGCAAATTGCCAAAGCCCAGCCAGCTGGTCTTCTTAAGGGATGTCAGCTCAGCTGACAGAGTCCCCGCTCCAGCCCCTAGCAGTCAAGGACAGCATCGCCACCCCTACAGCTCAGCTCCCTCTGATGCCCGTTTCAAAAAGTCAGCAGTCAGCTTTCGGGTCCGTTGCCGAAGGGACCTGTGTACCGAGATGTTGGAACCCTGGGTCCCCACCCCACACACAGAGGGTGAGCACTGGACCCTGTGGAGGCCACGTCTGGAGAGATGGGCCTCCCAACGCAGCCTCCAGCCGTCCTGGACCTTCAGACCCCAAGAGACTCTAAGATCAGGGCTAATCTGGACGCCGAGTTCCACAGCGGAAAACTCATGACCCCTCTGTGCTTCTTCCTACCTCTGTGCGCCTCACACCTTCCTTCCAGGCGCCCCCCTCAGGGAGAAGCCACCCTCCAGCTCCGCCTGTGTCTCCCCCCATTCCTCAGTGGTTGTATTTCGGGGACTCAGAAACATCGAGGGCCAACCGGACCCAGGGAACCCGACCGGTTAGCCTCTGAGCGACTGGCCTGGCCCAGCTTCCGCTGGCTGTCCACAAGAGTAAATAAACTTCAGCCAGCTCTCTATTGTTACTGAAGATCAGTTACTCCCCTCAAGATCCAACCTGGCATCTTGGTCCCTAATTAAGCCTGTAGCAGCTGTCTGCTTGAAGAAAGGGCAGAAAGTAACGCAGAGCTGCTAAGACGGTCTAGAAGAGAGACGTCTTGTCAGGTGCCTCTGCCTTTTCTCTAGAGGCAACCCACCCAAAGCCCCCACCCGGACAGATACCTGAACTAGTTGTGAACACTTAGTCCCGGACACGCGGCACCCACTGCATGCCAGGCTCTGTTTTAAGCACCGAGGACGTGGAGTCACAGAGACATTGAGTAACTTTCTCAAGGTCATCCAGCTGGCGGGCTGCAGAGGCAGGGTTCAAATCCCAGGAGTTTCGCCCTAACCGCTAGGCAGAGTCTAATGGACAGCCCTTGGCATAGGATAGGTGCTTGGCAACTGTGCTGGGGTTAGAATTATTACCAACCATAGCCTCACCTGCCTTTTCACCATACAGCACGGGACCGTGATAAAGCGGTCATTTGGTAAATGGCCAGTTCTAGCCAAGTCAGGGATACAGAACTATACAAGGCAATTCCGGGCACTTGGAATTGGCTTTCCTGGACTTCATACGAGCTGTTTGTCTGGACATCTCTAACGGGTCATAATTTCTAATTGTGTTGAGGCACAAAGCTGAGTCAAGGGAACTACTCAGAAGTTCGTCGACGAGCACCGGTCCCTTGGTTAGTGAGTGAGCCGAGCCAGCTGCTAGGGACCTGCATCACATCACAGGTCTCTTACCCTCTATTTGCTGCTGTTCCCATAGAACCTCTCAGAAATGACAAAAACTCACGTGTCTCTATGAAAAAGGAATGCCACACGAGTGCCGACAGCTGGTGCCAACGATGGAAGCAAAGAGATTAAAAAAAAAAAAAAAAATCATTCGTTCTAGAGCGCCTGGGTGGCTCAGTGGGTTAGGAGGCCGACTCTTGATTTCAGCTCAGGTCACGAGCTCGTGGTTCCTGGGTTCGAGCCCCGCGTAGGGCCCTGCACTGACTTTGGGGAACCTGCTTGGGGTTCTCTCTCTCCCTCTCTCTCTGCCCCTCCCCTGCTTGTGTGTGTGCACTCTCTCTCCCTTTCTCAAAATAAAGAAACATTAAAAAAACCCACTCATTCCTCCAAATAGGAGCCGTAATCAACTTATGGAGGACACCAAGGTGGCAGCAACTCAGATCCAGGCCTTGAACAAGTCCAGGCTCCGAACAAGACCTACAAATAAGTGGTTAGTCGATCTCTACAAAGACCTGTCTAGAAAAGCTGAAAGGTAGCCCTGAAGTGAGAGAAAATGAAATAATTAAGCACAGTAATATTCTAGGAATGTCTTTGCAGGTTTGAGAATTTACCAAGATCGGGGGATGTAAGCTTCATGGGTGGAAAGGGTCCGCCCTACGTAACTGAGTTTGGTGGGAGTATGGAAGCAGGAATCCCTTTCTCTTGTTTTCCTGCAGAAAAGAAAGTAAATGGGAGCATCTGGGACCATGAGGGCCCCATAATGGGGCAACCTGGGCTAAAATTCTCCACACCTTCTCCCCGGGCATAGGCAAAGGGCAGCCTGACCCTTCTCCCTGGCCTGCCGCTTCCCCAAGGCAACCCAGGGACCAGCTCCAATATCTTCAAGTTTTCAAGTATAGTCCTTCAACACTCAGTCTCAATTTCCTCAACTCCCCGGCCTGCTGTGTCCTCTGCTGTCCCATCTTTGGTGTTTCTAGGGGCTTCATCAAAATAGAAGGGGAGCATCAGAACAGCTTCCACTGGAGGCTGAGATGGAACCTGCTGGGCAGCGAACGCCCTTGGCATTGGAGAGCAAAGTCATCACTGAAAACAAAGACAACCAGTGAGCTATTTTGTGCACAAACGGTCCCTTTGCCGTTCTCATCAAGCCAGAAACAAATATCCTGGAATCGTTGGCTAGCGGCCAAGTAAGTTAAATATCTAATTAAAAGTGAGCTGGAGCTGTTTTAAAATTGAACACTTCAAACATTTGCCAGTGCAAGCATGGTGAAATTGGGGGTTTTAACGGAGCAGCGGCAGCAAATAAAATATTTACAGGTCTCAGCAGAAATAAATGCAGAGGGGCTCATTTTTTTAGTGAAAATGCACATATGGTCATTTTTTTTTTTCCAGGAGTAGAATTTAGTGATTCATCACTTACGTATAACACTAAGGGCTGATCCCAACAAGTGTCCTCCTTAATGCCCACCACCCATTTACCCCACCCCCCCACCCAAGTTCCTTCCAGCAACCCTCAGTTTGTTCCCTGTATTTAAGAGTCTCTTGTGGTTTGCCTCCCTCTCTGTTTTTATCTTATTTTTATTTTTTCTTCCCTTCTCCTATGTCCATCTGTTTTGTTTCTTGAATTCCACATATGAGTGAAGCCGTATGATATTTGGCATTTTCTGATTGACGGTCATTACACAGCCACCCTGGTGGGTGCTTGACGCCTCTGAGTTAGAGAATGTGCCAGGAGCACAGATCGTAGGGTAGACACTATTTGTCAGGATATGGAAAAACACAGCCCAGTGTGTCTAAATGTGGTCATTCTTACTAGAGCAAGGAGAACGCTGTACATGCAACTCATGGGAATGCCTGAATCTCTTTTTAGTGTAAGTATATCCCAAAGGTCGCCCGGGACATACCTACGCTAAAATTTTATTTGTTGTTTATCTGAAATTCCCATTTAATGAGGCATCCAATATTTTCATTTGCTAAATCTGGCAACCCTAAATCCAAGATAAGCAAGTAATCCTCAAGTAATCCTCATGATCTGGAAAGTGGCTGGGGGACCAGCCAAAGAGCGGCTCAAATGTTAGAAGGATGTTCTATGAACACTTGGGCCACTGTTTACTTCATCTGTAGAATGAGGATAACGATACATTCCCGTGCAAAGCCATTATGGGAAGGATCACCAGTGAGGTCGTAAGGCACCTAACCACCACATTTTATGTTCTCAGTACACAGTAGGTGTCACTGATGCAGCCAGAGCCTGCGGCCAGTGAGCAGCACAAAGTAGGCTCTCAATATGGGCCAGTTCTTATCTGTAAAGGGAAGACAGCTGTCAGGTCAGAAGCGGCACCATTTATGAGTAACTGCTATATCCAAGTGCCATACATCATTTTATATAAGCCTTAGGATAACCCCGCAATAGGTATCATCCCCATCTTTCTCTGGCTACAGAAACTGAAGTTCGGGGAATTTAACTAGTTTACCGAATGTTACATGTCCTGTAGGAAGAAGCCCTGGGGTCCAAACTTGCTTAACCCCAAATGCTGTGCTCTTTTCACTGTATCGTCCTATCTGCCTCGCTGGATCCCGGGAAGGTATGATCTTGCTAGAGTAACAGATTACCCTGTTTGCCACCAAAGTAACCTCCTCGCCTGAAGAGCTTTTGTCTCCGATTATTGTGGGGCGGGGGGTGTTCCTTTGCCTGTGGGAACATGGCTGTGTTCTCGTGAACTCCGTAGAAGAATGGATTTTGAATTTTCGAACTCACTTTAACTGCTATGCCTGTTTTGTATTAAGTGACAGATGATGGTAAAATTTTAGAATGAGAAAATGCAAAATTCCTTGGGGCAGCTGGCAGGATGCTGGATGATAACTATGGATTCGTTACGTGTTTCTCTCATGTTCCATTCCATCCTTACCCCCACTCTGTTCTTTAATGGAACCAGGAAGGTCTGACGCTCCTTTCCCCTTACAGGCTTGACTGGCAAGACCAGAAGACACAAGGATGGGCTGGAAGGCGGCCATGCTGGAAAAAGAGATCTTTTGGAGAGCACGCTTAGAAGTCAGTATTGCTTTTAGTAACCCAGGGATCCTGCTAGGGGTCCCACCAGGAAGGAAGAATCCCTCCTTTTGAAGGCAACCATGATGCTGCAGAAGTGAAGGCATCAGGGAGACTTGGGGCAAGACATAGGAGCAAGTGTCATGGCAGCCATGCCCAGAATGGGAAGTCAAGGCACAAAGCCAACCCAGTCCACAGGAGGGGGACATTCTCATCAGCCATACTTAAGATAGTTCTCCCTCCACTAATGTGGTTAGTTGTGTAAAATGTAGAGACATGGCCCCAGTGACAGTCAAGTGTTTTCAGTGTATGCTTTCCCAGTCAGACTTTCCCTTCAACTTCTTTTATTTTGTTATTAATCAAGATGCCCCAGTACTTGGGGATTGCTTGCTAATTCCACTTAAATTTGTAGTGTAATTCTGGATCGGGTAGACAAAGAAGAACCTTCTTCCCATGCCCCTCACAACAGTAAGTACCTTGAAAACTACTTGAGTGGGGTGCCTGGGTGGTTCAGTTGGTTAAGCGTCCGACTTGGGCTCTGGTCATGATCTCCTGGTTCGTGAGTTCGAGCCCCACATTGGACTCTCTGCTGACAGCACAGATCCTGCTTTGGATTCTCCATCACTCTCTCCCTCTGCCCCTCCCCCACTTGCTCATTCGCTCTTTCTCTCTCTCAAAAATAGTAAACATTAAAAAAAAAAAAAAATGACCCAACTGATTCACTCAGCTCTTTACGTAGCTTCACGCTTCCCTCTTTTCTTTCTCTCCAGTCTCTTTCCCTTTCCTCTCCTTCTACTGTGTCAGCAAAACTTGTCTTTACTGGGGCAATCCCAGCCCATATGTCGATTATACATCCCTTCCCCAAGTCCTATGGGAGCTGGTTCTGGTCTCCTGTCCTTCCTAGCCTGTCTGAAGGCTGGCTGAGAAATCAGGAGGCGGCCTGGGACCCCTGCCCTGGGCTCACTCCTCAGGCCCAGCCCCTCTCCTGCACTCACGGGTCTGAACTGCTCGTGTGAACGCAGACTTTGTGTCTGAATGTCTGTGGAAAGCTGTTTACGCGTCTGCAGGCCCAAGGGGGCTCATTTGCAGAGCTCTTACCTAAGCAGGGCTGGCTCCAAGCCCCAGGGACCCCAAGAGGGCTGGCTAGGCCTCCCGGCAAGGGCGCAATTAGGGCACTGTGGAGAGCCATGGCTGTCCGTCAGCTCTCCGCTTCCAAAAACAAGCCTCTGACTTGAGACCAAGCCTCTCCGCTTGTTTGTATCAGCAGGTTCTCAAGTCTGAGATATCCCGGCGGAGCTAAAGCCTTCATGGCAGCTCTATATGCGTCATGTGTTTATGTGTGAGGCAGATCCTGAGGCGCCCGCTCGGACCGTGTCCCCGGGCCCAGATGCAGAGGGAGACACAAATCAGCCCTGTGCTGTCTGGACTGACCAGGCGCTCCTTTCTTTTACCCCAGTGGTTCTGTGTCTTCACACAAGGGTGTGTGAAGACAGCCGAGCTCCCTTCCGATCTGCTTTTTTTATCTGGTTTCGTTTTCAAGACATTCTGAAGCCTTAGCAGCAGTTTGGTAGGTGGTTGAGTAGACGGCTGTCCTTTTGCGGAGCCTAGAAGAAGGAATGATGGCTCTCATTCTGGTTTTCTGTCAGCATAATCGGTCTACTTCGTGTGGGATGAGAGGGAGAACATTCCAGTGAAGAACACTGCTTCGGGTCTTTACGTTGGAAGTGGTGGCCAGTAATGTTGATGAAGACTTATTACACATATCCCAGTTTTCTTCATAAATTCATGACGGCGGTGCTGCTGCTGACAGCAGTAGGGGTGGGGGTGATGGGGATGAGGCCGGAGGAAGAAGAGGAGGAGGAGGAAGAAAGGGAGGAGGGGCGGTAAACAGGAGGACTCATTTCCAACATTATTGTTCCTGGCTCCGAGACCTCCTCTTGGCCTACAACATCGCCCAAATGGCATCCCCTTCGACTTGGTGCTCCATTCACTCTGACTTTACCAGCACTCCGAAACACTGAGTTTTCGTGGACACCGGCGGGACCTGAAATGAACCGAATGGAGTCATTTCTCACAGAACTTCCCAGTATCAAGGTCTCTTGGAGACAGTTTGATCACCTGTGTGTGCCGTTACTTGTTAGCTCACCTCGGCAATCTTTAGGTGCGGAAAGAAATACCAGTGAGGAATACAGTGCTTTGAACCCAAGACCTGTTTGAGGAAAAGCATCTATTTTGGGTCAGACAGATGAGAGTTCAAACCCCAGGCTTTCATTTCCTAGTAATTTATACTTTTTTTATTACCTATTTTATTATGCATGTACGTACGTATTTATTTAAGTTTATTTCTTTATTTTGAGGGAGAGCAAAGAAAGTGAGCAGGGGAGGGGTAGAGAGAGAGGGAGAGAGAGAACATGTGAGCAGGGGAGAGGGGCAGGAGGGAGAGAGAAAGAATCGTAAGCGGGCTCCACACTCAGCATGGAGTCCGATGAGGGGCTTGATCCCACAACCCTGGGAACGTGACCTGAGCCCAAATCAAGAGTCAGATGCTCAACCGACCGAGCCACCCAGGTGGTAATTTATACTTTTAAGCTTGAATTCCTCTTCCATAAACGGACACCCACAGGGCCTGTCAGTTCTCAATACATGTCAGTATCTTTGATGCTCACCCCATTTCCAGGATGGGATCCAAGGCAAAATCCCAATGCTCAGTTGTCTGTCAACTTTCTGCTTCCCTTTATCCTAGACCTCAGCCAGAACCAGTGGGCAGTTCCTGTCCTAAACATTTTTCAGGAGCCACATGTTCATTTATTAAGAATCATCTTGATTCCTGTGACTTAGGATAACAAAGCTTCGGACGGCAAAACAACAGCTTTTAAAGAGAGAGGGAGAAGGTTTAAGCACTCAATTGGTTGTTTTTTTCAAATGCCACCCAACTGTTTTTTTCCACTGAATGGGCTGATATTCTGATTGACTTAACCATGTGAAATGATTCTATAACTTTTTTTTTTTTTTATATACTGTCAGGATGTTTTCCTTGATGTCTGGCCCAGGTTCTCTTTAATTATATCATTCCATTATTCCTGCTTATGCCGTCTGGTACTGAAATAAAACATCTAGATTCCACCACTTGGATTTGTACTTTTCAAATATTTATAAGCCATAGCCATGACTTCATACAGTCAATCCTATACATATTTAATTTTCCTTATAAACAAGTTGTTTTCTCCTTAAATCATTTATTTTTCTCTTGTGAAATCTTTCCAGAGTTGCTTTTGCCTTAAGATGAAGAGATGCCCCTAAGCGGATTGTTATCAAACAGCCTTTAAAAAGTAGTTGTTCTGGAACCTGGGGGTATGTATTAAAAGTACAGGTTCTCTGACCTCATCGCCAGTGATTCTGTTTCACAGTTCCTAGGGTATGGACCCCAGAATGCACATTCTAACAACCACACCCACACATGCACGATCCCCAGGTGATTGTGTTGGGAGTCCCCTATAGACCACCGTGGGTATGACAAAGTGAGTAACAAACCAGTAAGTTCTTCCTTCCCAATTTGCAATCACATTCGGGCCTATCTTCCTGAGGTTAGGTCAAGACCATCTTTTATTTTTTATTTTTTTAATGTTTATTTTTGAGACAGAGAGAGACATCTCATGAGCCTGGGAGGGGCAGAGAGAGAGAGGGAGACACAGAATCTGAAACAGGCTCCAGGGTCCAAGCCGTCAGCACAGAGCCCGACGCGAGGCTCGAACTCACAAACCGTGAGATGGTGACCGGAGCCAAAGTCAGACGCTTAACCAACTGAGCCACCCAGGCGCCCCTCGAGACCATCTTGATGAGAGTTTGAGTGTTCCCAAACCCATCAGTCAAATACTCACATTGTTTTGGTTTATGAGTACAGATGGCCAAGCATATCCATCAGAGAGATTTGGCCAGTTTAACTTCTAGAAAGCTCTTCCTTTTCACTGCTCTTCGGGTTCTAGGTCAGGGGGTGAGGGTTGTGGAGGGTCGATTTCACTGCCACCTGCACATTCCTAGAAATCTAGTGCTTTTGTATCCTGTAGGGTTACTGTTTCCTATCTCTGCTTTCATAAGTATATTACTCCCGTTAGTAATAATATTTCTTTGTATTTGTACGGCACATTGTGCTTCACAAAATATCCTAACTCCCATGATTTCATCTCATCTTCACCACAGCTTGGTGTGGTAAGTAGGCCAGGCATTACTGTTCTCATTTTCCAGATGAGGAAACGCTCAGAGAGAATAAGTCACTTGTCTAGGGATTTATAAAAAGGAAAGAAAAGACCCAGAGCTTAACATGAAGGATTTTTTTCACTACCTCTACCTTAAGATCACACTTTTCCATACTGTTATATTATCAAATCTATAGTCTTTGAATGTTGCTGATTAATAAATAATATGTTTCCTTCATTAAGGTATCCGCCCTTCAACATAGCTGTTTGGAAGGAACAGGACATGTTCAAGGAGGGTATTTTTAACTTACTGTTTACTCACTGTGTTGCTATTGCCCACAATTGTAGAATAGTTCATCATTCCTCTAAGTTTTATTTTGAAAGTTAAAAGGCAGTGGCAGTTTCTCATGTTGTAAAGAATACATTATTAGCCTCAAGGGTTCAGCCCACAGTGAATGATTTGCTATATAAACGCCATTATCGGAGAAGGAGGCAAGGGGGCCAGGATAAGGCCTAGGCCATGGGTGTAATTTTCCCAGGCTACTATCAGTCAATGGATCGTAATTACACGACATTCTGGGGTGGCATCACCCCACCCCGCTAAAGACCAATTTGTTTTGGGGCACCTGGGTGGCTCAGTCAGTTGAGCATCTGACTTCGGCTCAGGTCATGATCTCGTGGTCTGTGAGTTCGAGCCCCGCGTTGGGCTCTGTGCTGACAGCTCGGAGCCTGGAGCCTGCTTCGGATTCTGTGTCTCCCTCTCTCTCTGCCCTCTTCTGCTCACGTTCCGCCTCTCAAAAATAAATAAAGATTAAAAAAAAAAAGACCAATTTATTTTGGAGCTACTAGGGGTAGAGTCTATCAGAAACGTGGAATGCGTCAGAAAGTTTCCATTCAAAGCTGCTCGGCGGCAGGGGTAAAACCCAGCAGGGCCAGGATTAGAGGGAGGCGAGGAGGCCTCGTCATACCAGTGCCAGGTCAGCGTCTGTCTTTATTTAAATTTCTGACAGTCGGTCCTTCATTTTTTTTTTCATTAATTGTGATTTTTTTTAAAAGAAAAAATACCGTATTCATGCAGTAATTGCTCTCCTTGGTATTTATCCAGAGAAGTTGAAAATTTATGTCCCACAACAACCTGCACATAGAAGTTTATAGCAGCTTTATTCGTAACTGGCAAAAATCCAGAAGCAACCAAGATGTCCTTCGGGGGGCGAGCGCATAAACGAACCGTGGCTCATCCAGACAGTGGAATGTCACGCAGCACCAAAAAGGGAAGGGGCTGTCAAGCCATGAGAGGCCACGGAGGAAACTGAGATGCACATTACTGCATGAAAGAGGCCGATCTGAAGAGGCTGCATACTATGTGATGCCAATTATACGACATTCTGGAAAAGGCGATGCCATAGAGACAATAAAAAGATCAGTGGTGGAACACAGACGGGTTTTTAGGACAGTGAAGCTAGTCTGTGTGATACTGCAAGGGTGGATACGTGTCATTATACATTTGTGCAAAGCCGCAGGATGTAAGACCTCACGAATGATCCCTGACGTAAGCTATAGACTGAGAATGATCGTGACGCGTCGGGGCATTAGGATAGCATTCATTTTAATTACTGAGGCTTCTTTTTTTTTTTTTGCCCCTTCCCCTTAAATGTTGTGTCTACCCTCCTTGCCAGAGGCGTCCTGGGGTCTGTCCTCCAGTATCCCTGTGGCAGGCGATACGCAGACTCCCTCTGCAGGAGCTTAAACTGCCAATCCTCGAGGCGCCCCCCTGCTCCCCTCCCCTCCCCCACTCCCCCTGTGCTCCTGCCTCTACAGGTCCTCCTCTCTCCCCTCCAGCAGGTCTGGGCATTACTGTTCTTCTCTGCCAGCTCACTCTCTCCCCTGCACACTGTCTCACCTCTACATCCACACTCAAGTTGTGTGTTCTCGGCACTCTGCTCTGTCTACCTCTCCCCTGCCTTCCTCTCACAACTGGCTTATTTTTAATAGAAGACGTTTTTAAGTACCTGTCTGCTATGCATCTGTCGTCTGGGCAGGAAAACACAGGCTCATTTGTTGAATCATCAAGACAGCTCCCCCCCCCACCCCCCACCCCATGGAAAAAGGCTCCAAATCGTCTACAGATCTCTCGTCTGTTTCCTTCCCTCACAGTGTCCCCCAGACCCCATTAAGTGGTTGGTTGTAGAATTAGAATATGGGCTGTATTGTTCCATCTCTCGTGGCTTCCCACCCACCACGTGCGGGGCACACGCTCCAACCCAAAACCTCTGATGATTTCCACACATCCCTGTGCTGCTCTCATATGACAAACAGAGGCACTCACAGATGAAGTGACATCCATCAGTCCCATAACCAATCAGGGACAGAACAGAGATTTAAACCTAAGTGTTTTGACCCTCAGTCCCGTGTTCACTCCATTATTCCATGAACTCTCCCCTCGACAACCTCCAACCCCCCACACCCTCCTCCAGGAAATCACTGGATGGTTTGATCAATTAGCATGGGCCAACTGATGTTGTCAAACAGCAAACTTGTAGATTTAAAAAGGTCAAGAGATTCTTTAGGTCCCTGCAGACACATATGCAGCCGCCGATCGAAAACTCTCCCACTTTTTCCCCTCTAGTGTGAATTTATCCGGCAACTTTTTTCCAGCCCCTCTGCAGAGCCATTTACAAATTCCCGCTTGCAAGGCTGCTGAAGGATGAAATGTACCAATACGGTCTCTGCGACAGACTGCTGTGCGCTTTCAAAACACAGACACAACACCAGTGAGTATGTGTGTGTATTATATTTCTCAGCGGAACATCCTCAGAAGCCAGGGACATTAGTTTTCCACCCCAGCATGCAGGCTTTGTGGTCCTGGGAGCTTGTGGGAGGGCAAAGTCCTGCAGAGAGGCCATTGTTTTCCTTGCCTTTGCTGATAGCATGAGATCAGCTCAGTGATGATGGCAGATCTCCAAGACCAAGCAAAAGAACAACTGGGGGTACAGTAATGGGAAGCAGTAAATTGTTGAAGATAATATTTGTAATCTAACCAATAGAAGTCGTGCCTCTTCTGGGAAACTGAAGTACGAAATGCTTGAGTGCCTGATGGGTTCTGAGGCCTCGGTAAGTGTGTGGGGGTGGGTGCCAGGACCGAACCAATCATTGTGACCACAAGTCACCTCAATCCATATCTGAGATCCCCAGTGAGAATGACTGGAAAGATTCCACGGTATGGCAACGCTAAAGCAACTTGGATTAGGGAGGCGGGGAATGCCCACCCTCAGTGCTCTCCAGGGGTCATCCGTTACAACACAACCTGTTGTCAAATGCTGATACAGGCGCTTTACAGAAGTCATGCCAGATAATCCACACCACAACACGAATGGGGCAGGTGCTCATATGCCCCTGCTTTAAAGATGGAGAAGGCAAGATCCAGGGAAGTCAAGATCATGCATCAATTAAGAGTGGGGGGGGGGGGGGGGCAAAATCCAAACAGTTTTGTCTGACTCCAAAGCACATCCTCTTAACTATCCCCCTCTGTTGCCATCAAAGCTCTTGGGCACCAATTACACCAGGCATCCCTAAGCAGACGTCACCTGTCACTCATTAATTCATTCAACGCTCCACAACACCTAGTGAGTATCTACACTGTGCCAGGCCTTTTGCTGGGCACCGAGGCTTCCCTGATGAGAGAGCTGTGAACCATGCCTTCACGGAACTTGGAATCTGCTGGGTGACCGCCAGGGTTGCCACTTAAGTTGGGTAGTTTGGGTCCTGCACAAAGGCCCTTGGCCCAAGTAAAAACTAAAACTCAGCTCGCATTCCACTAGGCTCTGTGCCCACATCTTCTGTATCCTCCAGAAGAAGCAATTAGAGAATTTTTCCCAAAGCATAACGTGGGCTATGGGGAAGTCCCCACCTCCCCTACACTTTTCAGGCTAATGTCACCCTGAAAGATCGCCATGACAACCTGCAGTGTCCAGGGAACGTGAACCTGTACCAGAGCAGATTCTGGACAGTAAGAGGTCAAGAGCAAAATCAAGAAAGTTTGGTCCATTTGAGCTCAACCAATGAGGTCCACATCCACTTTCAGGGAATCTTGGCCAATCAACCATGATTCAAACTAATTCCCTCCCCCCTCCTGCCCCCTGCCAAGAAAAGTATGGGAATGAGTAAACCTTCTTGCAATTCCCAAAGATAGTAGCCCCCATCTCAGCCAAGGGCTGAGCCTTTGCTTTCCCCTGGACCTTCAGGCCTTCTCTCCAAAAATGTCATACCCCAGGGCAGCTGAAAGGAAGGCTTTCAGAGATACCGCACAGAACAAGTGAGGAGAAAAGTCAAGGTGACATCAAACCCAAAGTCCATTATCCCTGTGAACAGAAACAGAGACTAAAGGAAAAGTTCTTCGGGAAGAGGAATGAGTTTTCTGTGTGTGTAACTTTCAGATTATAATTGTATAATGGCTCATCTTTATGAAGCCTTCGTGTATGAGGCACATTGTGTAATTCTTATGAAAACCCTGGTATGATTCCTTTTTGATAGATGAGGGAGTTGATAAGCAGAGAAAGCAAATAATTTGGCCGAGATCGCATAGTTAGGAAGCCGCAGCGGTAGGAGATGGTAAATGAGGGTCCACTTGACTCAACAGTCACGTGATTAACTTGCCTTCCGGCTTTGAAAGGGATGTCCTCAGCTCTAAGATCAAGATAAAGGAGGTGTGATAAAAGGAATGTGGCTAATACGCAGTGAGGCAGGTGGAGAGAAGGGAAGGAAGAAAAGCAAAGGTAGCAGAGGGCGGGCCCTAATGACTCCTCTTGGGTGATAAAGAGGGACAGTTAGTACAACTCCCTATAAATGGAGTTTATGGGTATCCGCAACCAGAGGGGAAAATGTCCCAGCCGGGAAGAACCTTTGTGTTCTCACCCAGCCCCTCCTGTACAGCTGAGGAAACAGAAGCCCTGAGACAGCTAGTGGCTTCCCATGGGTCCCCGGGACGTTCTAGAAGCTGAGCCGTGGCCAAGCCCCGGCTCTCCTGGCTTTCAGGCCTAATAATTCCGCCACCCCTGTAATCGCTAAGATTAGTATCACCAGGGACCATGGTGCTGTAAACAGCTGTGGTCACCCACCGTCCAGTTATTTTAGCACATGGCACCCTGACACCCATCTTTGTGTGGCTTAAAGAAAACACTGCCCTGGTCATGCGAGCCTCAGAGGAATGGAAAATTCCAGGTCAGTGAACAACACCCCCTCTAGGTATCCTTCACCAGCCCTGCCTTCGGTGGCTCCCGGGCCCTCCTGTCCCACCAGCGGTTAATATTTCACTTGGGTGAGACTTTAGGGAACAAAGAACACGAAGCTGGCCTTGAGGGGCCAAAGGTAGGCGGCCAGTGGTGCCTGATGCGGCTCATAAATAAGAACAAATGTACTTTGGATAAGAACCGGCCGGCCTCCCGCAGAACAGCTGGGGAGCCTATTCATAGGAAAGCGTGTTATTTGTGTCTGCCCGGCATTTGAATTAGCCTCACCTAACTGCGCTGCCTTCCCGGCTGGTGTGAGTCACACTCCTCATTCACAAGCAAGGGGTGGCCAGGGGCAAAGGGGAATTGCTCCTTTGGGCCAGCTGAGGGAGACGCGGGGGGCCAGGACTGGCATTTCCAAGGACACGTCTTTCCCCCGGTGGCAAGGGCTGAGGATCAAGGGAACACATTTGTCCACCAGCCCGATTCTTCTCCGTGGGGGGGGCCGTACCTCCTCAGACCCTCCGTAATTGCCCCTTCGTCCAGGCTCCTGGGCAGACCCAGGAGTCAATCCCACTGGTGGCTTCGGCTGCCCGACGACATCCTGAGAGCACCATGAGAGGGCAGCTCCCAGATGAGGGAGCACCATGGGAGGGCTCCTCAGGTGCATTTTGAGAGCCCATCCAGCCACGGATGGCTTAGCTTCTCACGGGACCAGGCTGTGCCTGTATCTTTGCATCCCCACACGGCGGTTCATGGCTGGCACACAAACAAGGACTTCGTGTGCACTCACCACATTTCTTTGACAACTCGACCTTCTCCGTGCAACAGGGACTTCTCGACTCTGCGTTTCTGCAGGGCCTAGTGCCAGCTCTGACACAGGATGGGGACGTAATCAGTGTCGTTCACTTGACTCGTCCCATTTGAGGGAAGATCTTTGTAAATGATTCCACGTCACAACATAACGGACACAGACAAGGCCATCTGATGCATTCGAAACTTAACACGAATGGGCATACGACCCAGGCAGACGCTGTGGATGCGTGGACCTCCTCCAAGAAACTAGTGACCTGTTTAGAAATTATACTTTTTACCATTCTTCGTGAGCGCAGATGATCGCCGAACGGAAGACGTGGGATTTCAGCCGTCTTCCCAGGAGAGGGGATGGGCCTCCTGCTAAATCATCCCTCCTTTCTTTAACATTTGTGGGTGACGACGGTGTACCTACCGACCACTCAAGGAGCACAGACCCAGGAGGACCCTACATGGAGGGCTCCCGGTCTGATGCGGTGAGATCACATTCACAAAGAACTCATTACCCGGGGGTCGGCGCTGCTGTAGAAGGATGGTCTAAGGGCCCTAGGAGTGTTAAATCCCTCCCCAGGTCAGGATGGGAGGACGAAGGTAGGAAAGGCCATTTGAGGGATGGACAGATCCAGATGGACAGTAGAGTATCCTAGGCCAGAGGATATTAACAAAGGCATTGGAATTCAGCAGTACGCTGGGAATGTAACTACCATGTCAGGCCATTCACTTCTAATAAACTCAGCTGGTTTCAAGGACTCTTCCTGGAAATCGATGCCTGGATTCACTTCGCCTATCAGTCCCAGAGTCTAAACGTGGGTGAACGGGTTTCTGGGGAGCAGGGTAGAGCTCGTGTCTGGAACCCTGGACCCAGCACAACCAAAGACACCCTCAGGGGCCTGGACACGAGGCCGTGCCTGACCACATCCCCAGCCCTGACCGGCTAGGTGTGGACAGACCCTCTCTAGTTCCCCCTCGTGTGAGTAAGAACCTTATCAGAATAAAAGCTGTAAAAATGCCCAACTTTAACCTTATTAAAGTCACACTGCTCTGGTCTTGGCAACCCTCATAGGGTTTTACAATTCAGCCTCTACAGCTGGAGTCCTTGAATAGCCCAAGGTCTGTCAGGGTCCATGATGGGTGACTAATGTGATCACGATCGGAGCCAGCCCACCCACATTCTCACCCTCCCCCAGCCCAGCCCCCACCGGGCTCACCGTGGCCTCCCACAATGGCCTCCTGTTTTGTTACAAATGGATACTGAGAAATTTCCACTATCCTGGACCCCCGGAGGAACGTGTCAGTGCACCCCACAGCACTCACCCACTGACATGGTATTTTCCTCTGGATTAATGAAGCACAGTGGAATTTTTATCTGTCATTGTAATGATTAATATGTCAAATCAATACCACGGGAGAGGCAAACAAGAAAATGACACGAGAGCCAGCAGAGGAGGGGGGAAGAGGAAAAGTGGGACGGGAAGAGGGGACACAAAGCAGGAAAGGAAGTGGGAAGAAACAGAAGAAAAGGACAGAAAATGGGGGCTGTGTTGGATCAACCCAACAGGTCAAAGCACACTGAGGGGTCTTCTCCTGCCCCCTGGGCCACATTAGGGAGAAGCTGGATGAGTCAGTCCCTAAGGTGAGGTCTTCTGGAAGCAGTTATTAGCAAAAGGTTCTGCTTATGTTCTGGGGGTTCCGGACCCTTGCAGATTGGAGGCAAGAGACGAGCTTTCTCCAGAGAAAAAACGTGCACAAAGAGAAATTTGGCAAACAGTGTCAGGGAGTTCACTAAGCCCCTAGACCTTCATAAAAAAAAAAAAAAAAATGACCCTGTGTTCAGATGACGACATGTCAGCAGCTGGGACTGTGTCACTTCTATCAGCCCCCCTCTGCAACGGGAGGCCTTCCAGAAACAGCTTCGGGGAGATGACCATTAATGGCAGCAGCCATGTGCACCCCTCTGCTGAGCCTGTCTTGCCCTAAAAGAATGCAATCCTCTCAGCCCACCCTTAGGCCCAGTGCAGCTTCCCAGGGGCCTAGACTTGTGGGGTCCCCTCGCCCACTCCAGGGCATCCGGTCACCTCTGTAGGAAGTGCTGTCCACTCTGTGCGCGGACATCCTCTGAGTCCTCTAGACCAGCACACAGATGGACCGAGGGATGGTGGCCAAACCACCAATGGGGAAAACATTTGCAACACAAATGAGTCCTCCAGAGCCAAGTTTCCCCCTCTCCTGGTGAGTATTTGTATCAGGTCGTAGCATAATGATTTCATATTCTGTAGAATCGAAATCTGGCTTTATGTAAACGTCACTGCCTTTACTGGAATCATCTGTCAGTTTCAACAAGGCTAGACATTTTCTTTCCTGTTTCTTGATCTACATCTGTCAACAGTACTATGGGCCAGAGTGATTCAGGGTTATAGGCTCCCATGCAGGGTCCTGTGGACCATCACGTATTGTTGTTCTTTCCCTAAAAGCAGAGGGGGGAAATCAGGGTCTATACGCCCTACAAAAGTTAAACTACCTCTGTAATTGGAAAATAGTTCCAAGTTGAACAGTAAACGCTGCTTTGCACACTCAGCAGATCAAGGAATTAGCGAATTCACAGATTTTATTTCCGATTACACTTTTTAACGTTTTATGTTGAGATAACTATAAATTCAAAGAAAGTCGCAAAACATACACATATGCTAGGATCACAGTAGCCAAAAGGTAGACACAACCCAAAACTCTATTGATGAATGATTGGAGAAACGAAATGTAGCACATGCGTACAATAGAATATGGCCCAGCCTTCAAAAGGAGGGAAATTCTGATAAATACTACAACATGGATGAGCCTTGAAGACATTAGGCGAAGTGAACAAGCCAAACACAAAAGAAGAAATGTCGTACGACACTATTTACACGAGGGACCTAGACTGGGCAACTCATAGAGACATACGGTAGAAGGATGGTTGTCACTGGCTCTGGCACTGGGCGTGTGGGGAGTTACTGTTTGATGGACATGGAATTTCAGTATGAAAAGATCTGGAAATGGATCTGGGGGTGGTTGGACAACGACGTGAATGCATTTAATGCCACGGCACCACGTAACTACATAAAAGTAGTCTGAAGTATAAATTTTGTTACCTGTGTTTTACCCCCGCTCTCGCCAAATGTACAAGGAAGTCCCACGGACCCTTAACCCAGCCTTTGCAATGGTAACGCCCGTATGGCTATAGCACAAGACCAAAAGCAGGAAATGGACCCTGGTGCAATCCAGAGTGAATTCAGACTTAGACTTTACCAGTTTTACAAGCACTCGTCTATGTGTGTGTGTGTGTGTGTGTGTGTGTGTGTGTGTGCAGTTCTGTGCAATTTTCTCTCCTGCATAGCCACTGCTGTGTTCAGAGTCCTTCACTGTCCACAGGGCTCCTTTGTGCTACCCCTTTAGAGCCACAGCTGCTCTCTTCCCACCAACCTCTAACTCCTGGCGACCACAAGACTACTCTTCATCTCCATAATTTTTTCATTTCAATAATGTTACATAAGTGAAATCATATGGTATGTGACCTTTTGAGATTCTTTTTTCTTTCTGCTCAGCATAATTGCCTTGAGACTCATCCAGCTGGGTGCCCGTATCTATAGTTAGTTCCTTTTATTATTGACTAGTATCCCATGATATGGATGCAGTTATGATTGTATTATTGTATGTAATAGTAACTGATAATTCTTCAATTCCTTGTCCACATTAAGACCACTGGTAAGTAGTCTTGACCCCAACATGGCCTCTATAGGAACTGCCATATCAGGGGCTCACTAGGGTGTCCGAAGTGTCCACCCACATAAGGGTCTTGAGACCACAGACTGTGTTTCCTTAAGGAAAGAGGTCTTATGGGGCAAGCTCTTTGGCCTGCTGTCCTTCACCCGTGGGGACCCAAGTGGACAGGCAAGATGATACAATGGGATCACCACCTGTCAACAGAATCAGCACAGTCTCCAGACCCCTCCTTTCCCACTTTAAGTGCTGAGAATGCCTGGGTGCATTGTGGAACGGGCAGCTGGGGCTCCTTTAAAAAGGAAGGTAAGCCAGTGTTCAAAAAATATATATGTATATGATGTTTCCAATTCTCGGAAGGGAGCTTTTATATTTCTGCCACCCTCCGTAGCCTTTGGCTGTTTCCTTGACTGTCCATCCCAATATGACATAAACTCCCAGCCCTTGTGCCTGGCCCAGAGCCCGGCACCCACTGGCACCCCATGAACATTATGGCAGGTGGTGGTGGTATTGAAGCAGGGGGCCGAGTCAAGGAGGGATTGCAGAAGATCACCAAATCCCGTGAGCAACATGTCATTTCTTTTGATTTCAAAAACCTGCCACCTTGGCTCTTTGACAACAGGTGGGAGTCGGGGAGAAACACTAAAACAGTCCCTTTCTTTTTCCTCCTCACTTGTGGCTCTGACTGTCCTGGCCCCTCCTCCCTCCACACCCACCGTCTGCCTCCCAGACTCTGGGACAGAACTCTGTGTTCTGGAGAGGGTGGGGTGTCTTACCTCGGAGCAAGTGGCCGTGGCCAAGGAGGTGAAAAAGGCACGCTGAGTGGGGGAGAGGCAGTTCAGGGGGGCTCTTCAGGCACAGGCATGAAGGAGCAGAACTAAAGTTGCCTAGAAAAACAAACAGGACACAGGTAACTTGCAGCCTTGCCCTCCATTTTTCCCGTCCCCATGTCCACACCTTCACTTCCCAGCCTTCGATTCCTTCCATGGGCAACCTAAGAGTTCACACCTCTAGATAACTGATGGGGGCAAAGATAGTCATGCCCCAACATACCTAAAACTGCCTTGAGGCCCCAGATCCCCGGACAGTTCCCAGCTGCTTGGCTCCCGCCACACAGAAGAATAAGGGGAAGGTGGCTGGAACTAACCTAGGGAGGACACAATCGCCGACATGGGCTCTTTGAAAAGAACAAAGGTGGTTTAAACCCAAGGGGTTGGCCCACCTTCAAGATCCCGAAGGTGACCGCTCATAGAGGGGCAAGGCACGCCAGCTTCCGTGAGAGTCGTTCCACAGCTCAACAAAGGGTCGGTGAAGAGCTGACAGCCGCATCTCTATGGAACCGTTAAGATTCCTCTAGCCCTGGCGATGGGGTTGAGGCCCTTCTCTGATGCCAGGAAAGACTCCCTATCCCTCAAAGCTTTGGAGATTTGGAGATCCCCGTGTCTTCATAAGCAGAGTTGCTGTGCCTTCTATCTAGGATTTGGTTTACCTGGGAAACTCCATGTCACAAACTCAGCATTTCTTCAATAAACTCCATATTCATGGACCATTATCTGGTGGCTACAAATAGCCCAGACTCCTGGTCTTTGTTCCTTAAGGTGGAAGATAGCGCCCACGCATATAAATCACCAAGTGCTAAGACCCTCTACTGAGATCATAGGGTTAATGTAGGCTCCAGTACATCCAAATGTTGGCTGGAAGGCGGGAGTCAGCAGGATTTCACCTGCATGGTCAATTTTTACCTAGAAGAGGGCTATGCCTGCATTAATTTGTGACTAATGGAATGTAAATACGAACTCACTAAGTGATGGATTGTAACATGAGGAGTGGTGAGTTATTCAAGAATCTGAGACACAAAGCTCATGAGAGGTCTATATTTCTTTTTTTTTAATTTTTAAAAAATTTGTTTAACATTTATTTATGTTTGAGAGACAGAGTGTGAGCGGGGGAGGGGCAGAGAGAGAGGGAGACACAGAATCCGAAGCAGGCTCCAGGCTCCGAGCTGTCAGCACAGAGCCCGACGCGGGGCTCGAACGCACAAGCGGTTGAGCTGAGGCTCAACCGACTGAGCCACCCAGGCACCCCGAGAGGTCTATATTTCTAAGCACCGACAACTCCTTCCTAACAGGATGACCAGAGAAGAGTTGATTCCTGCCACATTGAAAGTGTTCTTATGTCCACACCTGCTCCCCAGTGGATGATACGATTCTTTCTCATCCTTCAGAGGGGCAAAGATTCAACCTGACCCTTGCACATGGCTTCTGGGGCCAGCCCCCCCTGAGCCAGATCCCACTACTATTCTCACCCACACAGAGGGGAGGGCCGAGTGGAGACTCGGAGGCAAGAAAGAGCATGGCGTCTCTACAGGCTGGAGGAAGGCCAGGGTGAGCACCGCAGTAAGTGCTGGGCACGACAGCACAGGATAAGGTTGTAGAGTCAGTGACAACCCACCTGTGCAGAACTTAGGAGCCACAGGGAGAGGTCTGCTCTTTTTCCCAAAGTCCAGAGCAGGGAAGAGAGTTTGCAAATTGCTTATATTGGTTTAAGCAAAGATCTCTTCCTGATTCAAGCCACATTGCAGGTGAGTGTTTGCTGAGCCTGACTCTTCTGAGCTAAGCCCTTGGCCAAGAAGGGAAACTTCCAAGGATGGGACAGTGACATAAGCAGGCAAGCCACGTCGCAATAGGGCTTGTGCTACAGGAGGAGAAGGGAACACAGGCTGAGGGGTCCTCTGGACAGCTTCCGCCCTGCTGGTGGCTCTGAAGAGGCTCCCATCCGCCTCACCCCTCCTCTGGCCTGCCTCTTCACCACCCCTGCCACCTTTCCCCTTAAGCAGCCCCACCCTGCCCGGGAACGTGGAGTTCTCTGCTGTGGGACTCCGGGAAGGCCCCGGACTGCAAGGTTGTGCAGACAGGTGGCAGGTGTGACGGCAGGAGAGCGGGAGGGAGGTCGAAGATGGAAAGTGAGGGGGAGAAGGCGGACTGCTCCAGAGTTTCCCCCTTACATATTCTGGCCCTTACCTGCGACAAAAAGCAAAAGGACCAAGTTTGGCAAATGAATGAAATCCAATCCTGCCTGTTGGATTTGGTCAGGCCCGTGATCCCACGTGACTTGTGCTTGCCCCCCCCCCCCAACCCCCTCCTTCAGCACCACCATCAGCAGCATCCAGGCAGAAAGCGCCTACTGTGTGCCAGGAGGCCACTCCGACTACGAGGATAGTAGATGGCTTCCAGGACTGGGGGTTCCCAGGACCTGGGTCTCTCATTGCTATAGCCAGGATGATCCCAGGTAAGCCACTTAGAACTCCCACTATCCCAGGAGGGGCTGACCCTCCAGTAGAATCCAGTCAACAAAATAAGGAGCAGCGCAGGCTTGTGGGTAGGGGTAGCAGGGAGGAGTAAAGAGATTCCCTCCTCCGAACTGGAAACACATCCTTGGCACTTGGCTCAGTTCTTGAAAGGCCCGGGTGCCTGTTTGCGCGGTGGCCGCCCCCAGGCCGGGCCTAAGCCCTGAGGATGGGCGGGCGGGCAGGAGCTGGGACGGCTGTCTCTTGTTTGCTAAGGTTGCTTTCATTAGATCAAGCTGCGGGAGCTCGTCCACTGGCTCTGTAGGCGCGGGTCAGCTAAGGACAGGCCGATTAGCTTGCCCCTCTGGGCCTTTCTCTTCGTGACACCGCCTCTGGCCCAGAACAAAGGCCCCTCACTTTGCTCAGCCGCGGGTGTTGAACGCGAGCGTGCTGCCACCTGCTGGCCGCAGGAGCTGTTTTCAGGTGGTGAGGGGTGGGCGGGGCCTCGGGACCCATAGTGACGGGTGAGCCCCCCCCCCCCCCCCCCCCCCGAACCGCCCCAGCACAGGCCCCCAGAGCCCCCTGGGCCAGACCTCTAGTGGGGAGCAGGTGGGGACCCCCCTCAAAGGCCCACCTGGAAGAGCACCAGAAGTTTCCAGGGCCTGCCCTTGATGCCACGTGTGTTCCTCAAATGCCCAGCTAGCAGGAGGACCCTTTTAGCTCTAATGCAATCCTCTGGGCCCCAGTGCTGGGCTGGAACCGACTGATGAGAGCCGATTATTACATATTCAGGGCTCTTACAAGCTGCAGTGACAGCTTCAGATCGGTCACGGTGGGAGCATTTTCACCACGGACATTTGGCAAATGTTACAAATTAGAGGTCTCTCCATCCCACCGCTCCCCGCGGAAAGCCCCTCTCTAACTCCAAATAACGGTAACCCGGGAAGGGGAAGGTAGCCTGCGAGCAGGGATTTTCTCAGACAAACCACGAAGGATGGAATCGATGTCACCGAGAAGAGATACATTCCTGGAAAAGGGAACTTGTGGGGAAGAAATTTTTTTAACCCCCCTAGAACAGCCGATACCCCAGGTCAAGGGCCCTGCATCAGAAACAGCTGGGTTCCAGCGACAGCTCTTGGGCTCGCTAAACTGTGTGACCACGAGCCTCACATCTCAATGCCCAGTTTCCCTGTCTGCAGGTGTGGTTAATAGTAACATCTGTCTCCAATGGAATCGTCAGGTGATGCATTTAAATCTTAGAGCGTTGCCCGGCACAGAGGAAGCGCTCCATCTATGTTAACTGTGACCGTTATTGATTAGAACCCCACAACCTCAGCAGGGAGGGAGCTGATCTTCCTATCTTCCTCCTAAGACCAGTTTCACCTTTAGGTGCCCTTCCCAGGGCTGGGAGGCGGGGATTGGCTCCTCTGTCCTCCCCAGCATCTACACTTTGACCTGAGCTTCCTTTGGGCTCCTCACGTGTGCCTGTCCCCTGCGATCAGTACAACGAACAAAGTATCCCCTAGAACACAGAGAGTCATACGGTGGCTCCCTGAATGCACAAGCGTTAAGGATGTCAGCGGTAGACACCCGCAGAAGCCAAAGGTGTTCTGGAGAGGAGTTCCTGGCCGGCTTAAGGTGTCCAGTAGGTGGATGATCCCCATACCCGAATATGGGGATTAAGAGGTACAAACTTCCAGTTACAAAATAAATAAGTCGGACGCACGCACAAAAGATATCCACTATGTAAGTACAGAAAAGGCAGGACTCAAATCTGATTGTAACTACAAGACCTAAATCCTCTTAAAGTCGTATTGCCTTCTAACCAGCAGGAAAACTATTTCCCAAGCGTCTGACACTTCTGATTCCAAATTGACTAACCAGATGAAGCCATGTGATGCATGACTGACGGATTATTAGATCTAAGAGAGTTAGAGAGCGTCTTTGTTCAGAGTGGGGGTAGGAGGCATGCGTCTGGCTGAAAATTAGGGGCACTGTTGGTAAAACAGCGGAGGGAGAGCCCACAGTCACTGCCACTGCAGTCGCCTTCCTGAAGCTGTTCGCTTCTTGACCTCCAGGCACTTCGGGCTGACCCTCCACGCCCCCGGGATGATCTGTCACGTGAGTCCAGGCTGGGCAGGTGGCTGGATTTCCCCTGCAGCATTCTCTCTGCCTCAGTGTGACTTTGACCCCCACATCCCATCAGGCACAGGGTCCCACTCCTTGCCTCTACGGCACCTTTCCACAGTCTCCCTCCTTTCCAACCCTGGTCTCCTCACTGCAGCTCAGACGGCCACACCCACCGATCCGGGCTATCAAAATAATCCCCTCGTTGTTCCTTCTGCCCCCATCTGGCTCCCCTTTCAGTCCATTCCGCTGGCAGATTCCTCTCCCGGGTACAAGTCTCACCAAGACACATCCCTGCTCAAGAATGCCCATGATGTCCTATGTCCCGTCCCAAAGTCCAAATTCCTTGGAGTTCTGCAAACTTTCTATGAATCGGCCTTTGCCTGGGTGTCTAAGCTCATCTCCCTCGTATGCTTGAAGCTCCAGCAAGACAGGGCTGTGTGCTACTCCTGAGTAGGACTTGTGCTCCTCGGCCACTGTGTTTACTCGCGCACTTGCATCTGTTGGCATGCTCTTCTGGCCTCAGGCGGTCCCCGTCCTGCCCCTCTTGTAGATCTCAGGTCAGAGTCTTCCTCCTCCAGGAAGCCTGACCCCAGCTGGGACTGCTCTTATCACCCCCCACCCCCACCACTCCTCAAGTGTTGTCACAGTGCTGTGTGCTTCCGTTGGGCTTGGACACAAGCACCTGCTAGGATGTCACCTTCCGCGGGGTTGGGGCCGTGCTTGATTTGCTCATCTTGGTTCCCCCGACAGCGACTAGCATTAGCACCTGCTATGGCAGCGACACTGATGTTTGTAGACTGACTTGCAGAGTTGAGCTAGTGTCCCACGGGAGCCAGGTGTGAATTTGAACAGCTCACGGGATGATCTGTGAGCCTTCAGCAAGTCAGAAAGCCAAGTAACCGTTGACCCCCACCCTGGGAGCAAACATTTGGGCTCCGCTGTAATATACAAATGTAGGTCCAGAGCTTCCATGAAGGAGGAGCCCCTTCTGCCCTACTGGGCTTGTGTTTGTGGGGTGATACACGGGACTGGTAAGGATAGAGGCCAGGCCCCTTTCCTTTCTTTGTTAAAGCTCAAAGTGTGAGTAGCCATGAAAACCAAAGCCTTTGGGTGGGTGGGGGGAGGGTGTTTAAAGGAAACTTTAAATTATCTAGACAAACCATCCATCGTTCGGCTGAGGAACCTCAGTCCCAGACAAGCAAGGGGAGGGGGGGACGGTCTGCCCAAGGTCACATGGCCAGAGTGGAGGGTGGCACGGAGACTGTCCTGACTCCCAGCCTGCTGTTTTCCTGCCCCGCCCTGCGAGCGGCGCGGGTTAAACACACCATCCCTCCTAAGCTCACATCGCGTTTGGGGAAACATGAGGGTCATGGAGGTTACACGTAGATTTGTGTGTTTGCTTTAAGCTTGCCATCTTGAAATGACTTTATGTTTATACAGCCAAACAGGGAAAGACCTGCATTCAATTTTCAAAGTTTAAATTCTAGACGTCATCCCAGCAGTTATTTTGATTGTCCCCGTCTCTGTTCGTTGTCACCTTTTTCCCTTGGGGAAGTATCAACATGCCTCTTCCGATCTTGTGCTGGGGCTGAGATGTCTCACTGGGATCACCCACTCTCCCTCCAGTGTGGAACCGGCCAGGTTTTATTGCAATAGATAAGACTTCAGACCTCGGGCTACTGAAAGGCCCTTTGTTTGTGGATTACAAGGGGGTCACTCAGTTTATCTCCTTCATTATGCGACCCTGCTTTTTTTTTTTTTTTTTTTTTTTTTTGAGTGGCAAGGTTAAGGTCCCGGGGCAAAATGTTGATGGAAAGGAACATTAAGCACCAAGTTGTACTGTGTTTGTGTTCATTCCCACCCATTTAACCTCCCTGAGCTGGTGAAGGTTACAACGACAGTCCAATTCTCTAGTGACTCACTCCAGGAAAAGGACATGTGACAAGAACCTGGCTCTCATGGGACTGCTTGCCAGCGGTGCCATGACAGAGATGGCATTGTTCGGGGAAGATTCAGGAAGTCAAACATCCGGAGACAAGCATGCATGGTCAACTCACCCCACAGGCTGCAAGAGAACATTTTTTCCCCACTGATCAATCTGTGTATTTACCCCTGCAAGGGCAGTCGGAGGACTTCTGGAATATTTACTCCCCTTCAGTCTCAAATTCGGCCTTCTCTACAGGCCAGGAGGGGAAGGGACCAGCATTCCTGAGACCCGCTAAGTACTGGGTGCTTTGCCCACTGTCGGTGTCAGTTCCGGTCTCCCGACTTGGAGATAAACATTATTCCCTTTCCCAATTTACAGAAGAGGAAACTTAGGCACGTGGAATTTAAGGAGTTTGGCCAGGCCCAGCCAGCTATCACCCAGGTCTCAAACCTGAAGTGTACGTCCAACGTCAGCAAATGTCCCCCTTCCCACGCTGGCGCCCCTCCCTCTGAGACCAGCGCCATCTGGTGGCAGCTAGTGGCAGGATGCTTCTGCAAGCTTGGTCTCTCCCCAGCCTCCCTAACACATCCTGTGTTCTCACTTCGTCCTCTCCATCTAGACACCCTTCAACGCCTTCGCAATAGCCATTTTCCTGTGAAGACTTCCTAAGCAGGCAATCCCAGGAGATGCCTTTTTCTCTCGCGTGACTCTGTGCCCTTGCTTAGCCCTCACAGAATATGGCTCAGCCCACACAGACTCGCAGGTGCACATGTAAACTTCCGGCGGTACAGTAACTCGAGGGCACGGACGACGACGTCTCGAGCCCCAAGAATGCTTCACATAACAAACAATACCAAGCACTAGCTGGTGAACACGTACTGAATGATTAGCTGATGGATTTTCAGGGAACGGCTCTGTGAGTCTCTGATTCTTTTTAGCAGAGAAGCGTGGAAAACTCAGACGGGTGGTTGCTCTCTCTCCCTGGTCAAGTCTCGCCATTGCACTTCACTCTGTAATGCTCCCCCCATCTTTCTGTGGGTTTCAAGGGAGACAACCATTGCCCTGCACTAAATTCATGCCTTCAGCCACCTCTCTGTCAGTGCTGGCAGGGGAGAGAGAGAACACCCTGCTTGCTGTGCCCAGGAGGCCTTCTGGCAGCCTTACCTGTTCCCTTAATCTTTTCCCAAGTCTGGGTCCTCACTCCCAGCACCTCCCCAGGGCTTTAGTGATGATGGCCTAACCCTGTTGGTCACCCGCAACACCTCGAATCTCCTGGAGGGACACATCTGCCCAGATCTCACTCTTTTCCCTTAACTTACTGCCTTTCCTCTCTGAGTGGTCTGTTTCCAGTTCTTTGAGAAGAACGAAGATGTCAGGGCACCCACATTGGCATGGCCTGTTTGCTCTCGACTTCATCCATCCTGCCGCCCTGCAGCCTCTCGGTCATTTGGGGGTCTCCCCAGTGCGGCCCCTCTAGGCAGCTTGCTTTCCTCCCCAAGGCTGCCTCCCGCCATGCCCAGGGTGTGGAGAAAGCTCTGCAGGTGCCTCCAGAGCCACCTTCCCCCAGGCCTGGGTGTGCTTGTCTGCAGGTAGATGCCAGCCTGCACCCCATGGGTCTGAGCATGGCCTGCTCATCTCCCCAGGCAGCTGGGAGGGCCCCAAGCCACCATCACTTCTTACCTTGATTTCAGATGCCTGGCCCTGTGACTGCCACATAGTAATCGATGTTAATTGAAGGCAGAGCCGAATGGCAGATGAGCACATGGTCTTGATTCTGGTCTATGAAAACACTCAGCACATCCAATCAACCTGACGTTTGCAGGTGAGTCACTGAGAGCCAGCCTCTGCACTAGACAGAACTTGAGAACAAGGACTAGGGGAAGCATTGCATCTGGAGGTCATGAAGTCTGTCCGCCTCCACTACGAGATGAGGACCAGGACAGGCAAGGGGCTTGCCCTCGGCCATGCAGGGCTGTAAAGAGCAGACTCAGGCTGGCCTGACTGCCTGACAAAGGCACTGTGTCGGTCACGCCTTCAGAACAATATGATGCTTCTCTCCTCAGATACCTGGTAACTCAGACTTACTCTTCCCCCAGTTGTTTCTAATTAGTAAGGCTTGGGCTTGGGTTACTAACTCCTAAAGAGCGTGGATGAGTCCTCCTTGAGAGAATTCACGCACACACGCCTGCACACGCAGGAGAGCTGGGATCCTGTGAGGTGCCGCCGTGCAGCAAGCATCTGGACTATGTGCAAGATAGAGAGGACACATCGAAGGCATCCCCTTTCCAGCTATGAACCCAGCATTGCGCATGCCCGGCCCTGCGATGGCCCTCAGCCTGCCGGCTGACGGAGGCTGTCCTGGATGTGCTTGCCGGCATCATTCTTGTCGAACGTACTAGATGGCTACTGTTGTGTTCAGCAAACAGCCAGTGCCTCATGCCAAATGTAGTCCTTGCTCGTCCCTGTTCCATTTATCTTCCAGTCTGTACCTTTTCTTTATTAGCAGGGGCGCTTGCTGGGCAACGAGATCTCTGTCTCGTAGCAGTTTCGTGTGTGCCTTCTATTCGCAACCCACCTGGAGTCAGAGTCACGTCTCTGAGACAGAACAATTGGTTGCTATGGAAATGACTGTACCACCCCAGGCAGCAGGCCTGAACTGGAGATGGGCAGGGGTGGTGGGGGCGAGAGGAGGTGTTGCAATATCCTGAGTCTGACTTTTTAGAGTACTGACTGGTTTCTCTGGGCCAGCTTGGTCCCTCTGCTCCTCTTCCTCAAAACTGTGTCTGTGTGTGTGTGTGTGTGAGAGAGAGAGAGTGTGTGTGTGTGTGTGTGTGTGTGTGTGTGTGTGAGAGAGAGAGAGAGAGAGAGAGAGAGAGAGAGAGAGAGAGGCAGGGAGGGAGAGAGAGACTTCACTTATCCACACCCCTGCCCGCCACCACTAATGGCCCCACCCAAATATGGAGACCTTCCCCTACTTTCTCTCAGCTGCCTCCACCTCCGGTGTAGAGCTTGCTTCCTGGGTTAACCACACCCAACCCCAATCCTTTCTCCAGTCAAACCCAACCCCACCTCATGCTTCGTGAGTTTGCTCTTAATTCATTTGAGTGGGATCACTTGCTTTGTTTCTCTCCTTGTGATGTTTGTTTCCCCCTTAATCAGGCTCGTTTACTGCATCTTCCTGACAGTATCCCAGGCCCCAGGAGAGCACAGCTGGGCCAGCTCGTTGTCCCTCATGCACATCCTGGGCTGGGCTCCCCTGACCACAGGTCTCTGGTGGACGCTACTCCCCGACGCTGAGAGACGCCTGACTCAGCCCCCAGCCTGTCCAGCTAAACTTAGTCTCACTTCTTGAGATCAGTAAGTCTGGGGCGATAGGCAAATTGGACAGCTCTGGATATCGTTTTGAACCTGCGCCAGTGTACTAAAAGGAAAAAGACTCTAAAGCTCCAGTTGTATAAAATAACCCTCCGATGATAAGAGAAAAATGAGAAGAGAGTGCTTTGTTATTTAGAAGTGTTTAATTGTTGTAGTTATTAAACCGTGTGTATGTTTCAAAGTGGTTTTTATTTTTGTTTTGTTTTGTTTCTGTGTTTTCTTAGCCCCCCCTTGCCTGTCAGCTGGGACAAATCTAGGGAAATATGTACCTCCAGGGAGGGCCCATGACCCCCGTAGGCTAACATGGCCTCCGTATTTTCACGTGAAGGGCTGTGCATGACTGCCCAACCTAATGGCAGCTACTTGTGGCTGGGAGAAACTAGATCTCTTCCAGAGTGCTTTTGAGGCCAAGGTGAAGCCTACCAACACAAGGTGTGGGTTGGGGGCCTTCCCTGTATCCGGAACCTGGGGGTGCAGCGCTGGGGGACACCCTTCTCACTGTGTGTGGTTGTAGGCAAACAGCTGAGCGGGACCCCATGGAGAAGGAAGCAATGTTGGGTTTTGGTGGCCTAGCCACCGTTCCCTGGGATCTGTCCTCCAGTCCCCTGAGGTGAGACGACACTGAGAGAGGCATCCCACTCGGGGAGGAAAGGGGCTGAAGTCAAGGCGTCTCCAGGGCGGAATAGAGCTCAACCCCCACCCCCCACCAATGAGCCCAGGGCTCCGTTCACTCGTGAAAGGGGTGCAGTGCCTGGAGAGCATGACAAAATAGAGAGCGGTTCTGGCATGGGGACAGCGGTGAGCTCACATGCCCAGTGACAGGAAAAGACCTGCATGAGGGAGGGGCTTGCCTTTTCCCATCCTGATGCCCGAGGGTGTCCTCACCAGGCCAAAGCCCAAGACGAACACCAAGCCTGGAGCCCCCCAGGCAGGAGGGCCAGGGAAGAGTCAGCTCTGGTCCTCTGTAGCTGGGAGAAGGGCCTCTGGCGGGGACAGGCTTTGAAGAAGCTGCTTTGCCCCAGCCTCGCCCCTCCAGGGGCACGTTGGGAAGACAGCCTCGACTGTCCCCGTCCTGCCCTCATCCTGCCCAGAGCGGGTGTGGCGAGGCAGAGGGAAGTCCCCTCCCGGGGTCTCACCTCTTCTGCTTCTGATTGAACTCCGTAGCCCCACCTCAAGGAGCGGCCTCTGTGCCCCCCAAAATAAGGGTTTGGAAAGTGAATGTCAAGGTTCTTTGTAGCTCTGCCCTGACTGTAGACGAGAAAGGGCCCCAGTGGCCTCTCCTGTGAGACAAAAGACCCTCCTCACCGTCCCCAATGCTCCCACTTACTCAGCAATTACCCAAGGAGTCGAGGCCCCCCCTCAAAACAGACACGCTGCTCAGAGGAGAGGCCGGAACTCGAACTCAGGCTGGGCGGCCGCACACTGGGGCCGTTGGGGGCCTTCAGGGCACATCAGGGAGCAAAGCAGGCAGGCCGCAGAGGGATAAGGACAAGGCCATGGAGCCCGGGAGAGGGAGGCACTGGGCCAGCGGCCGCCCCTGGATCAGGGCTGGCTGGAGTTGGAGGTAACTGCATTATGGGAAAGACTGAAAGGTTAATATGAAACCAGCCGATGCTGAAAGAGAACAATTAAGAAGGTTAAGGGCCTTAATATTAGATTAATGGCTGCCGGAGGATAAAGTTCACAGCTTCCAGGAAAGAAGTCTGACTCAGAGAAATCTTTTTAGTTGGCGGCTCTCAGTCTGGTTTTGTTGATATGTGTTTTGCTGTTGTTGTTGTTTTTCTTTCTTCCCGGCAACTGTGAGAAAATTACCATTCACTCACAGAGGATACACTCTCTCCTCCCCTCCCCCTTTCTTCTCTCTCTCTCTCTCTCTCTCTCTCTCTTTCTGTTTGGAAATGTCCAATTTTCTTCAAGTTCTGGCATGGACTTTTCAGGTCCCACCTGTTCAGCCAGCCTCGCCTCCTAGTTGTTTCTCTCTGGTGAGGGCTCCCCCTCTGTGAGATCTGTGGGGCTCTGTGAGAATATCTCCCTCCATGTTGGTGGTGTCCTCAGGACATTTCAGGGTGCTAAGTGGTTTCACAGACCACTAGCTCAGCCCAGAGAGGTTCTGAGAGACTAAGGAGGAGAGACTGAGGGATCTACGAGAAAACCCTCTGGAAGCCTGTGTGGTCTAAAGCTTCCCAGGTGCCCTCATGGCCGACCCGGTTTGGGAACCACGGGCCCAGGGCATATGGAAGCAAGTCAGGGCCAGGGGGTCACAGACCCCTTTTGTCATTGGTATGACCTCCTAGCTCCTGGGCCAGCCGGTGGGTTCCTTGGGGCAAGTGCTTTGTTTTACTCCTCCTTACAATTCCTACACAGGGCTGGCCAACGTTCTGCACCTGGGAGTTGAGTTAATTTTCAAAATCCCTCCCCTTTCTGGACCCTGAAAAACCCGTCCAGTTTCCAAGTCGGCATTTTCAGAGGCCTGGAAAATGGAAGCCAGGCTGCCTCTCGGAATCAATCAGGTCTGGGCCTCAAACAGCCTGGCCCGCAGGGCCACGGGAGCCCAGGAGCCCGGAGCCAGAGGTGCCCTTAGAGACCTTCCCTTCCAGCGGTTTTCAAACTGTGCAGCCAGGCATCTTGGGGTTCCAGAGTGGACTCTCCGAGAGGCCACTGAGAAGAAGCAGCAGGAACCCCAGGGGAGAGGCTCCAGGCCTCCCCCAGGGCAGCTCCCTCCACTGTTACAGCCTGGTATTACTATCGAAGGGGAGCGGAACATGTTGCCCCAAGACTCAACACCGTGGCATATTGTTTTAATTCAAGGCACCTAAGAAACAGCTGAGGCCACAAGGCCTCCCTGACTCTTTTTGTCCTGAAACCAGGAGATAAAATCTCCCATGTGAAAGGCACCCAAAGGCAGGAAGACGTCACTGGTGACAGGGAACTGGGAGCTGAGAAGGCCGTAGAAACAAACTTGCTGCCCGTGGCCCTGACCCTGTGTCTTGCCAGTTCTTGAAACTGTATCGTTTCTTTGCCTAAAGCCTCCTGATCCGGTCACCGCTTTGGGTCCGCGTTCTCTTGTGCGGGCGGGCTTTTCTCCTGTTGATTGGCCTTCGTGAGTGGGATTTCCAGCCCCAGCCAGGGGCTCCAGGGGGGGGTCAAGGAAGACCCTCTCCTCTGCATTACCGCAGTAACCTAACTGGTATCCCAGCTCCTACCCATGCCAACCCCCAGGCCCTGCCTGCTTTCCATCCAGCGTCCAGAGTGATTATCTCAAAGCATAAGGCCGGTCGGTTGCTCTGCTGATCGAGAGCCTACGTTGGATTTCTGTCTCATTCAGTAGTAATCTGAAGCCCTCACCACGATCGACAAGTCCCCACGTGTCTTCGGCCAGCTGTCCCTGCCTCCTCTCCTTCCATACCCTCTTTGCTCACCTGCTGCAGCCATGCTGGCCTCCCTCACACCCCTGAACACACCAGGCAGGTTCCTGCCACACTTCCATTCCTTCTGCCTGACACGCTCTTCCTCTGATACCCACCATGTCACTTCCTCATTTTCTGGCCCCATATCAATAAAGGTGGTCCTTCCCCTGCTCTACTCACCGTCTCTTCTACTAGAATAGACAGTCCGAGAGGCCAAGGACTTTTCTTTGTTCATGCAGCATCCCCGGCACCAAGAACAGCGCCCGGCACATACTAGGTGCTCAATAAAGTAATTGTTTCCTGAATTAATCTGGTTTTCAGTCTAAAATCATTCTGTACATCTTTTTTTTAATTTTCAAGAGAGAGAGAGAGAGACAGCACAAGTGGGGGAGGGACAGAGAGAGAGAGAGAGAGAGAGAGACTAAGCATGAGCAGGAGAGGGGCAGAAAGAGAGGGAGACACAGAACCCAAAGCAGGCTCCAGGCTCCAAGCTGTCAGCCCAGAGCCCGATGCGGGGCTCAGACTCACGATCTGTGAGAGCGTGACCTGAGCTGAAGTCGGATGCTCAACCGACTGAACCACCCAGGCGCTCCTTGTACATTTCCTTTTTACTCATGTCTCTGTTTGCCAAATTTTCTGCAATGACTATGATATTTAGTCAGGAAAAGCAGTACAAAAAAGACAAAAGTCTTCTTTCCAGCACCATTCCTTGGGAGACCCAGAGCTGCCATAAAAGGACCCGAGAAGATGAAGGGAGACCCTGTCCCAAGCCCCGGGGTCTGAGCGGGACCATAACGATACTGGGAGAGCCACCATTTTCCTGATGGTAGACGAGAGGGTTCGGTGGGGCCAAGCAGCCCCTATTTTCCTAACAGCATCTTGTCTCGGGGGCAGTGGGAGGAATGGGGGGCAGGGGAGAGGAGCAGAAACAGACCAATAAGCACTGTGACACATCCCCCGCTTTCCCCCGCCCAGTGCCCCAACACGGCTGCTCCCAAGGGTCCAGGCTTCCCGGCCTTCTCTGTAGAAGGCATCGCTTTCATGGGCGCAACACGCATCCCCCAGCCCAGCGTTCTCTCTCTCTTGTCTTTGTGGACTGTTTCTCTGGGCCCGGAGGCTGCTGCCTCTGCTCGTTTGTGTGACTGAACCCAGAACAAGGAAGAAGCGTGTTGGTTCTAAGCCAGTCTCTGGCCTGACAGCACCCCTTCTCTGGCCTCTGTGTCAGATCCCCTGGCTCCCCCGGTTGGGCAGACAACCTGCGCTCCCCCATGACTCAGGGCCCACGTTCAGAACAACCTTGTGCGCTGCAAACAATTCAGGAAGTGAAAGCACTTGATTTGCACTTGATTCCTTTTCAGATGAAATCCTTTCTGATCCTCTTTCAAATGGGCCATCCAAAATAGGCACCTGAAAAGAGAACCGGGAAGCCATGCGTCCCCTCTGTCCTGCACCTTGTGAGACTGAGATGGTCCCAGGGGCCACCCGGTTTCCTGCCTGTTGTGTTATGACTTACCAGCCAGGCCACCCCACACTCAGGGACGAGCTGCTGTCTCCTGGGCTAAGCCGTGCCCGAGATGTTCAAGAGCAGGATGCATCCAACTTCTGTAAAGAGCCAGATGGCAAATGCTGTGGTCTTTGGGAGCCACCAACAGTCTGGCCTTTGTCACCTATCTTTCTTTGTTGGTGCATTAAGACCCTTTAGAAATACAAAAACCGTTCTTAGCTCACAGGCCATACAAAGCCAGGCTGTACGGGTGGGCAAAGTACAGCCCGCGGGCCAGATCCAGCCCACTGCCCGTTTGTGTAAAATGAAGTTTTGTTGAAACTCGGCCCCACTAGTTTCTCTCCGTATCGTCTGGGGCTGCGACAGCAGAATTGAGTTGCCGTAACGGAGACGATAAAACCAACAAAGCCTGAAATATTTACAACGTGGCACTTTGCAGGAAACGTTAGCGGCATCTCACCCTACAGCAACCATGTAAATGAGTCACACGTATTTCAGTTTTTAAAATGTTTCACATGCACTGCTATTTAATACCTGAAACGGTTTTTCCAGATCAATGTTAGGCCCGTTTTACAGATAAGGAAACAGGCCCTATGGCTAATAAATGGCAGAACCGGAAGCTAAACCCAGATCTCTGACCTCTCAGCTAGGGAGTTTTGACCAGATAAAACTGCCCCCAACAGCGCAATCCCTGAAACCCGGAATATAGTTCTTCTTTTTTTTTAAAGTTTATTTATTTATCTTGAGAGAGAGAGAGAGAGAGAGAGAGAGCGTGAGTAGGGGAGGGGCAGAGAGAGAGGGAGAGAGGATCTCCAGCAGGTTCCCTGCTGTTAGCACAGAGCCTGACACAGGCCTCAAACCCATGAACCACGAGATCAATACCTGAGCTGAAATGAAGAGTCGGACCCCTGACTAAGCCACCCAGGTGCCCCCAGGAATGTACTTCTTATTCAGCAATATCAGGGAAGGGGGCAGCAGGTTCCTCAGTGCCAGCGTCTGAGAGAGGCTGGGCCTGACGGCAACAGAGCCGACCTACACAGAAACTCTTAAGATCATCACGAGATCCTAGTGTGCAGAGAACGTCTCCAAGGACTTTTCCTCGCACAGGAAAGACTACTGAGACAGGCTGCCTGGCTGGCAGGAGAGCTGTCCCTTAAAATCCAAGTTTGGCTTCTGTAAACACTTACCAGGCAGTCACATCACCGTGAAGGGCACGGCAATCCTTCCACAGAGTCTGGGCCTGACCTTGCTTCCCCAGCAGTAACCCCGCCCCAGCTAGACTTGGAGGTGGTGATGCCATCAGTGGTGCGAGAGAGACCCCCAGTGGACATCGGCGGTATTGCAGCCTCCTAGAGCAACTCCAGAAACACCCTCCGGTTCCCCAGGAGCTCGCTTCTTGGGCTGGGAGGGTAAACCGCTGGGACCGTCATTGAGCAACTGCCCCAGTACGTGCAGGTCAATGAGAGCTGTCCTCCTCAAAATCCTCCCCGAGGGAGGCTGGTGCACGCATGTTTAACGATGCTGCCGTGTCCCCTAACGGGTGAGGAGCAGTGACTTCGGGCTGCCTTCGTGGCCCTTCAGGTGCTTTTTGAGTCTTCTCTGTGGGGCAAATTGGACTCCTGAGGACCGCTGGCCTTTCTGGAACTTTGTTTTAACTTCCTGCAGTCCAGCACTGCTCCAGGACCTGTTCTGTGCGTCCCATAATGTTGTTAGCTATGTTGGTGGTTATTGTTTGTGAGGTTTTTTTATTTGAATTGAACACCAAAGTCATAAACTAGGATTCCCAGCGTTTCTGGGAAGGTCAGGCCACATTTGTTCTGAGTTCTTGTGCCGCAGCCAATGGCTGAGGCTGAGGACCTGCTGCCCCCTTTAGACAGGCAAGGGTTCTCCAGTTTGCTACACTCCCCACCACCCCCTATTGTCTCTTACCGCCCGCCTTGCTATTGATTACATTGCCTTCCTGGCCCTATAGAAGCTTTACAGCTACATCACACATACAGAATAATTGCCGTAACAACACCTGCTGCCACAGGACCAGACACCGTGCTGAACATGCTACATACATTCTCCCGTCTGACCCAGTGGAGTAGATATCATTATTCCCAACTCATAATGCAGAAACTGGGATTCACCATCCCTAAGCAATTTGCCTGTGGTCTGACAGCAAGCGTCTACCCCATGCAATTAACTGCTGTGCTCAGACAGGCAGGCAGATCTGGATCTAATTCCCTAAGATAGTAGAAAGTCAGGTTGCATAGACAGAAAATGTCTTTATGAGCTACATATTGAATTGAAGTTCAGTTATGGACATACGCGTTTTTCCTTGTCAATAACAGGCTCCTCCCATTGGCTTAGAGGGCACCCACCACTGGCTCAGTAAAAGCCCCAGACAATCACTAGGTTTTCCTTTTTCTACCCATAATATATTCAGGAACGGCTAGCCACGACCCTGATTATGAAATCACCAAGATCCCTTTGGTGTTAAAGATACCAGAATACTCTCCCTTTCTTTCTCAGGACCCCTGTCTTGACCCCCTTCTGATGCCAGGTGCCCAGTGCCCTGAGCTCCCCAGAAGGGACCTGGGGGCCCCGCTGTAACATCCCACCTGGGCCCAAACTCTGAGATGTCACCTCACTTTCCAGATTTCCCCCATCCCTTTTGTGTATCAAAATGTCCTTCATCAAAACATCCTCTGCCCTGTCCCCAATCTTCAAGCTCTTGCCAGGTGACTGTTACATTCATCTGATAAATGAATGGGGAGATGAGGGGCTGACAGGTTCACTCATCGCTCTCCCAGCCGCCTGTGGATTGGCCATCCTCTCTTTTTAAAACCATCTCGGAGGCTCGGAGGAGACTGAAGGCAAAACTCAACTCTGCAGTCTCCCTTCCCAGTGGCCATCCTCTGATTCCTCCCACACCTTTGTCCCCTCCTGCTACTGGGTCTCTCCAGCTGGCCCTGTCCTCTGCCTGGAGATCCCTTCCATCCCTCGTGGCCAGTGTCTGCCTCTTTGTCCTTCAATCTTGGCTCAGTCACAGCCTCATCCAAAAGCACGCCCTGCCCTCCCTGACGAGGTCACTGTCAGACTCCAGCACCAAGAACCCTTCTTCAGGGGCAGAAGTCTGCATTTATTCATCAGATGAACACATCTGGACCCTCATCAGATGATGAGTGCCATGATGCTATCATGGCAGGGTTTCACCTGCTTCTGTTCCCTTTTGTATCCCTAGGTCCTATAGGTCCAATTTATATTTGTGGAAGAAAAGTGTGGCTGGGGGAGGTGGGTGGGGAGCAATTTCTAATTGAAATTCTAGGTGAATCAGAAAGAACCTAAATGACTTGCCCAAGGACACAAGGCTGGTTAGCGACATAGCAGAAAGTTGGACCCAAATGCCGAGGCACATTTCCTTTCCACTCTGTCATTCTTTCCTCTGGGGCCTCTGCAGCCCTCTGCGGACTGTACTGAATAATCGGACCCTGGAAATTATGATGGCTTTGGAGGCATGCCCAGTCTGGCTCCAGACGCAGGTGGTGCAGTAGACTCAGGCTGCAGCAGGATCCCTTTGCCGTGTGCAAGGGGGCAGAGAGGGGCTGCAAGCGCCAGGGCAGACCTCTGGGTCACAGAAACACATCTTTGACGTGGCACCACCCGGGGAAGACCCCCGGGGCCCTGGGGCTGGTCTCAGCAGGAGCTGAGTCTTAACCCAGGATAATCAACGTGCTAGAAGAAGAGGGACCATCTGTGGTGCCCTTGCCATGTGCAAAACACTTTAGGGACACTGTTTGGTTGATTCTCACACACGAGACCTGCCCCAAACATATTATTCTCCCCATTTACAGATGACGAGACAGGTCCAGAGACCAAGCTGCCAAGCATCACACAGCTCAGCCAGTGGAAGGACTGGCTTTTAAACCCGATGTGTCAGGTGGCTGAGCAAATTCTTGCAGCACAGCCTCAAATAAAGAAAAGGAAGTTCAAGACCTCATGAAAGTACAGGATGCAGGAACTCGGTATAAGGAGGATAAGGAGGGGCACCCGGGTGGCTCAGTCGGTGAAGCGGCCGACTTTGGCTCAGGTCATGATCTCATGGTTGGTGAGTTCGAGCCCCATGTTGGGCTCTGTGCTGTCAGTACGAGCCTGCTTCGGATCCTGTCTCTCTGCCCCTCCCCTGCTCATTCTCTCTCTCTCTCTCTCTCTCTCTCTCTCTCAAAAATCAATAAACATTAGAAGGAGGAGGAGAGAGCCAGAGGGGGCCGGAGTGAACACTCACAGGAGGAAGAAGATTCAGTAGGAGGGTGCTGGCCCTGGGAGCAGTGGGAAGAGGGGGCTGGCACCTAGAAGTCCAGAACGCAGCAGGCCTTGGCAGTGGAGTGGAGAAGGAACGGGAGGCCTGGGCGGAGGAGGCCCCCATCCTGGGCAGAGAGCTCAACGCACTTCCCGTTTCCCCCGGCCACACGCACCCTTCCTTCCTCCCCAGTCTTTTTAGCAAAAGGAGTTTTTATTTCCACCTTCTATGGAAACATTCATTTGTTAAGCAACCAGATGTCCCGGATCCAGAAGAAGAAAACGGCAGTCTGGTGGACCAGCTGTGCAGTTTAAAGGGACATGGAGGGATCCGTCCCTGCCCTCAATGCTGTGTCTCTGACGCCGGCTTCCGAGAGAGCGGCACGGGGAGGGGACAGGAGGCACTGTGCGTCCTGAGGGGGGGAGGGGGCTCCAGAAGGGGCTCAGCTGGCACTCACAGCTGGCCTCCTCTGGGTGACATTGGACCCCTAATGTTCCAGAGTTCATTCCCCGCCTCCAGAGGGAGGAGCAGCAGGAAGGAATGGCCTCGAAGGCTTCTTGTACTTACGGGTTGATGGTTCTCCAACCTTGGCCTGGGGGTGCGGGCAGAGCAAGATAAGAGAAAGGACAGTGGTGACCAGGAGTCACCCACGAGGTGACTGAACAGCCGAGTAATTAAACGAATATGAGACTGTGTTTGAAACTCACCTCATCCCAATTTTGTACCTTGAGATTCTCCTATTGTCCGTCCGCAGGAAAAATAATTGTAGGTTTGAGAAGACTGTGGGTGCCGTATCGTGTAAAGGGCACAGATGTGGGGGTCAGGTTCAAAGGGCAAGACCGCAAGTAGATGGCTCACGCCCTTTGAGCACCGATGCCTCATTTATAAAAGAAGGGTCACCATGCCCACCTTACGGGGTACGATGGGTTTCCACAGAGAGAATGCAGAACCCAGCAGGATTCCTACAAACATCTATCTGTCCGCACCCAGCTCTCCTCTCCCCCCACTGGGGGACTTCCAGGTGCCACCAATCGGTGGGGCTTTTCCGCTGTGCAGATGCACAACTTGAGGCCAGAGGGTGGCTTCCCCCTCATAAACGGAAGAACCGAGATTCGAACCTCCGTCTGCCGGATCCAGTCCCAAATAGCCTCTTCCCAGGTTCCCAGAGACACCGCAGGGAGGGGTGCCCCGGCGGAGCCACCCTTTGGGGGGTTGCTCTGGAAAGCCCCGCTGTTATCAATAAGTCACATTTAACCTCCTCTTGTTCTCAGAACACCCTCCACTCTGGCCGGAAGGGAACAAGCCTCACCAGCCACCTGGGGGCAAAGGGGATCTCTCAACCGCTTCCCCAGGTTAGTCCAGGCTTTTATAGCAGTGCCACCCGGCCCAGGGCAAGCGCTGCTATTTATATGGTGCCTCAGTGCTTCAGGATGAGTTCGCTCTCCCCCTGGGAGGTGCGGGGTGACTGATTCTGCCCTTATGTTGCAGCTCGGGGGGCCCCGTGCTCACTGCACCTGCTGCCCTCACACCCCTCACGGGGCCTCACCAACGTGACTCCTCAGTCATTTGTCCTCAGTTGTTTTGTCACCCAGAGGCTGAGACGTGGGGAGGGCTGGGCAGCAAAGCCCTTGTAAACTCGGGGGGTAACAAGGCTGTTCATTCTCTCCAGGGGCCGAGGCAATAATAGCCCCTTAAATATGCACTTCCTCCAATGGGTCGTGACACTCGCTTCACTGTGATTGCAGCAGAGGATATGGGGTGACATCAGCCTGGGTGAGTCACTTCAGCCGCTGGGTGCTTACATGAGCCTGGCAGCCACCCTTGCCCCGGGGCAGGGCCCCGACCGTCTACAAGGCTGAAACCTGCCCCCTCTGACCACATCGGTTCCTCAAGAAATCACCCAACCCAGGCTTCAGCATCTCTGACTCTTTTCCGCCTGCTGGGTAACCCCTCCCCAGGCCCAGCTTAGAAACCTGGTCTAGACCCAAGCCCCTTGATGCTAGCCTTGTCCACCCACACTTCTCAGGCTGGTCATCTCCCAGCTTAGGGCTTGGGGCAGGCAGACCTGGGTCCCAATCCCGCTTCTACCGCTTGACGAGCAATGCAGTCTTAACCATGTTACTATACTTCTGTGAGCCTCTGTTTTTCCATCTGCTTAATGGGAATAATAGTACTATCTACCTGCTAGTGAAGGGTGAGATTCAGCAAACAATGCACTTAACACAGTGACTGGCACGCGGTAAAGGTTCAGTGAATGGCTCGTGTGTCTCCGTGTGTGTGTGTGTGTGTGTGTGTGCAGGCACGCGCCCGTGAATGTGTGCCTGAGCCTTGACTCCTTCACTGTATTTTTTTCCCCATATACCAATTTGAGCCCCACAGGGCTACATCATTTCTATGTTCTCAAGAATCCGGCTTTCTTATTTCATCCTTCCTCTTGCTTTTGGTTTTCTAACCTCTTTGCCCATACGTTTTGCCTAGCCCTTTGCAGCCCTCATATCCTCTGTTCATTTCAAATGGCTTACAATAGCAGTGTATCAACATTTACAACATTTTCAGTCCTAACAGCACAGGGGGTGGGAGCTGATGAACGAGCTGCAGAATTAACTGAAGCGATGAATTATTTTTTTTAAAAAATAGGAAAATTTGCAAAGATGCAAGTAGGCAATGCACAAAAGAGCAACTCCAGACGATCAAAAAACACAAAAAAAGGTTTCAGACTCTAGCAATCAGGGAATGCCAATTTCAGTGGCAATGGGATATTTCTTTGCGTCTATCAGGATCACCAACATTTTAAGACTGACGATACCTCTTTCCGGTGGGAATGCAAGAAAACTTTCCTTTAATCACTGCCTTCGGGTGGCATAGCCTTTGGAAAGCAATCTGGCAACATCTGCTGAAATTAAAATTAAAAATACATATACAGGGGGCCTGGGTGACTCGGTTAAGTGTCCAACTTCAGCTCAGGTCATGATCTCATGGTTCATGAGTTCAAGCCCCATGTCAGGCTCTGTGCTGATAGCTCAGAGCCTGAAGCCTGCTTCAGAGTCTGTGTCTCCCTCTCTCTCTGCCCCTCCACTGCTTGCACTCTCTCAAAAAATAAATAAGCACTAAAAAATTTAAAAAAAAATACATATACCTTTTGACATATCTGTTCCACATCTGGCAATCTACCCCATAGACATAAAAACACAGCTGACCCTGGGGGCGCCTGGGTGGCTCAGTCGGTTGGGCGTCCGGCTTCGGCTCAGGTCATGATCTCGCGGTCCGTGGGTTCAAGCTCAGCGTCGGGCTCTGTGCTGACAGCTCAGAGCCTGGAGCCTGTTTCAGATTCTGTGTCTCCCTCTCTCTGACCCTCCCCCATTCATGCTCTCTCTGTCTCAAAAATAAATAAACGTTAAAAAAAATTATAAAAAAAATAAAATGACGAAGATAGTAAATTAAAAAAAAAAAAACAACACAGCTGACCCTGAACAACACGTGTTTGAAAGTGTGTGTCCACTTATAAGCAGATTTTCTTCTACAAATACAGTACAGCACCATGAATGTATTTTCTCTTCCTTACGATTTTCTTGATTTTCTCTAGCTTACTTTATTACAAGTATACAGCATATCATGCATGTAACATACAAAATGTATGTTCATTGACTGTTTATGTTACCGGTAAGGCATCTGGTCAACAGTAGGCTACTAGTAAAGTTTTTGGAGTCAAAGGTCAGACATGGAATTTTGACTGCGTGGGGGTCGGTGCCCGAACCCGTGTTGTTCAAGGCTGAACTGGACTGGAATGTATGACCATACGCACAAGGAGGTATACTAGGTTGCTGTTTAGAGTGGAAAGCAAAACCTAGAAACAAGGTGAATGTCCTTCAGAGGGGGAGAGGGTGATCTATCAGGACATGTGAGGAAACATTCTGCAGCCATTATAAAGAACAAACTGGACCTATCACAGGTGACTCATAGGGATTACCATGAATAATTGGTAAGGGAATTGTGCATAAAATCATCCCACTTTTAAGAAGAAATACGCCACCCTTCCCCACCCTCTGCCCCCATTGTGTATGTGAGCCAACACCATGAACGTGGAGGAGACGTGGCAGAGACCAGCCCCAGTGGCATCCTGGTTTGGAGGATGGACAGTCACGTGGTAAGAGGGGGGTGGGAAAAAGTGAGGGAGGACCCAATCCGAAGATAAAGGGAAAAAAAGGATTCCATCAAAAATTAAAACATGTAGTGCAATCACATTTGTCTGCTAATGTAAAGGTATGTGTGTGAGTACATGTAAGAAGAAATTTTAAATCTCATATACATATCTTAAACATTTCTGTTAACCCAAAACATCCAGACGTCCATTCCTTCACCGCGAGTTTGACATAGAGTCAAGGTCTCTGCACTGCGGATATGTCTATTTCTTGGAGTTCCGCCCTACCCTGCCCTCGTACAGAAATCACACCCTGAATTCATTGTCTACAATTTCTAACGTCCGTTTCCATAGAGCAGAGCGAGAACCTCAGACACTTGAAAACAAGTTGAGTAGAGGAACTTTTTAGATACTATGCTCGGCCTCCAGGCTTTTCCGCTGTCTTGCTACATCCAGTTCAACAATAACCTCATTTTAGGATCTCTCCTCTATTAGGTCTCTCCAAACTGTCACCTTGGTTCTTACAGAATCAATAACTCTTTGTTTCACACCCACGTTTCCCCCATTTATGTGACGTCCGTTGGAGTACGGCTGGCACAGAACAGGCTTGGGGACAAACTCATCTCCCTGCAGGTGACATTCATGTCAACAGGTAGACACGGTGTATGTGGCACCCCGGAAGCCACGAGCATCCTCTGCTTCAGTGTGCCCCCTGGGAGGGAACGGCAACCAGCATTTCACAGAGAGAACGCGCAGGGCCACGCAGCCTGGCGAGTCAGTTACGAGAGGCAGAACTTCACCGAAAATTCTTACGCGCTGTGAACTGGCGAGGGCGAAGATGCCTTGGTGGGTCACATCCAGCTCTCTGACTATGTGACTCCGTCAATTATTCTGTGATTGAAATAGCTAGGGTTTTGAGTGTGGGGGTCAGGATGACCCGGAGGATTGCGTCCTTTTTACCGTATGTTAGGTAGCATTCTGCTGAACCGGCAACGAGTCTGGGGGTAAGCGGCTTGGCTGGGGTGGCCAGCCTGGGTGCTTACAAAACTGTCCCGGGACAGGGGACCCAGCATCAGGACAGAACTCTGGCCCAGCTTTAAATATCCTAATTTGCTAGGTAACTTGGGACACATCATTTTATGTCACTACACCTGTTTCCTCGTCTGCAAAATGGGGTGACCCTGGCTAACTCACAGTTTTTCTGAGACTCCGATGACTGTTCATAAAAGTATTTACCACAACGAGAGGACCACCCGGCTTCTTTTCACGTGTGCACACCCTCTATAGTATTTTTAGCAACAGGAGGGAGTGAGGGGTCTGTCCCTCCACAAGCTTTCTTGTGGAGCTTACTACACTTGGAGCAGATCGAGAGGATCCGGGCCCACCTCCACCGGCTCACCCCAAGTGTCCCTGGGCAAGTCACTTCATCTCTCTGAGCCTCGGTTCTGTCACCTGGGAAATGGAGAACGGTGGTGGGGAAATTGCTTAGCGGTTATAGCGAGGATTAAACAGAGGTTGCGAGGCCAAAGGCATCTGGGACACAGGAGAGGCTCAGTAGAGGTGATTCTCGCAGACAAGATTCTTAGTCCACACTCTAAGATAGGACAGAAAGGTAATGCCCTCTAGTGTTCGTAACTCAGTTCTGACTCTGAGTTGTCATTTCTCTTCATTGGTGGAAAATTTAAACCCCAGCCCTTCTCAGGGAATGCCTCCCCCGTGGCATTGTGGACCGTGACTTCACGGTGTGAAGGACCTGGTGGGGGTGGGGGGGGGTTGGTGGTGAAGGGTACTGACCCCTGACCGCACAGGTTGGGGCTGGCTGTCCTTTGCCCTGTCCATCTGTCCTGCGGCTCTCTATTGCTTCTGGGACATATTTAGAGCACACAGTTGTCTCCGTGGCTTGGGGCCCAGAGCCAGGAAACAAAGGGGTGCAAGACAATCGGAAAGCAGAGGCCCGTGGTGAAACAGAGTGACTGCGCATCTAAAGACATCCAAATTCAAAAAAGAAGAAGGTTTGAATTGGTTTTCTTTCTTCTCTTCCTGATACTTCTGCTTTCAGAAGATTCTCAGCTGGTCCGGGACTGAGGGTGAGGCCAATGAGACCTTCAGCTAAGCTACGAAATTTAAGGGGACACCACAAGAACCCAGTAAGCAAGATAAATAATCTTTAATGCAAAATTTGTAAGAATCAAACTTGCAAAAACAATCTGAGATGAACAAAGCCTCAACACTTTAAATAAACACATGACCTAAAGTCCATTGGGAATTATCATCACCTGGTCAGGAGAAATGCTTAAATGTGGCAATGTTCCCCGTTGAAAATAAGCGAAGAAGCAGATTTTGAAATTCCTGCTGAGTTTTTCATTAAAGCCAGGGAAGGACCATTCTAGTAAAACCCTATTTTAGGGTATAAACAAGATATTTAAACTTAAAAGTACTATTGAGTTTGAATATACCTTCTTTTTTTTGTTTTTAGTTACTGTAATGCTCTAGAAAAATCTCCCTCGTTAGGAAAACACATACAGACGTGTATACAGGGGCACGCATTTCTTTTTCTTTTGCTCATCTCCAGTATCGGTTGGCCAGGCGAGGCGTGCTGATCAAGCGGTTTCATGAGTCACCTCTAAACAGGCCTGTAAATGCCGTGGCTCCAACTGCTTTTGTCGGAAGGAGTGAGCGGTGAGGGGGTTTCAGGAGGCTCGTGAGAAGGGCACTATTAACTGGGGTGCTTTTCCTTGATTCCGAAATCAAGACGCAGAGGCCCTCCTGCTTTAATCAGTATTTTACTCCGTGGTTGAAAGACTCTTGAGAAATCTCGAAGAAGAAAAGGAGATCGAGAAGAGGAAAAGCCTGGGGAGAGAGGAAGGACACTTCTTCCCCAGACGTCAGACACTAACCCAGGCTGCCCAGGGAACCCACACATTTGCTCACTCTGCTCTCACTTCTCCCATCCCCAGCCCCTCCCCCTCTGGCCCTGTGGGCCCTGGTGGGGTGCTGTCTCTGCTCAGGCCGGAACACCACTCTGACAGTTGTGGGGGGGGGGTGGGCGCATAAAACGGAGGGTTTCAGAGGTCTTCCAGCCATACATGGGAGAGTGTGTGCATCTGGCTCTCCCAGTAGAGCGTGGTGGTGAAGAGCCCTCTGGGGCTGCACTCCCGGAGCTGGAATCCTCATTCTTCCACTTGTGACCCACTGACCTTGGACACGCCCCTGTCACTTTCTTCCTTCATGAATCAAGGGAAGCAACAGCACCCGCCTGTCCCTTGGGGTGGGCTGCAGGTGGAGTCAGAGGCTTGGGGGGGAAGCACCGGGGATGCAGAGGTGGGCAGAGATGAGGCCGAGGGCCTTCACAGAGGGTGGAGGGCAGCGGGTCCCCTGGCTGTGCAGGAGGGCACCCCAGAAGGAGGAGCGGGGGAGGGAAGAGGAATGCGGGCAGCACACAGAGGACCCAGGGATGTGTGTGCTGGGCGGAGGGAGCATGGTTGGGGGTGGCAGGGAGGAGAACCACGGTGGGTGGGGACAACCTGTCTCAGGATCCCAAGGTGAACGCTGGTCCATGACGCTTTTTTAGACTCGCTGGCTAGTGTCTGAGGCCGGGTTATTGCTCTTTGCTCTGATTTCCAAATAGAAAGTTGCTTTGTCCTCTGGTGACTCCCAGCCCTGAGTAGAGTGGGGGGAAATGGAGTCGGGGTCCTGAGGGAAGGGACATCGCCTGTGGAGTCTCCAGGGCTGAGGCAGCTGGCGGGGAAGGCCGGCTTCAGGGAAGGTGCCCCCCACCCTCTCTTTCCCAGGGGTGGCCCCTCCCGTAACTGCTTTGTTCGTTCGGTTATAAAGTTTTATTAGGACATAATTCACACACAACACAAGCCACTCATTGAAAGTGGATCATTTGATGGTTTTAGTCTATTCACAGTCGTGCAATTCCTACAATTTTAGAACCTTTTCATCACTCCAAAAAGAAACCTCGCGCTCATTAGCAACCACTCCCTTCCCCTGACCCAACATCCTCCTCCCAGCCCTAGGCAGCTCGTAATCTACTTTTTAGTTCTATACGTTTGCCTTTTCTGGACATTTTGTATCCGTGAAATGATGGAGTATGTGGTTTCTTTCACTGAGCATGTTTTCAAGGCTCACTCATGTTGTAGCATGCATCAGACCCTCGTTCCTTTTTTTTAAAAGTTTTATTTTGTTTTGTGAGAGAGAGAGAACAAGCAGGGAAGGGGCAAAGAGATGGAGAGAGAGAATCCCAAGCAGGCTCTGCACAGAGCCCAACGCAGGGCTCTATCTCATGAACCGTGAGGTCACGCATGACGTGGGCAGAAACCAAGAGTGAGACCCTTAACAGACTGAGCCAGCCAGGCGCCCCCCTCATTATATTTTATACCAACTACTGTCCCAATTTACGGATGTCCCACATCCATCTTGTCGTTGGTTGACGGGCATTTGAATTGTTTCCGCTACTCAGCTATTGTGAATAACGGTCTACGAACAAGTTTTTGCGTGGACATGTTTTCATTTTCTCCCGGCAATATACCAAGGAGTGCAACGGCTGGGTCATTTGGTTGTAATTCTTTAGTTCTTTGTATATACTTCCATTTGAGGACTTAGCATACTCACCAGAAGGGCTCATAGGTCTGTCACCGTGTGAACTCTCTTCATCTCGCACCCCCCGTGGAGCCCAGCACCTACGAGGCACTAGGCGTGTGGGAGGTGCCCCACTGCGTCACATGCTGCTTACAAGCAGGGCATGATGAGGCTGGAAAAATGCCCACTAGACACTACGGTGAAGGGGTTGCTGGTAACCTTGACAGGCGGTGGGAGTGACAGACTGACTGAAGTAAATACAAGAAAGAGTAAGAAGAGAGAAGTCCGGAAAAGGAAGCACAGGACATTTCTTTGGAGAAACCCTTCCGTGGAAGAGAGCGGGGAAAACGAGACAAGAGCTAGCCAGGGAACTGAATAAAGAGGTTCTTGGGTTTTGGAAGATGCGAGAAACGACAGTGTGTTTGTGGGATGTAGCAGAAAGGTAAACGCTGATGACGGGGAAGACAGGTGGACGAGGCGGGCGACGTCCTTAAGTAGCCCAGGTGGGGTCCCGGCCACAAGCGGTGTTACAGATGGAATGTTTTGTCCTAAAACCCGTATGTTGAGACCCTAACCCCAGCTGACTGTATCTGGAGACAGGACCTGCGAGGAGCTGACAGAAGTTAAATGAGGTCATGAGGGTGAGCTCCTGCTCGGATTGAGTAGTAGACACCCCAGGGTTCTTCTCCTAGCCACGAGAGGACACGGCGAGGAGGCAGCCACTGGCAAGCCAGGAAGAGAGCCCTCACCAGCCGCCAAACCGGCCCGCACCTTGATCTTGGACTTTCCAGCCTCCGGAACAGTGAGAAAATAAATTTCTGTTGTTGAAGCCACCCAGTCTTGGGTATTTGGTTGTTATGGCAGCCCCGGCAGACTGAGACGAGGGGGAGAGCCGAGGGGGGTTCACGCACAGTCCCAGGAGGGGAGGCAGGGCACATGGCCGCCAGCGCGGCCGGGTGTGTGGACGCGTGGTGGGAGCTGCTTCTGGACACTTCTTGTTTCGGTGACAGAGGAAGCAAAGCGAGCCGCTCAGCGTGGGGATACAGGGCTGCAGGTCTAGGAAGAGAGATGAGGAGATTGTGAGCAAGCCGACCAGGGCCACACAGTGAGGCCATGTGAGAGACACTGGGGACCTGCTGGGGGTCTGCGGTCCCTGCAATGACTACTCAGCCCAGTGCCGTATTTGCCTGCAGGGACGCTCAGCAGCTGTGGGGGCGGGGAGGGAGCCAGCAGAGGTGACTGCGCACGGTTGGGGATCTGGCCAGAGGAGGACAGGTTGGGGGGGTGGGGGCGGTAAAAGAGTGACGGTAGTCGAGTCGCTCTCATGACGAACAGTGGAGATGGACACCCAGTACAGTGAGGAGAACGAGAAGCCGCAGCGGCCGTGTGCTGGTGGCAGGCAGTGGGGTCACCGGCTTGCAGCACCTGCGGGGCTGTGGGGTCCGTGGAGTGGGGCGCTCAGGGAGAGACGTGCAAGGCACAGAGCGGAGCAGGTGCGCTTATAACGGGGACTGCGCGGGGCTGGGGACGTTGGTGCAGGAAGGTCAGGAGCAGGACCAGGGCAGGGGCTGCTGGGAAAGGAAGAGGGCAAGGCGCTTGGGGCCGACCACGCCAGGGCAGCGGATCTGGGGGGTTTTGAATGCAGTCAGATTCTGCAGGGAGGAGCCTTAGGAACGAGTGATCCGGACCCAGCACTACAATCTTCACAGGTTGAGGGGTAACAAAGAGAACTAGAAAAGGGGATGTCTGGTGGTGGGGATGTGCCGGAAAGTGTGTCGGAACTGGGGCAGGAGGCGTGGGCTGGAAGCAGACAGGAGCCAGGAGGACTCGGCCCCTCACTCTTGCCCCCTGAGGGGCCTCGAGAGGAGCAGCATCGAGGAGAGTCAGGTTTCCATGAGAACAGAAAGGTGCAGGGAACATCCACAGCAGGGAACACTAGGAATTGTGCTGATGGGATGGGGTCAGAAGGGGCTGAACAGAACACACAGAGACGGAGGTTCCGGGTGAAGAATGTTCTGGGAGTCCCAGGCTCCCCGCCGGGCCCGGAATAAAGGGTTTGACAAGATTAACCAGACACGCACCTGGAGAAGAAGCTTTGCCGCTCGGAGGTGCCTCCTTCTTGCTGACAGTTGTGGGGGGGCCCGGACAGAGCTGTCCCATGGGGTGCCTTTCACACACTTTGCCTTGGGGTAAAGAAGCATTATTTCCTCTTTCGGGCTGAAGACTCTCATGTGACCGGGGTTCCAGGGGCAGTGCGGGCTCTGGAGCTAGGGGCTGAGGACAGTGACACAGCCAGCTGGGGCCGTCCTCCGCCGTATTCAGAAGAGGCTGCTCTCCTGTACTTGCACAGGACTGCGGTTTCTAGGAGTTCTCTGCCGTTTCCCTGCCCGAGTGACAGCCAACACCAGGTACTGAGTGGGTCAGAGATCTTAAGGAGACAAGTGTCCCTGCAGACCACTGACCGCTTACATATTTATTTACAATATATACATCCCTGACATAAACTTTATAAAACATTGAGAGACCGTGGTCATACACAGTAGTGGAGCCAAAAACAGTAGCAAGGACAGGACAGCTACGGATGCTGGTTGTTAGTTGTTGTTTCTTCAAAAAAAAAAAACAAACCAAAAAACCCTTTTTTTTATTTTGGAGAGACAGAGAGAGAGAGAGAGAGGGCAAAGAGTGAGCGTGAGTGGGGAAGGGGCAGAAGGAGAGAGAGACTCCCAAGCAGGTTCCACACTCAGGATGGACCCAACACAGGGCTCAATCCCACGACCCTGGCATCATGCCTGAGCCGAAACCAAGAGTCAGAAGTTCAGTCGACTGAGCCCCCCCGCCCCCACCCCACCAAGTGTTCCCAAAAAAACCCTCTGCCAAAGGACCACTTCAGGTTAGGATTCCACAATTTCCTTGAAAATGATGTCAAACTTCAATGGTAAACCAGATGGCTTTTCGTTACTTAAATAACTTAGTTACTGTACACTTGGTTTAACCATCTTGAAGCACCAGTCAGCTGGAGCTATAAAAAAAAAGAAAAGGTCTCATGTTAGTAACTTGTAAAATGCAGAGTGGGAGTCTTAGTTACCCTCCTGTTCTAATGTGAGTAGCCCTTTTATAATAAGCCCATCAAAACCAAGGGCTCTAGGGAACAGAGATGGAGGGAGGCTGGTCTCGAACCCTCCTGGGATGGGAGCCGGAGGTCCACCTGAGGTACTACCTTCAGTGCAAAGCACTCCTTACCAGTTCCCTCTCCTCAAACCAACTCAGCCTGTGAAAGTGAATTGAAATGGAATTGAAATTTCCCCATAAGAAAGCGGAGACTGAAGAACCCTTATTAAACTGTCACTCCCTCTAGCAGGTATTTGTATGAGTCCGCTGGGGATGGTTTTTCTTCCCTCCTCAGCTTCTCTTCCTGTTTAGTCATCTCCGTAGTGATGACAGACCGTCTTGGGTTAGCTCAGAGGAAATGAGCCCAAACGGAGAGCTATGGCCCCCCCTTGGGCACTCCCCTTCACACTGACATTCCAGTTCTTGCCTTTTGCCCGCCTCAGCCCATACCTCACTAGGCCAGACCAGGTCCGACAGGCTCAGCCCAGACCAGACCAGAGTTCCCCAAATATCTGTACTCCACTGGTAACAAGAGATCATAAAAAAAAAAAAAAAAATCAGGTCACAGGGAGTAGGGAAAGGGGAGCAAAATACGAGTTTTCCTTACTAAGAATCTAACAGACTATGAAATACAGGTGTTGTGAGTTTCTGAGGGGGACAGAGAGTGAGGTGCTTCTCAAGCTTGTCCCAGCAGGCACAGGCTCCTTAGGGCAGCACCACGCAGGGCCAGGGGCCCGCTGCTCCCTGGCCTCTCCCCCGGGGGCCCTTCTCACCCGCGCCCACACCTGTTGTATCTACTGCCGAAGAATCAGGCCTGCCTCTCCAGCTCACCTTCAGGCCAAGGCATCGCCCGCAACTCTTTCTTCCCCGAGAAACGGGACTCTCTGTTCCCTTTCTAGCTTGACTCTGTGATCTGTTTTCCAGGCATTTACCCAAAAATGGAGTCTAGCGGCACTCCCAGAAATTGTTAAATCGAACTGCCTGGGGGAGAAGTGTCATATTATGCCCCTCAGATATCTGAAACCTACCTGGCTGATGTTTTCTGATTGGGTCTAGCTCTTTCCGATGCTGTCCTCATGGACATGTGAGAATTTGGCATTTGTGCCTGGTTATGCTTGTCCCCTCCCCCACTCCTCTTCTGATCCCTGCTCCTCCACCATATAGATAACTCTTCAGTGAGTTTAGGGACCCCCCCCCCCCCCCCGCTTGCAGCCACAGTGGGCTCTTTAAACTTAAAAATTATTATTAAGTAGGTAGGAAACACACAAAGTACAAAGTTTGGATAGTAAGCAGAAGTACACTGACGAGTCTGAGCTCCCACTCCGAGCCCCTACGCGACCCGCGGGTTTCTCTGCAGATGCCAGTTTTACCATCCTAGGCTTATTATTCCAAAGCACGGCTCTTCGTGCTTTTCAAAACTCTCCTGCTCAAGAACCTACAATGGCTCCCACTTCCCATACCACTCTATCATAATGCCCCAGACTTCCCTGTTTTGCATTTCTTCAGCTTGATGCTAAGCAGGGCAATCTCTCCATCAAATAAACCACGAGGGTCGAGCTCCCCTCCATGTCTTTGCCTCTGCTGCTTCTCCGGGCTGGAATGCCTTTTCCACCACACTCTGGCTTGAAGATCTAACTCGCGTCCTGCTCCCCTCAGTCTTCATGATTATTCTGGCTTCTTCACCTCCCCTTGGCTGATTGCCCAGCCCTGACCATCCACATCACACATTCTGGCCCAGTACCCCCGTGCCCAAGCCCTTCTGCGTATATGCTCGTTCATGCTCTCCCATGTGGCCGCAAGCTTCTCGGAGGTGGGAGCCCTAACATACACCTTCTCTGAATCCCACACAAGGTCTAGCCTCACTGGATACATGATCTCCAGCCATCAGCTAACACAGAGCCTGACCTTGCTCGAGTGATCTCTGTGCAAGTTTGCTGAATGAATAAAGGAGCAGGTAAAGGCATGAGCTCTGGGTCACTCCATCACCTCTTCCAGGGGCCCTGGCCAAAAGCCCTCCCTGAACCACATTCCCAGTCACTGTTCTCGTGGCCACACCTCCGCCATAACTAGCTGGGTCTCAGCAGAGGCCCACCCAGACTCTCGCCCTCCCCTGGCACTTCTGCTTACTGCTGCCAATCTGAGATACCCATCTCGCACCATAACCCCTTGCCCTCCTCCCCCACCCCCGTGTCCCTGCTGGCACGCCTGCTCCTCGCCTCATCTATTGTTGCTCAACCCCTCTCCAGACCTCTCCGCATGGCCTCCTGGCCCATCAACCCCTCACAGCCTCACTGCCCCTGCCCAGCCTGAGCCCGCAGCTTACAGAGCTGCCCCAGGCCTCCTGCCACAGCTGGCTTCCCTGGTAAGCTGGGCATGCCCCGCCCGACAGCTGGGAGGGAAGGAAACTCCAGAGCCCGAGGGCCCTAATGCACGAAGGTGCCCACAGCCACACAGTGGTCCTCCCCCAAATCCCACCCCAACCGCTGACCCAGTGGCTTTCTTCAAAGTCATCAACTCACTTAACAAAGCCCAAGGTCTCGGCCACCTGTCCTCCCACTTGGCCTCTCCTCACCTTTCATATGCAGCCTGCTCCCCGAAGATCTCTGGCAGGGCCCACCCTGGCTCTCCCTCCCCACCCCCCTGACTTGTTTCCCCCACCCCCGCTCCTCTGCCTCTACCCGCCACCCATGGGCCTTGAGTTTGTCTTTCTTGCTGACCTCAGACATCAGGGCATCAGTCACCGTCCTGATGAAGACGCGCCCCAATCTGTGCCTCCAGCCCCGGCCCCTGCAGCTACTTCCGCAGTTACGTGCCAGGCCTTGCTACCCAAGGTGCCCACACCCCAAATTCAGCCAGCCACAGCGCAGACTCACCCAAACAAGAGCCCTGTTCTGTTCCTCTGCTACGGGGTGGTGTGCAACCGGCTGCTGGGGTCAGAATTCCTGTCATTTATGGCTTCTTTCCTGAACGACAATAAAATTCATAACCATGATGGCATGGTGACATTTACTAACTACCATTTGGAGCCAGTCACTTGTTCTAAGAATTTTATTTGTATTGACTTGTGTGTATATGTTGTTATTTCTATGCTATTATCACCTACACTCTTACTCTGACTTCTCTATCTTTGTTATGCCCATTTTCCACACGAGACAACTGAGGCACAGAGAGTTTAAGTGACCTGTCTGAGGCCCATGACAGGTGAGCTGGAAGGGAAGGGAACCCCCGGGGGGGCCTACACTCCCTGTGGAAACGTCCATGGATACGACCTCCGCACTTCCTCCCACACCCAGCCCTCCACACGTATCTCCACCACGACCACCTTGGTTCAGGCCCTCTCCGCTAAGCTGGACTGTTTTGTTACCCACTGACCAGTGTCCCCATCTCCAGCCTCGTGTCTGTTAACGCACCCTCGGCCGTGCCAGCAGAGGGCTGTGCCCAAAGCGTAGCTCTGCTCAGAAATCCTCAGTGGTTTCCCGGAAACAAATGTGACAAACTCTCGGCCACTCTCTCTCAGTATCTTGGCTTGGCCCCACCTGCCGGTCTAGCCCCATCTTCCTCTATCCATGGACATGTGCTGCCCCTATCCCACCCTTTATGGCCCTGAGCCGTTGACTCTTCCATTGCCCCCTAAAGCCCAGCTCCTGGGCCCCTCTCCCTGAGCGCCAGGGGCCTGGCAGGGGACAGAGGCCCTTCTGGAGCCTCCTGGTGGCGATTCAGGCAACATTGCTGCCATTACCTATGTCTGGGTCCCATCCTTTGTTCATGATGCAGGCCCGGCCCTGACCCTGGCTCCCAAAGTGAACCCCATCCTCAGTCTAAGTCTCCTGGGATGGGAGGAGGAGGCTAACAGTATACCCCTTGGAGTCTGAAGACCCAGATTTGGATCCCAGCTCGACCGCTTGGTGATAGGACCTGCCTTCCCACCGTCACTGCCTCTAAGCAGGTGGTAATGATAGCCCCGTGCGAGGCCCACTGAGAGGGCGTGAGGGGGAGGCAGGTGGAAAGCGCCTAGTCCGGTGGTGCTTAAGGAACTGTGGTTAATGTCCCTGCTGATGCTAGCGTTCAAGACGAGTGACAGCACACAGCACGTGGTTCCCAAGCAAAAGGCACTCTATATCAGGGCTTTTCCAGTTCAGGCACACAATACACAATTCCCGCCCCCGCACAGTCTACAGGGTACTTACTCGGTTCTGTCTCTTTCTCCACCACGTTTCAGAAAATCTACAAATGAAGAAATTTCCATCTCAGTTACAGAACTGAAAAGACAAGCTGAAATCTGCAGTTACGACCGGAATCTGGAAAACTAAACCACAGCCCTGTCGAGCTGCTCTCCTAAATGCTTACCTCGAACTAACTACATTGGTCATCCAGAGAGTTGTTCCGAAATTGGTCATCAGACGATAGAAAAACAAACCCCCAAACTGTCAACAAAATGAGTATCTCTACAGCGGCTCACGCACAAGGCTACAGAGGAAAGGGAGACCAGAATGGTGTGGGCCAGCACCGCCCAGGGATATGTGAGCCACACAAGTCATCTAAACACTTCAGTAGCCGCATTACAAAGTAAAAAGAACTGGGTAAAATTAGTTTTCAAAGTGTATCTTACTGAGTAGCCCAACACATGAAAAATATTATCGTTTTCGCGTGTAACCAACACAAACATTACTAATGAGCTGTTTTACATTCCTTTTTCAATACGAAGTCTTGTAAATCCAGTGTGTATTTTATATTTACAGCACATCTCGCTTGGGACTGCCACGTTTTAAGGGTTCAACAGCTACATGTGGCTCATGGCTACCATTTTGGACAGCACAGCTTCGGACATTAAGATACGGCTTCCACACACGTGCATATCCATAAAAGGCATCCTCCTTCCATAAAAGGAATGAGCCCTCATCTGGAGCCATGCCAGTGGCCCAGCAGCAGAGTTCACAGGCTTGACTGAACTTGTCATGGGGTTTGTCACCTACAACCCACCCCCGGAGCTGCTTACGTTCACACGGCCCCCTGAGAAGGCTCCACGCCAAATGCCCCACCCTTTCCAATGTATGGCTTCAGGGTGGTGAAGCCAGCTGAAGTATTTTTTCAAGACAGTTTTTTTTTTCAGGTTATTCAGTGGTATCGGCACTGACCGTGGGAGTCATTCTCTCTCCACTGAATGAATGTTTTTTTTTTTTTTTTTTTTTTAAGTTAAATCAACCAACTGCTTTGGGATTATATGGGCACTTAGTACCATCTTTCGCTGGTTCAGGAATTCTGGTGACAGACCCACCACAACTCTCAGTGGAAACTGATTGTAGTTTCTGGGGGACCAATCTGTTAAAGGGACGTTAGCAACAGTGCTGCTATTGGGGATTAAAAATAACCTTCTTAAGAGCACACTGGAGCTCCCCAGGTATTTTATTCATTGGTGACAAAGCCTCAAAACTTTCTTGAGCTGATTTTTATCTCTTATTTAGAGGAGAATCTACTGACTAGTAATCTGTTACCTAGGGATCTTCGTGGTATTTGCGGCCTGTAACATGGAAACAGTATCCCTGGGAAATCATATTCTAATGGCAATACACAATAATAGTATAGGTCAGCACTGACTGATGGAACTTACTGTAATGATGGAATTCTCTACCTGGCCTGATTACAGTAGCCACTAGCTCTGTGTAGATACCGAGCCCTTAACGTGTGGATAGTGCAAATGAAGAAAGGCATTTAAATTAAATGTAATTAATGAAATTTGATATTTAAACCACTACGTGTGGCTAACGCCTGCTGCACTGAACAGTGCAAGTCTAGGGAACCCGACACCTAAGCTGACAAACCTGGTCCGTGACATGAATGTGAAATGGCATGGATCCCACATGCCATCCCCTGGCTGAAAGCTTCCTCCTCAGCACTCCCCGAGGGAGTCGCAAATCAGTCTTGCAAATAGCCTTTCTGGCAAAGGCTGATATGGCAGGTGTCGGGGCTTCAAGAACACCTACTCTTCACATTTACAAGCTGGTCCGTGCCCTCTGGGACTTGAGGAAGGAAGGATTTCTGGTCACCGGGAAAGAACAGGATGTGAACAGGTCACCAGTTCTCCAGAGCATATAGTCTGCCTTCTAGGTTGGCCCACAATCTCTAGGGAGACTAAGGAAGGCTCAGGAAGCCTGACTCGGGCTCGATTTCACAAACAGGGAGATCACGACCTGAGCCAAAATCAAGATGTTTAACCGACTGAGACACCCAGGTGCCTAAAACTTTTTTTTTTTTTTTTAAGAGAAGGTATACATACCTCTTCTATACAGCAATACAAACATTGCCAGTATCACCACAAATAACACTGCTGCTATAATCACAAAACTGTGCCTTGAATTATCTGTAAAAAAAGAAATATAATTAGTTGGACTGATGAAAACAGAGATACAGTTGATTCTCCTTATAATTAGTTGGACTGATGAAAACAGAGATACAGTTGATTCTCCTTATTTGCAGATTCCATAGCAGCAACCTACCTACTTGCTAAAATGTATCTGCAGTCCCCAAATCAATACTCACGGCACATTCACGGTCCCTGGAGGACACGCGCAGCAGAATGGTGAAAAATCGGGTTTCCAGGAGCGCGCCTCCCCGGCTGAGGCCGAACAAGGCTGCACTCTGCCTTCTTGTTTCCTCTCTCCTACTGTAAACAAGTGTCCTACTCCTGGTCTGTTCAGTGCCATTCTTTTCACATTTTTGTGGGTTTTTTTTTTTGTTTTTTGTTGTTTTTTTTTTTGGGCTATCTCACTGTCTAAAATGGCCCTGAACATAATGCTGAAGTGCTATCAGAAGGCTGGGATGTGCCTTCCAGAGAAAATGTGTGTGTTAGATAAGCTTCATTTAGGCCTAAGTCATAGTGCTGCTGGCCGTGAGTCCAAAGTTAATGAGTCAACAATATATATTAAACCAGGGGTCTTTAAATAGAAACACACACAAAACAAGACTATTTGTTGATTTCTTGCAAAAATGTGTCACCAGAAGCTTGCAGGAAACCTACCCCTGCATTTCCCAGAAGCAACATTCAGCATTCACTAATTCCATATTCACAGTGACTTTATAAAACAGAACTACCGGAAATAAAGAGACTCGACTGCGTTTCTAAATAAACTTATACGCACAAAGCTGACACACTGCAGGCCCAGTGTTATTTATTAAAAGATGCAAACGATGCACCAGAAGTTGTGTTTTCGGCCACCCCACATTGCCTATGGAAGCTGAACTCAGCATTATACGTTTGGCAAGGCAATTTGGCTGTAGTGCCTAACGGGCCTTAAGTAAAAATGTTCATCATAAAGCAGCCAGACACTTTACTCAGTGACACGCCCACGGTCTCCCTGAACCATTACAATATTGAGAGAGTACTCAATATTAACCTTTTGGTGCCTCAGTTTCCTCGAGGGGTGACGGTAAAGGGATTGAGGAGTATGCCTATCTCATAGGGCAGTTGTGAGCACTATTAGCTATTAGCTATTATCGTCAACCCATTGAGTAGATGTTACCGGTATCTCTGCTAACATCCTTTGACCCCGCCATTCCATTTCTAAGATGCTAACCTACAGAAACCATCAGTGACGTGCCCCTCCTCTCCCTCCAAAAAAGGCACAAAGATATTTACCGCAGATTTCCTTATAGTATCAAAAAGCAAAAACAACCCAAGTGTCCTCAACTGAAAAGTATGGTGTTTACAAGGCGGACCCTATCCAGCTACTAAAAATCAAAAGGCAGAGTATTTAAGGATATGACAAAATGATGACAAAGCACTGCGAAGGGAAGGTTGGGGTCTCTGACAGCACCCACAAATGGTAAGGGAGCAGGGAGTGGAGGGAGAAAGCGAGTGAATAAAGAGACGGAGAACGCGAGCCCACACCCTTTCCTCGTAGTAGGAACACAGATGGGTTACCACAAACAGGAAGTCACTTATTGGTTTGACTTGAGAGGCCCCCCGGCCAGAAACTGCTGTTACCCCCCAGTTACCCCACATATTCATTCTCCCCTCTTTAGTAACAGAATTCAGATTTTCAGCTGGCCATACTATCACTCAACTAAAAGATTAATTTCTAGCTGCAAGAAAGCAGCCAGGTTTGACCCCGTGACTAAGTGTTGGCCAATGAGATATAGGAAGGGCTGTGTGGTATTTTTCCCAAGCCTCGACTCCTTTCTGGATCTTCCTGCCTGAAATAGTGGGGAAGGCGGAAGGAGCTGGGCTGTTCCTGGGTCTCTGACAACTTCATCAAGCAGCAATATGCCCAGGGCTGCCTATCTTGGATTTTTGTTTTTTAATGTAAAAGAAGTCATCTATATTTTTAAGCCACTTGATACTTAAAAAAAATTTTTTTTGAACAGCTGAATATAAGGCTACTTGACCCAGTCCCTTCCAAAAACCTTTCTCCCATGGATGATGCCAGATCCTGCCACCACTCCAGGACAGCAGATACTCAGGGCAGACGACAATGACAGTAATACAAGTTCTTAATTCTGCTCATCCTTCGTGACCTGTCCGCTGCACGGACAGGTGCTAAAGCCCTCTTCACCTGGCTCCTGGAATGCCACAATTCCTGGCTCCCTGGTGGTCCTTTTTAGTCTCCTTTGCTGGACCCTCTTCCTCTCAACAGCCTCTAAATGCCAGAGTCCCCGAGACTCGGTCCTAGTCCAGTGCTCTGTCATACCTGCTCAGTAGGTGATCTCATCTGGTCCCATGGCTTTAAATACCAACTATGCACTGATTATGCCCAAACTTATTTCTCCAATGCTAACTATTCACCAGAAACCTAGACTCACAAGTTGAAGCGCCTTATCTGACGCCTCCATTTGAAATCTAACAGGCACCTGAAACATGTCCCAAACCAAACTTATTTCCTCCCTACACCTGCTGTTCCACTCTCCAGTCTCAGTAAATGGCACCACTGCTCCTCCAGGGGCTTGAGCTAGAAAGCTAGGAGTCATCTGCACATTTCTTATTAGAGAACCTTCTCCCCCACTCAAACCATTAGGAATTCCTTGTGGCTATATTTTCAAAATGTACCCTACCCTGAACCACTTCTCCCAATGTCTGCCACTATCACGGTCTTCTGAGACACCGTGTCCTCTGGCTGAGGCCCAGAATTTCTAAATTAGCTGCATATTCCCCAAGGAGGACATGAGATGCCCAGTGAGGTGCAAAAAAGCAAAAACATCTACTTATATTTACTACTTATAGCAGTCTTTACATTTTTCTGATTTTGTCTCTGTTTCAAAATGATATAGGTTATAGCCATTGTGGTAGAAGCATCGATCGGTTCCCAACACCCAATCTCCCCATTTTCTTTTGGTAATAGAGCCCTTGTGTTTTATTTATTTATTTATTTTTTTTTTTTTTTAATTTTTTTTTTTTCAACGTTTTTTATTTATTTTTGGGACAGAGAGAGACACAGCATGAGCGGGGGAGGGGCAGAGAGAGAGGGAGACACAGAATCGGAAACAGGCTCCAGGCTCCGAGCCATCAGCCCAGAGCCTGACGCGGGGCTCGAACTCACGGACTCACGGACCGCAAGATCGTGACCTGGCTGAAGTCGGACGCTTAACCGACTGCGCCACCCAGGCGCCCCGTGCCCTTGTGTTTTAAATGGGTACATGGCCACCAGCTAAGGAGGACCTTTCCTAGCCTCCCCCAGCAGCTGTGGCCGTGAACTCTGTCTGGCCAAGCGGGTGGCACTGGAAGTGATGCATGCCACACTGGGTGGGTCTTTAGAAGGAAGGACGGAGGGGCGTGTGGGTGGCTCAGTTGGCTGAGCGCCTGACTTTGGCTCAGGTCATGATCTCGAGGTTCTTGAGTTCAAGCCCTGCATTGGGCTTGCTGCTGTCAGCTTGTCAGCACAGAGCCCACTTCGGATCCTCTGTCCCCCTCTCTCTACCCCTCCCCCACGTGTGCTCTCCCAAAAACAAATAAGTATTTTTAAAAATAAATAAAGGGAAGGACTGGGCTCTATCCTTCTCCCTTCCCACTCACTGCGACGCAGGTAGAGACCCTGTTTGACTCCAGAGAGCACAATTTTTAAGCCATAAACATTTTAGTATATATTTCCAAAAGATACGGATTATTTGTAAAACATAACCATGTCTTTATCGTACCTAAAAAAATAATTAAGCACTTAATATAATCAAATATGCAGTCACCACTTAAATCTCCCATTTTTTTTCACTTTCTTCTGTTTGAATCAGAATCAAACAAGGTGCATATATTGTAATTAATTATAGGCTTTTTAAATGTCGTTAATCTCTAAGCTCCCCATCACCCGTTTTTCTTCCCCTTATAATTTACTTATTTTTTTAAAATTCTTTTTAATGTTTGTTTTTGAGACAGAGCATGAGCAGGGGAGGGGCAGTGACAGAGAGGGAAACACAGAATCCAAAGCAGGCTCTAGGCTCTGAGCTGTCAGCACACAGCCCGACGCGGGTCTTGAACCCACGAACCTTGAGATCATGGCCTGAGCCGAAGTCAGACACTTAAATGACTGAGCCACCCAGGTGCCCCTATAATTTACTTATTGAAGAAACCTCATCCCTGGTCCTATAGACCCCCATAGTCTGTACTATCATTCCACATGGTATGGTTTTTGCCAGCCAATCCCTGTGAGGGAGTCAAATATTTTTTCTTAATTTGACTTATTTTAAGACACAGAATCAGGATGACGTCATGGGAAGAAAACGAAACAAACAATTTCCAGAATTCAAAGATCTAAATTTTAATTCTATCTCCATTACATAAGTGAACTTGGGGAAGTCACCCAACCGGTTGAACCTGTCTCCTCACTCTCAAAAGGTAAACAACAACTCCTGTCCAGCCAGTCTAGAACAGTGGCTGTAAGCAACAAATAAGACGGTCACCTGGGGGGGGCTCTGCGAAAGGTGACAGGCTGGTCAGTGTGAGTTACATTTCATCCACCAAGTGTTAAAAGTCTAGATTTAAAAAATCAGCACTTAAAAAAGAAAGACTATGTAACCATTAGACGCACATGAATTTCTATCTGTTACGATACATGCAACTCTAGAGAAAAGTATTCAAAACTCATCCATGGTATAAAAAGAGAGACAGAGAGAGAGAGAGAGAGAGAGAGAGAGAGAGAGAGAGAGAGACATTTATTGTTGAAAAGAACCATTAAGATCATTAGGTTAGAAATGGGGGGGAAAGAAAAGGGTTCTTCAACATTTGCTTTGAGGGACTCCAGATATAGGTCTCCGATGTCAGCACTACTCCAGGATTTAAAGACCTAAGAACTATCTGGCAATGTTTCTCAAACTTTCAAAATCTATAATGCGGTGTGAACTATCAGTTTGGGAGGAAATGTAAAAGAAAGATGAGTGAATCACCATTATCTAATAACAAAAAGGGTTTGTTTGCAAATCAACAACATTATACCATATCAATGAGAGGGACTGAGAGGGACGAACTGGTGACAATCTTTTCTGGAGGTATCTACAGGGAAGGGCATCTTATTTGGGCACTCAATTCTAATGAGAAAGGTTAAATGAAAACCTATGCAAGGGCGAAATGCTGGAAATTCTCTTAATTAAAGTATTCCATATCATCCTATAGAGGATCTTATTCAGAAATTATTTCCTTCGAAGTATTTGCCTCTTGGGACATGCGAAGCTTTTCCAGATTTCAAATTGCTTGTTCATTCCGCATAAAATCCTTTCCTTCTCTTGTTGGTTATGTGCCTTACACACACGCCAAAGCCAGAAAAGCACACTGGTTTTGTTTTCTGTTCCCACAACAAGGCAACCATGTGCTAGCACGCAGATTACATTTCCACACTGTACGGCTGGGATATCACGCGACACCCACTAGGTGGGAGTAATAGAGAAATGTTTGCTCCAAGCATAACAAAGTCATTGATTTTGCAGCTGGCTTTCAAATCTTCTGGACAATCATGCGACTTGTACAAACGGTGCCGCTTTGAGTGGCACTTCTGTGGGTTTGGTCTTTTCTCTGTCCTCAAGGACCAAAACCATCAGTGATGAACTGGACCTCATTTTACACTTTGTCTGGAAGTATTTGTTGGTTTTACCCAGGAAGTCATGCTGCTTTGTCTGAAAATGATATAGTTACCTTAACACCTCCATGCCGTTATTTGAAAGATTTCAAGAAGGACAATACATGGCAGACTCAGGGAGAATGGCTCAATAATCAAATCTAATTCAAGTTTTTTATATTCATTAGGTGTACGAACTGCCTTTTTCTGTTTCAATTGTTTATTCAAAAAAAAAATCGATTCACAGAATCACCCTCTCCTAACCCAAGGAAGCTCATATTCTGTATCTGCCCTAGAATCCTGTTCACTATCTATAATTATGAAATTATTCTGAATTAGAGTGGTTACTATTTTCATCTCTTCTTTTATGTTTTAATGAACCACTTTCAAATCACTGATCCTTTTGTCTGTGAACTGGGGATATATTGTCAAAAACTGAAAATAAAAATTGCAAATTACAAATGTACATGTTAAACAAAATAAAAGGAGCACAGCCAAGGAAGGCACACTGTCATGCTACTCACGGAGCGTGAGCCTAGACAAACGTACCAAATGCACATTCTTTGCGGCACACATGCAACCCTCAAGAACCCGATGGTTATTAAGAAATTATGGAGTGGTGTTGTGAATAGTTAAGAGCATGGGCTCCGGAGCCAGATGGCCTGATTGCAAAACCAGCCTCTGTCCCTTACTAGCTGTTGACCTTAGGCAATCAAACTAAACTCCCTTTGTCTTGGCTTCTCCCCAGAAAATCAAGACCGTCACTCGTAGCCAACTCACGCAGTTGTGTGAGGACTGAATTAATTAAGAAATGTATTAGAATGATGCCGGACACAGAAAGGGCTATGAAATGTTAGCTTTATGCTATAATGGAATGTCTGTGAAAACTGTGACTTCTTTTACGCATCAGATTTGTGAAATGTAGGTCAGCCACTACATCTGTGGTTTGAAACTCACAAACCACCAGCGGTCCCTGGACCACAGTTGTCTACGGTATCTCTGCCGTGACACATTTGGATATGTACTCACCTGGGACACAGGTTGCTAAAACCAGTGATGATGCCTGTTTGGACAACGGATTACTGATGATACACTCTATTTCCTGTGAGAGATCACTTTCCCTCTTAATAGAAACTTCAGATGAATTGGTGCTATTTTGACACTGTTCCGAGAAGCAATTCCAGGAGTACTTTATAAGGTTTACATGGCTGCTATAGGTTTCCGGGATCCTGCAGCGGACTGTAATGTTTTCGGCAGTGAATGTGCAATTTAGTGTTGGAAATGGAAGAGGCTCTGGAAAAAAAAAAAAAAGAAATGTAATATTTAGTCCAGAAAAGAGTAATACTTAGACTCATCTTCTCCAAATAGATGAAGAGCTCCCAACTTCCTTATGAGTTTGAAAAGGCAAGCCGACCACCTTCCTTGAGCTCCAAGGGGAGAGAATTCTCTCTTCTCCTGGGTCAGACCTACCTGCTCACATTCAGACTACATACAGGCACCACATCCCTTATCCTCAATTCAGAAAGCCAAAAGATATTACCCAAGATAGTAGCAACGTCGCATAGCTGCAAATCCTGATCTGAATTGACATGAGGATTTGTTTTTATTCTTCTCACTTCAAATATTCATTATCATGTTGTATCAAAAATATTCATGTGCTTGAATATGGGGTGGTCCCCCAAACTAAGTGGGTGCTTTGTAACATACATAGAGGAAAGAGTTAATACCACCTTTCTAAAACCTAAAAATGTTTAATTGTAAAAGACGTCTGACTTAACAGTGTCTGCAAAACATCTGGTGCAGCTATACTGTGGGGAGGCCCTGATAATAAGTAGAGTAGGGGACGGCACCTGTCACGGACCTGCCAGTCTAGAGGCCTTACTCCCAGCCTTCCTGTAGCAAGTGCTCCCTGCTGGCTATAGAGGGAAGGTGCCTGGGTGGCTCAGTCAGTTAAGCGTCCGACTTCGGCTCAAATCATGATCTTGCCGCTCGTGGGTTCAAGCCCTGCGTCGGGCTCTGTGCTGACAGCTGGGAGTCTGGAGCCTGCTTCGGATTCTGTCTCCATCTCTCTCAGCCCCTTCCCCATTTGTGCTCTCTCTCTCTGTCGCTGTCTCTCTCTCTCAAATATAAACAAATATTAAAAAAAATTTTTTTTAAAAGGATGGGTTAAGAACTGCAATGCTACTTTATCCTATTAGATATTCTTTCCTTTGTTAATTCATATACCTTCCTGCATCTCTACTTTGCCCCAACAACTAACCCAAAGAAATTTGAGAAAACACGTACAAATATATAGACTACCCAGAAAATGGTCATGGTAGCATTTGGAGAATAAAATTTCAATACATTATGAATATCTACTAAAAAGCAAATTAAAGCAAATTAATGTTCATCTATGCTGCCATTTAAAAATGATATTTTCTAAGGCAAAGGAATGCCTATGTTCTAATTAGTAACCTAATATACTCTAAAAACTGGAAGTGTTCAATTCCTCTCCTCCCCCCCCCCCCAATTTTGTCAACACTCCTTTCTCACTCAGTTAAGTGAGACCTGAGTCACACATGACTTCCCTTTCTGCTTGGGGCTTCTTCAGTTGTTAGGTTTAATCCAGCTCACATAACTTGTTAGATGTGGCCTCAAAGTAGGCAATGGAAGCCTTTCCCCAAATTAAATTGTAAGCAACAGACCAATATCCTTCAGGAAGATAAGCAGTTGTTCTCTTGACTCAAAATTGGGAAGCCCAGAGCTTCTCCCAGGCCTCCTCAGGTCCGTCCTGCCTCCCACACTCGGAGATCGGCTCCTGAAGCACCTCCAAGCAGCCCTGTGTATCTCCATGCAGCTGAGAAACACACCTGATGGTTCCAGATTCTGCGTGTTCCTGTGCCTGCCTCTGCAACTGGGCTGGGCATTTCCCAGCGGCATGAAACGGAGTTTTCTAGTTCCTTAGAAATGTTCTATGGAAGAGCTTCTCAAATATTAACATGCATGAGGATCACCAGGGGTATGTGTTAAAAATGCAGATTGCTGGGCCCCGTCACCCCAGGTGACCTGGATGCGGGTGCTCCGTGTGTTCTGTTACAGATTCTTGCTCACTGATCCAGTACGGTCAACGTCTAGTATGTCATCAAACACTTTCTAGACTGAAAAGACGTGCCTCATGAGCCCCCAGACTGTGCATCTTTGGAGGGTAAAGGCTAGATATCACTCACCTCTCAACCACAGCATCTGACATAACACATGGAGCACAGGTGGCTCCTCTAGAAGAACAGATATTGGACACATGGAGGGATAGATGGTGGGTGGGTGGATGGATGGATGGATGGATGGATGGATGGATGGATACGTTCAGGGAGGCAGTTTCAAATTATCCTCTCCACTCTATAAAATGTAAATCCTTCAATCAGCTCCCCTCCGAAAAAGGAACAGTGTGGTGCCTAAAAGCATGGACTTAAGAGCCTGACTGCCTGGGTTCACACCATTTGCCTTTGGGAAGTTACCTTATCACAACTACCCCCTGGCCCCATTCCCTACCTAGGTTTCCTCTACTGTGCAATAAAGAAACAAACAGTATGTCCCCTTTAGGATTCTGATAAGGATGAAATGAGATGATACAGATAATTCCTGCCATATGGATCACCATGCAGTGCCGGCACAGAGATGCCAGCTGTAACAGAGCACAGGACAAGAAGGAGAGGCTCCCCAGGAGGGTGTGTAACACCACCAGGAGTTGGGAGGTGTGAGCTTTGGCCCTGGAGAGTGGTGTGACCGCGGCCCTTGCGATAGCTGGAACACGTTTAAGGCATCACATAGCCCAGGCCTCTTGTTCTACAGATGGGAAAACCCGTTGCTAAATCCGTCTCATTTTCATCTGTAAAATAGAATACTTTAAAGACTGTGAAGTCTAGTGGAATATAAAAGTAATCTGAAAGGACATTTGAAAGGAAGACTTTGTATTATTTTCCATGTTGTTAGAGCTCACTTAACTGAATAGAAGCTCTTTCTGGCGGTCTCATTACACTTCTGTGGCCAGAAAGCAAACCTCAAAGAGCCCGTACCGCTCACCAAAAAGCATGCAAACCTTCCTGCAGCATCAGGCTCAGAGCTCCTACAACTCAGATCTCTCTGTCTGTAAGCTTCACAGTCCTACACTGCCCATGAGAATTCCCACAGCTATTGCTAACAAATGTTAGTTCCACCTGTACCTGAAGCAGTATTAAACTGGCAGGAAAGGCACTTATTTCATCCCTAAGATAACTCAGCCAATTTATAATGAATGGATTCAGCTCACTGCTCTGTAAGGCTGAGAACTGCTTATACACATCTGATCACATTTGTACATTTCTATTAACTCTAATAAAAAGTCATATCGCTTTAGATTATTTAAGGATAGAGCAGTTAATTCTACTTACGTGGACATCACCATCTTTACTGCAACCAAAAAAAGCAAGACGTAATAAGCATTGGTGGTGGAAATTTGAAGGGGATTTTGAGGGAAGAAGGAAACCAAATATCAACTTACACACAGAAGGAAGTAGATGCCTGAATTTAGGGGGTGCCAGGAAATCCCCCTGCCTAAAATATCCTTTCTGAAAATCTCCCATTAGGCCCCGTGTCTCCGGAAGATCACCAAGTCACTTAAACATTAACAAACCCTGAAGGAAGTATGCTTTCCTCATTCCCCTCCCCACCCCCCGAAAAAGTATGACCAATCGTTTTCTCATTCAGGTGTGAAGCGTGAAATCTCGAGTCATCTTATGTCTTTTTATAACCAAAATCTAATTTTGTTGGCTCTTTCTTAGAAATATTTTCCCTTTCTTCCCTTTCCAAATATCTACTAGCAACACTTCTGTCTCCCTGGATGATCACAGTAGCTTCCAAACTGGTGTCTCCTCTAATTTACCATAAACACTTACCATCTTATTAATGATCCAAAAACAGATTTTATCAAGTCACTTATCTGTTCGAGTATGGGCTACAGGGGCTCCCCACTGCCACAGGCTAAAATCCAGACTCTTAAGCCAGGAATTGGGGTCCCACATTTAATGCTGCCAGTATCACTGCCTCCTGATGAAAAACCACCCCACCCCTGCCCCCGTACTGTGGTCCTCTGCAGGGTTTTCCAAATTCAGCTTCCTAAGGGCTATCCACCAGTCGATCTAACTACTGAAATCAAGCACCTTTGTTCAATTACTGTGGAATTTTAAAAAATAAATTATTTTTAAGCATTTCATCAAGCTTAAAAAGAGAAACTAATTCAAGTGTTTGAACTGTTTTACAAACTCTATGAAAGAGCTCCTAACATGCATTCCATTGTTAAATAGAGAACCCAGAAATGGACCTACAAATACATGGCCAATTAATCTTCGACAAAGCAGGAGAGAGTATCCAATGGAAAAAAAGATGATCTCTTCAGCAAATGGTGCTGGGAGAACTGGACAGCGACATGCAGAAGAATGAAATCAGACCACTTTCTTACACCGTTCACAAAAATAAACTCAAAATGGATGAAAGATCTAAATGTAAGATAGGAAGCCATCAAAATCCTGGAGGAGAAAACAGGCAGCAACCTCTTGACCTCGGCTGCAGCAACTTCTTATTTGACCTGTCTCCAAAAGCAAGGGAAACAAAAGCAAAAATGAACTATTGGGACCTCATCAAGATAAAAAGCTTCCACACAGAGAAGGAAACAATCCATAAAAGGCAACCAGCAGAATGGGAGAAGATACTTACTTGCAAATGACAAATCGGATAAAGGATTAGTATCCAAAATCTATAAAGAATTTACCAAACTCAACACCGAAAAAAAAAACAAATAATCCAGTGAAGAAATGGGCAGAAGACATGAATAGACACTTCTCCAGAGAAGACATCCAGATGGCCAACAGACACATGAAAAGATGCTCAGTATCACGCATCATCAGAGAAATACAAATCAAAACCACAATGAGATCCTACCTCAGAACTGTCAAAATGGCTAAAATTAATGACACAAGAAACGACAGGTGTTGGCGAGGATGCAGAGAAAAGGGAACCCTCTTGTACTGTTGGTGGGAATGCAAACTGGTGCAGTCACTCTGGAAAACAGTATGGAGGTTCCTCAAAAAATTAAAAATAGAAATACCCTATGATCCAACAATTGCACTACTAGGTATTTATCCAAAGGATACAAAAACACTGATTTGAAGGGACACATGCACCCCAATGTTTATAGCAGCACTATCAACAATAGCCAAATTACGGAAAGAGCCCAAATGTCCATCGACTGATGAATGGATAAAGAAGATGTGATATATATATGTGTGTGTGTACACACACACACACGTACAAACACACACACACACACACACACACACACACACACACACACACACAGGAATACTACTCAGCAATGAAAAAGAATGAAATCTTGCCATTTGCAACAACGTGGATGGAACTAGAGTGTATTAGGCCAAGCGAAATAAGTCAGAGAATGACAGTTATCACATGATTTCACTCATATGTGGAATTTGAGAACCTCAACAGATGACCATAGGGGAAGGGAAGGAAAAATAAAACAGAGAGGGAGACAAACCATTAGAGACTCTTAAGTACAGAGAACAAACTGAGGGTTGCTGGCAGGGTGTTGGCTGGGGGGATGGGCCAAATGGGGGATGGGCATTCAGGAGGGCACTTGTTGGGATGAGCACTGGGTGTCATATGGAAATGACGAATCACCGGGTTCTACTCCTGAAACCAATACTACACTGTATGTTAACTAACTTGAATTTAAATTAAAAAAACAAAAAGGATTCCATTGTCATCTAGATTCAAAATCAATTTTTTTAGTTGCTAGTTCTATAAACTGCCAGATCCCAAACCTGCATGTTTTAAAAATTCTGCTTCATCAAAGGGATCCATGGTTCTAACAGAATGCCTGCATACCCTAACAAGCCTCACTTTTCTAAATGGAGTTGATCTTCTTCTTGACAAACCAGCCACCCAGTCTGAGAGCCCCCATTTCTGTCAACTGCACCTCCCACGTCCCAGACACCTAGTTTGATTGCTTTCATTGCTAGAACAAATATTTGTGGAATGCCTACTAGCCACTGAAGTCCCTTACTGAACTCTGGGGCTATAACGATGAACAAGAGAGAAAGTCTCTCTTCCTCCTAATGTCTCCAGCAGAGCAGGTAGGTGAATTGGTGAATAGCAGTGGTTTATCCAGCTTGTCACCGCCCCTCCCCTGTTCCACTGAGACTGCCTCAAACAGGACTTGGAGAGCCCAGACTTGAACTTCTACATTGGACTTTCTGCCTCTTCTCCATCCCCTGGGAACCATCTTACACACTTTGCCACCGGTTGGATCTTCCTAAAACACCTTTGGCATGGAGGCAGCAGGACTAGAACAACACCCTCTTCTGGGAGAAAACAAGTGAACCTGGGATCCCACAGAGGGGAGAGATGACTACAGACTCAGCTGTGAATGCTGGGATGGGGGCAGTGGGTAGCACAGAAAAGTCAGCCAAAAGGCAAGGACAACAGTAGGATGCCCGAGAACACAAAGAGAAGGCCATGGATGCCAGATCCCATACAGCCTTGCAGGCCACTACAGGTCAGAGTGAGAGGGGGCCACTAGAAGGCTCTCGGCAGATGAATGGCATCCCCCGGCCTCTGTTTTAAGATCACTCTGGCTGCCTGTATTTAAAAACAAAGTGTGGTCATAATATATGTAAGTCAAACAGCTATGCTGTATACCTTAACTTATATGGTGACAGATGTCAATGAGGTCTCAATGAAACTGGGGGGAAACTGGGCAAGGGTGGAAGCTGGGCGACCAATCAGGTGACCACGGCAATCTTCCAGATGCGGAAGCAGCAGCCTTGGACCAGCACCAGAGGAAGTGCTGAGAGGTGGTCAGATTCTGTGAAACCAAAAAATTTCCTGGTGGAATAAACATGGTGTTCAAGAGGAAGAGGAATAGAAAGAGAAGCACAGTGCCAAAGATGACCCCAAGGCTTTCGCCTGAGCAAATGAAAGGGTGGAGATCCCGCCAACCAAGCTGGGGGAGATTTGGGGAGGAACAGGATTCAGAGGAAAGTTGAGGAGCTCACTCCTGGACTTGTGGTATTTCAGAGGCCAATCAGGTGTCCGAGTGGAAATACACAGTAAGCAGCTGGAAACACACATAAGGAGCTCAGTGGGGGGCTGGACTAGAGCTCTCAATCTGTGCATTATCGGCAACAAAGTGATATTTAAAGCCGGACCCCTGGATGAGCTCACCCACCTGGGTTGTGAATGCGCAGAGAAGAGTGGCTTATGCCTTAAAGTCTCCAGGGCTAAGAGGTTGGCAAGATGAGGGAACCAGCCAAGGAAGCTGAGAAGGAACTGTTAGTGAGTTAAAACCAGAAGAGGGTGGTGTCCTGGATGCCAAGAGAAGGCAGGGTCTCAAAGAGGAGGGAGTGATCGGCTCTGTGGGATGCTGCTGGGCGGCAAGAAAGACATGGGTAGAGCATGAATGGATCTCTGGACTCGTTAATGAGGACGTCAAGAGCTTTGGTGCAGTGAGGGAGTGAAAGCCTGTTTGGAGTGGGTTAAAGTGAACAGGAGGAAAGGGGTTATAAAGCAAATACAGACAACTCTTCAAGGGGACTTTCTATAAACTCAAGACAGCAAGTGGGTGGCAGCTGGAGGGGTGGAGGGGGCACGAGAGGGCTCCCAGTGATGGCATGAATATCTGATGGCATACTGCCCGCTGGTGGGGATGGGCTGGCAGCTCTCGGAGGAGACTGTCGCAGGAGCAGAGCAGATGTCCCTGAGCGCAGTGACAGGAGGCGGGCCTCGGGGCACAGTGGAGGGCTTGGTCCTGTGACCAGGGAGAGACAGCAGGCTCAAGGGCAGGTAGGCAGAAGGGCTGAGGGTGACGTCCTGGGGAAATTCTCCTCTGAGGGCTTCTCTTCCACAGTGAAACAAGAAGTAAAGCCTTCAGCTGAGGACTGGGTCTGGAGAAGGGGGGTGTTCGAGGCTTGAGGAGAGGGGACGTTGGACTTGACTGAGGCGAGTGACCAGAAATGTACAGTGTGGGGCTCTGCGGGGCGATGCGTTTCTCTGCGGCCACGGTGTGTGAGATGGATGAGATGAGACTGGTTTGAGACTGGCTGGACAGGCCATGTGAGTCCGACCCGCTTAAAAAGGAGCAAGGAAGCTAGGCAGGCCTTCCAGTGAGCGAGCATGCCTGGGCGGCCTCAGGAGGACGGGGGCCACACGAAGTGAAGGAAAGGCAGAGTTGAGCGGAGAAAGGAGCTTCACATGGCAGTGGGACACCTGGCGTGTCACAGCGGAGGGCTTAGAATGAGTGGTGGTGACAACGTCTAGGCTCTATCCACGGGCAGGGTGGTAGGAGGGAGGACAAGATCATCACGGGAGAGATGAGGGACTCAGAAGCCAGGATACTAGAATTACATATTTAATATTATAACCACTAAGAATTAATGACAGCAGGAACATCAGAAACAGCAAAAGGCAGCCAGGCATTCGAATGACCCAAAAACGTTGGGATGTACCCATGGGCCTTACAGTTGATGACAACAAGGAAGGAGAAGAACCCAGAAGCATTGGCAAGCAGCACGGAGGAACCTATACCCTCTCTCCAGTTCCAGTGTAAAGTGATATAGGAGAGGAAAAAAAAAAAAAAATCCACCTCCTGGGGTGGGGTGCAGGTGGAAACAGAGCGTCATCTATCAAAGGGGCTCAAAGAGTTCTGAGCTCATGACTCCCACCCAGCTGGGGCTGCTCTCTCCACCTCGGTCACATCCCCTCCTCGCTCAGAGGATGACAAGGGGACTGAAACTGGCCCCTGTGTGCCAGATGGAGAGGAAAACCCTGACAGCCCAAGAGACCTAATCCTTTTATTCCTCATAAACCATTCATTTGTGTTAGTCTCTTAAAATAGTTGGCAATTTGCCGTGTAAAACAAACCAACTTATCGAATGCTTACCAATCACGTAAAGGGTGAACTTGGTATCGGTAACGCTTGAAAGTTCGACTTCATAGTCCTCTTCATCCGATGATGTTAGATTGAAGATGGTAAGGTTTCCTGATGTGATGTCCAGATGAACCCTATCTACAAACGGTGGGTAAGCTCTGGGCTTTAAGAGTTCTTCATCCCATTCTACGACTTTATCTTTTTTTTTTTTCCACATTATCTCTTTAATGGGTATAGAGCCCGATGTGTACAAAGTTACGCTCATGTTTACAGTTCCGTATATCGGCTGGGGCTCACAGCTGATGAAGTCTAGGAGGGAAAAAGAAAGTGGTTAGGAAAAACAACACGACTTTATTGAAAGTAGAAAGCCATCTTCCAAGATGCTCTCTGGGGGGAAAAAAAAGTTAAATTTAGCAGTAAAAATTATTCATCAGCTACTTGCTGTGCTAACTTGATAACCACTGACAGAAAATAGAGCGAGTAGAACATGCTTGACCATGCGAAGCTTACTCTTTTAAGGGGAGGACTGGGGCTCGCATAAATGCAAGAACTGTATTCAGTTCTGGTGGGGCACCAAACCCATGCCAGGTACTGTGGGCAAGGCTGTGAACGTGACAGCTGACCACACAGGTGTCACTCTAGGCCCTCAAGAAGTCCCACAGTGTGGAGAAGACAAAGCAGGCATGGGAGCCACCTCGTCAAGGGCCTTCCCCAGGAAGTGACAGTAATACCGCACTGGGGGCATCCCTGAGGGACAAGAGGTGCCGGCTGAGGGCTGGGGGAGGAGAGGTAATCATTCTGAGAGAGGAAGCAGTGCCTCCAAAAAGACAGGCCTTGAAGTCAAGAAGGAGCTTGGTGTGTTTGAGGAAATAAAAGCAGCTCCCAACGGCTAGACAAAGAGAGCAAGTGAGTCACGGGTGGGGAATGAGGCTGGAGAGGCAGGCGGGCCCAGGTGACAGTGCCCATTCATGGGCTACTGGGGGTGTCAGATAAGACATGCTAAGGGTTTGGGATTTATCCTAATGGCAAGGGAAAGCCGTAGGAAGGCTTTAAACATAAGACTGGCACGATATAATTTAAGTTTCGGCAGACTGGCCCTGCCAGCAGAGTGGAGAGTGGTTACTGGGGACAGGCACGGAGGCAGGGAAACCAGAATCAAGGTCAGTGCTGGAGCACCGAGAGGGTGGAGGACTGGACGGACCAGACAGGGGTGTGGGCGGGGGGAATGGACAAAAGGGCAGATTCCAGAGCCCCTTGGGAGAGAGCGCAACAGGGATTAGTGAAGTGGTGGGGGGGTGAGGGAGAGGGGGGAGTTAACGGTGTTGGTCAGGCATCCTTCTTGGCTGACTGACTTGGGGCTATTAGCTGAGGTCAGAAACAATGACTGAGAAGCAAGTCAGGGGGCAAGACGCAGAGTAAGAGCACGGGGACTAGGTTCGGTGGTGTGGGGGAGCTGGCCCCAACTGTTAGCATCTCTGCGGGACCCCATTCAGCCAAGCCTGGCTGACAGCTTGAAATCCACATGGTGGGAGTATTTACAGCACAGAAACTAACGCTTCAAACAGACACTCCTGCCTACTCCACGCCAATCCAATTGTTCGATATTTACTACCACCACTGGACTGGAATATTTTTGATACCCCAAAATGGGTTTAAATGCATCTGGTTCCAGACCTGACTTTCTTGTTAAGAGAGAAGAACAGCTGTAAAGGGAAAGGCATTAAAGATAAATTAAAACTTGATTGAAGTTTTTGCCTAGTAGCAAGCATGGTAATTGAAAGAGCATGGGAAAAATCAAGACTATTAGACCGGTTGTAGGCAACGTGTTCAGTGATTTCAAATACAAAGGAAATCTCTCCCATTTGCCGATTGTGAGGATTTTTGGAACCTGCCTCCCTTAATTAAGGGAGGCTGCCCACAGAAATACACCAGCAGCCCTCGATGCTTTGCTGATCACGCCCTCTTTCTTGCACTTGACTAGAGCACATGGGAAGGTGGATGAGAGGGAGAAGGATTTGAGGAGTGAGGATCTATCCACAGCCACCAGTGGAGGCTCCAAGTGTCTTGTGAGTGAGTGAGTGAGTGAGTGAGTGAGTGAGTGAGTGAATGGGAGTGGGTAGGGTGGTGGGTGAAGAGAAGGGGTATGAGAGGAAGCTTGGCTGCAGAAAGACGGATGGCTGCTGTCTTCCCAGGGGCAGGCGATGTGTCCTGGGCTTGAGAACAAGAGGAAGAAAGAAGTCAGGGATGGAGTGAGATTGGCGAGAAGCACGGTGGGGAGGTGGGGGGAGGGGGGAGACCAGTTCCGACAAATTCAGTTTGGGGTTGGAAGAAACTTGCAAAATTATTTAGTTGAATTACCCGCATTTCACAGGTGAAGTGACAGGGCACCAAGCAAAACGAAGGAAAATGTCACCAAATGCCTACTCGCTGCATGTGGTGTGTTCACGTACCCTCGTGTCCCTTTTTACCGCTCGTCACACACTTTGCAGCGACCACGTCGCGCAGGTGAACAACCAGGCTCCGAGAGGCACATCAGTGTTCGAGCCCCGCGTCGGGCTCTGTGTTGACAGCTCAGGGCCTGGAGCCTGTTTCGGATTCTGTGTCTCCCTCTCTCTCTGCCCCTCCCCTGCCCTATTTCTTTCTCTCTCTCTCTCTCTCTCCAAAATAAACATTAAAAAAATTGTTTTGATGTGTTTAATAACAACGTATATAATAGACACATAGATACAATTTTATACAGATGCAGAGCAATGATATATCTACTTAGCACAGTCTTCTTCTCTGGCCTGGGTGTGTGGCTTGGAGGCCTTACCCTATCCCCCAATCCCTATAACCACCCTCAGTCCTGTAAACTATGTTAACAACTCTGAATATATCCTTTGCTATTCTTCTACCTGCTCATATCATCAAATAGAGATAAAGATATATCACATAGAACGCATATATATACATATATGTGTATATATATATACACATATGCGTATGTGTGTATGCGTATGTGTGTACATATACACATATATATGTATATATGCGTTCTATGTGATATATACACACACACACACATACACACAAAGAATTTGCCATGGTTTAACAAAAAATGGTCTTATGCACACGTCTCTGCATTTTGCCCTTCCAATCAAGAATACTTCATAAAAGTCCCACCAAATCCACTGGTGTGGCAAGACTTTCCTCCTTTTAGTGGCCTCCTATTATGCCAGGGTACGAACGAACCACAATAAACCAGCTATCCATCACTGCTGAACACACCTTCTCTCCCTAGCCTCTTCTATTGCAGTAACTGTAATAATGATTCCTCTGTACAAGTTCTTGTGTATTTGTGGTCTCATATCTATGGCAGAGTGTGCCAGGAGTGGGAATGAATCAAAGGGCAAACAAATTTTTTATGTTAATAGGAGCTCCCACGCTGCTGGCTTCTGCTTGTCACATTTCCATCAGTAACACCTGAGTTACCTTTTCCTTGTGCTCAGCAAGCATCCCGTGATTTTTTTTTTGCACGTTTAATTATCAGACATAAAGCGATATTTCACTGTTATCTGAATTTGCATTTTCCTGCCCTCTAGAAATTTAGGCATCTTTTCCGCTTTTGCGTTATTTGGATCTCCTTTTCTGAAAACTGTCTTTTCACATCCTTTGCCATTTTCTCCCGTTGGGTTGTCTTTTTTTCATCAAAGTTTACGAGTTCCTTATAGGTTATAAACTTTTTGTTACCTGTATTATAATCTTTCCCCAAGGTGGGTGGTGGTGTCGTTCCCTAACACAGGGGACATGGAGGAGGGCCAGCTTTGGGCGGGAAGATTGTGCTTTCAGTCTCAGACACTGTGTAGCGATGTCCAGTAGGCTGCTGGGCACACAGGTCTGGGGCTCACAGGAGGTGATACAGACTTGGGACTCATCACATTTGTAGTGGTTACTGTCTAGCATTCTAGTCCCACAGCAAAGTCTTTTCCATTGCACTTCCGAGACTAAACCGGAGAGATAAGTTGCCGATAGGACAATTGCCAATGAAAAAAGAATAGGAGTTGTTTCTCAAAGGTCACACACCCTGAATGAATGAATGAATGAATGAATGAATGAATGAATGAATGAATTTGCACTCAAATAGCAGCAAAGGAAAGGAGTCAGCAGTGAGCGGGTTGCTTTGCGGATAACTGAGTGGTCAAAAGAGGGACCACAGGGACACCAACTTACCATGCCAGAGGGCAGAACGGTAAGTACCAGACTCTCAGCCAGATGGGCCCAGCTGAACTCTCAAAAGCCTCCCAAACTAGGCTTCCTCAGCTGTAAAATGTAAATCAGAATGCCTACCACAAAGGATCGTTTTGAGGTTTGAATAAGATTGAGAGTCTTCAGGGATGCCTGGGTGGCTCAGTCGGTTAAGCGGCATTCTCTTGGTTTGGGCTCAGGTCATGATCTGAGTTTTGTGAGCTCGAGCCCCGCGTCAGGCTCTGTGCTGACAGCACGGAGCCCACTTGGGATTCTCTCTCTGCTCCTCCCCCGCACTGTCTCTATCTCTCTCAAAATAAATAAACTTAAAAAAAAAAAAAAAAAAAAAGATGGAGGGTTTTTAAACAATAGCTGAAATGAATGAAGTAGGCTTTCAACAGGGCTTCCCTCTTTCAGCGAGCCAAGCCACATCAAGGCCTTTGTCGTACGTGATCCTGGCTGTGTGAGACCTTTCATCATTTCACCTAGTGTGAGCTTTCATCATTTAAAATGAGAGAGAGGCGGGGGGAGAGAAAACATGTATCAGCGATTGCCTGAACAGATATTCCATGCTAGCCAGAATTTTTTTAATTTGTATTGAAGAGTACTGAAAGATCTTTTAAAGATATGAGAGTACCTCAATGCCTATAGAGGGATCATATATTTAAAAACAGCTCCGACTTCAAATATTTTGTTGCAGCGTCCTCACAAAACATCATCACCGCACCCAATGTTGATAATTCTTCTTATATGGCTTGAAGTCAGGAGTGGAACCCGAATATTTTGCAAAAATGAAGTGCCCTGATTTTTGACTTAGAAAACGTGGCCACCATGACTACTGAGTGAAGGCAGAAGGATCCCCACTCCTGGCCACAAATTCCTCTGCGTGTTGTTACTTGGGTTCTGGGCTTGAGACTGACTGCTCTTTTTGGTTTATTTAACCACTCACGTAGATAGTACTTGCTGTCTGCGAGGCACTGTTGCAAGAGCTCTACGAGTACGTACCCGGTGAGTCCTCTGAAGAGCCACGTTAGGCAGGCGTTATCTCTGACCCTATTGTGCAGAGGAGGAAACTGAGGCACACGAAGATTGAGTGAGTAGCTAGTGTGGTGGGGAAACTGGCTCCAGAACACTCTTAAGCACTGTTTCTTACCGGGGCTATGTGGCATGTGGCTACCAAAGCTGTGATATGATACAGGATTTCTGTGGCTGCAGTTCCTACGATGCAGTTGGACGGCAGAGGGTGGGAACGAGAGGCTCGAGCTGCTCTGGCTGAGCCACAAGTGCGTCTCTGAGACATGTGGGTGAGGCACCAAGCTCGCTGGCCCCCGAATCACTGAATGTCAGGGCCCCAGGGGTCCTGACAGAACAGGAGTCTGTGGCCCCCACCGCCCCTGACCTCATATACATGAGGAAACTGAGAAGGTCTGATTGAACAAGAAAGTGATAAACCCAAACCTCCAAAATGCGACAGGGGGACCCAAATTCAAAACCTGGGTTTTGTGATGGTGGCGGTGTCGTTTGTAAACAACTTCAGATGTGACAAAGGGACACGGGACAGGGCTCCACAATGAAAGACCATGAGAAACGAAAGCCTTTGTGTGCACTGGTAAGTCATACACGGGGTGGGGACAGGAGTGGCTCGAACGTAGGGCGAGCAGAGCAAGGAAAGAGCAGGGAAGGAAACAAGGAGGGGCAAACAAAGACGTTACCAGGGGAACGAACCAAACCACAGGAGCCACCAAGGAGCCTGGGAGAACTGGCAGATGAAACACTGGCAGAGACCAACAATGCAGCCCACAGACAGAGGGGGTGCTGGTGAGCACGTGCTCCTCAGGGGACTGACTCCTCAGCTCCCACCCACGTGGGCACATAGAATTTGCAGAACTTCTGCTTTTCCAAAAAATGCTGCACATTCAGATTTCATGGAAAACTTCTCATTCGTAAAAGCTGGCAACTAATTCCAAGCTGAGTTCAAGGGTATCCCCAGCCAGGCTAACCCTCTGAGGACAAAGACAGTGTCATCCTTGGTCTTTGTCGTATCCGCGTGGTCTGGCACAGGAAGGACACTCCATAAATGTTTGTTGAGTGCCTTCACTTATCTGAATACAGCTTAACTGTAGTCCAAAAGGCGGGGCTTCCTGACAAAAACCACAGAAGTTGGCAGTTACCCCAAACCCTGAGCTTTGCAAATCCCCAAGCTGCTGTGGAATCTGGTTGATGAATCGTGAACTCAGCAAAGAGAAGTGGAGACATTTAACTGGAGCTGAAGAGTAAGTGGCCTGGGACCCCTCGTGTGCAGGCAAAACAGTCCCCTTCCTTTGACACCTACCACCAGCCCCACGGCCAGACTGGCGGGGGGGGGAGTGCTGGATTCCCACTCCCATCTCTCCCCCACTGCTGTTCCTTTGGGGATGGTCCCCTTTGTCCCCTGCTTCCCCTTCCAGCTTAACTAGGCTACACCTCCTACTGTACCAGATCCGCTTGTACCCATGCAGGATGTCAGCTCCTAATCAAAAGTAATAGCCCGTCTGAGGTTTAAGGAGAAGCAAGGTGTTCACTGATGCCATTTCTTAGAAAGGAGCTGCCCACCCTCCCGGGATCTGGAAGGAAGGTTTTTCTTGAGTTTTCTTTTTTTTTTTTTTCCTTAGAAATGAACAACGCGATTTTAAAATGAGGGGTGCCTGGGTGGCTTAGTCGGTTGAGCGTCTGACTTCAGCTCAGGTCATGAGCATGAGTTCCAGCCCCACGTCGGGCTCTGTGCTGACAGCTCAGAGCCTGGAGCCTGCTTCCGCTTCTGTGTCCCCCTCTCTCTCTGCCCCTAACCCACTCACATTCTGTCTCTGCCTCTCTCAAAAATAAATAAACATTAAAAAAAAATTTTTTTTTAAAATAAAGTATTTCTCTCTGAAATATTTTTAAGGATGGCCTGCAGATTTTAGCAGTTAAAAGTTCACTGGATGGAAAAAAAATCCCCTAAAAGTTTCAGTACCCTATTATTTAAGTCTTAGTATTTCCCCCCGTATGTTCGACACTATAACGGTGTTTCAGTTAAAGACTCATTTAAGCGTGACGACAGCAGGGGTTGGAGTATTCTGAACCCGAGTGAGCAGATGAGTCTCTTGTCCAGACGGGGGCTTGTGACCACAGCGTTTCTCCACTGCGTCACAGCACACTCTCAGCTGACATCCACCTGGAGTATGAAGGTGGTGGCATTTTTGGGAGAGAAAGAGTCTCTCCACACATACCCACTGATGATACAGAGGAGAGGCCACTCTCCTAACATGTCTGATATCAAATAATCTGTCCTATTAGGTCCCCAGATATTCTCATATTAATCAGTCCTCATATTAGTCCCTGTTTTGGGGTAGGAAATCTGCTCACCGGGTATGGAGATAATAAAGAAGAAATGGAGTCTTTTTTTTACTGAAGGAAGTGCAATGCAGCTTGTTTCTTTAACCCAGCTCTTCATAAATCCGATCCAAATGAACCCTAGGCCAGCTCAGCCCAGGAAAAAGTGAGGGTATGAGCTTGAGAGTATGGGGAAAAACATGCCAAAAATGGGAGCCACCCGGCGACAGATGAGGAAACTAGGAAACTAGGACTCAGAGAGGTTTAGGAGCTGGCCCAGGTCTCTCAGCTGGCCCAGGACAGGGCTGGTGTCCGGACAAGGGCAGCCAGCTCCAAAGCCTGCACTGTTGGCCACAATTCCACCCTCCTCCAGACCCGGTCAGGGGATTGTGGGGCCATGACTGCTAAAGATGGGAACCCACTGCTCTTGGCTGCACCACCCTGCTTCCCTGTCTCCTGTATTTCAGCCTGAAACAGCAGCCACCTGAATCTCAGCAGGCAATAATCCCCACCAGGCTCAGAACAACCCCCCATACTCCACCCCCCGAACTCGCCTCACAGGTGCTTTCAGTGGTCAAGCTACTCTTTGCCTCCTGGGTGAGCGCACCTGGAATTTAGATGTTGGAACCAATTAAATCAGTTTCCTTTTGAGTTTTTCTCTCTTCTGTCATGCTAGAATATGGCCCATTATATTCTGTTCTTACACTTCAACACCGTCTCATTTCCCTCTCAGTCTGTACAACGTGCCTCCGTAACCACCACCCACACACGGCTCAAGAGCCCACGAAATGTGGTTTGTCCAGAATGAGACGTGGTGTGAGTGCAAAATGCTCACCAGACACTGAAGGCTTAATATGAAAAAGGGAATGTAAAATCCCTCGGTAATATTCTTGATATTGACTACATGTGGAAATGAAAACATCGTGGCTGTATTAGGTGACAGAAAACATATCATCAAAATCAATTTCATCTGCTTTGTATCGTGTTTCTAACTGACGGCACTGCCCCCAGCCTGTCCTTCCAAGATACCCATGTACCGTCTTGCTCAAAAGCTACATCTGTGAGCTCACCATCCTCAAAAGCCACACGTTCTTGTTAGAGGAGGCATCTCAAAACTACAGCATGCTCTGGGGAATAAGGTTTTCACTAGAGCTATTTAAGACTCTCTTTAAGAGTCTCTTAAAACTTATTCTGCAAAGTCTGATTCAAGGTAGTTCTACACACTATTGATCATTTCATTAGGAATCTCTTTATCATCCCTACTATTTTCCAGTTATTCAGTTCATAGTTGAAAAACTCACTTATGATTAGTTTCTTATGAATCTGATTTTCTCATTATTTTCTGAATGTGTATGTAACACATCATTTTTTTCCCTAGTTCTTAACTGTTACAGGGGGAAAATGTTCATGAAACTACACAGCAGTGAGCCAGGTGGAAATTCAGACACTAGTCACAACAGACATTTTGGGGAACACTACGAAAAGGAAGTGAAGGCCATTAGGACGCAAAATGGGCCTGAGAACAAGTCTATCAAAACAATTTAGCTTCCTCAGATGGATACCTGGTTGACAGAAGAGATATCTCAAGGTCACAAAGGGTAGACCTTAGAACTAGGTGTTCCCAGCTGGGGGCAGAGAGCAGACATGAACTTATTTCAGGGACTCTGGGCAAGAGGTCTCTTACTTCTACTGGTTTTCATTGGAGCCCCACAGGCACGAGCAGCAGCTGAGAAGGAAAAGACCAAAGGGCACAAGGGCAAGAGATTTTAAAAAAAGAAAAAGGACAAAAAAAAAAAAAAGAAGAAGAAGAAGAAGAAAGAAAGAAGTCAAAGGAGAAGATCCTGTGTCCGCAAAGTAATTGGAAGACATTTTCCTTTGAGGCTGGTGGCAGGCACTCAAAGCTATCTCCAAAGAACTACTAAAATATTTTCCAGCACTTTCCTGGGGTTGGTCTCGCTATCTTATGCTTCGTATTCAGACCTCAACTTGTCCGAGCAAATGGAAAGTAGTATCCTGGTTTCACTTCAGTCCTGAGACGGATGGTTTGATTTGCAACTGCAGAATCAAAGAGGCTATAGCCTCCTGTGAAAGCTTGAAAAAGCTTTCTGCACTTAAGAAACGTGAGAGGAAATCAGAAGATGGAAAAGTCATGCAAACGAGCACTCGTGGACGCAGGCAAACTTTCTGCTTTCAAGCAGAGAAACCAAAACCTACCCCGAAAGCCCGTTTTTATTCCAGAAAAGTCAGAGTGCTCAAGAGGCGATGAGACACATTTTTAGATCTCATTCTTAAAAGGTGGTTCCAACGGTCTTTCAAAATTTCTCAGAGGCCCATCAAAATTAAACCAAAAACTTAGTCACAAGTGCAAGTTGAGGAGATCCTGGTTTTTTTTAAAAAAAAGACATTCTTGTGACAATTAGGGAAATCTGAATAAGGGCAGAAGTTAGGTGATATTATTATTGTTAATTTTCACAAATACTATATTATTAATACTATGCAAAAGTACTTGGGAGTGAAGTGTGGGTGTATAGAGAGAGTATAACTACAACAAAATGTTAATAAACACGTAAATAAATCCCCATTCTGAATTCTACAATCCCAAAGGAGGTTTCCCCAAGCCCCCTTCGTAGATGGTGACGTTGAAAGCAATCTTCCGTGATTGGTAACCGTGCCGTCCTATATAATTTCACAGGACTTGGCAAAATTACACCGGACAATGTGTACACGTCACATATAAGAGATCATCTATGGGGCTGCCTGGCTGGCTCAGTGCGAGAGTGTGCGACTCTTGATCTCAGGATCACTGAGCTTGAGCCCCGTGCTGGCTGTAGAGATTACTAAAAAAATAAACAGAGAAAGAGAGGGAGACAGATTATGTATGCTCTTCATGTTTTCATAAGTGTTGCTTATCTAATCTTGTGTTGGGAAGGCATGGATTTTGAGTCCAATGGACCTGGATTCTGGCACGCGCTCACTCCTCGCCTGTGTGAACTTGGTCAAAGTACTTAACCTACCAAACCTTTGTTCTCCTCTTTAACAGTCTCTACCTAAAAAAACAAAACAAAACAAAACAAAACAAAAAAACTGGTGTGACAGTTCAATGAAAACAAAAATCTAAAACTGCTAAGCACAGAACCTGGCGCAGAGCATGTACTCAATTGGTGACAGCTACTATTACCACAATGGGCCCCGTTTTCCCGCAGGAATACACAGCGTTACTTTCACTCAAATTGTCTTCTTCCTAAGTAAGAACACACAGACTCTTTGAACCTTGACTGCAGCAAAAAACATGAAGAAGTCTCACATAATAATGCGAGATAACTTTATAACTTAAAATGGAGACATGCTTAACAAACCGGTAGCATCTAATGTCCAGATTTGCCACTGTTGTTAAGAACAACATGAAAATAAATCAATGAAAGGAACTTTTAAAGAAGCAGTTTACAACTTGGTTCCTATACAAGGAAAGAAACTCGAGCTGGGGAGATGGCTGGCAAGATAAAGGAACCATAACATGTCCACAGCAGCAGAATAAGGCAGGTTCTGCTAAAAGAAACAAAACAAAACAAAACAAAACAAACCCCACAAAAACAACTAAGACAGCAGGTTCTTACTGAGCTTTGCTACCTGCCCAGCACTACCAAGGCCCTGTCCACGTGTTACCCTGATGATGCAACCCAGCACCCAAGCCCGCTGGCTCTACCTTCCAAACACATCCCCCTATCTCCCATTCAGTCCCCTTCTCTTGCAATCTTTTCTTATCAGCACTGTTCCTACAGCCTCCCCAACTGGTTTCCCGGCTTCTCCTTTGCCCCTCTATAGATTGTTCTCCACGCAGCAGCCAGAGTAATTCATTGAAACACTCCACCATTGTAATTTCGCTCCTGTCCAAAATCCTCTAAAATCCTATTTTGCTGGGAGTAAAAAAAGTCACAGCCTTTAACGGGGCCCATAAAACCATCTCCAGGACTTTGCCCTGATTATGTTTACAAGTTCATTTCCTACTACTTTCTGGCACAGTGGTCTCCTTGAAGTTCCTTAAATGCCCGAAGCTTATCTCAGGGGTTTTGCTGCCAGCCCCCCTGCCTGGAATACCACTCCCCCGAACAATTAAGGAGACCCTCCCCTGACTACACAGTATAAAACAGTAACCACTAGAAAGTAGAGTGGCTGAATGAAATATCACACATTCAGCCCATGGAGTACTATACAACTATAAAAAGACAATAAGAATGATCTCTGTGAACTGATATGGAAAGATTATCCAGACATATGGTTAAGAGACAAAAATAAGGAGCGGAAGAGTACATAAAGTACTATGGTTGCATATCTGTATCTATAAAAAGAAACAAGAAAGGTAAAACAGAAACAAACAGTATCTGCTATAACAGCTGGAGAAGGTGGGAATAGGATTTCTCTGAGCTTATCTTTTTACATGGTTTGATTGGAACCATGTTAATATTTTACATATTTAAAAATTAAATCAAGGGAGGGGAACCCTAAAATGGAATAGAAACAAAACAAATTGGGGCAGCTGGGTGACTCAGTCAGTGGAGTGTTTGGCTCTTGATTTTGGCTCAGGTCATGATCTGACTAGCCCACGTCGGGCTCTGCGCTGACAGTAGGGAGCCTGCTTGGGATTCTCTCTCCCTCTCTCTCTGCCCCTCCCTCACTCATGCTCAATCACTCTCTCTCGAAATAAATAAATAATTGTTTTTTAAAGTTTAAAAAAATTAATTCAACTATATACTGAGTTGATAGCATAACCACACAGAAGGAAAAAATAACTTTAAAATACAGTTTTCTGTACATATTCAGTGGGCTATATGGAAGACTAAACAGAACTATAAAGAAACCTTAAACTGTATTTAATAAAGTCTGTGCTTGGTAGTGGTACTGGTATAGCAATTAGGAAACTATTTTGTGTTTAATGTATATTAGGAAAATATACTGATTCTATAAGGAACAGAGTTCTCACTGTGGCAAAAGGAGGTACAAATAGGGAAAGGAGGAAACGATGAACCAAATGGTTACATTAGGCTTCGTGGTAAAAGGATAAACTCATAACTTCGTGAAAACTCTATTTCCCTAGTTCTGAGAACGGATAGAGCCTAGAAACCATGACTCCATTAGCCTTCAGCACACCTAGCACCCCAAAAATACTGATTTCTAAATTCCGTCTCCCACTCAGAGGAACAAGAGAATCTACTGATTACAAGCAGAGGCCGAAAAGGTACAAAATGAGTCCAGAACATCTTTCCGTGCCAGAAAGCAGGAGATGCTCAAAAACTGATAGAAACATGGCAAAGAACACTGAGGTACACAGAGGTTCCCATCTGCCAAATTCTGGGTCACTGGGCATCAAAATAGATAATAACAAGAATGCCATCTTAAAAAATATCCAGGAGTCTATACTTGTACTAAAAAAATAAAATGAAAAAGCTCTTCATTACTGAAGAATGTCAATGGTGTATCAAGAAAATTAGGGAGAGACAATTGCCATCTACAAATATTTTAAGGGACCTGGGGAAGAATCACCACTGGATGCTGAAACATTGGGTGAGAGATTGTTGCAGGACAGTCACACAATCTCAAGGTGTCACTTGATAAATCATGTATTATTTATTTACAAAGGGCAACAGGTGCCTCTGCGAAGGAGAAATCTGGTTGGATCACCTTCACAAAACAACCAAAGGTCTCCAATAATGGGACAAATGGACTGCATCTGCTCCCTAATGAGATGCACGGAGGACACAACACACCTGTGAAACATTCCTGAATCTGATTCCAGAATCTAACACTCCAGAATCTAATCATGAGAAAACAGATGAGCCAAATCGAGGGACATTCTAGAAAACTGGCCCAGACCTTTCAAAAGTGGTGATGTCATAAAGTACACCCCCCCAAAAAAAGAGTTGGCAAGTTTCAGATGAAAAGGGATTAGGGGCACCCAGGTGGCTCAGTCAGTTAAGCTTCCGACTCTTGATTTCAGCTCAAGCCATGATGTCATGGTTCGCGTGATCGAGCCCCATGTGGGGCTCTGCACTGACTGCTAGGAGCCTGCTAGGGATTCTCTCTCCCCCTCTCTCTGCCCCTCACCTCTCCCTCTCTCTCTCTCTCAAAATAAAAAAATAAACATTAAAAAATAAAAAATAAAGGGGATTAAACAGGCATGACTACCAAATGCAGAATGTGCTCCAGGATTGGCTTCTGGACTCTACCAGAAAACAGTATCATATCGATGGTGTATTTCCTGACTGTGATCATGGTTCCACGGCTTACTGGAGACATATTGTTCTTTGAAAACATATGTTCAGATATTAGGGGTAAGGTGTCATGAGATATGCAACTCTCCTCTTGCACTGCTGGTGGGAATGCAAACTGGCGCAGCTGCTCTGGAAAACAGTTTGGAGGTTCCTCAAAAAATTAAAAATAGATCTACCCTATGACCCAGCAATAGCGCTGCTAGGAATTTACCCAAGGGATACAGGAGTGCTGATTCATAGGGGCACATATACCCCAATGTTTATAGCAGTGCTTTCAACAATAGACAAATTATGGGAAGAGCCTAAGTGTCCATCAACTGACGAATGGATAAAGAAGATGTGGTTTATATATTCAATGGAATACTACTTGGCAATGAGGAAGAATGAAATCTGGCCATTTGCAGCAACGCGGATGGAACTGGAGGATATTGTGTAAGTGGGATAAGTCAGGCAGAGAAAGACAGATATTGTATGTGTTCACTCATATGTGGATCTTGAGAAACTTAACAGAAGACCATGGGAGAGGCGAAGGGGGATAAAAGTTACAGAGAGGGAGGGAGGCAAACCATATGAGACTCTTAAATACTGAGAACAAACTATGGCTGGATTGGGGGGGGGGGGGGGAGGAGGAGGGAAAGTGGGTGATGGCCAGGGAGGAGGGCACTTGTTGGGATGAGCACTGGGTGTTGTACGGAAACCAATTTGACAATAAATTATATTTTTTAAAAAAGATCTGCAACTCTCAAAGGTTTAGACAAAAAAAATTAAGTGTACATGTAAATGAACAGAGAGAAGTAAACCAAAGGTGTCAAGATGTTAATAACTGGTGATTCCAGAAGAAAAGTGTATAAGGGTTCATTATGCTATTTTCTGCAACTATTCCACAGATTTGCAATGTTCCAAAGTTTTAAAGAACTAAAAAGAAATATTACCACACTCACTCTCCTTTTCTCTGCATTACTAATCTCTGATTTGTCAGTGTTTACTTTACCACCACTCAATGTCTACATATTTACTCATTTATTCCCCCATTATAACGTAAGCTTCACTAAGATAACGTAAGCTTCACTAAGGCAGGGAAGTCTGTTCTTTGTTGCAACCCCACTCTCCTTGTACGGTGCCCAACACATAGCTGACACTCAGTAAGAATTTGTTCAGTGACTGACGTTCACAATCGTTCTATGAAGCACACACTATTATTATCCTTCCTCACCAATGAGTGGTCTCTCTCTTCCAAGGCAAGTGGTCTCTGTCTTCCATGCCCAGCGAGGCATGGAAAAGTTAGGTAATGTACAGAAGTTACAACTCGGGTGAGGGGCAGGGCCAGGGTGGAAAGCCAAGCATCTGACTGGAGAGCTGATGCTCTTTTATTAATTTAATGTTTATTATTTTTGAGAGAGAGAGAGAGACAAAGAGAGAGAGAGCAAGTGAAGAAGGGAGAGAGAGGGGGACAGAGGATCTGAAGCAGGCTCTGAGCTGACAGCAGAGAGCCCAATGTGGGCTCGAACTCACGAACTATAAAATCATGACCTGAGTTGCAGTCTGATGCTTGACCGACTGAGCCATCCAGGCGTCCCAGAGCTGATGCTCTTAATCACTGGTGGGCTGCTTCCCAATGAGTCAGATTCTGCCTGTTTGCGTGTCTCCTGGTTTCCACGGCCACCAGCATAGGAAAGCCTCAAAGCTCCTGGGGTCCTGTGATGGCACCTGCCCTGGCCTCCCAGCCTCCGATTCCTCCCAGCTACACCCCTTCCTCTGCACGGAGGCCAGATTATCCCTCCTAAGCACAGGGTTCCGATTCTGCCAGGCCCAGAAAGAGTTCTCCTTTGCCTGCCAACTTGTCTTTGTCACCCCTTGGAATCCTTTGCCACATCAGCGCGTGTCCACACACCACATATCCCGGTTGGCTAGGTTCACATACCCTCCCTACCCTGAAGTCTTTGCTTCACAAGAGACACCTGACTTCACCACAGTCTTCTCTCCCTCTGCATGCCCACAGCACCTTATGCTCAGAGGCCTGTCTTACATTTACTTCTGTACCTTGCAATGCAGGCACTTTTGAGGTCTCTCAACCCCTCCCCGCAAGCTGTACTCCACAGATATGGGTACCCCACAGGCACTCGGTGGCTGGAAGATTGATGTGTAGTTTGGGCCAAGGGGCCTCCAACGGGAAACCCTCACGTTAAGGAAAAGTAGTTAAGGGTTTATAAACATGCTCCGGGGGTTTGGCCAGGACCGTGTGTGTTAGGAGTTTACAGAAAGTGGGGAGGTAACAGCGGAGCCAGACACTTATTTCATGGGGCTGTTAATCCGGCTGAAGAAGTGGGAAAGGGATGAAGGCAGTTCCCTTAAGGTTTCAAAGGGCAGGAAAGAGCACCGGCCGCCCTACTTAGGAATCCCGGAGTGAGGCCATCGCCCACTCAGACGCTCCCCTCGGCCAGTCCCCGTCCTAGGTCCCCCGCCGGCAGCAGTGCCAGTCAAACGCGCGGTGTCGGAGGAGAGAGGGCTGCGGGGGCAAGGGGCGGCGAGGGCGGGGGCGCCAGGCGGCCGAGCGAGCTCGCGCGCCCCCTCCCCGCGCGGCGGACTAGCCGACTCCTCGGGCAGGTGGAGCCCGCTGCCCAGCCCGGTCCTCAAAGGGCTCACAGGCAGCGGAAGCAGTGAAAGGGTAAACCAAGCTGTCCGCGGCGAAGTAACCCGGGGAGGGGAAGCCGCTAGCAGTCCCTGGAACTTAGAAAAGGCACACCCTTCCGGAGAAACAGTGAGTCGTGAGATGACACGACTTGGGGCGGGGGGGGGGGGGGGGGGAGTTCCGAGGGGTCTTAGAGGAAACTACGCCGAAGAGGTGAGCGAGCTGGAGTCCGGTCCCTCTCCCAACCAGGATTCCGGTGCCTAAGGTCAAAGTTACTTCCTGACTACCCACGGGAGACTCGGTGACGACGGGACAAGTCTCTCCGCGGGCAGCGTTTCCCCCGCCACCCACCCCTCGCTCCCCAACCCAAGTTGCAGCCTCCTCGGGCGCCGCCCGTCCACTCGGCGCCGGAGCCCTGGGGTCCCCGGACATCTCCGGCACGGCCCAGTCCCCGCCGGGTCCCGGGGGAGGCCTCCACTCACCCAAATGGAGCACCAGACAGGCCACACCGAGAATCCCCGCGGCCAAGAGCCCGTCTCTCCCCGCGTGCATGGCTCGTCCGGCCAGCCTCTACGCCCGGACTGGGCCAGGGTGGGCCACAAGTTCCAGGGCAGCTCCGCCCGGCGCCGCGCGCAGGCCCGGTCCCGCCCTCCCGTCGGTCCCGCGCCACACTCGCTGGCCCCGCCCCACCTCCTCGCTGGCCCCGCCCCACCCTAGCTGGTCTCGCCCTACCCCGCCCTCTCCCTTGGTAGCCCGGGTCCCGTCCCGTCCCGCCCCCTCTCTGGCCCCGTTCCGTCTCGCCCCTCGCTGGCCCCGCCCCGCCGCCTCGCTGGCCCCGCCCCGCCGCCTCGCTGGCCCCGCCCCGTCCCGCCCCGTCCCACCGCCTCGCGGGCCCGGCCAGTCTCACCCCTCGCTGGCCCCGCCCTACCCCGCCCTCTCCCTTGCTAGCCCCGGTCCCGCCCCGTCCCGCCCCCTCGCTAGCCCTGCCCCACCCACATGCTCCGCCCCGCGCTCGGCTCGCTCCCGCTTCCAACTCTGGAGCTTCCTTCCCGGTCCGGTCCGGCGCCGCTGCGCGCCGCCCCCGCACCCTGCATCTGCTCCAGACGCCGTCCTGCCTCCCCCCGGTCCCCAAAGTCATTCCGCCGCCTCCCCGTCTGCTCTGTGGAGCTGTCCGTTCACGGTGGCTTGCGTCTTTAAAACCAAGCTTGTGTTGGTTCCTCCTCCTCCTGCAGCACTTTCGCTGGACGTTTGGGACGAGACGGAGGCATGTGTCCGCAAGTGGGGGTAGGGGGAGCTGCGCCCCGCTCGGCCGGCCTCTGCGGTGACCGGAGGACTCTCCCAGAGGACTGGGAGGCTCCCAGGCCCTTCATTCCTTCAGCGCTTTCCAACAGCAGAGCGCGGGGCTCGCCTTTCCTGCGGGTCACTGTCCGCTCACATTAAAAGGAAACATTTTGGACCCCTGCTAGGATGTGCGGGATTACCTGGTCCCGCCGATCTCGTTCGAGGTCGAGCCACCTTTTCCTGAAGGCTGCCCTCGACGCCCAGCACTCCCTTCCTCCGGAGCTGGGACTTCCAGCCTTGGGTTTCTCCCTTCTCAGTTTCCTCTGTGTTTTCCTCTCTACCTCCATCTCAACTGTGGACTTTCCCTTAGGCTGAGGAGTCCGGTGTGGTGGATCCCCTCACTGTGTAACCTCCCGCCCAGGCTGCAGCAGGCATCTGGAACACTTCACCCTAGTGATTAGTCTTCTTGATTGGCTTGCCCTCTCTGCTGCCTGTCTGACCCCAGACCAAATTACTCTGCTCCCAGAACCAGCTCCTCACGATGGTCTCCCTGTCTGCACAGGAATTGCCTCTGTCCAGTGATGGGAGTCAGGGGAACTCTAAGTTCCACGGGACCTGGAAGCTCTCCCCATGAACAGGACTCCCTCCTGTCCTAGTAAACACTAACATGTCACTTGTGAAACTGAGTGGAAGTGTGCTTTCTTGCTGATGTCATCTCCAACATCAAGTGAGGATCCCAAAACCATTCAAAACACTTGAACCGTAAGAATTCCTTAGTTCTTAAATCAGCCATAACATCTTAAAAGCTATCTCTATCGGTGAAGTTTCTGGGACCAATGTCACGTACCATGAAGCATGCTAGCTTAAGACACCCCCTACTATGTGTAGATACTGGGAACGTGAGGCAGGGGCAGCGAACAGCACAAAACGTGAGGAAATCAAGTTTCTGCTCTGCCCCTGGCTGGTAGGAACTCAGACCAACCAGGAAAGTTAGGATAGGGTCAAACTTTTAGACACTGGAGAGCCCCTGAGAGTTTTTGAACCAAGAAGTGATCCTAGCAAACACCTGCTGAGCGCTAAGCCAGGCCCTGTGTTAGTTAAATGCGTTACCTGAAATAACTTTATCTTCTTGCTGTCCCTAGTTTCACAGAGGGGGAAACGGAGGCTCAGAGAAGGTAAACTACTTGTCCAAGGACACACAGTAAGGGGCAGGACTGGGAGTCCAACTAACGTGAAATCCAAATTGCCACTCTCGCCCTTTGGCAGGAGAGCGGGTGCAACTTTGGGATAGGCAGCTGTGCCGTTGCTGGGACTGGCCAGCAGGAGCCGCCAACCCTCTCAAGAGCAGGGCAGAGGAAAGGACTGCCCAGTCACCTGGGGCTGGGAAGTATGCTTCAGGTCATGGTCTCCAGCCTTTGGGTGAGATAGGATTCTTTGGCTGGACGCTCCTCTGACCAAGACTGACAATCGGTGTCAGGTCTTTTATTAAGAGAAATGCTGTGCTTCTATCAAGCATTTTTAGAAGAGCTTATATGCATGGCCTAGCTGACTTCATGAATCAAAAGTGGCTCAGAAAGGTGGACCTGAATTACACAACGAGCCAAAAAGGCTCTATTCATATACTGAGGACTCACCATCAAAAGGAGAGTGGACATATTTTTCGTCCCGTGGCCAGTATTGAGAGGTCCAGTTTTATCAGCTTGTCAGTGTAGATAATCATGAACTAGGAGTAAGAAAGGGGGCCTCATTTCAGCCTGTTCATGTGGCATGGGGTGGCTGCTCTTCCAAGCATGTCCCTCTCTGGTACCCTGGCTCTAGTTCTTGCCAACCTTGTAATTACCACCCCCCTCCCCCCAAGGAAGCTTAGACATTTCAGAATGCACTGAGCACAACACTACCCCTAATCCCACATACATGGAAATTGTCTCTGCCTCTTGCTTCGGAAGTGTCCGTTCACTTCACTTACATAAACACTGGGCAGATTTGCACCAAAGGCGTAGAGGGGCAGTCGTCTTCCCTTTTTAAAATGTTCCCTGGCAGAAAGAGAGCATTTGGGGAAAAAATTAGGCAAAAGTAATATGTAAGGCTTAACATGGAGCCATTCTGGATACCCAAGGGATAAACAATCACATTTCAAGTCCTAGCCAGGCCAGCAGCTGCAAGAAGTTGATAAGGATGCTGCAGATAGGGCTGTGGAGCTGGGGAAAACACACATTAAAGCCTCTGAAAGGTTTGATTTTTAAAAAGAAGAAAAAGAAAAGGAAGCGCCTCCCTCTGCTTTTTACCATCCCTCTAGTTGCTTTTGCATATTCTGTGCCATTTAAAGAATTACAGATGGGTTCTGCCTAATGCTGTATGGCTGGTGTGGCTTTAATCATTCTGTCATTCTCACTTTGCAGAAGGGCTGAACTCCCCCCCCCCGCCCCCCCACCCCGGCCCCACAAACATCCCAGCATTCCAGGTGTGCAGGACACAGAGGCTGGTGTGCTGGTGCTGCTCTGTCCTCCATCCTGGAAAATGGTTGCTGACAATTTCCCGGGTCAGGACAGCAGCACATCGTTTGGGAGAGATGGTGTGGTCTTGCTGCAGAGGCCCTCCGCCTCTGTTCCTGCTGTTCTTTCTCCCCTTCTCCGCCAGTTTCCTCCCACCCCATCCTGTCCCACCCCGCTAAAAAGGAAAGCTAGGCTCACAAGTTCCATTCTGAAACCGCCTCTGGGGACTCCGGGTGTGTTGTGTGTTGCACAGATCTAGAGGCCGCGTAGCCTTTTACAAGTTCTCAGCAGATGACAGTCAAGTGTCGAGAAAACGTTGTTTTTTTTTTTTTTTTTTTTTTAAGTCATCGTTTGTACAAAGGCACGCTTTAGGCTGTGGGGCAGGATGTGGCGGTAAAGGCTGCAATTCTTGACCCTGGAGCCCAGCAGGCCAAAGTCAGGAGCAGAACTCCAGACCCCCAGGGGACAGTGTCACAGAGCAAGAGAGGCTGTTAAGGGGTGGGAGGGGTGGGGGTAGGGGAGGAGAAAGAAGGACCGTGTACTCCAGTAACTGTAAACAGCCATATTTTCAACATAATTTACTACAGGTCTCTGAAGTGTATATAAAACATTTTAGTGCAACATTTTACAAATAGTTTTCCTTTAAAAAAACAAACAAACAAAAACAAATCAACAGCTCTCTACATCATGCATGGGTAGTTTTCTTACCCCACCTGTTTTTTTCAACAATAAACGCAGAGAAACCATTGTTTGAAAAGAATATGAAAACCTGCTACAGAAACACCCTGATGAAAGAGGGTGCCGGTCGTATCCCTGTCCGGAATGGGCCTAGCACAGTGTAGTTTTTCATTAATGCAACATTGTAGCCGTAGGTAAGTACGTCCAGAGAACCAGTTGGCAATTTTTCCTCTCCTGGTCCAATGCTCCGAGCTCCGGCAAGGCCATGTGCAATGAGGTCTCCCAGCCACTGGAGGGCACCATTACCGCTCATCTGACACCACATTTCCATAGAAATGGCCAAACAAGGTCCTGGGGATCTTCACAGAAAGCTGAAAAGCTCACCCTTTGATGGTATCCCCCAGCCCAACAGAAAATACACACGGGAAAAAAAAAAAAAAAAAAAAAAACTACTAAAATACTGGCTTCGGTTTCTTTTCTTCCTTTCAAATTTCCTGTAACCACTCCACATCTTTAATTGCGTGCATCACCTACTTTTCTATACCTGTGGGCAAGCTGGGCTCTTAGTAGTTACACAGCCAGTCCCAGCCCTCTGGCATCTTTCCCTTCACACCCTTCACACAGAGGAAAGCCGGGCATCTTCCCTCAAGCACTCAGGCTACAAGGCAGGGGCTGATTTCCCACAGAAAGCCCACGTGCCTGTAATGAAGAAATGGGGCAAAGGACTGCCTCCTTCCCTCACCCCTGAGCCTGACTGTACCCCCAAAGCGTTGCTGCAGCATACATAATACATGGAAATGAGCGTGTTAGGGATTAAGGTGTGGTGCCTACACAGGGTCTCAGAGGACAGTACTGGTGTGCGGGGAGGAAGAGGAGACCGGTCTACTACCTAAGCCAGTCCATCACCTTGCTTCCCCTGGGCTGCGGCATAGCAAGGCGTCTGCTGAAAACCCAGGCCACCACCTGCGCACCCAAAGACCCCGATGCGGATGGGCACCCACACGGCCTCCTGTGGAGTCTGTTCCGTCTCAGGACAGACAACAATCCCTCTGCTCAGACTTCACTCCGGAATCCCCAGTGGCTTTTTCTAAGCAGGGTGTACCCTTGGGGTTCAAGATGCAAGTTCCCGGAGGAAAGGGGATGGCGTTCTTGGCCAGCAAAATATAGGAAAGTCAGGGCACGCTTCTCCCCTGGGGTGAGCAAAAGGGCACAGGAGTGGGGGGGGGGGGGCGGGTGCTAAGCACCCTGCTCCATAGTGTGAACGAACAGGGCGACTGGGGCCTTGTTGGGCTCTAATGGGCATTCGAATAAAAAGCCACCGTAACCGTGAACAACCAAATCACCTAAGACCACAAACAAGATCTAAGAAGGGGAAGGGCAAAACCCTGCACCGGCATGAGGTGACTCTAAGCCGAGACTAGGTGGTCTGCAAGAGTTACAGAACGGGCTGTGTCTGGACCTCTCCTAGGCAGATACTCTTACGGCAGTGAGACACATGGAGAGAGAAATGGTGAATGAGAAAGACACCGTTACCTTGGAGGGAAATCTAGCTGGAAGGAAGAAGAAAAACCTAGTCTTCGTATCTCCAGGGTGGTGGTGATCTCTCCCCTGGTCTCCAAGTTCCAGGCTCTGGAAACCACCGCCCTCCCACCACCGACTCCTGGAGGAACTCAGCGGTCTGCCGGGCCCCGTGCCCTCCGGTGTAGGGTGCATACGGTGGCTGCTTGGGCCCTGTGTGTTCAGCTCAGCACGGCCCCCTTTTCAGGCTCACTGGCCACTGTCCTTTAAGAATGTGGCAAAGCACCTTAAAATAGAAGCCCACCCGCGCACAGTTACCAGTTCGAGGCCGCTCCTGCAAAACAGATCAAGCCGACAACTAGCCTTGTTTCCTTCCTTCACTAATCACTGGCTTTGATCAATCTGAAAGTCAGTGGCTGCTAAATGCAGCCTTCTGTCCAGGTTAGCCAGCAAAGCGTGTGCTGTTTGGGGCTTTTGACTTGTTCTCCAACAAAGTTGTGTTTTTTTGTTTTTTTGTTTTTTAATATATAATTTTTTGGCAAGGTTGGAACGAAGCCTACTTTTGCTTCCCTGACAGTCCGGTCGGGCATCGTCTACTCTAATGGGGTTATGCAGGATTCCTCCCGTACGTACACAGTTCTTTGAAGCAAAATTCAATGCTTTCATCTTGACTACAAAGTGGTTCCAACAACTCCAGCTGAGGGAAAAGATAAGATACAAATTGGGCCCGCATGACACATAATTTTCAAGTCTCGTTAAGAAAGTAAAAAACGTTTGGGCATGTTTCTGATCCGTGAGTAGTATTTTCAAGTATGCAGAAACAAAGAGTCCTGGAAGAGATTCCTTTGCACCAAAAAGTCCGTCCTCCCTTTGGCCATCGGCGGTATGTTGCGAGAAATTCGTCCGCAACGTTACGGAACCCAAGAAGGGTAAACCGGAGGGATTTAAAAAGAGTCCCTTACAAAGAATAAGAACCCCTGTAACATCTATCTGAGAATACGATATAAATCAGTGAGTAGATGTGGCATCTGGAGCTACTCACTACATTACCAAAAACAAAAACAAGAAGCCTAATTCTGCAGGATAAGGACATCTGCTCCAAAACAGCTAACCGACCACGACTGCCACCTAGAGGCGGTCTGTCTCTGTGCGGGATCCGGGACTTGGAACGTTGCTCAAGTCTGACTGTTGGCTGCCAGGAGAGCACTCCAAGAGTTGCAGCGCCGTCTGCCCGCCGTCCGATCACAGAGCAAGAGGCAGGAAGGGAGACTGTCAGCTCCTCCGCGGCTGAGGGCCGCTGCGGTCCCCTTAGTCTATGGCTCCTGGGTGGATACTGAGCACAGGGGGCTCCAGGCATGTGGGGGAGTAGTTGAGGTGTGGTTCTTTGATCCACAACAGGGGCACCCCATTCTTCCCGTCGGAGCTCTTGCTGGAGTTACGGCTCTTGAAGCGCACCAGCAGGATGGTGATGATGAGGATGCCGAAGATGGGGAAGGGGTAGAAGAAGACAAAGTAGAAGAGTGCGTCGTTGGAGCAGATGATGGACTGCAGGGTGGAACCTGAAACAGAGGCAGGACAGTGAGGGCGGGGAGCCTGGACCGCCCGCCTCTGCGCCTCAAGACCTGGCCCAGCCCACCCACGCCCCCTGCGCCCACCCTGTCCTTCCCTTGCCGCTGCCAGGGGTGGGGGGACCACCCTCCTGGCCGTGTTCTCACGGCAGCGCCTCCTTCCACTCACAGCTGGAAGTTCATTCAAAGCGGTGCCCCCATTTCCCACCGGGAGCCAGGACTGCGGCTTGGAAAGTCATATAAGAAAATGTAGTTTATTGACCGTGAACCCAGCTGCCCCTACAAGAAGATGCTGACTGCACCGAGTCCACACCTCCTGCCCGGTGGTGTTTCCCATGTCCCTTGGCGCCGAGCTCTGCTCCAAGTGGGCTTCTCTGGGAAGTGACACATTCTCTCCCCGCCAGCTTCTCAGAGCAGTTTTACCAGAGACGATGGTTACTTGAGTAACCTTAGCAGTGGTTAACATTATCAACTAAAATGCCATTACGGACCATTTACAAGTGTCCAAAAGTGTGTCTGTGGCTACAGAATTCATTCTGGATATGGAAGAGGATGAAACCGGCCCCCCCACTTCCCAGACCCACAAGGCCTCAGCAGGGGCCCAGCCCCTGGTAACCTGCCCTTTTCCCTGGAAAATAAGGCTGCTGGCTGATCACCACGTTCTACGAAACGTAATAAATATGGGCATCCGCGGTGGGCAGACGGGTCTAAACACCTTCCCTTGTCCTTTTGGGTCATGCACTAGTTTGTCAGGGGTCTGAGTCTCATTTAGGCTTTTCTCTGCGTTCTTTTCTACTGCACAGCTGTTGTCATCAGTATTATGAAGAAAACTCAGCACATGCTTATTAGATTTCCACAGTACATGAAATCGCTGATAGTTCCCCGCTCCACCCACTTTTCACTTACAAAACCTCAATTTCATATGGTTCCATCTAATCAACAGGAGGTAGTCAAAGAAAAGAAAAAGCTGACAAAGCTCAAACATTCAAGCCAGAATTACCTAGTAAAATGCATTGGCTGAAACAGAAACGAAGTTACAGTTTCTAGCAGATTCTGTCTTTCTGCGTTCCAGGCTAATTCTACTGTAACAAACACCGCCTTCAGTCTGCCATGTCCCACGCTCTGACAAAAGGCAACTGTAAGAGTGCCCTGTTAGAACAAATTATTCAGCACAGCCATTATTTCCTCTGGTCTCTGTCCATGGAGTTCCTTGACCGGGTGAGAAGTCCGAGTCCTGGACCAAGGGAGCAGGGCCGCCGCTAAGCCCTTCCCAGATGCCCTGTGGCATCACCCACTGCCCTTCTACTAGTTGGTTCTCCCAACCATGCGACATCCCCCTAAACCTCGAAATCACCCTCCAAAATACACATGAACCAAGAACACAGACTGTACTCAGGCTTCATTGTTTTGGTTTTTTTTTTCTCCCTTCTTATGAGTCTGAAACACAGTAACTGGCTAAAGAGGGACCAGGCTGGCTATGGAGCCACCAGTAACACCTACCAATATACTTGGACGATGAGCTCTCACTAAAATAGAATCTGGTGGGACATCAGGCTTGTGACCACTTTAATTCCTACCCACGTGGGGCAGTCAAGGGTCAATTCCACGAACTGGTGTTTCAAAGCCCAAATGCCTGGGACAGGTGGGAACACCACTTACTGAGCCATAATCGAGCTCTGATTTCATTCTTCCAGACCGCTGGAATCAACAGTTGGAACCAGCAGGGACCTCCTTCCCCTGTAACCTGGGAAAACTCACTTGTGTCCAGAACACGGATGCCGATGGGGGCCGACTCCTCCTCCGTCAGCCGGTACCATTCCTTCTGGGGGCCGGGCAACCACTCCTCCACGTGGCACGAGTAGTTCCCCGTGTCCCGGGGGCTGGCCTGCAGCACGGTGAGCCGGTAGAGCAAGGGGGAGAGCCTCTGGAAGCGAAGCCGGCCCTCCCACGGGCTGCCTTCTGGGCCAAAGACAGCATCCGGGCCCACGCTCAGCAGGGCCGTCCGCTCTGTGAGGTCCTCTTCTTCCTCCTCGTCCCCCTCCTGCTCCTCCTGTTCTCCCAGGCCAGGGCCTCCCCTTTCCCCTCCAGCTTTAGTCCTCAGAGAGTACCAGGCCACGGCAAAGCGGGAGTCCTGACTTGATCGAGAAACGATGCTACAGTCCAGCTGGAAAGCTGCCTTCTCGGACACCGTGGCATTGGGGACCACCGTGTCCACCTGCAGGGCGGCGTCTGGGGGAGGTGAGGGGCAAAAAAGGAGGAAGAGGCTGTTTTAGTTTCTCTGCTCAAAACAACCCCTGTGTCCATCACCAAATACACTCTAGTAACACAGTAACATACAATACACACCTACTACTGGAAGGAGTAAGGCAGTAGTACGTGGCAGAGATGAGGAAGGGCCCAAGAAAGATGGCTAGACTACAGGAGAGCTGTGCACCCTGTGTGCCACTGTATGCAGTAGAAAATGTGTTTTGTTCGGACACGTGGATTTGGTTACACTTGCACAAAATATCTGTGGAAGAACTCACAAGAGGTGGGTAACACGGCTGCTCATGGGAATCCGGGGAGGAAGGGACACTTACTTTCACTGTAACCTCTTGCAGTGGCTGAAGGGTCCCCCCGCCCCCAAGATTCATGCCTATCTGGAACTTCAGACTGTGACCTTATTTGGAAATAAAGTCTTTGCAGGTGTGATGAACTCCTACTGGATTTAGGGTGGGCACTACATGCAACGACCGGTGTCCTGATGAGAAGAGAAGGGGCCACACAGAGAGAAGGCCGTGTGAACTGGGGCAATGCAGCCACAAGCCAGGGAATACTTGGGACCACAGAGAAGCTGGAAGAGGCAAGGAAGGATTCTTCCCTAGAAACTTCAGCGGGGGAAGCCTGGCCCTGCTGATAATTTGCTTCTAGACCACTAGCCTCCAGAACCATCAGACAATAAATTTTTGTTGTTTTAAGCTACGAAGCTTGTGCTAATTTGTTATGGCAACCCTGGACAAGGAATTCACCCTTCAGCAGTTCTGGAGTCTAAACTGTGTGCATGTAGATGGTTACCTATGCCCCAGGGAACCGAGGAGGTAAGTATTCGCTAAGGACTGAAGCCCAGCCATAGACAACAGACCCGAAAGTGCCCCTCACCTTGAGCACAGACCCCAGAAGGATGTCCCGGACAGCATCTTCCGGACAGAGATCGGAGACACAAAACAGCCGTGGAGAGGTTACCCAAGCAGGTGAGTCAGACCTCACAGACACCACCGGGCAGCTATAATCTCTATCTTCATTTTGCTGCCTACCCCCTGCCTTTGTTTGGCTCACTGGGGTAGGTACTCAACAAATAATCCGTTCCCTCCCTCCTAAATGGCCTGTTTGGCCCTGTTGATGAAATGCTCGCAAAAGATGCCAACATAACAGCCACAAAAGCAGAGATACCAAATCGGATTCTGCTTGGATAAAGACCAAATAGGACCACTTCCCAGGTACTGTCCTGGGCTTTCAATGAATTGGCTTCATGTCGCTCACAGGTGAACACAAAGCTGGGCGCCCCCACCTTTGTGGGGCTCTGCCAAGCCCCCGCACACCCCCATCCAGAATCTTGGTGTGCGTCACGGGCACCTGAAAGCTCAGGACCTGGGTACAGGTGGTGGGAAGTGTGCCTCGGCCCAGCACCGGTGGGGGAGAACACGCTGGAAGGCAACGTGGCAGGGTGGAGAATACCCTATCATAGAGACTCCTGCTCCCTTGCACATCGGTTCATCCTTGCAGAGATCACGGCTGACTGTGTCTCGAGCCATCAGAGAGGAATCCTACAGATTAAGGCACATCCTAGGGCACCTTCACCCTGCAGAGCCTACCAAGCTGGTGTCCCAAAGCTCCCAGCGGCTGGCCAATGTGATGCCACGCAATGGCAAGATGGCAGAGACCCCGGAAGGGCCTCTTCCCCACCTACTCTCCCTTTGCTTTCTTCTCGTCTGAATGCTTACAATGTAAGCATTCACTTTTTTTTTTTTTAAGTTTATATATTTATTTTGAAAGAGAGAGAGCAAGCCTGAGTGGGGGAGGAGCAGAGAGAGACAGAGGGAGGGAGAGAATCCCAAGCAGGCTCCACAACGAACAGGGGTTTGAACTCAAGAACGAAGAGACCATGACCTGAGCAGAAACCAAGAGTCAGGCGCCTAACTGACTGAGCCACGCAGGTGCCCCGGCGCTTAACTTTTCATGTAAATTTCCTGGCTCCTTCGCGTGCTTAGTGATGACTCAATACAAGTGTTTTGAATGAAACAGGCCCACTTTCCCGTGTCCTCCCCCCACTCCCTGTAGCATGTCTCTCACTAATGTGGTGGTCCATGTCCATCCCCTTCTGCCAGAGGCCAAACCATCTCCCTGTGCAGACTTTAGCACTCTTTCTGCTTCAGGTGTAAGCCACAAGAAAGAAGGGTGCTTCTCCCCCTCCCCTGTAGGTTAAGCTGCAATGCAGTGGGCAGTCCAGAAATGTCTGTCTGCCCCTGGGCCACCTGGAGCCCTGGTTTGGCAACGTGCAAGCGGGTGAGCCTCCGGGGAGAAGAGCACACTCAGATGCCACGTCTCTGCCAATTTACCTTTGGAAGAAGACACGCGGCAGTTTCTAAGCAAGGCGAAAAGAGAAAACACATAAGCTCATGGCAAATAGGAGTAACCCCAGGCAGAGGTGATTTCCTGTCCAGCTTCGGCAAGACACAGAGCAGAGAGATAATGCCCTTTCCTGTAACAAAGGGCACGTTCACTCTCGAAGTGTGTGTTCTGTGACGCATGGGGTGAGCACAGCTGCGAGGCCCCCGTGTCCCACCAAGGCAGACAGCCGCTCCACGCAGGTGTGGAAACATGACGAATGCTCCCACCAGACCACCAACAGAGGCCCTGGGATGCTCAGAAAATGGGCAAGACGGAGCGTTCGCACTGGCCCAGCCACAAAGTTCATTCCTGCCCCACGTCCGCTGCGGGGGGAGGCACTGACTTTTCGCTCTGACTTGAATGAGGAGGTGATATTGCAGAGGACACAGGAATCCTGCTCACCTCTGCTTTAATTATGGGTTTAAATGTGTAACGATCATTATACTGAGTAATTATGTGCATTTAGCCACTTTAGGAACAACAGTAAGGACAAGAAAAGCCACACAGTGCAGTCAGAACAGTCGTCGGCACCAATAAAATTATTAGGAAGTGAAAGACTAAATTTCATCATTTTCTATTTAAAGCACATGAATCCATTGTTTTCCACTGAAAACCTACAAGCCCAATTTTTTGAACCGCACGACTACTGTTTCAAAAGTTTTTGCGTATCTACCACCTCCTGAATCTGAATGTATTCTTTAAAGAGAAAATATTCTGTGTTCTGCAACAAGTGAAAAATGTTACTCTAGCGAAGAAACAGGATCACCTTAGGCCAAAGCCAGATGTGCAATTTCCCATTCGCTTAGGGGGGAAAAAATCTGAGACAATTGTAAACGCAAAATGTAAATGCTCCTATGTTTAACCGCAAACAACGTATGTTGCGCAGCACACAAAGTAGGACACTTATGAGGGGAAACGCCCAGAGCAGTGAGGGCCTGGGGATGTGAAGCCTCACCTGGCCGCATGACAGTAACAGCCATCTGCCCGGCAGTGTCCTCTGCCCGCTTATACCACACGCCGCTGGGGCTGGGGAGCCACTCCTCCACGCGGCAGCTGTAGGTCCCGCTGTCCTGCACCGCCACGTTCTGGATGAACAGCCGATACACGCCGGACGAAGGACTCTCCAGATGCAGCCGCCCCTTCAGGTTGTTTTTGGCCGCCTGCTCTCCATAGTGGAAGGTGGCCTCGCGGCTCAGGCGGGCCACAGTCTCCCGCTCCGGGTGGTTGGGCTTCCACACAAACCACTCGACCATGAGCTGGGACGCAGCGCTGGTGCGGTTCAGCACCACACACTCCAGCTGCACCTGCTGCGTCTCCAGGACCGACAGATTCCCCTGCGCTTGGCTGAGCTTCAGGCGGCTGTCTGGAAAGGGGAGGAAAGGCACATTAGCAGCGAGGCACAACAGGTGCTCTCATGCACGTTTTGCAAACGCAGGCCGACGGCTGCCCTCCCCGTGCTAAAGGGCAGCGGCACACTCCATCAGCAGAAACACTTCCAGGTGGAGCGCCCTACACATAACGCGTTCCTGGATCGCGTGTCCGAGTGCCCGGACTGTCAGCAGTTCATGGTAACAGCGGTCCCCCAATTTATATCTCGTTGATTCAGATGCACAGAGGAGGACAAGCATGACCTATGGATGCCTCCACACCCAGTGACAGCAGACCATAAGCATACAGCTGACCAGAGGGGTGGCTGCGAAGGGACAGGCAGGAAAGGGCGTGCTGAGACCCCCTTTCAAGCCCAGAGCAAATTTTAAAAACTGACCACAGGATGGCTAGAATACACCAGACTGTCCACCACCAAAGAACTACAGAGGAAGCAGTTTAAATATGTCCCCGACTTGGCCTTAGGAACCGCAGTCCTTGCTTTCTCGGGTTCCCTCTCGAGGTGGGAACAGAACTGATCTGACATTAGTGAAGAAAAGCCCGATATGGATGGAACCACTGACTTGACAGCTCAGCCCATCAGATCCTCCTCTAGAGAGAAAAGTGTCGTTAATGATGGTACACCCAGATGACAGGCATGTAATTTCATAAAAGGTCCTAATGAGTCTATCTGGACCAGAGAGATCAAACAGCTACAGAACTGCAGGAACACCTGGGGAAGGAGACCTTTGGAGTGACATTTGAAGAGGGAGAGGGCCGCCCACCGTCACGTTTTACTTTTTACATTTCAAAACTTCCCGAGTATTTTACAATGGAAGGCAATACCCTTTGGTATTAAAAGGTCAAAAATTAAAAATAACAGAAAAACTGTTTTAAATAACTGGTCTCCCCAGAATATACATATACGTGTGTGTGTGTGTGTGTGTGTGTGTGTGTGTGTAGATGTTAACTCTAGTTGTCCTGGGTTGAAAGATTATTTTCTTCTTTGTGTTTTCCCAAAGCTCTAGAAGCATATTCTTTCTCATCAGCAAAAAAAAAAAAAAAAAAAAAAAAAAAAAAAAAAAAAAGGAGAGGGGTGGTGTGTAGAGAGGAAAGAAAAAAAAAAAAAAGAAAAACTCTCAACTGAAAAGGAGGAACGTGTTGTTTTAATCAGGGTCTTGTGCGTTTTCTGTTTAAGGTGTTAGTATTCCCCAGAGATGGCTCTCCCTACACGGATTTTGACAAACATCCTTCCTGCCCCAGTGAGCTCACTGTGGGTCTGTAGTCTCAGATGGGGGGAGTCCCTCAATAAATTCAGGATCCACCAAGATTCTCTTAGTTTCTGCACAAACAAGTGAAGGGAAAGGATGACACATCTGGTGGGCGGGGGGATCATGTCCTCCCACCAGACAAAGTGACCAGAACTGAAAACAGACAGGAAGAACAGAAACCTAAGAGAACCCGTGTAGGCCAAATGACAAATGCCAGTTTTCAAAAGTCCCAAGGACTGGCCTGAGGTCTCTGGAAATACCAAGAGGGACCAGGCAGACCAGAGCTTCCTCTGCAATACATCAGCAGAAGGGTTCCCAAAAGTGCCACTGAGGGGGGTGACAATCTGCACTGGGGCAGTCTTAGCAATACAACATCTGAAGGGAAAAGGGGGGCCAGGCCACGTCCAGGCCTCTGCATCTGGTCCTATGTGCTGTCTGAACAAGTGTTTATTGAGGCTTCCTGGGAGACAAGCCATGGGAACAGAAAGGTAAAAAATACACACACACACACACACACACACACACACACACACGCACGCACGCACACTTCTATATATAACACATATTTCATGATGAGTGAATTTCCATATGTATAAATACGAATAAGCAGTTTATAATTCCTTACATATGAATAAGTAAAGAAACAGAATGCCAGGTGGGGGTGTGTGCTATGCAGGGGACAGAGAAAGGGGTACAAAGTGACTAGGATGCTATTTTAGTTAAGATGAGCTAGAAACACCTCTCTGAGGAAGAATGAGATAAATGAAGATCTATGGTCAACCTGTTCCAGGCTAAGAGAACAGTAACTACAAAGGCCCTGGGGTGTCCAAGGAAAGCAGCCATCTGTTCCTTATTCAATCAATATTTATTAATGGCACCATGCCAGTGGCTGAAAATACAAAGACACAGCCCTGTCCTCAAAGTGCTTAGAGTAGAAAAGAATTGCAAACAAATAATTGTTACATTAGGTATTTTATAACGAAAAAAGAACCTCTGGCGATATGGGAGAAAGCAGGGAAGGCTTCCTGGAGGTGATGTCGAGTGAAGTCTTGGGGATGGGGTAGAGACAGGGGAGAGGCCGTGGGAGAGGGGCGTTCCAGGCAGAGAGGACAGCATATAAACAAATGCATGGACATGGGACTTAGGGTAGCACCCCCGCCCATCAGGAAGGACAGGCAGCGACAACAAATCACAGGCCACGCAGATATGAGGGATGGACAGGGAGCTTAAGGCTACATCAGGTAGGGCTTAGAGCTCTTTAACAAGGGGAAAGGGAGACTGACGGGGCACCCTTCACATGTGAAAAGATATGACCCAAAGTTATCCTGGGCTGTTCCAGGGGCAGACCTAAACCTGGAGGGAAATTACATGGAGGGGGGTTTTCCACCCATGAGGCCTGAGGATGTAGAAAGCTCCCCACCCCGGGAAGCATTCCGGCAGAGGTCAGGTGCCGGCCCAGTCTGTCAGGCAGCAGAATGAGGGCCGCACCCACAGTCTGAGAGGGGGCAGAGGGGCGGATCGCTTTGCAGACAGGGAGGGTTCCTGAAATGGGTAGTAAGAAAGAAAGGGGAAGCAGAGGACAGAGACTAGAAAGTGCCCTCTGGGTCAGAATGCTGGCTATGGAGCTGGCGCCAGCCTGAGCTCCGGGGTGTGACCTGCTAACCCAAAAGGAGACCCAGGAGCTGCCAGGGACCCTCCCTTGCCACCTCTTGCTCAGCACAGCCGCCCCTCGGGCCTCTCCCTGGTAAGGGAGACACTGTCCGTAAGAGCAGAGTCAAGGACGCTTTCCTGGGGTTGCCCTCAGCACCAGGACGCTCTCACTGCAGACAAAGCAGGCAGCCCACAGTGTACCAGGGTGATGGCCCCTGCACCTGCACCCACACCCCACGTGGACCCTGCGGCACCCCGTCACCCCCAGGCAGGTCTCTGCACCTGCACCCATACCCCGCGTGGACCCTGCGGCACCCCGTCACCCCCAGGCAGGTCTCTGCACCTGCACCCACACCCCGCGTGGACCCTGCAGCACCCCGTCACCCCCAGGCAGGTCTCTGCACCTGCACCCACACCCCGTGTGGACCCCACAGAGCCCCGTCACCCCCAGGCAGGTCTCTGCACCTGCACCCACACCCCGTGTGGAACCCACAGAGCTCCGTCACCCCCAGGAAGCCTCTCTGTACTAACCCCGTGCCGGCTGCGCCCTCGTCTTACCTGGCCGCTTCACAGTGACTTCTGTGCGCCCCGAAACCTCCTCGGCCAGCTTGTACCAGGCATAGTTGGGGCTCAGCAGCCACTCCTCCACGTGGCAGTAGTAGCTGCCACTGTCACTGACCTCGGCCCTCTGCACGGTGAGGCTGAACAAGCCCCCGGAAACGTGCCTCTCGAACTGCAGCCGGGGCCTCAGGCCCTCCTCCTCGGCATAGGTGCCGTACTCAAAGGCGGAGCTGTGGGTGGTTTTCAGGATGAGCTTCCCGTCGGCATCCGAGGGCTTATGCACGTACCAGAGCACCGCAAAGTGGGAGTTCGGGCTGGTCTGAGACTTAACCGAGCAGTTCAGCTGGATGGGCCTGTTTTCCACCAGAGTGAGGGTCCTCTTCGACTTGCTCACCTGCAGCTTTGTCACTGCAAAGGAAAGGGGGCGGTTCAGCACAATCACCGCACACACCTGCCCAGGAACGTCCCCAGCCTCACGTGCGGCCTCCAGCCTGGTTTTGCCCCGCACGGTTCCGGGAGGGCCGGCCCGGACAGGCTTCCTTCGAAGCATGGCTCGGTGTGAGGGAGGCTGCACGGAGCCAGTTTTACCCCAACATCCCTCCACCTGTCTCCTCCCTACTCCCCTCACCTGCACGCAGCCTCCAGGGGACCCAGCTGAAACTTCAATCATTTGCCTGCCTAGGAAGTTCAATGGCTCCCAACTGCTTGAGCTCATAAAGGAAAAAAAAATTCCTTTTCACAGTACAAAGTCCCTCCAGGATTTGGCTCTTACCCAACTGTCCTCACTCATCTCAGTGACTCACCCCTCCAGCACCCCCACCCCTCCCCAGCCCCCTGCACCTCTTCCTTGAGCTCTGGTCTCTGCTCACCTGTCCTCTCTGCCTATATGTCCTTCCACCATCTCCCTCCACACCCCCCGATCCTTCTGTGCCCTCGTCCTTCCATGCCCCCTCTTTCCCTCCCATCCTACTGGGCCAGCAGCCCCTCTCTGCCCTGGCACCACATCTTCTACATATCTTCCAGAAGTTTTTCCTTAGTCTCTCTTCCACCCTAGCCTCTGAGCGCCCTGTGGGTAGAGATCAAGCTTTTCCCTTGCAGTCTGCAAGTATTCTGAGTGCGCCCTTCCTGATGCTAATAAGTGCTAGGAATGCCCTGAAGAACACTGTCCTGCCTAGGGGATGTTCTCGTCACTGCACCCCCAGAGCCTGGCACAGCGCCTGGGCTATGGAAAAGCACTCAGTGTCTGCTGGGATATGTGGGGGAGAGCATGTGAGAGAAATATGGTAGCAGGTAGTTCAGAGATTGCTGGGGTGATCTTCCTGGGGGCAGAGAGAGGGAGGGGGCAGAGAGAGGGAGAAGGCAGAGAAGAAAATGCTGAGCAATGGGACAGAACAGAGCCACCTCCAGCGTCCTTCCCCTCTCCACCCTGCTCCAAAACCGGAAGGGAGGGCAGACTCCGGAGTGCCACCCTACCTGCTAATTAATGGCTATGCTCGCCTTTGAGGTGGCAGGAAGCCAAGGTCAAATGACATATATCTTACGTAGGTAATCTGGGATCATACCCACTCCATCTTTATGACACTTGGCTCTGCTTTCCCGCTACCGACCATCCTCTCCATACTGAAAAAGTTTTAAAAAAGGAAGATGTAACTCTGAATTCCTCCTGGGGAGCTATCAGTGCAAGCACCTTTTCACATCTCAATTCAAATTTCTGAAAGCCCCAGACAGTCACTTGGATGCCCTGGTCCCACACAGACAAACGTTGCGGATGGCGGGATCTGATACCCCACACCATTACTACAAAAGCCACTCTAGGGACAAGTAACTCAGTGGTGAGTCGGGTGACACTCTTCACAAAGGACTGCTGGCTGAACTCACGTCCCCACAGACCTTCTCAAGCCATCAAGAACGCACCAACATGAGAGGACTCCCAGGTCCCACGGCCCACCCTTCTGGTTTCGTCTTTTGTTGGAGCCCAGTCTCCCGCGTTCCCCCTTCTTCAAACACACAGAGTCCTCCAGGGCACGCCGGGAATCCTGGGCAGGGTTTACCAGTTAGCTTCCAAGCTCAGCAAACTGGATGCACACGAGCTTGCCAGTCGACTTTTCAGATCGGATTCCGGCAATACTTAGAACACCCAGCTCCCTTTTCATTCCTTTCCAACCCAATTCACCGCATGCAAATGATATCTACATCAGCACAAATGATACCACCTGAATTATCTGGTTCTTGTCCAAGAAAACTGGGCTGTTCAGTGCAGAGTAGAAAGAGCTTTAAAATGTATTATTAATTGGGGCCAGATTATTTTTGCAAGTGTTACTAAGGAAACCTCAATTGCTATAGTAACTGCATATGTTAAACTGGAATCCTATGACTAAGCTTCAGTTCGGTCACATGGTCCCAGAGCAAGGATCCAAGGAAGAGAAATGTTTCAAAGGATTGCCATTTTTTTTTTCTTTCCTTCCCATGTCAAAATATTGTGAAGTGTTGAAAAGCTGGAAAGAGAGGCATTTTTGAAATGTGGGGCATGCCTGACAGGTGGGCGAGGGGTCAGCTCCTATTCTATGCTCTGAATTCCCTCCCGCATCTCAAGGGCAGGGAGGACCTTCCCTGAAGCCCAGAGACCGCAGCCCCCACGACTAATTAGGAAGATCCGCCGAGTCCTGTCCAGTACTGCCCTGGGCAGTGTGTCTGTCTACACCACCCTCCTCCACAGAGGCAGGGGGGGCCCGGGGGCCCTCAAGGCCCGCAGGAATTTTCATCTGCATGATAACAGCACCTCACAGGAGTGCTGTACAGGTTAAACGCAACGGTCTATAGAAGAGTTCAGCGCAGAGCCTGCTGGATCACGAACACGCAATCCATTTTCACTCTTCCCATTTCTTTTTGGTCTCTGGGTTCAGTCCCACGTTCAAAGCTCAACAGGACAACGGGTCAGACTGGCACATTTGCTACTGAAGTGCTCCCCTGGACCAGCAAGCACCAGGGTCACCTGGGAACTTGTTAGAAATGCAGACTCTGGGACCCCCCCACCCCGCACACCCCCCGGCGCCCCCCAGCCCACTGGCTCAGAATCTGCCTTTAACAAGATCCCTGGGTGATTCGCATGCACCTTAAAGCCTGAGAAATCCTGGACGTGGCCCTGTGAGTGAGTGGATTTCAAGAGGCAACAACGTAGAGGTGAAAAAGGAAAGATGCTGGGGGCCAAGGCCGGGTTAATCCCCAACAGCGAGTCAGCAGGAGGAAGCGGCAGGAAGAGAGGATTCGGGGTGAGGTCCCCACTTGCCTCCCCACCTGCCGGCACAGGCTCCAGTCACACCCTATCACACACGCCGCCTCCGGGGACACCTCAGGCTCCCAGAGCTGGGAGAGCTGTGCCCTGTTTGAGGGAGGGGCTCTATCTTTCTGCATCTGGAGGCTTTCCTTCCTAGGCCTCTCCTCAAATGGAATCGTGTGCTGTGGGTTTGAGAAGAGGACGCTGCGTTACAGCAAGGACGGGGTGGTAACAGGTGGGAGGCATCAGGAGGAAGGAGGAAGCCAGCTCAGAAGGGGGCCCGCTCCACCAGCCGACCTACCCATTCTGCGGATTCTGCTTTGTACCTGTGCTCGGCACACACAACTTCCATTGGTAAAGGATTCCCTTACATCCAGCTAGAGCTGTTAATTACAAAAAAAATTTTTGTTTTTATTTCGGCGGGAGACAGAGAAAGCAGGCGAGCAGGGGAGAGGGGAAGAGGGAGAGAAAGAATCTTAAGCAGGTGCCACGTTCAGCACAGAGGCCGACACAGGACTCAGTCTCACAATCATGAGATCGTGACCTGAGCCGAAATCAAGAGTCAGATGCTCAACCAAATAAGCCACTCAGGCACCCTGAGGTTAACTTTTTAAAGGCCTTTTCTTTCCTACTGAATTATTTAAAGGGCACTGAATGATCTGTGGCCCAAGCATTTGCTAAACAAACTAATAAAAGGATGACCGAATAAATATGTGATGGATCTTGTCTTGGAGGTACGGAATATAAAGGAAAGGCATTTAATCCTGACTGTGATGGGAGGGACAGCACATTTCAAAAAGCGTGTGACCTCTGAGCTCAGCCCTGAAAAACAAGTGACTAGGTAGGTGCTCCCCAGGCACAGGAGGGGGCGAGAAAGGGCACCCAGGTGAGCGAAGGTGAGAACTTCTCTGTGCACCACTTTCAGGGAAGGGCAAGCAGTCAATACGGCAGGCAGATGAAGCGAGGGGCCTGGAGTGCGTGTCAGACGATGCCACCCCCCCCCCCCCCGCTGGGGCTCCCAGCGGGCATCCGTGGCCTTCCCACAGTAGCATCACCTGGGCACCTGCTGAGACCACTGAATCACAAACGCCGCAGGGGAGGCCCAGCGACCTGCAGTCTCACAAGAGAAGCCACAGGTGTGGTGGTGAGGTGGCCACGGGAAACCCAGGGGACAGCAGCTTCTGTGCAGGGGGTGAGCAGAGGCCAGTGGTAGTAGGAAAGGAGACACAAACCGTGAGGGAGGAGGGAGGGGGGGAGAGAGAGAGAGAGAGAGAGAGAGAAAGAGAGAGAGAGAGAGAGAAGAGGCTGTGCTTTATTAAGGACATGTGACAATGATCATTAATGTTAGGCATTAGGGGGGTCACAGCAGCTGGACAGCAGACGTTTGTCAACTTGCAAGAACCAAGTCAGCCAAGAAGAGAAAACTATGGGGGTGCGTGTGCCACCCTTTCTCAGAGAAGGAGACGGCAAAGGCACCTGCCAGTCAAGCAGTTACATCCTAAGCCCCTGCTCCTCTTCTCCCCGTGGCCAGGCCCCATTTGAGCCCCTAGAATCTGTGTCCAACCTCACACTTGGCTTGCATTCCAGCCTTCCTGTCTGCAGCCTCAGCCCCCGCCAGGGAGAGCTTCCTAAGCTGCAAACGGGAGCGTGTTGCTCCCAGTCAAGCAACAGCCCCACGACAGCAGTTTTCAACAGGGCAGCAAGGCCCCCAGGGACGCCGTGGAAACCTGTGGGCAGGTCTTTCCTGGTCACATTGATTGGGTAAGGGCTCTAGTCACATTTAATGGACGAGCGCCTGCGACAGATGTAAAGCCCCGTCTGGGATGGTTCTATGCAACAAAACTCTACCTCGTGTCCCGTGTGACTTTCAAAGGACGTTCATACGGGTGAAAACTCTGTCCCTGAGCCTAGAACCTACACACGTTTCATTTTATTATCTCCACAATACTTTTTTTTTTTTCTTGGCATGGTTTCACTATACGCCAGGTAAATGAAGGAAGGGTTTTCCTTTGCTCTGTTCAGTGCTGCTGTAAGAGTTGCTCAGGATTTCAGACGCCCTGTCCAGGACAGCAACGCCCCTCGCACGGGCCAGTGTGCACAGGGACAGAGCCGCAGTGCCTCTGCCCGGGGTAGCTGACCCTGAGCACGTTACATGTTACAGCATGTTACAGCGCACCATTTTATTATGAACCACCCTCTAAAAAATTCGTCCTTTTTTCCACAATTTGGGGCACTGTGACAATTTTTAAAGATTATGTTGAGTAGGAATGTGAGATGGTCTAGGAATTTCATGTAGTAAAGGGACTGTTCTGGATTGTTATAAAAAGAAGTATATGATCTGAGCATGATGGGAACTCCTACCTGCTTGGTTTAGAACGTTCTTATTTAATAAATGTATATAATCCTCTCTACATGCTGAGCACTACTCTAAGCACTTCAGAAATGCTAACTACTTGCTCCCTACCAGACCTATGAAATAAGCATTATTAGTCCCAATGTTACAGACACTTGCCCAAGGGCACACTGCTGACCAGTGGTAGAGCCAGGATTCAAAGCCAGGCTGCCTGGTGTGTCCGTGCTTTTAACCATCACATACGGTGACCCTCCATACTTCTGTGTATAAAAGGGGCTCCCCTAGGGGCGCCTGGGTGGCTCAGTCGGTTAAGCGTCCAACTTCGGCTCAGGTCATGATCTCGCGCTCCGTGGGTTCCAGCCCCGCGTCAGGCTCTGTGCTGACAGCTCGGAGCCTGGAGCTGCTTCGGATTCTGTGTCTCCCTCTCTCTCTCTGCCCTTCCCCCCTCATGCTTTGTCTCTCTCTGTCAAAAATGAATGAACATTTAAAAAAAATATATAAAAGGGGCTCCCCTGGCTCTCACCAACATACCTGGGGACAAACCCCTCCCTGACCCCATGCTTCACTCGTATCAAAACAAGCATGCTGCTTCCTCCGTCCGTGATGTTCTCTGCACACACTCTGTTCTGAGCTGGAAACATCCCACTGCCCGCCCCCACACATGCCGATTCCCTCCCTGGGCCCAACGGTCATACCCCAGGCCGGCTCTCTTGCACCCCTGTGACTTTTCCCCGTGCTTCCCTCCTCCCAGGCCCTCAGCACAGCCTTCCAGGCAGGGACTGGAGTCTGCAGCTGCAGCACCCAGCATGGAAACGGGCACACAGTAGGTTCTCAAATGTGCTTGTGGACGGCAGTGGGAGGAAGGAGCAAGGAGAAAAGTAGCAAAGGTTTAGAAGCAGAAACAGCTAATTCGGGGTAACCCAGACATGCCCTGTCTCACCTGTCTGCAGACACAGTGGTGACCCTTTATGCAGGGCCTGCCAATTGGTACACCTGGCGTCACCATGACAACAAGGCCTGGAGGCTTGGGGGTGGGTGCTGGGGACTCCTCTAGGCGCCCCTGCACTCGCGCTCACTGTCTCTGAGCACTTAGCAGGCAGAAGCCACAGGCTCGTGGCCTGGGAGGGGAACCCCAGGTTCTCCTGAAAGAAAGTAGGGGCCAATCCCACTTGGGATGAGGCAGCCTGTCACTTATCAGACTGTGACAAGGAAAGCCACAGTTCACATGCCCGGGACCCATGCAAGTCAAAGAAAAAGCCCTCAGCTCGCCCAATCTGCCAGGTCAGCAATAAGAAATTGGAGAAAACGGATTTGGCAGCATCCAGAGGGAGGGTATTAAATATTCATCCTGACTACCCATCAGTAAATCCCAGCAGAATACACCCACTGACAAGTCGGCTTTCTGCACTGGAGGCTGTCCTCCTGGAAGCTTGTTTATTGCTTTGTCAATCTGAATGTGCAATATTTAATAGCCAGACCAGGAGAGGGTCGTAAACGTTTGGAAAATGAGTGCTGACATTTCCCTTATTGCTTCCGTATTTAGGGATGTGTAATTGGAGGGTGTTTTTGGTGCTAAAGAAAATCAGAAGGAAGCAAAGCGATGCTTCGAAATTAAAAGAGAAAAGAATGGATTAAGAGCGAAGAATCGAATATGTTGAGCTGGCTTAAAGTCTTGCCTAAATGCCCCATGGGGGTCACACTCTGTGATCAATGAGAGTCAGGCTAAGCAAAATCAACAAAATCAGAGTGATGGCATTCCTTGAAGATTTCCTTGGGGATGTGCAGACGGAACAGGAAGCAGGTAAAAAGAATGGTCAGTGATGGATCCACAATCGACCGTGCCATCCAGCCAGAGATTTTAATGAATCAAATACCTGTGATGTGGTCAGGTCAGCAGGTGGCCCTGGCAAGGACCGGTGTGGGGCACAGACCACACAGAGCCCTCTGGGAGCAGATGACATCAGCAGTTAAAGGCTGATAAATGGACCAGCGTGACAGAGCCAGCACTCTCTAGGTTTCTCTCTGATTCTGCTGGAATAAGAATGTTTGACAAAATATTCTTAAAAGGGGGTGGGGAGTAAGAGCAGGAATAAGAAGCGTGTTTTGAGGGACAAGGAATGCAGGGAGGGAAGAAAGAAGAGAAGCCAGCACTGGATTTGAGCTCTGGTATCCCCAAGTCTTAGGGGCCATCTTGTGGCAGAAATCTGAAGAAACAGGGGAGTTACAGGAAGCATAAATTACACCCCTATACCATCAGCAAACTGGAACCCATATGGGTTTCTCGTGACCCCAACATCGAACAAACAAATTTAAGTATCTGCTAAAGGGCATCAGCAATTCGAGGATGCTAAACCAGAGAGAGGAGACAGCAAATAAAAGTACTTGGTACCACAGAGGATTCCTGAGAAGAAACACAAAATAGTTAACTGTCCAGAAAAATATGTAATATAATAAAATTAAGAGCTTGGAATCTGGAACCAGACTGCCTGTCTGGATTTGAATCTTGCTTCTGCCACTTATTAGGGATCACTGGGTAATTTATTTAACCGCTGTGTCAGTGTGCTCATCTATAAAGTGGATGAAACAGGAGCCCCTCTCGGTGTTGCATGGGCTAAGAACCAAGCAAGCTATTACATATAAAGCACTCAGGATGGGGACGGACACACAAGAAATGCTCAATAAGTATCAGCTGCTACATCGGTGTTACTGTTACTGCTACAGCCACCTGTGCTGAGACCTCCATGCCAGCAATCTACGGAGAAACTCCTTCTATGAAGGGGGCTGTTAGCTGAATGCAAAAACATAATCTCTGACTACATGGCCTTCGAAAAAGTCAAAGTCTCCCTTTCATCCAGCCCCACGGCTTTTTAACAAGGCACACCTGGGTTCAAATCCCGACTGCCCACTCGCCATGCACTTGACTTGGCGAGTCAGAACCTCTCTGGGCCTCAGTTACTCCATTTATTAAAATTTTTTAAAATATTTATTTTTGAGACAGAGAGAGACAGGGTGTGAGCAGAGAGAGGGAGACAGAATCTGAAACAGGCTCCAGACTCTGAGCTGTCAGCACAGAGCCCGATGCGGGACTCAAACTCCCAAACTGCGAAATCATGACCTGAGCCGAAGTCGGACGCTCAACCGACTGAGCCACCCAGGCGCCCCCTCAGTTATTCCATTTATAAGGAAGCAACAGCTTCCTCCCAGGGTGGTGGTGCAAAGGCGGCCGCATGCGCCACGTGTTGGACACCGTCAGCCCTCTGGTATCTTCCACCCCCACTTACCCCACACAGAAGCGCAGTACCCACCCGAGTGTGTGTGTGTGTGTGGGGGGGGGGGGTGGGAAGTAAACACGAACATGAGGCTCTTTGGAAAGCAGGAAGTGCTAACTGCATAAATATTTAATAAAGGACAGAATGTAACACTTAGAGGCATGAACTCTTCTCTGAGCCTCAGCCACTCCCTGGGCGGTGGCAGCAGCTACAGCACCCACGGGGCTCTCGAACTCTTCTCTGAGCCTCAGCCACTCCCTGGGCGGTGGCAGCAGCTACAGCACCCACGGGGCTCTCGAGGCAGCCTCCAGGGGGCCTCGAAAGTGCACCACTGCTCACCTCTGAGCAGAGGCCACACAACAAACAGCCGCTCCCAGGCCTCCCGCACCAGTGCTGCTCCTTCCCGCCTGACAGTGAAAAACACAAACCAATTCAGAGCAAGCCACAGAGACCCGGAGACAGCCCTCCACCGCCTGGCTCTCCAGCGACATCCTCCCCCCGGGAGGAATGAAATGGCTGGCATCTGGAAGTCGGGGAGACTGAAACCCACCAGCAGCTGCACCTCAGTTTTCCCAAGCCGGTTGGCTGCTACCACGCCTCTGACGCACCGGGAGGCCTTGGTTTCTCCACGGAGAAACCAAAGTGGGGATACAAACATCCACATCATTTCACTGTTGGTGATGAATGGTTAAGAAGAATGTAAGTGCTAAGCACAAAGCCAGGCACCTGAGAGCTAACTTCACACATAGTTTTCCCTTATTCTCTTTAGTAACACCATAAATGAACCAGAATCCAAAGAACTCAAACCTCCGATGAGCTGTCCTCAGCCTTCCCTTACATGCTCCAGCCTTAGAGTCCAAATAGGAATGGAAACAAGCAGGAGTTAGCAATCGATTCAAAAAGGCAATGTCAGGCAAGGTCCTGGGGTCAGCGCGAACCCTACCTTTCTATAGCCGTGGAACCATGTTGACGGGCTCCATGGCTCACAATACCGACCCTGAGGGCCAGAGGAGACCACAAATGCGCAATTACAATCGGAATGTCCTAGTCAGTAAGGCGGGCACGTGTGTCCCTAGGCATTTCCACAACAAGGGGTCACACAAAATGGGGTCTCTGCTTAACCCTCCATTAACCCAAAAATCCACTTAAGCAGCATAGCCTCTTCCCTAAGCTTCCGCTTGCCCAGGCTCAGGCTCTAATTGGCCAAGGAACGGTCCCATCATTTTTACAAGTTGCTTGTTTCAAACTTTGGTACGGAACAGGATTTTTTTTTTTTTAATTTAAAAATTTTTATTTTATTTTAGAGAAAGTCTGCAAGTGGGGGAGAGGGGCAGAGAGAGAAAGAGAGAGAGAATCTTAAGCAGACTCCATGCTCAGTGTGGAGCCCAACATGGGGCTCTATCCCAGGACTCTGGGATCATGACCTGAGCCGAAATCAAGGGTCAGATACTCTACCGACTGAGCCACCCCGGCACCTCCGAAAGAGGGCTTTTCACGGGGTTAGAAGAGGCCAAGGGTAAACTCAGACAATACCCCCATGTAACCTCATGTTGCTGAAAACAACACCGTGACCATCTCACATGGAGGAGCAGACCAGGTCAGGTACGAACCATGGCTGTGAGTGGGCAGAAGAATCCTCTTTGCAAGGGGTTCAAACCACCTTTGCAAAGTGGGTCAGTCACAGAGTCAGAAAAACGTCTTTGCAAAGTCACCTCTCATCCAACCCACCCTTCGCCGCGTAGGTGCGTGTGCCCCACTGTGCAGGGGCCTGGCAATGGCAGAGACGCTGAGCAGCCTGGGCTCCACACCACAGCCGCTTCCAACCAAGCAGGAGAGGGGACGGACACCGGGGGGCCCATCAAAGCACATACACCTGACCCCTCCCCCGCATTAGGAAAAGCGCCCAATGACGGAGTGGTTGCAGGACACCCCCTGACCCAGGCTTCCCAAATTAGTGCGGCTTTACCAACGGCCGTGAGAGACTCACCTCCGTGGGGAAAGGGAGCTCAAGGAGGAGGCCAGAGCCTGGCTCAGGGAATCAGCATGGGAGACAGACAGACACGGGTTCAAACCCCGGCTCCGCCATTTACCAGCTACGTGACCCTAGGGTAGCCACTTCCTCTTTCCTGGGGTTGTTGTGAAATTCTCATAAAACCATCGACCCTAAGCACCTGCCACGAGGCAGTTACTCCGTTAAGTGCCTCACATGTTCCCTCTCCCGTTCCACGTTCCTTGTCTGCCAACAGGGAACAGTGTACCTCCTCCAGGCTGCTGTGGAAAGGGTTTTAGGAGATGGCGTGATGTCAAGAGACCAGAGTCTAAAAAGACATGACAAGTTAAAGTGGTCTGTAATCCCTGACTGGATCCTGGTTTGGAAGGGGAAAAAAAAAAAAAGCTACCAAGGACATTATTGGGACAATGGGGGAAATGCTGGTAACATGCCGTCATCGTGTGGAACTCTGGGGGGTGACAGTGGTGTCGTGGTTGCACAGGAGTGTGTCCTCGTTCTTATGAGGCACACACAGAAGTACTGAGGAGGAACAGTCCCAAGCCCTGCAACTCCCCCTCAAATGGTTCAGAGACAACAGCACGAAAACCACAGGGAAAACAAGCACAGTAAGACGTTAACCGCTGGCCGTCGAGACAAGGGAACGGGATTCTTGCGGCTACCTATGGGCTGGAAATTTCTCGAGCCACAAAGTTGGGAAATGGAAGTGGTCCCGCCGGGGGCCCCACGCGTGTGCCGCCCTCCCCCCGGCCGCGTGCCAGGCGCCCCCCCCTCCCCGCCGGGCCCCCTGACCTGGCTGCAGCACCCTGATCTCCAGCAGGTTGGAGGTCCGCTCCGCCAGCCGCGTCCAGGAGTTGTTGTAGTTCTTCCGCCACAGCTCAGCCACGCACTGGTACTTGCCCGCCTCTGTGTCGCTGGCCCGGCTGATGCTCAGGCGCACGTTGTTGCTGGACTCGGCCTTCTCGATGGCCGTTCGGGTCCGGAAGCTGGAGGACCTGTCCCCCCACTGGACACCCCCGTCCCGGGTGAAGGTCACCAGGTCGTGAAACTCGATGGTGCCAACTGGCTGGAACCGCCAGGTCACAGACACGGGGACCCGGGCCGGGTAATGGGGTTTGATGATGCACTGCAGGTCAAAGGAGTCGCTGTAGGTCACGCCTGGCGTGCGCGAGATGGCTGTGACCGCGAAGCCCATTTCTGGAGAGAGAGCAGAGAGACTCCAGCTAGGGGAGACACGAGGATTTCTCAGGGCGGTGTGCGGCAGGGGTGGGGCTGTGGGCCAAGCTAGCGGCACAGAACCGAGGCTCCGGCTCTCTCCTGATGCCCAGGCCAGATCACTTTAGCTCGCATTTAGCACGAGCCCAAAAGACCCCATACACAGAGGCCAGAGGCAAAGCTCCTCAAGCAGCACTTAGCAAACCCTTCCTGATGAAACCTTCGTGTCGATCTGCCTCCCATCAGCCCTTGCCAGGATTGAGGATACGTAGGCAGAGCCATTCCTACAGATTTGGGGATCCCATGCTGAAACAGGAGAAAAAAGCTCTCAAGCCAACGTCATTCACTGCCTGCAAGGTGGACACTTCCCCACCCCCACCCCCACCCCCCCGACGCCTCCTCTGCTTGGCCCGCGAGGCACTGGAGCTAGACAAGGAGGAGGCAGAGGATGTGTCCCTGTTCCCCGGGCCAAGCAGTACAGGCTTGCTCACCAGTTCCTTTTCCACTTTCTTTGTGAAATGCAGGGAAGATGGGCAGTGAGGGACCCACAGCAGGTGGGCTGACCTTGAGCAGGTGGGGAACTGGGTGAGGTGAGCTTCTGCAGTTACAGCAGGCTGCCCCCTACTGACGGCAGCAGGCTGATCCCGGATACTGACTCCTCAGTGGGCGCTATGCGAGTTCCTTCACCTTGAAACACTACTTAATATTAACACACTGGTTATGATCATAAGACTGCGAACAGCCAGTGTTTACTGAGTGTGGTGTGCCAGGCGTGGGGCCAACTGCTGTGTTTCCACCACACGTCACTGTGTCCTCAAAATGACCTTGTAGGACAAGAAGGCATCTCATCTATTTCTTACAGACAAGGAAGAGGCACAGAGAGGTTAAATAAACTGCCCACGATCAAGCAGCCAGGAAATGGCAGAGTCAGGGGTCTTATCTGGCGGTTTTACCCATGGGAAGTGGTTAAAGGCACAGACCCTAGAGCCAGAGGCCCGACTTTGATCTTTCTAAGCTGTGTGACAGCAAGTTACTTCACTTCTCTCTGCCTTGATTTCCCCATCTGTAAAACGGGTCCTCGTGAAGATTAAGTGAGTTAATATTTGCAACATATTAGGAACGGCATAGTACCTGGCACATGCTATATTTCACTAAATATGTAAAGGGACAAAGTAGACACAAAGGAAAGTACTTCCAATTCTGTAGGGAAAAGACTACGCACAGAATGAATCTTTTGGCTTCAGGTGAGGAGGTTAAGTCAGCAAATAAGTGGAAATAATTTGCTAAAAACTCCCGATCTTCAATTTGGATTTCATAAGCTTCTTTATGTCTCCTTAAAAAAAAAAAAATTTAAGACCCAGAGACCCATCCTTAAACATTAAGTAGTTGTGATAGTCACTTGTGCCCCTGTGTGCAGAATATGTTGCCATTAGAGTGGCAGGACACAGGACCTTAGGGATAGGACATGCCCCAGTGTTCCTGGCCCCAGCATCCAAAGATGTCATCCCAAGAGAGAGCTTCTCCAAGCAAATGACTCTGTCCAGGGCTGACAGAGCACACGCCATGATCATGGTGCACAGAGCACCCAATTTACTCTAACTGAATGGTCATAATGGCCCACGTGCGGCTGGAGGATGTTCCTATCTGCTGTCTCAGCTGGGTACCTGAGAGTGAACCATACCTGACCCCGTCAATATGAAAACACGTGTGTGTGTCACTATTTAGACTGAAAGGCAATCTGACCCCACAATGCCCCCCACTCTTCCCTGCCACAACTGCTTGGGTCTCCCTGATTATGGCTTTGGCCAGAGGCACCCCAGGGGTAGAGAACAAGTAAGGAGAACCAAGCCCGGGATCCCAGGTCAGAGCCCGTGGCGACCCTGACTATGGAAACCACAGACATATGATGAGTATGACAGACGTCAGGGGGATAACCTAAGAGAAGCTATCCTGACCGCTCCTTGGACATTCCTAACCTCACAGGGTGGGGAAAAGGACTATTACTGGACATCCGGACATTTCCACAGGTCCACACTGGTGCTGAGCACTGGCCCGGGGACTGAGCTCATCGGCAAACTCAGCCACTGGACGAAGTTTCTAAAGTGAGAAAGCTGAGCAATGCAATTACTACACGAAGCAGGCCAATCTTTGGGATTAAGCTTTTAGAACAAGAAGTGTAATTCTAATCTTGGGTGAGAATACAGTACTCTGTTGAGGGCAAAACCAGCGGGGGCTGCCACCTTTCCTGGGGTGTCAGCTCTAGCTAGGAAGTCGATGGGCAACATGGTCCCAGGGAGTGGGATACACGGTCACCGAGGACAAGTGATGTCACAGCTGTCCTGATAAACAGGAAGACTGAACATGATAACAAGTAGCAGACTGGCCTCTTAAAATTTAATCTACTGATTATATTAGGCGGATAAATGTTGATAGAAGCCGCTTTAACTACCCCGTGAGAAGCAAATCTAATTCTCTGGTTTTAGCAAATCTCAAGGTATCTTTGAATTTCATGCTAATGCGGAAGTGGCTTTCCTAAGGATGGTGCCTTATAGAGGAAGAGATAAAAGCACAGACTTTGGGGGGGAAAAAATGAAGAGAGATCCCCAGCTTCCCAGGTTCAGACTGTGGGTCTGTCGCTTAAAAGCTGTAGCCGTGAGCAAATTAGTTAACCTGTCTCCCTCAGTCTCCTTGTCAAATCAAAGGGTTGAGCTCTTGGTTAGGTGAGAATTCAAAGGGACAAGTGCTTAGACTCCACCAGGAACATAGTAAATGCTAAGTAAATGGCAGAAAGGGGTCTCCTACCCTTCTCTGCCCTGCTCTGGCCTTTTGAGGAGGGCTGGGCCCCTGGGCTGCAGGGCAGGAGAGCCTGGGGGGCAGGCGAGAGAGGTTCTGCTCTGCTGGTCTTGGCAGGGACCACGGTCCCCCCACCTGGGGCCACCACTCCTACTGGGTGGCTTTGCTCCCCTGGCCAGAACTTCGAACTTCACTCCTACCATGCAGACCCAGGAACAGTGACCGCCCCCAGCCGTCACCAGGCCCCCAGGGGCCCCACCGCGCACCACTGGCCCTGTCAACCCTACCTGCACTTTCACACACGGTCCCTTCAATTAAACCCTCTGGAAGGGGCCATCCGTTTCCTGCCAGGACTCTGATAAAAGTCAGGGTAAGGGACCTGATGTGGGAGCAATCTCCCAGCGATCCCACAGAAAGGACCGCCAAGTGCTTCCTTACCGAGAGCCGTGATGGAGATGGGGGTGCTGGCCCGGCGCTCCCCCACAATCTGCCACTCGCCGTCCACTGCCCGCACCCATTCGGTCACGTGGCACTCGTACTGGCCCTCGTCCTCCTTCCTGCTGTTGAAGATGCCCAGGCTGAACGAGTTGGGCTGCACCTGCTCCATCTGGACACCCCCGAAGCTGCTGCGCTCCCAGTAGGACGCGCCTGGCTGCACGGTGCCATCCCGGTCCAGCCACATGATGTTGCTGCGGCGGTTCTGCCGGTCCACGAGCTGCCAGATGACCGAGAAGCGGCCCTGCGGCCTGCCCGCCGTGCGGACGCTGCAGGAGAAGTGCAGGTGCTCACCCTCAAGGATGACGCTGGAGTTGCTGGCCACCTCCACGGAGATGCTGCTCTCTGGGAAGAGGGAGAGAGTGCCACGCTGGGGCTTTCCGGCCTCTACTACCCCCTCCCCCACAGACGGGGCAGGAGGCTGGGTGCGGGTGTCACGCTATGCACTTCACCTGGCAGGAGGAACGCCCTCTGACACTTGCTGCGGCAAGCCCTGGCTGCTTCTGGGCACTGCTCCCCACGACTTTAGATCCATCACCTAGGAGGCCCTTTGCTGGGGACCAAGATGCCGTGTGGGATACTGAGGGTCTAAGACCTGAGACTGAACCGGAACCTAAGAAATACAGCACGGTGATGTTCCGACGTTCTATCGGTAATCTGTTCAGCTGGGGCTCAAGGGTTTTTCAACTCGGAATTTCAGGAAGTGGAATAACTCGGAAATTTCTACGTCACCTCCATCTTCCCGCTGTTCGGTGCTACGGCAGTCAAATAAGAGCGGAACATCTATCATGTGCCATTTGAGCCCCTCCGGGCAATTATCAGCAAGCAGAACAAAAGTGACGGGAGGTACCAGGAAGATAACGTGTGCTTGCTTGGGTGTGGGGGATACTGGGACAGATGTCTGCTTTCATAGTGCGTGTGGCAGTGAGCCCTCATACTTTTTCCACAAACGCAGAGGAACCGACCAAGGCCCCTGGCTCTCTACCCTGCCGTCCACGTTCAGCCCTGGTTCCGCTGCTCTGACCCTAACACATCCTGCCAATCAGAGTTGGGGATAAGGACCCCACTCTCTTTGCTCCTTTGCTATTCACTTAGCTCTGAGGTCACTCAGTCGAACTAATTACACTTTGTACGCCTCCTTCTGCAGCACAGGGATGGTGTGGTTCCTACCGTGCACTTGTTTTGAAGATTGAAAAGTTAACAAGACAATGTATGTCAACCACCTGACACACAGCAGGTTTTCAAAAACTGGTCACTGGTGATCACGTTAACTTTCCTATTCCCAACAACTTTTGTTTTCATAAACACCACGGACATTCTAATCTGCCTTCACTACACATACGCTATTTTGTGTGACTAGCTACGTCGAGTTAAAAGAAAAAAAAACAAGTGTTAAAGAATACAAAGCACCATAACTAATTTGGCTTCAATTTTCCGGGTACCACTGACATGAAACACAATTTAAAATTAAGCAATTAAGTCAAATTCCCCGATTCAGAGGCATACCTGATTATTGAGAGGGATCACACATACACACCCATAACCATGCATTTGAATCAATCTTTGCTCGCCCATATTTTCCCCCACAGGCAGAAACAGACAGAGATGAGCCCCAAGCCCCAGCAGGTAGTCTCTGTTATGGTGAGGATGCCTGCTACCCATTGTGGGTTGGCTTATTTCGTGTGAAAAATAGGTCTGGGCAGGGTTCAGGTTCCCCAGGAGGGCAACCTCCCCAGGAGCCATACCAGGATGACTTATGGAGATGACCAGGCTTCTGCGGCTCAAAGCATGGAGTTGGAGGCAGGCAGACCAGGGCTTGAAGCCGGGTTTACTGCTTCCTAACTCTGGAATCTTGGGGTTCTTCCTTAACCTACCCCCACTTCCTTTTCTCACGTGCAAAACAGAGACACTAAGAGTTCCTACTTCTTGGGGCCACAGCACCGACAATACCGGAGGAGGTAATTTACTTGTCATCATCAGTAATCATACTTCCTCTGTAGGCTAAAGACTCCTCCCCAGCATTATCATTCCATGTGGGGCATCAAAAGGACAACTCCGGCGTCAGGGGCGGGAAACCCCTTTGCTGGCCTCCAGCAGAAATATGACTTGCAGGGCGTCACCGCCATTCCCTACTGCCCCCCCACCCGGTGGACTCTTCCGTGAGCCCTGGCTTACGAATGATGAGGGCTGCTGTTTGGTGCTCTGTGGCTCCAGCAAAAGCCCAGAAGAATCGCACGGTTACAGGTGGTCCTATGAGAAGAAAAACCGTGCGGGCATCCCAGGCAGAGGCAAACACAGGTGCAGTGCGGTGTGGGCGCTGCCCCTTAGGACGAGGGACGGGCATTCCCAGGCCTGAGAAAAGGCGAGCTGACCAGTTAAAACTCTCTGGATGAAGTGAAAACTAGGACAGAACTAATGAGACTCTGACTGCATGTTCGCCAAATGAAATTTCAAATCAGGAGCCGGATGATGTAGCACAGGCTTAAGCGCAGAGCGGTGGGTCTGGAGTTAGAAGCAAATATTTCTAATGCAACGCACGCTCAACCACGAACGGAACCGGCCCAGCCGCGTCTCTGCACGGTGCTCTGGCTTCTTCGCTCACGGGATGGAGAGAACACTGGCCTCTACGGGGATTTGAGGAGTGGGAGCGGGGAAGGAAATGATATATGCAGAAGCACTCTGGGCTCTTGAGAGGAAAAGCGCCATTAAAATCCAAGGCATTATCACCATTACCGACGTGACCGTTGTTCTTTGGTAGACTTACCCAAGTGGCCTTGGGGCAGGATCTGGTGGTGCTGAGGGACTTTAACTACCCAGTTATCTGCTGGAAAAGCAATATAGCAGGCCACAGATCATCAAACAAGTTCTTGGAAGGGGTCGAGGGAAATCTCTTAGCACAAAAGATATAGGAAGTAAACAGCGTAGCTGCCCTTCACTGGATCCTTAACAATGAGGAATTAGTTGCAGATTTAAAAATAGAGAGTCCGTGGTTAAGGCAAGCACAAACCGACAGGAAAACAGTCAGGAGAATGGGCATTCAGTTCAACAATTTCAACTCTACAAATATTCAGCAAGCACCGACCCTATGCAAAGCACCATGCTAGGCATTGCAAAGAAAAAAAAAAGTCTAAGAAACAAAACAATGTCAAGATAATTAGGTGTGTGAGAGAGATTTAAAAAAAAAAACAAAAACAGAAGTACGAAAGAAAGGAACCCTGTTGGTGAGAAAAGAAAGAAGTAGGCAAGACCCTGTGTCTACTCTTTCCTTCTCGCTTGAAGAGAACTACATCAAAAACGTACAGGTGTAAATAAATATGTAAAGGGAATCATCACAAGGCTAGGGGAGAGAACAGTTTGAGTAGTTGAGAAAAGGTTAAAGGTTAGTTTTAAAACTTCCCTGTCTTGTTTAAAATCATGGCATTAAAAGTTTAATTCTCTTTTTACTAAAAACAGAACTAGGAGAGAATTGAGATGTTAATGAAAACATCCTGATACTATGGATGATTAAACACAACAGGAGCAAACACAGGTCGTGCCCGAGTCCCCAGCCACAACCGTCACCCACCCAGACCCAGACGAGGCCAGCTTACATGGAGGTGGGGGCCCACCAAGCATCCTTGGAAACTGGCTAAGCTTTAAAAGGAAGGCTATGCTCCAGGAAGACGTAAGAGGTCCCACCCACTGACTTTGAAAACACAATTTCAATAGGGAAGAGACATTTAGGGAAATGCCAACCCTTATACCCCCAAAACCCAGACAGCAAATCCTTTTTAATAATGTGCTCTCAGATTTAAAATCCTCCCACAAAAGGCCAACCCTCATAAGTGAGATTTCAAGGTAGGCCTCTACCCACTCCATCTGGGACTTAATTCCCACATGGGAGCCAACAGGCGTCCTGGATTCCTGATTTTCCTCCAAGCTGAGCTGGCAGTGCTGGTGTTGACAGAGGGCAGCCAGTGCTCAGATCTGGGATGCCCCCTCCAGCCTGCAGACATACCCCCGCGCTCTGCCTAACTGGGGGTTGCTAAGTGTGGGCAGGTGAGTGGAGAAGGGAGACAGGTGAACTGGTTTTGCCTGCCAGAGCTGACTTGAACCCTTGAGTTCCAAAAGCCCCGCCCTCCCCTCCCTCCCCCTCCCCCGCAGCTCATCTGTCCCCTGACTCCTCTTAAATGATGCCAGCTACAGACCAGACCACGGGGAGCAGAAGGAGACAGCACATCTTCTCTACTTACTGATGGGGAGGACGATGATGGGGATGTTCTTGGGCCGCTTGCTCTCCTTGTCGATGAATTCCCCGGTGACCGTTTTCTCTCTCTCTGTCACACGACAGTTGTATTTCCCGCTGTCATCCTGGCGGAGGTGATAGATCTTCAGCACAAAGACACTGTCACTCTCTTTGGCCACTTTCAGCTGGCCCCTGGCTTCCCGATGGGCAAATTCACTGTTGAGGACCGGCACTGCGTTGGGCCCCATGCTGGCAATGAGTGAGCTGTTGAAGGCCCAGGAGACGGCAAAGTAACGGTCGGGAACGTTCTGAGCCTCCAGGATGCATCTGAACTCCACCGGTTCACCCACCGTGTACAGCCGCTTCTCCGTTTCCAGCCGCACGGTGAACTCTTTGTCTAAGAAAACGAATTAACAAAACGATGGATGCCTTCTGGGTGAATGAGGGCCCCCGGCTAACCCAAGTGCACCAGCAAATTCCCACCCCCCATGCCTTCTTTACAGTGCCAACCACAGCACTTCCCCGCTTGTCTTCAGAGAAAAACCCAGAGTCTTCAGAGAAATTCCTGAGGGTCACAGACAGAACTCAAAGGCAGCTAGACCCAGACAGTCTAAGGGGCTTGTTACCTCAGTTAAGACGCGTGGGGGTCCGTCTGCAGCCTATGACGCAGAGGTCAACAAGGTCTATCATCCCTGACATCGCTTACCCAGGCCTACCCTTGATCTATATACTCCCAGAACCCCATGTAAGCAGCAGGATTGCAAACACTTTCTGCAAATGTTGTAGGACTCACCCCCACTGACACGTGAGACAAAATTACAGTGCTGACCCCAATCCTCATAAACGCTCAAAAAAATACATACACTGAAATATGGTCTCCACTGCCACATGGGTACTGGAAATCAGACACAGGTAAGACAACCCTTCACACAATTCCAAGGGCAAAGGGAAAACCAAAGTCTCTCCATGAGTTACCACCTGTCAGATAAAATCTCAAGAAAGATGGAGAGGGAAAATTTTTACCCACTTCCACCAAAAGCTAATGACCTCTGAAATGGACAATGAATCCAAGCACCCTTCAGAAAGCTGGGTGTCTGATCAGGAATGGGGGGGTACTCAAAGAAGGGCTCATCACCACTAACAGCATCCCACGCACAGTGAGACAGTGGAAGGCTCTCATGCCTCCCAGGTTCAGCCTCTAAGCTCTAAGATGCTCTAAGAGCTCTAAGCTCTCAGCCTCTAAGATGACGCATGGATGGTGCTTCACCTGCTAGCATCTCTCTCTCTAAGAGTCTGCATGCAGGACAGACTCCCTGACTAAAATCGACAGAAACAGAAGAAAAGACAACCAGCGCTGCCACCAGTGGGGAAGCAGAGGCTTTTAAGCAGGACATTGCACACTCTCGATAACTTTCCTTCCCCCTCCCTCCCTATCCCCATTCAAGGAATCACCCAGAGCCCTGGCCTCAGAGTTCCCAGGCAATCCCACGGATTGCCTTGCACAGTGATGCCCCCTACTCTGTCTCTAGCACTCACTTCGTGCCTTCCAGGCACTGCTACCGACCTGACCTTGGCCTTACAGCTCTCTCTTACCTGGTCTCTCCACATCAGACCCAACCTGCTTAATCAACCTCCACCTGGCCTCCATGGCTTTTTGCTTCTAGAACCCAGATCTAACTGTCATTCCTTCCTTTAAAATCTCTATTTCCCCTCTCTAAGTATCTGCAGCAGTGATTTTTAAGCATTCCTTGGTGGGGGGCGGGGGTGGTGCAGAGGCAAGGGACTTTGTTCCTACAAAACCTTGTGTCGCCCAATATAGACAGCATTTGGTTGAAGCAGGCGAGGGAACGCTGTGGCCCTCACACGCCTTCCTCCAGCACCTCCTGGCGCGCACAGACACATGGACACACACACACCTCCACGTGCAACCTCTCAGCCAGCTCTAAGGGCTTCCTAAGATCCCAAGAACAGCTTGCAAACACCTGGTCGGTGGAGTCAAGGCCAAGCTCCAGATCACAATATGTGGGGCTTCTGGCCGCCTTTCCTTCCTCTTCTCCTCATTCATTCCCAGGACACAAGCTCGCCCCACGCTGGACTCCTCTCTGCTTGCCAAACACAGCACACAATTTTGAGCCTTTATGCTTGTCCCTCTGACGCCTCTGCAGGCTTCAGATTTGGCTCAACTCACCAAACTCGTTGGCTTTCTTGGATTTGCCTTAATGCTCCCATCCAGGGAAAACTTAATGTTGCGAGACCACCCCCCAGTCACCGTGTCCCTGAGCGCTGGACGCACAATAGCATCGCAGCATTCAATACACTCTACTTAGCCACCGGCCTTCACATCCACACCTTCCCTGAGTGCAGCCTCCAAGAGGCGTTCATCTTTGAAACCCCGGTGCCACACCTTGAATGCAGCAGAGACATCTTAAATGTTTACTGAAATGAACTAAGAGAAGAACAAAGCTGGGGCTGCAACCATTGAACCCGAAGAGCCCAGAGGCACAGAGTAACACCATCAATTTTTTTTTTTTTTTCCAATCTGGTTTTCCCTTTGCTGGCTTCGTCTGAATACATTTGCTGGGCAAATGCAAAAAGTCCTAATCCCAAATTGGTAAGATTAAAATAAAGATTAACTGATGCAACCTAATTTAAAAGCATTAAGATTCAAAATTTGGTCCAGACTTTTGAAGCCGATCTTAAAACCATCCAGGAAGGGAAAGGATAAATATGAAATCAAGTGGCTTCCACAGATGTCTTAGTACTGGAAGATCCAGAAGCTGCTAAACGCTCTGGGTCCTGCAGAGCAGATAAAACACTCCCTTTCCGGGAGCCGACGCTTCTCATCAAAGCCCATCAGATGTCCAGAGAATCACTCCTGCCCTATCACCCGTGGAGCTGTGCTTGACGACACGAGTGGTGGTGGAATCGCCTGGACAGTGTACTGGAAATCCAGCTTCCCAGATCCCAGCCCAGGTGCCTGGTTCAGGAAAGCAGACTGTTGGGCAAGTTGGAAGCACTGCTCTACAGGGACCTATGAATGAGTGGCAAAAGACCAAGGCCACTGACTATATGTAGCAAATGGGAGTGTGATATTAAGGACAGGTCCCGAAGAGGAGACCCCACTGGCACCACAGCTCACCTGCTGCACTACACATCTCCAACGCCAGCCCCTCGCCAGAGGTGAGCGGCAACACAAGGAAGGTCCGCAGGCCACTGCTGTGCCTGATGATGGCACAATCACCACCCTGCAACCAAAGCCAGGGGACTGAAGGCTCATGGAGAGCCCTCCCCCAGCCCCGCGGAGGCAGCCAGCGACAGTGGTCGGCTTTGATCTGGAGCACAGCTGGACTCAGGGGCATGGGGAGCACAGTGTGAGACTGCGGGAGAATAATACGAGCAGGCAGGAAAGGAATCGGCTCATGGTGCTGCCATCTTCTTGCCCCAGCTATAAACATGTCACTTGACCTCCTCTTTCACCAGATTTATGGAAGAATCTGGCACTCACCAGGCTGGCCTTGCCAAACCCTCCCATGACCTCTCTCGGGAACCCCCACACAGCAATCTGCCCCTGGCATCTGTCCCACCACTGCCTGACCTCGCAGAACTTCTGAGGGACTCTGAAGGAATAGGCGATTAAGCATTTCGGAAATGGTAAAACACCACCAAAGACATATCATTAATATAAAAAAATAATAACTTAAGCCAAAATTTCTCTAGATCATAATTTCATACCTCTGGTGGAAGGCTCACAATCTCAAATGTCTTTCACAAACGAAACAGGACTGGTCCCCAAAACAGGCAACATCATCAAAGGGGGCAGACCAGTGTGGCTAATGGGGGAACCCAGTCATCAGACACAAACAGTTTATGTGACATCTCCCAGTTTTTAAAATGAATTTGTAATTCAAGGAAATATAAAATTCCAGGTAGGTCCAAGAAACCAGGTCTGTAAGCCAGACTCGGTCCGGGCTGCCCTCTCCAAGACTCACTAGTCGGTCAGATGGTACGTAGGTATCTGTACATTCCTAGGACTTTCAGAGGTCACCAGAGAAGGAGTTGGCACACCCTCCCAGCGTCTGACAACCCGCACCGTCAGGCAGAGAATGGGGACGAGAGAGACTGACCAGTGGGCTGGACGTTGACTACGGTTCCCTCGGAACGCTTTCGGGTCATGGCATACCACGAGCCATCCGGATCCTGGATCCACTCGGCAGCCTCACAGTAGAACTCGCCCTGGTCAGAGGGCCGCAGGTGGAAGACGGTGAGGCGGAAGGTGGTGCTCCCCAGCTTGTCCAGCCGTACCTCCCCCAGACTCTGCCTCTGCGCATAGTCGCTGCTGGAGTGAAGCACGAAATCTCGGCTCAGGGAAATCACCTCCACGGGCTTCTCGCCCCCTCTCTGCCGGAGCCAGGCCACAGACAGGTGGCTGTGCTGGAACGTCTCCGTGGCCACCTCACAAGTCAGCTCCAGAGGGTCCTGCTCCACTTTGTGCAGAGTCTGCGGTATGGCCGTGGTCTGCAGAGTGTCAGGGATCACTGCAACACAGAAGCATCCCGAGCACATGGTCACAAAGCCACAGAATCAGTCTCACACTCACGGGGGCCAGCTGCCCACCCCGCCCAGCCTTCGGCAATCACCGTGAGGCCGCAGGTGACCCCAGGTGGCACAGAAACAGAAGGGATTTTCTCTTTGGGTTTGGACTGCAATTTTTTGACACTTACCTGTTCGGTATTTTAATAACTTTTAGATAACAGGCGGGATGTATTTTGTTTCACGTACTAAACGAAGTCCCTGAAAATACTGCGTGAAACGAATTCTCTTTTTAAGCTCAGATGGTTTGCTTTGGTACCACTTCAGGATACTTTCACTTGGCTTCTGACCGATCTTCCAAAGGAAACAGTTCCTAGAAGTTTACATTTCTGTGTGCCCGGCTCACCTCCTCCCTGCTCGCCATCCCACCCCCACCTCCCCCCGACTCACGTCAGCAATGCATTGCTCTACGAAGGCTAGGTTTCAGAAAATCTTTTTGGTAGAGGAAAGCAAGAGCATCCTTGGTTGTCTGATAGGCTGGATTTTCATATAATTCATGTGTCAAAGTGGTCTGGGCTGGAAGAAGCCATAGTTTGGGCAAGCGAGGACGCTGCCTCTTGGCCACTTGGTCGGAACCGTACTCTGGAGACTAAACACAGCCCCTCTCGGCCTGATGGGGACACCCCAATGACAACCAGTGTGTGTTTCCTCAGCACACCCACCTCGGGCCTGGCTCTCGCAGGCCTCCTGATAGGACGTGGCAGGAACGGCGAGCTTGGCATGGAGGGCGGGGGGATTTCTGGGTGGACAGTGTGGGGCTGCAATGTTCACCCATGAGGACGGTCAACAATACCAAGGCTGTTCTGTCCTTCTGCCCCAAGTCTTAACTTTCCAGTTTTTATTATCACAACTATGCCTGGAGATCATGACTCGGGCAGAAAAAGAAGACCAGCCTCGATACTGGTGACCTTTCATGTCAGCAAGCATGGGGGCCCAGTGCCATCCACACCTAAATGTGTCCCCTCCCCTACCGCCAGCTCCCGTCTGAGCAAGGACCTACAGCCGTATCTGCTTCCTGACTGAGCAGTGCCCCCGGTGTCACTGAGCCGGTCCAAGGGCCTGCCATCTGCAAGCCCTTTCACTTCTCTTCCAGCTGATGTCCTATGCTCCGTCTTTCTCGTCATTTCTTCGGGCAACCACAGATGTCCTTGCCTTGTATCCCCTATCCCCTTTCACCAGCTACAGGGTCCGTTAGCCTTCTCTGAATTCTTTTTTTTTTTTTTTATGTTTATTTTTGAGAGAGAGACAGAGAGAGAGCGGGAGAGGGGCAGAGAGAGAGGGACAGAAGATCCCAAGCAGGCTCTGCACTGACAGCAGAGAGCCTGATGCGGGGCTCAAACTCACGAACTGTGAGACCGTGACCTGAGCTGAAGTCGGGACACTTAACTGACTGAGCCACTTAGGTGCCCCTTCCTTCTCTGAAATCTTAACACCTGCACTACAGTTTTCATAAGTTTTAGCCTCAACCTGCTATGTATTCACAAGCGAACCCACAACCTTTGTTCACTCATGCTAGGTGTTAACCACTCAAATGTGTGGGGAACTTTGGTCTTTTGGTTTTTTTTTTCAAGTGAAATAAAGTTGCACTATTAAAGAAGCGACTCGGTGTTATGGACTCCATGTTTATTTCCTCCCCTCCCCCCCCCCCAAATCCACATGGTAAATCCCAGTGGGTCCCACACACAGTGGTGTCTGGAGGTGAGGCCTCTGCGGGGGGTGATTAAGTCAGGAAGGTGGAACCCTCATGAATGGGATTAGTGCCCTTGGAAAGGGACCTCAGTGAGCTCTCTCATTCCCTTTCTGCCACGGGAGCAGACAATGAGAAGTCAGAAGTCGGCTACCCAGAAGAGGGCCTCCCCCGCCCAGAACCGACTGTGCCGGCACTTGGATCTTGGACTCGCAGCCTCCAGAACCGTGAGAAGTAAATGCCTGTTGCTGAAGCCACCCAGTCTGCGGTATTTTGTTAACAGCGGCCTGAGTGGACCTGCTCGGGTGGGACACCAGCCAAGGGAAACATCACCTCCTTACCTACTAGGTTCATCTTGGCACTGTAACTCCCAAAGTACCGCTCATCCGTGTTGGGTGTGTGGCACTCGTACTCCCCGGCATCCCGGGCCTGGAGATCGGTGATGTGCAACAAGGCCGAGTTCCCCTGGACCCTCTCCACGTAGATCTTCCCCCCACGGACGCGCTGGGTATAGATGGCATAAGGGAAGGAAGAGTCCACGGTGCTGACGATCTGGACCTCGCGCTCTGGGGCGGACGGCAGGTAAATGGACCACTGGAAATTCTGCTCAGCAGGCCCCTGGTAGCCACTCACGTTGCACCAGATGGTGATGTGGGAGCCCTCCGTGCGGTACAGGGGTCCTTCCTGGACGGCAACATGCCGCTGTGCCAGCACTATACCTGCGGGGGACACACACACAGGCTCGCTTACTCCTCAGACCAAGATGCATCGCAGGCAGCAATCTCCAAAGGCTTTGTTGTTTGTATGACATGGTAATATAAATAGCTTACTGGCCCTTTCGGAGGCGCTCTGTGATTTATAAATATTAATTAAAACACTCGGTGGTAAAGCTCTGTCCCTAATTTGCATATATGGAAATCGGATCGCGCAAAGTCGTGGTTCTGTTACTTATTCAACAGCTGACCCCTGGGAGTTTCATTTAGTCCCTCTGTTTGTCATCTGTGTGGCGGTTTTATATCTATTTATTAACGCTGTTTATAAAGTTTTTAATAAAACGAGCAGGAAAAGTTGAATCCCTGGCACACAGTCAGATGAAAACAAATAAAAGCAACCGTCTTGCAATCTGGGCCTGCAGGCAGGGAGGAGTCCCGGCACCCTTTCTTTGGAGCTGCAGCCTGTGTTTTCGAATGTGGCTACTCCCGGGACACCACGTGGAGGAGTGTGACTTACCTCCTCTACCCTCCTTGAATGGGGGCAGAGCTGAGCTCCTGCAGGCTGCAGCAGCTTTAAGTCGAGTGAGTGCCCCTGAGTGTGAATGTGCAGGGCTGAAGCGGATCCCTGCTGCCCAGATGCCCACACGTTGCCAATGGCAGGTGATGGGGGGCTGACAGTGCAGACCCATAACAAGGAAGCAAGCCTGCCCTTAGTATGGTGGCTCTGATTACCCACCAGTCCCCCTGCCTTCCACCTGGGATATGCTTCTCTGGGGTCCCCTCTGCCTCCTCCATGTTTTTCTTAACACGGTCTCCCCAGTAGACTCAGGGGTGAGGAAATATGGTGAGTTTCACTTCTCATTCCATGCCAGCCTAACGCTGATCCTGCCTGAGCTACTGAGCAGGTGGGAGGGGGCACATGCCCTTGGGCTTCCTTCCCTGAAGCAGCAGCAGCCGGGCACAGCAGCGAGGCAGGTGAGTTCTAGCCACAGCTCTGCCAGGAATTGGAGCAGGATGTGTCATCTGGGACAAGTTGCTTTTTCTTTCTAGACCTGAATCTCTTCAACCACAATATTATTTTTTTAATGTTTATTTACTTTTGAGAGAGACGGACAGACAGACAGAGTGTGAGTGAGGGAGGGGCAGAGAGAGAGAGAGACACAGAATCCACGAAGCAGGCTCCAGGCTCTGAGCTGTCAGCACAGAGCCCGATGTGGGGCTCAAACCCACAGACCGTGAGATCATGACCTGAGCTGATGTTGGACACAACTGACTGAGCCATCCAGGTGCCCCTAAAATGATTTCTAAGAAGGCTTGGGAGTAGACTAGCACATGTGCCAATGCTGACTTTGTCACTTCCTAGCTGTGACTCTGGATAAGTAACTTAACCTCCCCAAGCTTCAGTTTCCTCATCTGGAAGAAGGGCATAATTATGTGTGCCTCCCAGAGCTATCGAAAAGACTCAGTAAGAGAACATGTGCAAAGCCCCTGATACACAGTCCAGCCCACAAATACTCCTCCGTAAAGAGCCGCTAGCTAACCCTTTCTGGCTGGAACGTTCTGTAGCTCTGGATCCACAGGGTTTGGCCAGGGATCACCCAAGGACATTCCAACGGCCCCTTGACAATGACAGCATCTCTGGGCCACCCACAGCTGCAGCGCACTTCCACTCCGTGAAACCTTCCCTCTCCCCCTCTAGAAAGGAATCGCAGCTGCCCCCAGCGTAAACCTATCTGATGGGGGTCCAGCTGGTGAACAGCCGGTACAGCTCAAGTACTAGCAGGACGCAGCTCTAAGCCCAGTCCGGGGGCGCAGCTTGCAGGGGGAGGGGGGGCAGGGCTTGTACCTCAAAGCAAGCTGATCTAATCGACAAGATGACAGACTTTAAAACAGACCCTGCAAGGCAAGACCCGTGGCTTATGAACCGTAATTCACGGAGAATCTTTTCCCCCAAACGAAATCTTGCCCAGAACCTCATCTTGGCTTCAGCACCAGAAAGTGGGAACTGAAAAAATGAGGGGTGGGAACCGAATCAACAGATCATGGTGGTGTGTGAATTTACCCGATCCATTCTGTTTGACAGCATTGATTACGATATCGAAAGTCATTGAGAAGACAGCTCATTAGTTATTTTCAGTCTGTTAAAATGTAGTGTATAACATTTTGACTATGTGTACTCTTTTTATGACAACTTAAAATATCTATATGGTGACATTTAAATCAAATGTTTGCAGTTCTCTAGAAACGCAGAACTCTGAAAACAATGTAACTATAGTCATAACATTTAGGTCTCTTTGCACTTCAGCGTTCTGTTAACCAACAGCCACCACCACTCGTCGCCGCCCGCTGCAAAGAAGGCTGGAGGCAGGTCAGGAGCCAGCTTCTTCCTTGAAGACGCTACTTCTCAACCTTGCTCTACGGTACTATCACCAGGGAGCTTTACAAAATAGCAGGGCCTGGACCCCACCTGAGGGAACTGGGCATTCGCATTTCTAAAATGCCCAGTGCATGGCAGGGTCAGGAACTGCTCCTCCTGGGTGTCTCCACATAGTGGCAACCAGGTGTCCAAATGAGAAAACATGTCCTAACGTTCAAGCTCTCAGTGGCTTTCAGCTCCTTCCTTCTGCACACTCCACATCGATTTGGGTCAAGAAAGTTTCACTCTTTCCCAGTGACTGGGTGGACGGGCGGCCCATCAGACACTGGCTATTGTGAGGCAGTGCTGAGCTTACTCAGCCCCAGCCCGCATCCAACCCACAGACCTTCCCAAAGTGCTTGGTCCTTGGATAGTACACACCACCCCCTGAAAAGCAAACAGTGTTAAGTGGCATTAAGGAGCCAGGGCAGCGGGGTCAGAACAACTTGTCCAAGCCAGAAGCAGGTTATAAGCAGCACTGCCAAACAAACAAATAAGTACTGGGTTGTACTTGAGTCACACACATTCAGCTGCACCCATGTTTTCGTTATCTCCTTAATTTCCTTCCTGCCCCACAAAGGGCTTTTGACCCCTGAAGATAATGCCATTCTTAGGGAATGGACCCTAACATAGAAGTAAAAATTACCTTATTTTCCTCAGTCTTATTCCCTTTGTGCACCCCACCCTCCATAGTTCCTTCTCCAGCACTGCCCCTCACTTTCTGAGACTTCAAAGAGAACCAGGTCCCCTACCTGGGGCTCAGGCATCCCCTAACCTCATGGCCCCTCCCATCTTCCCTCTAAGGCTACAACAGAAGACTCCCCCTGGGCAGGGATCACCTTTTTTTTTTTAATTAATTTTTTTTCCTTTAGACATTCCTATACTTTTTGAATTCCTCTGCAACAAGCAAATATCACTTATGTAATTTAAAACAAAAGAACAAGTATTCACAGTATTATATAGAATTGAGCAGTATTATATAGAACTGCACCAAAAGCAGAAAAAGCGTAGAAGACAAAAATAAAAACAAAGAGCAAGGACAACAAATGCAAAACAGTGACGCATGTGGTATATACTAATCCAACTATATCAGTAATCACTTCGAATGTCAATCGCTGGTCTAAATGTGCCAACCAAAAGACAGGGATTGTTAGGGTGGATCTAAAAACAACCCAACTACATCTTATCTACAAGAAATCCACTCTAGATATACAGATGCGTGTAGATTAAAAGTAAACGGGTGGAGGAAAACACACCATGTGAACACTAACCAAAGGAAAGCGGGAGTCGCGACATTAATTTCAGACAGAGCAGATTTCAAAGTACAGAAAGTTATCACTGATGATGAAGGACATTACATAGTTCTCCACCAATTCTTAACACGTATGCACATAACAACAACATACTAGATGAGGCAAAAACTGAATAGAACTGTAAGGAGAAACAGATGAATTTGCTATCATAGCTGGTGACTTCGGTACACCTCTGTCAGAAATAGACAGACCTAACAAGCCGAGAATCAGTAAAGACATAGCTGAACTCAACACCATCAATCAACTGAATATAATGGACGACTATTGACCGCTTCATCCAACAACAGCAGAATACACATTCTTCTTAAGCTCACATGGAACATTCACCAAAACAGACCACATTCTGGGCCATAAAGCACACCTTAACAAATTGAAAAGATTAGAAATCATACACTGTCTGCTAGCAGACCACAATGGTATTAAGCTAGAAATCAATAACAGAAAAATAATTGGAAAATCCCGAACTGTGGATATCAAACAACACACTTCTAGAGAATACCTGGGTCACAGGAGAAATCTCAAGAGATATTTAAAAGTACAGTATTTTGAATTAAATGAAGATGAAAGCACAGCTTATCAAAATGTGTGATATTCAGGGAAAACAGTGCTTCAAGGGAAATTTTATAGTATTGAATGCATGTATTAGAAAAGAAGAAAGATGTTAATTTTTTTTTTACACATTTATTTATTTTTGAGAGACAGAGTGAGACACAGTGGGAGCAGGGGAGGGGCAGAGAGAGGAGACACAGAATTCAAAGCTCCAGGCTCCAGGCTCCGAGCAAGCGGTCAGCACAGAGCCTGACGTGGGGTTCAAACCCATGAACCGTGAGATCATGACCTGAACCGAAGTCGGATGCTCAACCAACTGAGCCACCCAGGCGCCCCAAAAAGAAGAGAGATCTCAAATCAGTAATGTAAATTTCCTCCTTAGGAAAATAGAAAATGAAAAGCAAACGAAGTCCAAAGTAAGCAGAAGAAATCACAAGAATCAGAGGAGAAATCAATGATATTGAAAACAGGAAATCAATAGAGAAAAATCAACAAAATCAAAAGCTGGTTCTTTGAATAGATCAATAAAATCAATAAGCCCCTAGCCAGACTAAGAAAAAAGAGAAAGGACACCAATTACTAATATCAAAAGTGAAAGAAAAGACATCACTACAGAGTCTGTGAAAATTAAAAGGATAATAAAGGAATCCTATGAACAATTCTGTGCCTACAAATTTGATAACCTAGATGAAATGGATCAATTCCTTGAAAGACACCATCTGTGAAAACTCAAACAAGGAATAGATGATTTCAATACACCTATACTTAAAGAAATCGAATCAATAATTAATAACCTTCCAAAGCAGAAAGCACCAGGCCTAGATAAATAAAAATAAATGGTAAATTTATTCACTGGTAAATTCTATTGAACATTTAAGGGAAAAAGTATAACAACTCTCTATAATCTCTTTCAGAAAATAGACAGATGGAATACTTCCTAACTCATTCTATGAGGCCAGCACTACCCTAATACTCACTAGACACAGGCATTCTAAGAAAACTACAGGTCAATACCTCTTATGAACACAGATGCAAAAATCCTCCAAAATATTAGCAAATCAAACTCAATGATTTACAGAAAGAATTATACACCAAGACCATGTGGGACTTATCCCAGATATGCAAGGCTGATTCAATATTTGAAAACCAATTAATGTAATCTAGCACATCAATGGGCTAAAAAGAAAAATCACATGATCATATCAATAGAAGGAGGAAAAGCATTTGACAAAATCCAAACACCATTCATTATAAAAACTCAGTAAACTAGGAATACGGGGGAGTTTTTCCAACTTGATAAAGAATATCTACAAAAATCCTATAGCTAACATCAGACCTAATGGTGAGAGACTCAAAGCTTCCCCACTAAGATCAAGTACAATGCAAGGATCTTCCTTCTTACAACTTCTTTTCAATATCATACTTCTCTTCAATATTATCAAGTCCTTGCTAATGCAGTAAGGCAAGTAAAGGAAATACAAGATATACAAATTAGGAAGGAAGAGAAAGAAACTGTCTTTGTTTGCAGATGACACGATTGTCTATATAAAAAAAATCTAAGGGAATTAACAAAAAAACAAACAAAACAAAACCCTAGAACAAATAAATGATGACAACAATACTGCAGAATATAAGGTTAATATATAAAGGTCAATTGCCTTCCATATACCAACAATGAATAGAGGAATTTGAAATTGAAAATAATATCATATACATTAGTACTGCCCAAAAATGAAATAGGTAGAAATCTAACAAAATGGTAAAGAACTAAATAAAATCAAAGAACTAAATCAAGGAACTAAATATATGGAAAAAAACTCAATGTTCTTAGATAAAAAGACTCAATATTGTCAAGATGTCAGTTCTTCCCAACTTTTATCTATAGGTCCAATGCAATCCCAATCAAAATCGCAGCAAGTTATTTTGTATATACCAACAACCTGATTCTAAATTTTATACAGAGAAGCAAGAGATCCAGAACAGCCAACACTGTATTGAAAGAGAAGAACAGAGTTGAAGGACTGAAACTACCCAACTTTAAGACTTACTATAGGGGCGCTTGGGTGGCTCAGTCGGTTGAGCGTCCGGCTTCGGCTCATGATCTCAGGGTTTGTGAGTCATGATCTCACGGTTTGATCTCACGGTTTGTGAGTTCGAGCCCCGCGTTGGGCTCTGTGCTGACAGCTCAGAGCCTGGAGCCTGCTTCAGATTATGTGTCTCCCTCTCTCTCTGCTCCTCCCCCACTTGTGCTCGCTCTCTCTCTCTCTCTCTCTCTCTCGCTCTCAAAAATAAGTAAACATTAAAAAAATTTTTTTAAAAATGACTTACTGTAAAGCCACAGTAATGAAACAGCACGGTAATGGAGAAAGAATGGACAAATAGATCAATGGATCAAAACAGAGACCACAGAAAGAGACTCCCATAAATACAGTGAAGTGATCTTACAAAGGGGCAAAGGCGATCCAATAGAGCAAAGGCAGTGTCTTGAGCAAATGGGGCTCACACAACCGTAACATCACATGCAAAAAAATAATAATAATCTAGACACAGGCCTTATACCCTTCACAGAAACTAACTAAAAACAAATCACAGATCAAAATGTAAACTGCAAAACTATAAAACTCCTAGAATATAACATAGGAGGAAGCCTAGATTAACTTGGGTACGGTGACGCCTTTTTAGATACAATACCAAGGGTATGATCCATGTAAGAAATAATTGATAAGCTAAGCTTCATCAAAATTAAACTTCTGTTCTGTGAAAGACAAAATCAAGAGAATTAGAAGACAAGTTGCTGGCTGGGAAAAAATATTTGCAAAAGACACATCTGATAAAAGACTGTTACCCAAAATATACAATAAACTCTTAAAACTCAAAAATAAGAAGAAGAAAAAAAAAAAACAACGGATTAAAAAAGGGGCTAGAGACCTTAACAGACACCTCACCAAAGAAGATATCAGATGGCAAGTAAGCATATAAAAGGATGCTCCACATCTCATATCCGCAGGGAAATATAAATGAAAACAACAAAAAGATACCATCACACACCTGTAAGAGTGGCCAAAATCTGGAACAATGACAACACCAAATGCTGGCAAGGATGTAGGGCTGGAGGAACTCTCATAGCTAGTGGGAATGCAAAATAATATAGCCATACTGGAAGACAGTGGGGGTTTCTAACAAAACTAAGCATACCCTTACCCTATGATCCAGCACTTGTGCTCCATGGCATTACCCAAAGGTGCTGAAAATGTTCGTTTATACAAACACCGGCTCATGAATGTTTATATCGGCTTTATTCCTAATTGTCAAAAGTTGGAAGCAGTCAAGATGTCCTTCAGTAGGCAAACAGATAAACTGTGGTACACCCAGACAACACAATACTATTCAGCATTAAAAAGAAATGAGCTTTCAAACCATGAAAAGACATGAAGGAACTTTAAATACATAGTATTAAATGACAGAAACCAATTAAAAAGAAGGCTTTATAAGAATCCAACTATATGGCATTCTAGAAAAGGCAAAACCATGGAGGTGATAAAAAGACCAGTGGTTGCAGAGGGTGGGGAGATGAACAGGCAGAGCACAGAGAATTTTAGGGCAGTGAAAATACTTTGTGTGATATTGTAATGATGGGCACATTTTATTATACATTTATCCAAACCCACAGAATGTACTACAAGAAGAATGAACCACAGGGTAAACTATGGGCTTCAGGTGATGATGATGTGTCAGTACAGGTACATCCCTGGTAACAAATGTACCACTCTGACAAGTGATGTTGATAATGCATGATGCCATTGTGTGCGGAGGCAGGGGCATATGGGAAACTTCTGCATCTTCCTCTCAATTTTGTTGTAAACCTAAAAAAGTTTAAGAGAAAATACTGGGTAATAGGATGGCAAGTGATTTTTATTTTCTTCTTTACATTTTACTCCCTCCCAACCTCCATCCTCTGCAAAGAGTATGTTCTAGTTATAGACGTAGGAAAAAAAATTTTAACCAAAAATAAAAATAAGGTATGATTGCTGTATAAAATTTCTTCTTTATTGACTAACACGGTATAATAGAAAATATGTATTTGGTCTTTGTCCCTGGTATGTGGCTCAGAGCTTTGAAAACCCTTGGAATTTCTTGAGTGATAGAAACGTGTTTTGTCATTCATAAAGAGCCTCTTTTTCCCCTAAGGGGTTATGCTAATGATTCAAGGTGGGCCTGTAGACACTTTCAAGAGTGGAGCTGGCCTTCCTTAAAGGGTTGAAAATATCAACCCCACCCCCCAAACTCCAGGAAGAGATAGGTACTAGAGTGAGCTCAAACACCAACGACCAATGATTTAATCAACCATGCCCATGCAATGAAACCCCCATATAGAAACCCTAAATGACAGGGTTAGGAAAACCTCCAGGTCAATGTGCAGGGACGGTGACGCACATGGAGAGGACCAGAGGTCACCCTCCATACCTTACCCTATGCACTCATTAGAGCTGACCTGTGCGACCAATAGGAAATGCAGAAATAATGGAGTTTGACTTCCAGGGCTAGGCCATAGTCAACAGGGTTTCTGCCTTGCTCTCTGGGATCACATGCACCATGTCATGAGGACATCAAAGCAGCCTTCTGGGCAGATCTACCTGAGGCCTCCTTCCAACAACCAGCATTTAACTGAGCCACCCGGGAAGTGGGTCTTCAAGGCCAGCCAAGATGACTGCAACCCCAACCCCCCCCCCCCCGGGGGGGCACAGAGTGAGAGCCACCCAGTTAAGATGCTCTGAAACTGTATGAGATAACGTTTACTGTTTGTGTGTGTGTGTGTGTTGTTTGTTGACTTTTTGTATCATTTTAAGAATTTTATCGACAACTGCCATAATTACTGCTTTCACAGAGCGCACATAGCTTCTCCGATCAAAATCCTTTTTTGGAAGACTACATTTTTTTTAAGAACAATTTTAGGTTTACAATAAAATCGAGAAGAACTTACTGTTGTTTTAAGCCTTAAGTTCTGGGGTAATTTGTTTTGTACCAGTATATGACTAATATTGACACCTGTGAGCCCTACAGTTAATGAAAAATTGTGTCCTATGCCCGTGTATGTGTTTTCTGGAAAAAGGGTCCATAAATTTTAAGATTCTGAAAGCGATTCAACACCCAGAAAAAAAGATTAAGAATATTGCTTTGGACAGTCCATGGTCATTAGGACAGGCCATGTCCTTTTAGATTTAGTTGTGACAGTCTCCAGTCACATAAACAAATGCATGGCATCGCTTAGCTAGCTTTTCAAGATACTACATGTCCAAGGATGCTCTCACTTCTTCCTCTGTACTAAGTCCTAGATGAACCTAGCTAGGGGCAGTATGACTCAGGAGTTAGTGACAAGGAGGGGTCACTGGGCCCGCGAAAACTAGCTTCTCATGCATTTTTTAGAATATGCCGGGGCTCAGTGAAGCCACATCGCTAGGCACGGGACCCAACGGCTATGTTTAAGAAGCATGACTGAGCATGTCAAGGTGACAAAGGATCTAGCTCACCATTCCACACCTGCTCTTCCAGTGTGGCCTCTCCAGTCATCAGAGCTCACTCAGCACCCAGCCGGGACAAATTCCGCCATGCTAGTATGTTTCCGTATCCATAAAATGGGAATCATGTAATGTACCATCCAGTGATCTCACAGGCAACCCCAGAGATCAAATAATATTGCGAAAGCCACCAAACAAATATTTCAAGAGTCCCCTTTCTTTCTACCCACATGAGATCATCTAAACAGAGGAAAAATCTTTGGAAGTATGAGCGCATAAAAGGAGCACTGATGTTCAACTTTTGGTTAAAAATGCGAAACTGCATATATAGTAAAATTATGTTTAAAAAAAAATCTACCTAGAAAACCGACCGAAGAAAACATAATGATGCTAGGCTGAATCTTTGAGTGGTGAGAATACGGGTGACTTTCCCTTTCTCTTCTTTTTATTTTCCCATTATTTTATTATTTTTTAATTTTTTTAAATGTTTATTTTTGAGAGAGAAATGGAGCATGAGTGGGGGAGGGCAGAAAGAGAGGAAGACACAGAATTCAAAGTAAGGTCCAGGCTCCGAGCTGTCAGCACAGAGCCCGACATGGGGCTCGAACTTGTGAATTGCAAGATCATGACCTGAGCTGAAGTCGGACGCCTAGCCGCCTGAGCCACCCAAGCGCCTCTCCCATTATTTTAAATAAGCAAGTATGTTTTGCTTTAAAATGAAGATAAATGATGATAGTGATCAGCACTTTAGTGTGCCAGACACTACCCTAACTGTTCTGCATCCATCATCTCATTTAATCCTCACGCTACGAAAGGTCAAAGTCATTAGAGCCACATTTACCAGATGAGGAGATGCCCTTCAAGGTTCAGTCACCTTCTCCAAGACCACGAACATGACTAATACTTTTCTCAGTCTGTGGCTCATGCTGAATGTGCCAGGTAAACATTAGTGATAAGTGAGGATAAACCACTGGGTTTTCTTGCCAACCTGGCCCTAAAGACTATGATGGGGAATCTGTACAGCCCTCAAGTTTAAAATGCCAAACAGACCCTCCACGGAGCAGAGACTGGGCTGCATAAAAGCTTCACGGAACACAAGTGCCTGGGAGAGAGCAGTCAGGAAGGCCACTCCAGGAATGGACAAGGTCTGGGCATCCCCACTTTTTAGCCTTCAGCCTAGGGAGGACAACAAGTGGCGTGAGCTTGAAGAACCTCCATGTGATCTCCTTCTGGACGAGGGGACAGACAGACACAAAGCTTGGCCCTTGCCAACAAGAGCCAGCACTTGCTGGATGAGGTACAAAGTCTGTTCAAGTGCCTTATGTGTATTAACTAATGTCAATGTTCACAGCGACTCTATGAAGTCTATACTCTTACTAGTGACTTCACTTTACAGACACAGAGCCCCAGGCAAGCGGTGGGGGAAGCCGGTCAATGAAGTCAGGCTGGAGACACCCATGAAAGGTGCATCACGAAAAGCACCTTCACAAAGAAGGTCCTACTAGGCCAATGTCACCACCCACTCTAGGCGCCCTAACCAAGGTGTGGGCACGCACACACAGACCCCCATACCCACAGGGAAGCCACAGAACCAGGATGGCCGTGTGCTTAGCTTCCCAAGACCATAGGCACAAACACCTCAGTACCACCAAAACCATTCCCTGAGACAGCCACGGACTCCTATGTGCTATGTGTGGTGCCACAACCCGGAACAGACCTGAAGGATCTAATTCCAGAATTTTCTCCCTCCTTGACCTCTCACAGCATTAGCTGGTTACTTAACCTCTCTGTGCCTCAGTATCCTCATCTGTAAAGAGATACAATCTTCACCACATTGTTGAAGGATTAAGTGAGTTCCCCCTTTAAAACTCTTAATACGTGGCCCATAATAAGTGCTCAATAGGCATGAAGCCACCAGTGCAGGAGTAGCCACAGTGCTAAATGCTATTAGCTCTAGCTACGGAACTAATTTCTCCCAGGGCAGAAAGGTGTGTTTTCCAAACACCACTTAACAATATCTCCTGTCCCGGGCGCCTGGGTAGCTCAGTTGGTTGAGCGTCCGACTTCGGCTCAGGTCAGGAGCTCTTGATTTTGGCTCGGGTCATGATTTCATGGTTTGTGAGACTGAGCCCTGCATCGGGCTCTGCGTTGACAGCACGGAGCCTGCTTAGGTTTCTCTCTCTCTCCCTTGCTCTTTGGCCCTCCACCGCTCAAAATAAATAAACTTAAAAAAAAAAAAAAAATAAGAACTTTGGGCACCAGGGTGGCTCAGTCGGTTAAGCATCCAGCTTCGGCTCAGGTCATGATCTCACAGTTCGTGAGTTCGAGCCCCACATTGGGCTCTGTGTTGACAGCTCAGAGCCTGGAGCCTGCTTTGGATTCTATGTCTCCCTCTCTCCCTGCCCCTCCCCTGCTCACTCGCGCTCGCACTCGCGCTCTCTCTCTCTCTCTCTCTCTCTCAAAAATAAAGAAGTAAACATTTTTAAAAAAAAATCTCCTGTCCCATGAGCTCTTCTTCAATGTGACCATGCCATCAGAGATGGAGCTTAATTCCCTGCCCTTTGAACCTGGACGGGCTCGTGACCCTGTGAATGTCAGAGTAAGATCATAAACAGTGATGCAGCTTCTGCTCTGCTACCTAGTGTCCGTGCCACTGTGTAAGAATTTTGGCTGCCATGCTGTGAGGAAGCCCAAGACACATGGGTAGGGTGCTCCTGTCCAGAGCCCGAAAGACCTTGCCATCCACAGCCAGCACCACTGCCAAGCCCTCCTATGATTCCTCAGCTGCAAGCAGCCTCCTGGCCTTGGAATCTTCCCAGCTGAGACCTCAGACACTGGGGAACAGAGAGTAGCCATTCCTGCCATGCCCGCCCAAATTCCTGACCCACAGACTCCACGAGAATAAATAGTTGTTTTCAGCAACTGAGCTTTGGAGTAATCGGTTACATGGCAAAGACAACTGGGACATACACTACACTTTCAACCATTTTTTGAGTACCTATTAGATGAAGGGTACTGGGCCAGAAACAGAGAGAGATTAATCAGATACAGCTTTATGCTAAGTTGACAATCCCAGAGGAAATACGCATAACTGATCGTTGTTATACAACAGGATGTGACGTCAGTGAGGGGCAAAGTGCAAGGTTAAGAGCCCTCAGAAGGAGAGAGTAGGTCCAAAAAGACTTCGTGGAAGTAGGGGTATTTGAGTTGGGTCCTGAAGGATGGGAGGGAAAGTTCACGCCACACTAAAAACACTCTAGTGTATTCTAGGACCAGCAAGAAGTTTGCCAAGGGCTCTTGTCACATGGCTGAAGGGTCCATGAGTGCCAGGTGGGAAAGGGCACTGAAAGGCATGTTAATAAAGTCAAACCTGTCCTCTGGGACAGGGGAAGTGGAAAAAGAGGCTAGCGGAAGAAAGGGAAGGTCACAGATCAGAGTTGTGTTTTTGAGTCATTACTCTGGTGACAGGTAGAGGACAGAGCAGAGGGCAGGACTAGAAGCAGGGAGACCAAATTCAGTCAAGTGAGACAAGATGAGGGCCTGGCCTGGTTTTAAGGTCAAGGACAAAAATACCACTCAGGGTATTTTTTCCCTCTTTCCTTCTTCTCCTTTTTTTTTTGGTTTAAATCCCCAGTGGTACCTAAAATAGAGCTCGTCCAAAGATGATGATTAATTAATGTTAAATTATTGATGCCACTTCTAAGAAGGTGTGACTACCAGCTACAGGACCAGCAAAGACGGCAAACACGACGATTCCCTTCACCCCAAACCGACCTTGATCTCCGTGATACGTGCACTGCTGAGTCATGACAAGGCTGCTTCGCTGTCTGCGTTAGGGCTTGGGTGAGCAAGCCCCGGGGCTGGGTCCTTGCTCCCAAGCTGCTGCCTCATTTCTCATTACTGAACTTGAAGATGCCACCTTAGAAGACTGAACTGTGACTTCAAAAATGCTTGAAACATCCGAATATTTACTTAAGTTAGAATATTTAAACCATTTTAATGAAAATACTATAAGCCTTCAATCTCTTCCAACTACCAGCTGTCATCCTGCTTCCCCCCACGATTTCCCCAGAGATTTGGCATGATTTAGGGATGATATATCACTCCAGACTCTTTTATAAAATCCATTCACATACAGATATATATCTATGTATATATAATCATTGAAAATATACAGTATCAGTCACCACTTTTTCATATAAACACTTTGGTTCCATACACATTCCTTGGTTTTGCTCCTCAGTGTTTTTGACATTAAACATAATTCTAGCTCCTTCCTTTTATATAGGTGTATAGTACCCCCTCCTGGAATTACACCACATTTTATTTATTCCCTTATTGATGGATATTAGCTTAATTTCTTTCTTCTTTTTTTTTTTTTTTTTTTTTTTTTTTGCTATAACCAACATGCCCTTCTCTTTCCACATGCCTCCTACTGTAATAGCACTCCAACCGGTCCTAAGGGATATGTGCTCCTTGCTCACTGACCTAAGTCCCTTGGTTTGGAGCTGAACTAACCTACTTCTCTTGAGATTTTGCAGATCACTGGCCTTGACGAGTGAAGGACCCGACTTTCCCAGAAGATAAGGTCTGACTACAATGGAAAACAGCTGTGGCTGATGCCAGCACATCTGTCCAGGGTCATGTCCACCTAGGACTACCTGCCAGGGCACCTGTTTCTCCTGCACGGAACACCCCCCTCTCTTTTCCTCTGACTTCCCCTTTAAACCACTCCAGCTTTGCCTGGCTGTGGAAGATGGTCTTTGAGACGTGAGTCCACCACCCTCGCAGGTTTCCAGCTTCCTGAATAAAGCAAGCTTTCCTCTCCCGCCCTCACTTGCCTCTCAACTATTGATTTTCGAGCATCAGGCAGCTGAACTTGAATTCAAAACCTGTTCTCTGTCTAGGAACACTATCTCTTTGCCTTTTCCTTGCCCGAATTTGTACACCCCTCCAGCTTCTCTCTCCTTAACCATTTAACCCACAGGGAAGACCAGAGCAATTCTTAGACGTCCATGGCTCTTTCGCCCCATGACAAGCTTGGCACCAGGACCAGTCCCAAGGACCAGACCTCCCTCTTCTTCCTCAGCCCCCCTCTCCTGTCACTCAGCCCTCGCCACGACCCTCCACTCCCAGAAAAGGTAGGGCTGATGCCCCCGAGTCCCACCCACCCTCTCATACTCCTCACCTGTGGCCCCCTTGCCCCCATCCTAAGGATGGCACAGCATGGAAACGGCGTCTGGAAAGGAGACAGGGGAGCTGTGCAGCCTGCCCTGACCCAATCATGCCCACAGCGCAGGTAACAGACCCTTTTCCCAACTCCACCGGGACTCAAGGCGGCATATCCAATGGAAAATGCTTATAACTGAACATAAGTACCAGTATTTGCCTTCTGTTTTCTGGAGGAGGAAAAAAAAAAATTAAAAGATGGAATCAGATTACTTGCCTGTAAATGCTTTCCCTGTAATTACCCTAGTACCTACTGACCACTGTTTCCTTCCATCCGGTTTCAAAGATAACAGAAATGGGTGGAGTGTGGTCATCAGCGTCAGGCTGATTTCTTTTTAGTAAGAGGCCACCTCACGGCACAGCTCCCCGGTCAAGTCTGGTGGCCTCGGAACCACAAACTTCACGTGCGTTCCAGCAAAAGAACCCTCACTTGGGGCCAGCAAAGGCCTGCTCCTTCTCACAAGCATGCATTTCATAACTGTTGCTGCTGACACTATTTTAGGGGGCCTTTCTGGACCTGAGATGCCCCAGTGTCTCCAAGTTCTCAGGCCGATTGAGAGGTATGTGCTGATCTCCAAACAGTCTCTTTACTGGCCACTACCACCATCCCACACGAGGAAAAGAAAGACGCCTCCTTGGTTCCCGTCACGCCCTGTCACCTGGCTCTTCCTCCTAGAAGCTGGCAGGCTTCTATGTCCCCCTTGATGCTCTAGTGGCCCCAGGAGGAGGAGGAAGCTAAGCCCACATATTTCCTGAAAAAACGCCACAAGGGTTCCTTCAGGCAGCATTAGGATGTTACCTCTCTGATGCAGAAGCCTTGAGGGGCTTGTCCAGTGCATCAGGAATAAGACCAAGTCCTGGATGTGAACCGGTACCCGTGGCTATGGCTTCAGGAGGCTGTGCCGTGTCCCTCGACACAATGTCCCCCTACCCTGTTCTCTCCCGACGCCAAGGCCATGGAGACACAGAGGTGAGAAATGGGGGATATCCAGTTGCCAAGAACACACAGGTTTCCAGTGGGTGGTCTTCAGGGGGCCCTCAGGCTTCCTACTGTTTCCCCAGTTTCCTACTCTGGGTGCAGCCCCTCTGGCTCCCCCTCAGTGTTCACTCCTTGTACGAACCACTAGTGCTATTCTCCCAACTCCGCCCAAGGCCGCAGTCTTCTCCCCACATTCTCTTGGCCTTCTGGAGGTCATGCTGTGACACTTAGCAGGAATCTGAGCTGCTATCTGTGCACACCCTGAGCTCAGTGCTTGGGGCTTGGTAGACGCTTCAGTAAATGTTACTGATGGATGAGCCTACGAGCCAACGAGTCCAGCAGGCTCCAAGGCTACACTTCTCTAAAGTTAGGAAAAGCCCGGAACACCCACCTTCAGTTCTAGAGGTTCCCGGCAGCTCTCTCTGGGAGCCAGGGCTGGCTTTGCAGGACAGCGAGGGAGGGACAGTGAGAGAAGCAGATGGGTTGGCAGCAGAGATGACCATCCTCCTGACCATGACCATCCCCACACACATGGGCCACCTCTTGGATGTTAGTCAGATAATCACAAGAAGCTGAGCGCAGGGGCCCATTTGACTAACTCAAGTGGCAGTGGCGGGGTCGGGGGGGGGGGGGCAGTGAAGAAGGGGGGTTGACAAGCCATATTGTGGAAGTTCAAAACAACCCAAGAGTATGGGTCGTGGATCTTGGAAAGCCCGGAACTGGAGACCCATGTGACCTAGGCCCTCCTCTATTCAAGGATGGGCTTCCTTTACTTGGCCAAAGTTTCTGTGCTCCAACAATTCAGTTCACATATGCCTATTATTACTGTATACTCACAACATCCCACTATGGCTCTTGGTACAAAATCCCCAGACACTAACCTCAAAGGCTTAGTTGTGGATTTGGGGACCATTTATGATACACACTTGACCAGATTGACAAGCCAGACTTGACCAGATAGGCTTCTGTATTCCATTACTTGACATAATACCACTGCCCCCTTGGTCCTTGTTGTATACAAGGCAGCAGGAACCATGGGGGAGGCGGCAACCCCCTGTTTCAAGCATGAGTGGCCAGGGATCCTGAAATATGTCTAGCACACCAATAAAGCACCAACATCCACACTCAACTAAAAATTAATAGTCAAGTGCATGGACACTGCCTCTGGGGATTTTCCCAAGCACCTGTTACCTTATCATAATAATTCCTGGCCATTCCTCCTCTCTCAGCTTTGACTTTCATTGTTGGTGGTTCCGTGTCTTGCACTTTGCCCTTCTCTGTGGGCAGTCCTTGGGTTGCATATTTTTCCAGTTTAATTCAAGGAACATGCTTTGAGCATGACTATCACCAGGTAGCCAGCAGCGGGTCCCCTGCTTGTTCTTACTGGGGAGCACAGACACACAAAGGAGAACCGTGGAGGTGAAGGTTAATTCTGCAGCAGCCCAGGGACAAGACAGCAGCAGCCCCGGGGATTTCTGAACATAGCCCTGGAAGGTATGTGGGGCTGTGCTGGGAGAGAGCAGAGGGGATTCCAAAGGGGGACAGAACATGGAGCAGGGGTGGGGTGGGGTGGGGCGCTTGCAGAAGCAGGGAGAGGTCCACTGAGCGAGGCTCTATTACGTAAATTATGGCCCTTCCCCTGTGGCGAAATACTACAAAGCCATCAAAAATCATAGGGAAATATTATGAACACCTAAAATGCTGAGGGCGCCTGGGTGGCTCAGTCGGCTGAGGGTCCAACTTTGGCTCAAGTCATGATCTCACGGTTCATGAGTTCGAGCCCCACATCGGGCTCTGTGCTGACGGCTCCGAGCCTGGAGCCTGCTTCAGATTCTGTGTCTCCCTCTCTCTCTCTGCCCCTCCCCCACTCACACTCTGTCCCTCTCTCTCTTAAAAATAAACATTAAATAAATAAATAAAATAAAATGTTGAAAGCCTATTACAAAGTAAAGGAGGAAAAGGCTCTAAAGGGTTTGAAAGTGTTTTTGTAAGGAACCCCCCCACGCCCCGTATCCCGCTATGTATGTGTGGGGAAAGAACCGGGCTCATCTGCAGGAAAACGCTAAAGGACAGTAGGGTCACAAGCGACAGTTTTTCTTTGCATGTCGTGCTCCCTAAGCATTCTACACTCTGCATGGATTACACTTGGAAAGGCATTCTCAGACCGCTTTCCCCCTCACCCCCCAAAAAAGGAGTCGAAGAGGAGTGAATGCTTTTGTGCAGATGAGTCTGAGGTTGTGTGATGGGGGGGAGGGAGGGGGTGGCCAGGCAGCCTGTGCAGGGCAGGGGTGGCAGGGTGATGTGAAACAGGGAAGGGCTGAGAGCGAATGTGATGGCAAAATCAGCCAGGGCCAGGCTGGCCAGGTGACCTGGCAGGTGCAACATGTCGCATGGTTAATCAGTTGCCCTCTATTTGAGCTTCGTACTTGCTCAAGGGTCTGGCAGAACAGGTCTGACCTCATCCCCCCCTTTTTTTTTAAGCTATTTAGTCACTTTGCTAAAACTCCTAATTTTCCAAGCTATTAAACTTACAATTCCATGTTGATCTGTTCCAAGCCCCCTTACGTATCTCTTCTCTTGCTTCTTCCAACTGGATGCCCCTGCACAGCATGAATGGAAACCGTGAGCCCTGATGACAAGCGTCCTTCCAGGGTACAAAGAAGGCACCTGAGTGACAGCCAGCTGGAGGAGTCCCCGAGAAAGCGGAAGTTCCGGCATTAACATGCAGGCTGCCTCTGACATACCGGGGGCCAAGGACATGACACGCGTTACAGGCTGTTTGTAGTTCCCTACTGAGAGCCTGAGAGCGAGGGCGGCCGCACCATCAAAGGCCCTGGAGAAGCCTTGAGGAACAGAGATTTCAGGATTGGGATTCTGAACATTTGCCAACGGTCCCACAAAGAAGGAAGGATTCAAAGGCCTCTGCCCCCATGGTGGCAAACCCAGCCCAGACGATAAAGGTGTTCCCCAGACACGCCCTCCTAATTAGGGGCAAGACAGAAGACCTCTCGGAAAGGAGACAAAAGATTCAAGGCAGTAATGGGATGCATTATCCTGAAACTGAGGCTTTATCCCTGGCTGTCACCTGAAAAGGGCCATAAGGACTGAGTACCTGCTAAATCCCTGGCATTAGCCAAACCCGCACCATACTAGTGTTTTCCACAAGTGCGTTCTCATTTTAACTTCATAGCTGTCTTCTAAGGGAAGTGTACCGTCCCCATTTTAGAGATGAGGTGAGCAAACGGAGGCTCGGAGAAATTAAGAGCCACAGTGGATGGCAAGCCAGTACCATGGGCTCCTTGCTCATCCATTCCACAAATACGGATGGTGCCTCTCCTTTGCCAGCCGCTATGTTCTTTCGGCTGATGAACTACAAGACCCAAATCCCCTCACAGTCCGGGAGGTGGAGACAGATGTGTAAACGAAGGCTGCAAAAAGCCAGCAGCGCTGTGAAGGGCATATGGAGGACACAGGGCAAGCCGTCCCTGCCAACCATGGGGAGTCAGGAGAGCTTCAGAGAACAGCGCTTCCCTGTGCCAGTTTGAAGCAGGATGAGCGGGCATTCCTGCTCAGTGAGGCTGGAACAACACGACCCGGACCTCAGCACAGAGCAGGCTGAGTCCACACAGAGCTGTGTGAGGGAGCTGGAGGGCCCACAGAGGGCTCAGACCAAGATGAAGCAGGGGCTTATTGCCATGGTAAAGAGGCTTTGGTCCAAGAGCAATGAAGAGTCACTGAGGGGGTGTTAAAAAGAGAATATATATTCTGAATCATGTCTTGGGAAGACGTTTCTGGCAGGAATGACTGGAAAGGGGTCCCAGCAAGGGATCCTCACGGTGATCCATAAGAGTGCCACTGAGGCCCCAAGTAGAGATCACAGGAGGTGGAGGGAGGCAGTCTGGCAGAAAAGATGCACGGAAATGTGGTCAAGAGCCTGAAAGGGTGTCCGGGGAGCTGTCCAGAGCAACTCCCAGATCTGGGCCACTGGGTAGGTGTGCAGAAGACAGAGGAAGCGGGTTTGTGGGGAAGCTGATGAGGTCATCATTGGACTGAGAGCCCCACTGTCCAGACCACCCCACCACCTGCAGCTCGAAATCACCTCCTCCAACAACCCTCTGCAGGACAGAGGGAGCAGAGGACGGTCACACAGCTGATGGATGGCAGGCACTCAGACGGGAGGTGCCTCATAGGCCATAATAAGCCACTGAGCCATTTGAGAAAGTTGCCAGAAGACGGTTAATTCAAGACTGTTCCCAAATACCTGGCATTCGGTCCTCCTCAAAACCTCCATCAGCTGTAGACCCCACAGCTCCCAAATGGGCATTGTTAACCACAAAGGTCCAGACACAGCAGAAGTCACCAAGGGCAGAGCCCCTTCCCAGAAGGCAGTCAAGGATTCGACTCACATGACTCAATCAACGAACGCTGGGTTGAGAAAAGGGAGGAAAGACAACCAATGTTCCACCCAGAAAATGATCCCATTAATGAGGGCTCTGATTATATGGTTGTGAAGGTTATCACTTTGCTAGGGCTGCACATTTAAAATAGTTACGTGGTAATCAAAACCAGAAAACGCTGACCATCCCCGAAGGTCTCCAACGCATCTAGTGCTGATAAGGGGAGTTATCAGTTGCCTTTTGTGTAGGGCCAGATGAGCTACAGGGTGGGTGTGTGGCAGGGGGGTGGGTGTGGGGGGACAGGTGCGGGGTTGGGGGTGCAGGGGCTGCCAGCATCCCTCGGCACAGAAGACTGCCATTGAAAGGCGACATACCCACCAGGATTTAAACAGCGTCTCCAAAACCGCTTTCAAGAGAACCATGGAGTAACTGACCACACAACACTCCGAATGAGGGGTCCTCAGAGGCAGAAAGAAAACCAAACCTGGAAGGCAACAAATGAGGACATGGAAGCTGAAGGATTAATTTTTAATCCTGCTCAGCGATCCTTTTTCAGCCATATGTTTCTGTCTCCCGGAACTCACCACGGACTGTACAGGAAATCCATGCTCTAGGAGGGAAAAGAGAGACTGTACTCATTAACTTAGAGCTCCCCTTGTCTGGCGGGATTAATTCACCATACCCGTAGAGCCAAGCACAGGCCCCACTGCATGGGGTGCTTTTTACGGGCAAAGGAGCTGCGGTTAAAAACCTTTCTGCAGAACCTCCAGCCAAATCCGGAAAAGTAAAGGGCCGCAACCAGGAACAGGCGAGGCAATAGACAGAAAGGGGCTCTGACAAAGTTGTAGATCCCCACTGGTGGGGATGGTGACATTAGTGCGTTTACAGCATATTTATTTGCTAAGGCAAAATTCCCTAAGAATGAGGCACTGGGACCTGAGTGGAAAGCTTCTTCGCTGCGGTGATCCCTGACAGGCTCATTGTAAAGTAATGAATTTCGTGGACACTCAGAGAGAAAAAAATAGCTTCGAATGCTACGGATCGATGCTGCGCAGTGCAGAGACACAGACTTTGGTGTCTATGAGCTGCGCTCAGGTACCGCGCAGAGCCCAGCTGCAATCTGTCCTTTTGAAGGCCAGCTAAGAAGTCGACCCAGGCCCGGGCACGGTGCCAGGGTCCCCACACTCGAGCCATTTGGAACATCCTGGGTTCAGGCGTTCCTGTCCAGGGCTGGATCAGGAACTTCCCACCACCTGCTCCAGGGACTCGGGGGTCTCTGCAGGTTGACATCCATCCCAAGGAAGTAGAGCAGAGCTGGTCTGGAGTTTTTTGTGGGAGGTGTTTTGTTTTTTTGGTTTCATTTTGTTTCGTTTTTTACATTAGACAATCTCTCAGTTTCCTCTCTAGGGCTGAATTCCCTATGTGCAAGAAATAAATAAAACCAAAACAAACAAACAAACAAACAAAAAGGGAAAACACTACCAAAATTCAAAGCCCATGGATTCCCCCAACTATACAGACGTCCCTTTACCAGGGAAACGTACGTGGAACTGGCAGAACAAAAAATATCAGAAATCAGGATCTTGGGAGTAAAAGAACACTTAGAAACCACACAAAGCAGAAATAAAGAACCACCGTGGAATGAATCCAACTTGAATTAGAAGCAACATCTAAAATGACAGGTTCAGAAAAACCTGAACAGAGCCCCAGGCTGGGCTTGACCCGGAGTCCGCAGGTCCTGCCTTCTTGCGAAGGTGGCTGGGTCGGGTCTGGAGAGGAGGCAGTGGCGAGGGAAGAACCTCAGGGCCAGACCAGACGAGCAGGGAGAATATTTTACTCGTGCACTGCAACAGCAGTCTCTTGGGACGGGTGAGGAGCAGACTTAATCTTCACCATCTACATCCTTGTGCATCTTTTTAAATTAAACACGTGCATCCATTCACTCATTCAAAAGTAAATGAATAAAAATGCATGCTATGCCAAAGTAAAATCCAGAGACAATAAAAAAGACTAAGATAACTTACAATTTCCCCTAATGAAGTGTCGTTTAGAGCCCTAAGGGGAAGGTGGGGGGACGGGCTCAAGCACGTGAAGAAAACAACTAATCAACAAAAGCACGTGGTTTTGGCCAAACTGCACCTCCCTCTGCGTCCTCAGGCGCAGAACATCTCCTTCGTCAGGCTCATCATCATTTGGCGCATCCTCTCCTGTGTGCCCAGTATCTTGGGCTGCCCACCAACCACAGGTGGCGCCCCCAACTCTCTGCCTGTAATATATTGGGGAGTTCAAGTGTTCCTGCCATTTCCCCACTTGAGCAAGTGTTTCCCAAAGTTGACCACAATGGTACCTTCGTTCCATGTGCTCTGCTCACCTGACTCTGACATGGCTCCCATGGAGAGATGAGATCTGAGTCTCCTCCCCTTGAATCTGCGTAGGCTTATGACTACGGCAGTAGAGACACTTGTGACCTCAAGGCTGGGTCACAAGAGGCTTCTACCTGGCTCTCTCAGGACACTCATTTGGAACCCTGGGGCCCGTGGAAGCAGCCTGACTGCCCTGTGCCCACCATATTGGGAGGAAGCCATGCCAGCCCTCAAGAATGTCCACAGAAAGAGAAAGAGAGGCTGGTCCCCATGGCTCCACCTCCTGGAGTCCCAGCTGACAGTTGCCTGCAGCCTCACCAAAGACACTAAGCCAGAATCACTATCAGCCAAACCCTTCCTGAAGTCCTGGCCTACAGGATTCCTGAGAGAGAATAAAAGGATTCTTATTTTAAGCCACCAAGATTAGGGATGGTTGGTTGAAAAGCCTATGTAACTGATAACCTGCCTCTAAACAATGGAATCCCCAAGGTCTAGACCCCATCTCAAACTCACCTCAGGTTCCAACTGCTTACTGGTTTTTTTTTTTTTTAAGTTTATTTATTTGAGGGAGAGAGAGAGAGGGAGAAAGGGACAGAGAGAATCCCAAGCAGGCTCTACACTGTCAACGTGGAGCCTGATGCGGGGCTTGAACCCATGAACCACAAGATCATGACCCGAGCTGGGATCAAGAGTTGGACACTCAACCGAATGAACCACCCAGGCGCCCCCTCCTCCCTGCCCCCACTTCTCATTGGTTTTGAGGCACGGAGCCTGGCCAAGCCCTGGAGTCGAGCCGCCAATTCCAGAAATGTGTTTAAATAAATTCATTGTGTCTGCCCATACTTGACTTCCTCCCAAACAATCCCCACTGATGTCTACCTTCCTCAGCTCTCTTCCTGGCAGAGGGGGGGTCCCTGTTCTTCTCTGCTACCTCAATGTGGACCGTCTCTAAATCCTGTTGATTCAGTCACTCTCAGCCCCTCCTGTGGCCCCCTCGGGCAGCCATACCTCCGTCCACCTGCTACCCTCTGCACCTGGCCCGCCAGCCACCTCCCAGCCCTCATCCCTCCAACTCCCCACACACAGAGCAGGAAGGACTATTTTTTGTTTTACACCCACAGTGTTCCAGAAAAGACTTATGGCAGCTTAAGCACAAAGAATTCTCAGCCTCAAACACTGTGATGGCCACCTCTTTTTTGGGCACTGAAGTATATCCCCCATCGTTCCAAGAATCAAATGACCAGAGCCTGTTGACGGGGCCTCAGCCTCCACCCACAACACGAATGCAAACTCAGAAGACTCCAAAGCCCTTCCCGGGAATGGCTCTTTCTCTGCCCCACACCCAGCCAACTCCTAGTCCCTCCTGAAGGCCCATTCCATTTGTCATCTCTGCTGCGAGGCTGTCCTTGCCCCCTGGGGCAGCTCGCCCCACACTCTTCTGCCCTGCTAGCCTCCGGGCAGCTGAAGTCACAGCCCCCCTGTAACCCATCTCCGTGGGCCCCTCTGCACTTCAGCAGCAGGTACCCGGTACATGCTTGCAGGAGGAATCAATCGCTCATTCTCCCAGAACCCCCTTCCTAGTGCACCTCCACTCCAAAGAACAAGCCTCCCCACAGGTGCCTCATCACCCTCCCCCCCCCCACCAGCCCACCTGAGGCCTCCCAAAGCCTCCTCCAGCAAAGGGGGGGCCCTGCCCTGCAGACAGCCCCACTCCACGACCACCTTCCCTACACCAGCTTTACGGTTCCTTCCATTCTCAGAGGTGCTCTGGAGAACATGTGTTCAGCGATCCAAATCTCCACAGCTTGATTTTCATGCACTTCTGAGTTGGCCCTGGTTCCTCCCTCTCAGGCCTCAAGCGCATCAGAAGGCTGCTGACAACTCTTCCTGAGCTCCCAACAGTCTGCATGCACTTCTGCCTGGAAGAAATGCTGGTCTCCAGGATGGATGAAGCCACTCTTAGCATCCGAGGTCTTAAAACTAGAAGAAGTATTGGCACCGCTGGATTCTCAGCTTCTAGAATGGTGCCTGGTACCTAAGAGGAGCTCCAAATATTAGTTGACTGAATAAAAGAACGAGAAGGTCCCTGGCCTAGCCTGGAGAAGGCATGCTCTCCCGGGCCCCCTCCACCACGCACCGAGGCCTGAGAGGTTGCAGGATTCGGCCAAGGTCAACCAGCAAGCCAGGGCCGGAAACTGGCACCCCATCTCGTGCCTCCCGGCACATGGCCCTCCTTCTGCCCAACCTCAGCTTTCTCACCACCCACCCCTTCCATGTTCCAAAGACAGCATCTCCACAAGAAGTCCTGGCCAGCATCCAGGAGTATTTTTCTTCCTGGCTTTAAAACCAACTGTGACAAATGGCTCTGCCGATCTGGGCCATGAGGCTGAGCAAATGGGACTGCGATTCACACTATTAACTTAAATCCTACTCGATGTTATTTCAAATTAGGGCATTTTAACCAGAAATTACAAAAAGCATTGTTTGGCGGGGGGGAGGGGTACGTTTATAAGTTTCCAGCAGATTCATTTACAAATCTACTTGTTCCTGGCCACCCTTGGCAATCACAGATTTTTCTACCCACTCCCTTTACTTCCGTCCACACAAAGCCCTGACTCAGGGATGTAAAGAATGATCCTTGGGGCCTCCTGGTCTCACTGCCGCCTAAGCCTGACTCCCCACACCTGTGGCTCATCTCCACTGACGGCAGCCCAGATGGAGAAGCTCTGTTAGAAAGTTCTTCTTTACTCTGAACTGAAATTAAGCTCAGGGGTCCTGGACACAGGACGAGCCCAGCCACTTCTCTACCTATTCAGTGGGTAATAACTGAGCACATTCTAGGCACGAGACACTGAAACAGGTACTAAGGCTACGAGAGATGCACAGGAACCATCTTGGTGCTCAAGGAGTTTGCCATCTAGAAGCTCTGAAGCTTCTCCTCTCCAGGCTGGACAGCCCAAGATCTTCCCCTATTTCTTCTAAACAGGCTCCGGTTTGCCTCTGTCCCTCCAAACGTGTTACCCAGAACCTCATGCCATCCCCCACCTGTGGTCTGACCGGCATAGAGCAAGCAGACCACCACACTGGTTCTAGACACCAAATTTCTTTCTGTGCAGACAAGACAGCTTTGTTTGGTGGCCACACCACATGGTTGGTACCTGCCAACTAAAACCTGCCGCCTTCCCACAGCCTCCCCCTCTCACACTTGTGCAGCTAAGATTCCAAACCTCGCCTTTAGCCCAGTTCTATCATAACAGAATGCAGAACATCAGCCTACCTAGTTTTTTGTCTTCCTTACCATCCAACATATTTGCTGTCTCTTCTTGTTTTTAAGTTCTTTAAATGACTTTAAATGAGTTATGACCTTCACCTTCATCAAAACTCACCAGAAAAAGTGCAGAATGGTCAAGGACAGAACCCTACAATACCCTAATCCAGCCAGAGAACTATGAACAGGATGCTTGGGCACAAGACCTCCGCTTGCCTGTCCCGCCAACAGGTGCACTGCATCACCATGCCTCTTGCTGGCACACACAGTAGGCATTCTCAGGAAATGCAGTTTGATGCCAAATCCTAAGCCATTCCGCACGTATTAAAAATACAAGTGAATTTTAAGAAAATGTGTTATTCCCAGGGGCTCCACTCTGCCAGTCCCTTCTCGTCTAAATACCTCCACCTTGGTCTTCAAGGTGTCCAAATCCCAGGCCCGCACCCTCATCCATCCGATCTCTCCCTGGGCCTTCCAAAATTTGCCAATAGGCTTTGCTTACAATGGTTTCCATCCGCCTGTGTTGGTGACTGAACAACAATAAGGACAAAGGAGGAGGAAGGAGGGAAGGAAGAAAGGAGAACGAGGAAGGGGGAGGAAGCAGGAAAATAACAATAGCGGCACCAGCTAGTCTCAGCACTGAGTCCTGCCAGGCCCTGTTCTAAAGGCCTCACGTGGGGCACAATTAGCCCTCACGACAATGTGAGGTCGGTGCCTTTCTCACCCTGTCTGCAGATGAATGTGGCGCCCACAGGGTAAGTAATCTGTCCAGAGTCTGTACTCTGAACCGTTCTACCTGCATCACTGCCCAGGAAAAAGTAACAGGTAGGGGGATGGGCATGGGCTGAGGCACCAACCAGATAAGGAGCTAACTGCACAGGGACCATGGGAGGGTGGGGTCAGCCTGGGGAGAGGCAGGGAGGGCATCTCACGGAAGTCACCTTCCTCTGAATCTCGGGAAGTAAACAGGAGTTAAGGACACGCAGCCCAGGGACAGGTATAGGGAGGCACTCATCCACACGTGAGGGCAGGGCACACGCAAAACCAGAGGACGAAGGGTGAGTTCACCAAGAGGACTAGTGTGGGCTCTGGCTAAAAGGCCAGGATGAGCACAGGTACACGGAGCACAGCTGCAGATGGACAGGCAGGGACCAGGCCTCCAAGATGTACGTCTTGGTAAAGATGGGAACTCCATCCTGCGTACATCTGGTCACCCAGGCCTCATTCTCCAAATCCTACCTCCTCCGGGACCATCTGTCCTACTCCGGTGCAAGCCTCAGGCGTGGAGATGGGTGTTCAATGACTGCAGATGAGGGGAAGGAGACCGCATCTAGGACCAGACTACATACAGGGAAGGAAGGGTCCCCCTTTGCCCCTCCCCCATGCTGCTCCCACCTTCTCCAAAAGAAGAAAGGAAGCACAATGTAATTGCTTCTTCTATAACTTGTTAAGTCAAATCATTAAGGCTTCATTACTTGGCTTTTTCTAACTGTCAATATAAGTGTCTGGAAAATACGTGGAATCGTGGGCCTCTAGGAACCTATTAAATTTAAGGGAATCCACAACCCACTGTCATCGAATGACAAAATAATGCATTTTCTCAGGAATGGACACGTTTCTTAGCTTCAGTCTAGATGCTGATGACATCATGCGACAACAGGAGCCACCTCAAGTTCAGAAGACTAAAAATAATTGCACGTTTCTTTAATTTTTGAATGAAGAAGCATAAACACCTGTGTCTATTCCGGGACTGTCAAATCCTAATATTTTGCCACACTTGCTTAATTTTTTTTTTCCAAGGAAGTAAGCCCTAGAGATGCTGCCTGTGTCTGTATTTCCCCCTCCTCAGTCCCATTCCACCCCCGCCCCCACTGCAGAAACAACAACATCCTGCACTTGGCATTTATCACTCCCGTCCGTTTTCATGCTTTTACTATAGATGTATAACAATATAGAGTTTCTGCACATTTCAAAATTGTTTAAAATGTCATCGCTGAATGCACTTTGCATCTTTTTTTTACTTGACAAAACATTTTTGAGAGTAATCTCTGTTGACATCTGTCACTCCAAGTGCATTCCTTTTGATTGTTGCATATCATAGTCCCTTGTATGAATATTCACTGTATCTATTACGATTTATCTATTCATTTTCCTGTTGATGAATGCTTAAATGGTCCGACCCTTCACTGCAATGAATATTCTTGTAATTGTTCATCTAAGGGTATCTTCAGTCACGCTACCCGCTGCCCAAATCGCTCTGCAACACTGGCACACCAATTTACATTCCCAAGGTCAGGGTTTAAGTGTTCCTTCTGTTCCAAGTCTTTGTCAACTCCCTGGTATTGTTTGGCTTCTACATTTTTCACCAATCTGATGGGGACAAAATGTTACCTCCTTGTTATTCTGAATAGGGATTTTAAATGCAAACACAAATTACTGAAAAATGCAGCCTAATGGACAAGAATTTTCCACAACACATGGGCAGATAATAAGTGTTCCTTGGGTTTTCTGGAAAATAATACAGGAAGGGTAGGAAAGGGAGTGAGGGTACAGATAAAACAAGACTGGTTGTGAGCTGATAACAGCTGGAACTGGGTGATGGGTGCGTGGGGGTCATTATCCTACTCTCTCCACTTGAGTATACGTTTGAAATTTTCCACAATAGGAAATTAAAAAAAAGAAAAAGCAGTAGCAGCATCCAGAGCAAAGATAAACCTCAAAGAAACAAGAGCAGTGATCACGGCAGAGGGCAGCCTTCCGAGAGGGCAGAGGGCAGAGCTAAAAGGGCAGCAGAGGACAAAAGGAAGCCTGGAGAAGGGCTTTTGAATTGTGTTATTATGATTTAAGTCAGAAAAGTTAGGAACGGTATTCATCCAATTAGTGTTCCTAAAATGTTACCAGACTTTTAAGTACTATTGGTAGGATGGTCACCATTAAAAACCACCCAAGATGCCGTTCCACAGAATTTTACTTCAAAATACGGAACATTTTGTGTGTTTTCATTCTTCCAAATTTGTCTTTGAACAGGTGCAAGAATTATCTTTTTAAAGAAAACTTCAGAATGAAAAGAAATTGGTCCTCAGGCTTCTGGTTCTGACGTCTGGAATGACTTCCGTAAGGGTAAGAGCTCATATTGCACACTTCTGAGGGCAACTTTACCCTTGATGAATAATATTAGAATTCTAGATGCCTCCAAGCAGCTAGAGCCGGGAGGACCTGAGTCCCTATGCTTAAGGGGCAGGGGTCCAGGCCCGGGATGTGGAAGATAACCCTAAAGAAACAACAGTGGGATTCAGGGCAGAGCAAAATTTGACCAGGGAGAAAGCTAAAAACTCCTGTTGCACGGGGAGGAAGGAAGAGCATTTTGCTCAGGTGGTTAAGAAAATGTGGAAAAGCAAAAGCCTCCGCCAGAGTTAGAGCCCATGGTTTAGAGCCAGGAGCTCCAGGGCTGTCGGGGAAGAAGTGTCCTGAGCTGCAGGGCGTGGTGGCAGCAGGCAGAACCCCTCGGGGCAGGAGGCCCACTGCACCATCATCATTCACTGCTGTGTGCTGGGCCCTGAGAGCTCAGGGTGGCAGACATCAGCGGGGGCCACCAGGCCACCTGCCAGGGAGCCCATGGCAAACACAGCTCAGCGAAGGCATTTTCAGGCTCCTCTGCATAGTGTTGCCTTAAATCATCCCCCGATCCCCCGTCTGGAACCTTCCCCACCTCACCCCCACCTTACCCTGCAGCCTCCACTCCCCCCACCTCTGTCCCTAAAGCAGTTATTCATTAGCCACAGGGATTTACCTCCCAGTAACAACAGAGGCTGCAAACCCTCTTTTTGGTCCAAAAAGCACAGTGAGAGGTGCTGGGGTTATAGAGCCTCATTCGCCAAATGCTATGCGAAAGCTCCAGAGTCAGATCATCCCGTCCCACTCCCTTGTTCACAGAAAAGGAAACTGAGCTCAACCTGTGCAAGGACAGAACAGTGAAGAGCCTAGCAGTCAGGTTCCCCAGGTGATCCTGCCCTCCCCAAACCCGCGCTCAGCGTTCTACTCCGTGACACCAATGATTCAGACCAGAGGACCTGTGCTTCCTTCATCAAAGAACACCTGTCAGTATCACGTGGCCATGTCACCTGTCACATGGTTAGCTCCTGACAAAGGGGCTTAGAGAACTCAGGTCTCCGGATTCCCAGATTAGAGCTCCTGTTCCTCCCACAAGGCTTCCCAAGGCCCATCTTCCTCGGCAATCCAGCGACTTTGGTACTCACAACCCTGGGTGACCAAGAAATCCCACTTGCGATGGACACTCATCGTGTGACCTTCAGGGGCCTTGACTCACTCCCCTGACCATCCTTTGTGTCCTTGACTCCTGGCCGCTCAGCAGCAGCTCAGTCCTCTTCTGTGCATTTATTACTGTCAGTCTGTAAGAGCAAGCAGGAAGTTTCCATGCCCCAAGCTCTCAGAGGCCGGCCTTCTCAGCTGACAGAGCCCTGGGCCAGCCTACCCCAGTCATAGTGATCCCAGAGGAGGGCTGGAGGCGGCTTTCGAGTGTCAGGGCAGTGGCCAAGGCCAAGTCTCATGACATTACGTGTGTACACAAGACACTATCCCATGGACAGTGCAGCTGACCCTTGAACCCCCCGTGCAATGCGGACCATTGTCCCTACTCCTCAGTGAGGAAGCTGAGGTCCTGAAAGGTCTGATGATTCACCCAAGGTCAGCAGTTAGCAGGAGTCAGGGGGAGGGCAGGAAACCAACACTTTCCATTTCAAGGGCATGACAGCGAAGAGCCTAGCAGTCAGGTTCCCCAGCTGATCCTGCCCTCCCCAAACCCGTGCTCAGCGTTCTACTCCGTGACACCAATGTTTCAGACCAGAGGACCCGTGCTTCCTTCATCTGGACCCCTACCAAAGAACACCTGTCAGTGGTCCCCACACAGGAAATGCCACCACAAATAAAGAAAAAGGTGAACCCAGCCACATGCTCCTCAAACTCCTTTTCTCTATTTCCCCAGGAGCCACACCAAGGCCAATGATGATTTCACAGCGTCCCTGTCCATTTGGGACTGCCAAAACATCAGGGACCTTAACTGGAAAGTAATGCAGGAAAAACCGCAGTCATTGGGCACCTGTTAAGGAGAGCCCCAAGCAGTGACTCCAAATTACAAACCGAGGTGATGGCAGAGAAGAAAGCCAGCGAAGGAGGCTGCTCTGGGCTGCCAAGGGCCACCTGGAGAAAACCTCTCTAGTATCAGCTGGCTCCAAATGTTAAGACTTTTCCAGAAACCCCACATTAAAAGGGAAGGCTCTGTAACTGGTTACTATAACCTAGCCACTACACGAGCCAGCTATGGAACCAAACATATCTACGATCAGTTGACTTGAGGGGATGTTACCCTTGAAAACATGGGTGGGTCTCAGCTACTCTGCTGAAATCTTCAAGAGGAAAAATGGAAGTTTCCCTAGTGAAGAAGAAATCAAGGCTCAGACTACAGGGTAAAATCCTGTTGAGTTTCCAGTATGCTGGCCTTCCCTAGAGACTTCAAACTTGCCAACCACAGAACCACAAGAATTATTCCAAAAGTTAAATCTCTGTATGTGTGCCTGTGTGTATACATATGCATGTCTGTACATATATGTATACATACATATATATGCGCACATGCATATATGTTCATGTTATAAACGTTTATGTTCTCTTTCTCAGGAGAACCCTATCTGATACTGATTTTTGTACCAGGATGGTTCTAGAGGAACAGAATCTCAAATATGTGTTTTCCCAAATGGCTCTGGGGTTTCTAGAATTCTCTAATCTGAATAAATATAAAGGCAAACAACTCTTTAAAAAGAAAAAGAAGAGGAAAGGAAAAGCGTAAGCTCGGTACACATTAAAGTGATTATCAGCCAGTAACACCACAGCAGCTAGTGACCCTATGGGATGACCGGAAAGGCCCCAGGTTAGAAGTCAACTGTGCTAGTCCCCCTTCATACTCTGCTGGTGGGAAAGGAGGATGGCAGAGTCACTGGGGAAGACAGTTAGGCAGTTTCCTATAAAGTTACATGTAAACTCGCCGTATGACCCAGCAATACCCACTCCTGGTATTTATTTACCCAAGAGAAATGAAAGCCTATATCCACACAAAGTCTCGTACACGAAACAGCAGATTTATACTAGCCCCAAACTGGAAACAACCCAAATGTCCATCAATGGGACATTCTGTCCATCACAGAATGCGATCTATCTGTACATGCAAGCACATGGATGAATCGCAAAAGCATTATGCTGAGTGAGAGAAGTCCAATTCAAAAGGCTTCATACTGTAGGACTGCATATGGCCGACACTCTGGCCAGGACATCACTGTGGTAACAAACACCAGATCTGTACCTGCTGCCTCTGAGGGTGTGAGGAGGGAACTTCCGGGGGCAAAAGTACCACTCTCTATTGATTGTGATGGCAGTTCACATCAACGTCCCTCAGCGCTCACGGAACCATACACTTAAGACTGGTGAATTTCTGTTGCATGTTAATTCCCCACAATAAAGCAGATTAGACCAATACTGGGCTCCTTTTCCTTAGCAGGAAGTGGTTTGTGCTGGCCGTGACCTGGAGAAATCACACAACCTCGCTGTGCCCTGACTGCCCCATCTGGACAAGGGGTTGCATGACAGTCCTCTGACCCGAAACTGCAGGGATGAAGTCAGAGAACGTGTGTGAACACACAGACTGGACTGACTTGGGGGTTAAATAAATGTCAGCTTCTGCTTCCCTCTTCAGTGCAAAGGAGCCACCCTACCGATCCATAAACCTTCCGGGTCAGGGGTCAGGGATCCACCAGAGGGCTTGGTGAAGACAAGGAGAGCAGGCTGTAGCCTGAGTGGGACACAGGGTAGAGGGAAGCCGTGGATATGGCTGCTCGGGGGCGGGGGGCGGGGGGGGTGGAGTGGGGAGACGGAGAACAGCACAGAGGGGTGGCAAGGGCCAGACAGCTGTGGACCGTTTTGCTCAAGGCCAGCCTGGCTGGGGCCTCCAGGCCTCTCATTTCTCCTGCCTTAATGAGAGGTCGTGCAAGTGCCTGCCCACAACTGCATCATCTCCTCCTGTCGCCAGCTTAAACACAGAGTGGAGCTAGAGCAGGACAAAGTCTCCTTTATAAAACACTGTGGCTTGTTCCCACTGCCGTTTGAACCCTTGGGCTCTGTGACACGGAACACCAGCTTCGGCCACTCCCCGTCACTTCCCACAGGCGCCAGGACAGCGCATTCCCGTGCCTGGCTCCTGGGTAAATGCCATTATCATTGCCTTCAGGGGGAGCCGGAGACTTCTAGGGGCTGGGGTCAGAAAGCGTGGACCCGCAAGACTCCTAGGAACTTTCAAAGGCTCGGGAGGCGAAAGGTGCCAGTTCGTTAGTGTGTCTCGTTTTACTTCACGAGTTCCTCTTAGCACAATACGCTGACCAGCTGCGACAGGGGTAGTTTCTGGCTCATAAAGAGCACAGGCGAGAATTTCCTCAAGTCACTGGAGGAGAGTAGGAAGGAGGCAGAAAGCGGCCACTGAAGAGTATTCACAGGATACCAACGTCACCAGAGGCAAAAGCAAGTGAGTTGTCCGTGGAGAAATCTAGAGGAGGGAGACGGCAAAGTCTGGACAACAAGGGAAGGGAGGGGAGCAAACAGTGGGGTCCCTCGGGTCAGGAGCCACTGCCACCAGCAGGAAAGTCCAGCACTGGCCAGCCTACTCTTGCCTGTGGGGTCCCTGTGCTTCAGGGGATGCTATCCCAGGTAACACGGGTATCCATCTCCCCAAGCCCCGCCCCCCCACACCCCAGCACGCCAGCCAGCAATAAACAACTCACTTCCGCTGGACACTCTAAACAGATACTCTAGGATTCCTTACGCTCAAATGCCAACGCACATTCTTTCCATAAACCCCAGCACGGTGTGTGAAATGACATCAACACCGCTCCCTGAGAGCACTGGAAAAGAACGCAAAATGGGGGAAATCCTGAAGAACAGGCAAGAGAACAGGAGCTCTGACAGAAACAGGAGGTGAGCAGATAGAGGAGGCTGGAAGCAAGGCCGGCTGACACACCGCATAAGCCAAGGCGCAGAGGCAGAGGGCTGGCAAAAGAGGTGGGGCAGACAGGCAGGCGAGCCCCAGGGGGTAGGGCCCAATCAATGGGGTGAGGAAACCCCCTCAGAGCTGTCGCAGCTCTCAACGTCAAATGAGGCCAAGGCTGGTGGACACTCCGCGGCCAGTGGATATGTTCAACGGCTCAGAGATTCTTGGAGCCCCGCTAGGGTGGCCTCGCCCAGACTGAAACAAGAACGGCAAGATATCCTAAGGAATGTGACGACAATGTAGTCCAAAGGTCTTGCATTAATGGCTCAACAACTATGTACTGTGGCTTAAATCCAATCTCCAAATGGCCAAGGCAACCTGCCACCAGTCAGCTGACCAGGAAGGCCCCCTGGTCCTAAAGGACAACTTCCGCTGAGCATTTACCAGGCACCAGGCACGTGCCAAGGGCTCTCTCCCTAGGGTGGCCCCATTCAATTCTCCCACTAACCCACATGAGTGGCTCCTATTGTTTTACAGATGAGGAAATAAATGGGAGCTTAGAAGAGTTAAGTAGCTTGCCCCAAATCCTACTGCCGGCTCCCTAACAAATGCTTATTGAATGTGGCCTGGCTAGACAGATGGAAGGATGACTGGAAGGACAGATGGACAAAGGAAAAGGCCAGGCTGACAGATGGCTTTGGTGTCATCTCCCCCTGGGACGACACGTGGACCTTCTAGGCCTGTCAGAGGAAACAGGGAGAGCAGTGGGTAAAATAAGGGCGGCTACCCATGAACAGACCGGTACCCACAAATACTCAGGACACCTCGGTTTTGTTGAAAGTGGAAGAAAAATTTAAAAAAACGTTAGACAGAGGAACGGTCCCTCCATGTCGTTCAGTTTTCAAATTCATAAAGACAAGCCCGAGGGGCCGATGCCTGGCTATCCCTCTGTCTGAAGGCTTTTCTGCTGGGTCTCTGTGGGCCTCCAAGTTTCCAGTTGGACAAGAAACAGAGCGCACCAGAGATCGCACCCAGAGCAGGAGAGGCGCCTCACAAAGGCCCTTCTCCTGCACCCAGCAGTTGGACGAGAAACAGAGCGCACCAGAGATCGCACCCGGAGCAGGAGAGGCGCCTCACAAAGGCCCTTCTCCTGCACCCAGCTCTGCTTTGTTTAAGGCAAGATCAGATTCGGCATCTGTACTTTTACTTGCTGCCTGACAAAAACCAGATGTCAAATGCCTCCCAGCGCTTCATCAGGGCCCCTGCCCTTAGGAAAATAGTGTGAGTCAGCCCGGCAAAATGAACCCGGCCATAGCAAAGAGTGGTCTGGGCCCAGGGCCTGCCTTGCTCCACACACTCCCGAGCCTTTAAGAAAAGGCACATTTCCAATCTTCTGAGAAGAGGATGGTTAAAAAAACTGGGCTTTGCACCTCGTTCTTAGCTTACCGTGAAGCTCTGGAACTTTTTCCTGAAGCTCCCTGTCTAGATCCGCCGATGATTGAGACACTCAAGCTGGTCACCAGTGGATACCGGCCACCGAAACATTCCCCTACACAAGCCACTGGACACGCTGCTACCCCTGGAGAGAGCGGCCATCTCCCTACCACAGCTCGTGGGCAGGGAGCCCCTACCCTGGAAAGCTAAAAGGCTTTGGTATTAGAGGCAAGAAGTAAACTCACCCTCCAAGACCACTAAGCCCCGGAGGTAGAACGAGAGGCAGCCAGTGAGCTCTAACCCCTTCCATGCAGACCTCTGAGCAAACCGTGTCAGAAGTAGGTGCTGAAGCGTAACCTGAAGACCACGTATCACCTGGACCCTGCACAAGCAGCAGGGAGCAGCGCCACTCTGTTACAGCTTCAGGTCTGGCTTCCACCACCACGACTTCCCGGCCAAGGGCAGAACAATCGAAGTCTTATGCTGGAAGGAGGCCCTCCTCCCCTGTGACCGCATCCGAGGCCCGGGGCCCTTGGCCCCCAGGATGCTCGGGCCTGGGGGAAGGGGAAGAGGGGGGAAGAAATGCAAGAATACTGGCTCTTAGCTGCCTCCGCCAGGAGATGACACCTGCCACTTCCTCACCCATTTTACTAAGAACAGGCACATGACCCCACAAAACCGTGCAGATCTGGAGGGCTATGCGTGTATCTGTGCTGTCTCTGACACATCATCATAAGCTCTGGCCTCTCGTTCCCAAGGCCTGACCCGTATTTTCAGATGAATTCAAGGTCCCATTACTTAGGTCTTCCATCATTACCTCAAAGCCTCAGTGGCAAAGACCAGACAGCATCGTCCTAAAATCGATCCCCTCTTTCAAATGTCCATTTTATGTCATCACACTCAAACACTCAGAGGCAGCTTCTAGATGTCCCCCTTTCTCCGCATTCAATCAACCCGTCTCTCAGCAGTTCCTTCACTCCTTTACAATTTTCCTCCGATATCTTCCTCCATTTCCTACTGCTGTCACCTCAAACCTCACCACCTATAACCGAATTATTCCACTCAGCTTTTGCTGTCTTCCCTTCTAACCGACCCGGCACATGGTGGCCTCCCCCTCCCCCTCAAGGTCCCCATTCCTAGCTTCTCCCCTGCTCACAACGCCTCTCACTGCATCCATCAAGGGTCACCTTCTAAGCCTGCAGCTCGCCATGCTCTAGAATCTGCCTGTGGAATTAGGACGTAATCTCGCCGTTCTCCGACAGCGCCTTGGCCACTCCTGTCTCTGCAGGTCTGCTCATGCCATCCGCTGCTCAGAATGTCCTCCTGCTCTTCCCACACAAATCCTAATCCCACCTCAGGATCCATTCCAAATACAATCTCCTTGCTCCGGCTTTGCCGGCCAAGGGACTTCCCTCTCTCCCTTCTGGCTCACCATGGGGCTGAACGCTGGCTCTGAATAGTGTGCATGTGGATGATAAGCCGAATCGTACTGTTTTATGAGAATAAATCCTTATTTCCTGCTCCTTTGAGGGAGAGTCTAATATAGGTTGCCGTCAACTGTAAGTAGCCAAAAACACCAACTCGACTGGCTGCAACAGTGAAGACAGAAAGTATGGAGGCCAGCCTGTCAGTCTTTAGTGGTTCTGTGATCAAGGACCCTGGTTCCTCACCTCTGAGGGCTCAACAGACTTCCTTTCCTCATGGTGATAAGATGGCTGCCTCATTTCCAAGAATCTAGTGGAAGGAGCTGTCCTCCTGTGTGTGTGTGTGTGTGTGTGTGTGTGTGTGTGTGTGTGTGTGTGTGTTTTGAGAGAGAGACAGAGACATCACCAGTGGGGGAGGGGCAGAGAGAGGGAGAGAGAGAATCCCAAGCAGGTTCCACACTGTCAGTACAGAGCCTGACACAGGGCTCGAACTCACGAACCTCGAGATCATGACCTGGGCCGAAACCAAGAGTTGACGCTTAACCGACTGAGCCACCCAGGCGCCCCTTCTGTGTTTCTTTTTAAGAGAAGACATTTTTCCCAGAATCCCCACAGCAGACTTCTCCTCATATCTCACTGGCCAAAACTCTGCCAAACGCCCATGTCTAAACTATGGGCCTTTATGACTGGCTTAGATCAGTCGACTTTTATTCTGGAGCTGGAAGCAGGGTCACTTTTCCTTGAGTAGCAGAGAGAGAGAGGCATGACCTTCAAACCAAGTCAGGGCTCCGCCATCAAGAAAAGAACGGCTGCCACGTAGGCAACCAACGGCATCTGCCAGAGGCGGGGACCGATGTCACATATTTGTGTTTTCCTAACTTGCCACCCCCATCCTGTGCTGGCACATAAGGGTGCTCAACAAAGAGCTGTGGAATTGAGCTGAACTAGAAATTATCCTGTGGGTGTGAGAAAATAGCATGATAATAGAGTGGACACAATTGGACATTTGTGCAGAGAAACTGGAGAGAAGGCCAACAAATCCAAACAGATGCAAAAAAAGTACTTAGCAGAGGAGGTTTGGGGAAGCTTCGGTCCAAGCCCTAGGCTGGACCCGACTCCCAGTTCCACAGATACGGAGTAGGCCACAGGCCAGACCACCAGGCTTCTCCCAGCAGGGCCCAGCTGGGCCTTCTCCTCAGTTCAACCCTTGCCGCCAATGGGCCAGTGATCTACATCCAGCCCACAACCCATCAGGCACAAAGGAGGCTCACAATGAGGACAGTCGGTGCCTAGCAAGTAACTGGGCACTTCGTGGGCACACACAAATGCGTTGAATATGAGAACACGTGAGGTCTGGGCCGTAAAAGCGAGGGCTCCCTCTGACTCTGGACTAAAGGGACGGGTCTTTCCATTGCTGATAGGTCTCTCCTCCCTCCTTTCTCCAGGGCCATCCCACTCAGATCTCTTCCTTCATGTCAGCTTTTCCCACAACCTCTCCCAGATTCTCTGGGCTGCTGACAGCACCTGAGCCTGGGAAACGTGCCAGGAACTGCACAGAAACCATACCAAACACAAGGCTCCGAAGTCCCATCGAGGCACCCTGTCTACATCACATCACAGGTTCCTGAGTTTCAGCTCTTTGAAATTTTAAAATTCCTTTTCCAGTAGGGTAGCAAGCATGTCCTTGGCTGAAGAAAACCGTGTGAAATGCAGCATGCTCCCAGAGTTCATTGATTACAACGCGTAGTCAACATTCGATACATATTGACTCAACAACTAGTACGTTGAACCATATGACGCTGTTGGTATTCAATGGTTTCTGACCTACTAACGTGGCAATGTCACACAATTCAACCTAATATCTACTCCACGCCAGGCAAGAGGTGAAGGATGGGCTTGGGATGCCATGATCAACAAACAACACACAGATACAATCCCTGTCCCGATGGAACTTACAGTCTGGTGCGTTAGACCGCTAATTAAAAAGTAATACACCGTTCAGCTTCGCTACTATAATTAATTATACGTGTACTTATTTGTGGACTTGCTTGATTTCTTTGCTAGCCTGTAAGCTACATAAGGGTGCTGGCTGCTGTCTTTTCTATAGAACACACTGCCAAGCACACAGCAGAACACATTAGATAGCTGTTAAATTTACTAATTCATGTTAAAATACACAAGTGCAGGTGCTGTGGAAGAATTGGGGGGTAAGGATCAGGGACTCCACTAGCTTGGAAATTCCAATATTGCTAATAATGTCAAATTAGGTCTTCGTGAAACAGTATTTATGCCACATATAATTGACCGGCAGTATATTACACAGGGTTTCATAGGGACTATTTAAAATACTTAAGAGAACAAACTGTTTTCAAGCACAATCCAGTTTTTCAGAAACTCTATTTACATAAACAATTGGTGCACTAATTGCAAATCATTCTTATTTCTCTCCTAAAGCAGGATCCCCTAAGGATCTTTATTAGGCGCTCGATTAGCCTAGTTTGAGTTACAGTATTTACTTAAAAGTAATAACAGCGAAGTTCTTGAAAAATATTTGGTAATTCTAACATTTTACTAATTCAAACCAATCGTCTTTGTTAGTCTATGTTGCTAGGGATTTCACCGTCACATTAAGACAAAGCACCGAAGTCTGAACCTGCAGTTCGCCAAATTCCTCTGCAGGACACTTCTGACAGCAAGAAACTGAGCCAACATCAGAAAGGGGCTGAAACCAGAAAATCAAGAAAGGACGATGTGAAAAGAAACTGTAATCCAGTTTAGTCTAATAAACGACGCACATGAAGTCACATTCCAATGGTAAGCAGAGCACGTGAAAGTTTTAGGTCCTGCACCCCCGAACCTGTCACGGATCTGATATAATGTAATGTAATGACAAATGTCAGTGAACACCGTGGACCAGCAGGCCTCTTATCTACCTCGCAGCCTCTCCTTGAGAGCCAGTCCCGGCCGCACTGCACAGACACCAATGAGCTTGGACGGTATCTCCGTGCGCATCTGGCCTCTCGTTCTCTGCACCGGCTCCGAGATTTGCTAACACACTAGTCACATTCACGGGGCGTCTTGAACTCTCTCGACATGGCAAATCATCAGCAGGCCCTGTCCCCACGCCAAAAGCAAACAAAAGCCCGTCACCGGCAAGGAGGACACCCAGTCTCTCCGAAGGATGCCAAAGTCCCCATCCTGCCTCCTTTGCAGAACCCTGCAAATCTCCCCGATGCAGGCAGGATGAGCAAGGCGTGGGGGAGATTATGCTCTGAATGTCTTAAGAGATTAGTTACTTAAAATCCTCCACATGACTTCAGTCATCCCCGTTACAGATGACAGAGTAAAAGCCTACTTGATTAAAGCCGAATGCCTATACATTTGCAAAAGGCAAAATATGGAGAAGAAAACAGGAGTCAGATTACTGATGGGCATGGCATCAGCACCAGGACGTCAGGGGCTGCTGAATAAATCATGACAAGGAGGCACATGCAATAATCATAGATTCACCATAAATACCGCAGCCCTCAAGGCTCTCATATTTACTTACTTTCCCCCAAAGCATAGACTGGATCCGGCCTTGTCCTCGAATGAGGCCTGTCTCTCCCCAAATTCCAAATATGGGAAATGACAGCTCTTCTGTGGCAGGGGTAAAAGTGGGAAGGCAAATGTTTGTATTACGTAATGTTTTAATTTTAAAACAAAGACTGTGTATGCCAGAGACTCTCTCTCTTCTGTTCGGGGCATTTTCCAGTCCTTCTACCACTCTCCCCCAACCCAGGCCACGGCAGTCTTTTCCTCACCCCCAGAATAATTCCCCTTTAGGATAAAAGGATTACATGTGAGATCCGTGAGGATCCTTTCAAAATACATTCAAGCCTAGAGGCACTTGAGGTCTCTGTGTCCTTCCTCCCTTCGAGAAGTCCGCTGAGGGTGTGTAAGGGGACAGCTGTTCAGAAGAGTTGGATTCATACAAGCGTGAGACAGGAGTTACAGATGCTGTTCCTCCAGCCAGAAAGGTGCCAGGACACCCGGCTAGGGGCCACAGCCCCCGTTCCAACGGAGGGACGGAGAAAGAGCCAGGCAAGGCGCTCAGATGTGGTCTTGTGTTTCTGTAATGAAATAATAGAAGGCAGACGGCAAAACGGTCCACCATGCCATCTTCTGTACTAAAACATCAGAAGACATTAAGAAACTGTTCAGCACATCATTTCTAAACAGCATCATAAAGAGGGTTGCCTGGTTTCGGAACGAGCCTAGACAGAATGACTCTACCTGCACAGTCACTCCCTATAGTTTATTGGAGACGTGTCCATCCGGGAAGCAGAATTCCCAACAGACCAGCCATCCCCAAACCAACACAAAACCACCGCGGAACAAAACCGATGACGAACGCCAGAAAGGCCTCCGAGAAGGATGGCGCCCTGTCCCAGACGCTCTGGGGAGCAGCGGCCACCAGCTTTGGGGTGAAGGGGACTCCCACCAGGCACAGTTTCCAACCCCGAGTCTCAGGGAACTGGTGGAGACAGGAGAAGCACTGGTGAAGCTGGAGAGAAGTGGATGGATGCGTGGGGAGGGTCAGCCCTAGGTCAGATGACGGCACCTGGCAAGAGCCTGGATCCCACTGAGACAACACAGCAGTTTCTGGAAAATGGGGCCAACATGGAGAGGGCCCTGAGCCGTCCCCACAGCCTCTCCTCCCAAGGCTCTACTGGGAAGCAGGGAGGCGGAGTCCTAGGTCAAGGACATAGCAACCTTCCCACCACCACACCCCCAACATAAGGGTGCTCAGGAGAAAGCCCGGTGTGGATGTGTCTCCTGTCTGATGGCAAGTATGTGACTGCTCTAGTTCTCTTCTGTTCCGGCTTCCTAGAAATTCAGAGCTAAGAGTGAGATTCCCAGTTCCCACAGACAGACAATATCCCCCGCAGTTAATAAGGGCATTCTACATCTCCAGGACTTGGGATATTTGTGTATTTTCAAGAGAAAGAATCTGCCCTCGCTGGGCCACCCACCCCAATCTCCCCCAATCACTGGTACTCCTCTTTTAGTCATCAAGGGCCCTTTGTCACAGCCGATGGGGTATGTGTAATCGCCTCTGCTAAAGAGGTGACAACAAACCAGGAGGAAAAGACGTTAAGTAACAGGAAGAGAAAAGATTTTGCACCTCAGGGACAGAAAAGAGTTCCCAAATGTCAGAGTGTTTTTAATTAATCTATTTATTAAGATTAAAAAATACAGATCAGGTGACTTCTTAGAACATGTGTCATGATTATACCTTTTAATTCCTGGTACGTGAGAAAATGGAACAATGAGCTGCTTGTAGCCAGCACTCAAATATTTGCTGAATGAACAGATAAAGTCTTTTTTTTTTATATTTTTTTAATGTTTATTTATTTTTGAGAGAGAGAGAGAGATGGCGCATGAGCAGGGGAGGGGCAGAGAGAGAGGGAGACCCAGAATCCAAAACAGGCTCCAGGCTCTGAGATGTCAGCACAGAGACCAACGTGGGGCTCGAACTCACGAATCATGAGATCATGACCTGAGCCGAAGTCAGACGCTCAACCGACTGAGCCACCCAGGCACCCCAGATAAATAGTCTTTTTAGGAAAGTGTTGCAAGTAGTTTCTAATGGAACAGTGGTCTTGGGATGGGTGGTAGGAACATCAAACCCTGCTGTTGAAGAAAAGCAGACTAGGACATGTGAACCCAATGACCATCCCTCCAAAACGGTAACTATTTTAAAAATCTGGTGTAAAGGTGAACGATCCAAGAAACCCGCATGTGCTCCCAGGGATTTAAAGACAGTCATAACCAGTGAACCTGAGAAGTAACCCAACACTTTGAAATGATAATCTTTTTACAGAAACAGCCGCTTCTGCAGGGCTAGAGGAAAAAGTGCTCTTTTAGGTTAAGGTCTTAAATGTCTGGTAGCCAGCAACCTCAGTGGCAACATTAGTCCAATTCATTCTACACGGAAAAATCACTTGGGAACTGAAAATGCAGGAAAACTGGGGCACCTGGGGGGCTCAGTCAGTTAAGCATCCGACTTCAGCTCAGGTCATGATCTCACGGTTTGCAAGTTCAAGCCCCGTGTCAGGCTCTGTGCTGACAGCTCAGAGCCCGAAGCCTGCTTCCCATTTTGTGTCTCCCTCTCTCTCTGCCCCTCCCCTGCTCACACTCTGTCTCTCTCTCTCTGTCAAAAATAAATAAATGTTAAAAAAAATTTTTTTAAGAAAATGCAGAAAAACTTGTCCAGTTTTCCCCCTAGTTAGTCTATGAACAAATAAAGAACTTGACTGAATTAGACCCCAAACCCAATATTTATGCTTGTCCTCTTAACAAGTTTTAAATAGGCTTCATTTTCATTCAACATAATTTCAAAATTATAATGAAAACAGTCAACAAAATATGTGTGTACTCAATTTGTTAAATTTATGTGCTTGGGGAAAAAAGAGTCCGAATAAACAAGTCAATTATTTTCATTAAATACATTAAAATTTAAGGGTAGTGTTTTTATTATGACTCTTGCCTTAATACACCAGGACAAAATTATTCCACGATATAGCTATTGAATGAGGCTCACTACTCCCCCACTGATTTCACAAATTACAGTTCCAACTAGCTATAAAATAACCAAATCAGTTCTGATATGGCCATAAAATTAAGCCTGAAAAAACAGTGAGGCAAATCACCCCTTTAAAATCAAGTGGTTGAACAATACGTTCTACATGATTCCATTTATGTCAGAAAAAAAAAAAAATCTATATTTGCGTGAGTATGCATGCATAGAAATTATAGAGAAAGACCTGGAAGAAAATATATCAAACTGTCAAGAACATATATCAGACCTCAATAAGGGGCATGGGGTGGAGAGGGGAACTTTCACATTTTACTCTTTGTCTGTACCGTTTAGATTTTTTACAACAGAACTATATTCCCGTGTTACCTCTGTCAACAAATTAAAATCCAAAAAAACAAAGCAAACAAATATAATCTACCTTCTGAAATTGAAACCAATCTCTCAGGACCTTACTTTTATTCAACACGTTACCCTAAAGCACCGTATTTGCTGTTTTAAATTACGACTTAATTCAAATTAAGTCTTCAGTGGCATTTAAGATTGATGGCATTGTTACATCTAAGACGTTGTGAAGTTTCTCTGCAAGTCTTTTAAAAAAAAAAAAAAAGAGAGAGGAGTAGGATGTCCCTGGACAGGACAGGTGTGGTTTGACCTGTAGCAATGGATGCTCAACTCCAGTCTCCCGTTCCTCTTTCTACGGAAAGTCGCCCTAGCAAAGTCAATCGAGGTCACCAAAGCAACCAATTAATGGCAAACACCATCGAGGATATCCATGTCCCCTGGGGTTCTCAAAGTAACCCGTGGGGTTGTCAGAAAGCCGGCCACCTTGGACATTTCAAAACACCTAACAATGACAACACTTCTCCTATCATGGAGACACAGGACTAAGACCGAACAGGCAAGGCCACGTGGGTCCTTTGGTCATGGACTAAGCAGAGTGCCAGATTAATTTTGCTGCAGAGCTGAACTACATCACTCTATCAAGGGTGAGCAGCCATACTGGTTACCACATAGGAAAAACAGATTAATTACTACTTAATGCTGACAGACAGAGGATTTCAAATGTATGGGGCTCCTGAGGGAAGGGAAGTTAATAAAAGGGGTCCGTGAAAAGGAGGTCAGCAGCCTGCCTCATGACACATCTCTGTCACCAACACACCACAGGCAGGATCCGGTGCCCTGCGGGCAGAGACAGCGTTCTCTGAAGACACCATGAGAAAGGAGGTATGGACTGTGCTCCAGAGAATGGGAAAATGGGTATTAAAAACAAAAACAGTATCAAATACACAAAAATAACGCCAACTTAAGGCAATTCTGAACATGCTCCCAGACATCAAGGCATCATAATGGGAAAGAACACACAACCGGTATTGGATTTTTTGCCCCATTTTAAGAAAGGAAGGCCTGGGGACCTGAAGGTCAAGGGGAAGACGCCACCACTAGAAGACGGGACACCAGTTTCTTTGAGTTCACAGTTTTGTCAGAATGTCGTTGCCCTGGTTTTTGATGGGTACACGAAAGCTCGTCCCTTGGTGCAGGAACAGGTCCCCTGGACCCCCACCTCCGGCCTTCTCTCGCCAGTGGTCCTCCAGGTACCCACTTACAGCTCTCTGGTATCTTCCTTCTGTCTCAGGCCCAAATATCCACACTTCATGCCGACCGCTCCAATTCTTACCAGCCAGCACACTGACATTCAGGCTCCTCCACCCCTTGAGAAGCCTTCTCAAAGCAGCCCGATGTGCCCAGGGTGTCCTTCACCCCACAATTCGGCCAGGACCTCGCTCTCCCATTACTTAAGAAATGTCTAACATTCCAGCTTTTCCAGAAAGCCTTTCCAGACTGACCACTCATAAGCTACTCCAGCCTCAATCTCCCTCCTGGACAGAGTTTCCTCACTACTCCTGCTGAGCTGAAAACAAGAACAAACTTGCCTGGCCCCTCCCTCCCCAAAGGACACCTGTCTTCCATCCTCAGAGAGCACAGACTATCAATGTCTTCCTCTCCATTTGCAAAGTGATTTACCATTTGTTTTACGGCTGGCCTTAGATGATCATCCCCTAGAAGACAGGGACAGGGTGGCGTTCAGCAAAGCCTGGGTCACTGGGATGACAGGGAATAGGGTATTTGGATGAATTTAATTAAAGGGTTAACAGAGGATTAGACAGAAACTTTGCTTCAACTCTCGTTATTATAAAGCCTGTTATAAAGGCTTTTGAAATACATCTGACCACTTTCCAGCCTGAGTAGAGTTAATATAATTTAATCTGTGATTTAGGATCTTACAGTGCCCTGAGGCTCATCATTCTCTTCTGCTACTATAATTATAGATGCGGAAGATGTAGAGACTGGACTGACGGTGCCCTGGAAGCCGATTTCGAGAATAAATCCTCGCTACCACATCTTGTGAACTCGGCCTTTCGGAAAGTGGAGTTCAAAATAATAGAAACAAAATCCCATTTAATTGGAGGTTCCAGTTAAGGGAGGTCCATTGCCATGGTCTTTGTTAAGTCCCCACCACTGTGGCCCACAATTAGCCACTTAATAAAGCATTCCTGATGAAGGAATTTGGCAACATGTGATTTTCTACAAATGTAAGCTTGATTTTGACGCAACCACTCATTTCTTTGAAAATCAAGGGGCATTCACACACAGGTGTCCTAAATTTCCTTAAATTAAAAACCAACCCTTCACGAAGAGTTAGCTGTGCTCACTTCCAAGCCGCAAAGAAACAGGTGTCCAATCATAGCAAATGAGGAGCTCCCAAAGGAACCTCAAAATATTAATCAAGGAGCCATAACACAGGATGCACAAGGCCGGGGACCACGGGAGGCCAGCAGTGAAGCCACTTCATTCAGTTTCTAGGTCGGGGCTCCGCCGAAGTGGTCTGCCTGGGCCCTAGGGGCTCAGTCTAAGCCCAAATCCCAAACGCCTTACAATCGAAGCCAGTTCTCTGTGTCCTCACCATCCGAGATGAACTGGACCCTGAAGACCCCTGACAGTCATTTCTCTGAACCCTAAAGGGCCACTCTACCACCATTATGACCACAGACTCCTCAGCACCATCAGGACTCTACTGGGAATAGAACGCTCCCCTCGTGGAAACCCTGCCCGTTTCTGAAAGCCAATAAAGTCCTCTCACACGGCATCTTCCCAGCAACCGCTGCCTACCCTGAACTTTACTTTGAACTTCACAGGGGTCCGTGAACGGAAGTCAGGAGGTATGTGAACTTGAAGAAAAAAAAAAAAAATGACAGCTTTATTTGCAGCTAACCTCTAAGTGAATGCGAACTGTTTGATTACGAATGTAGGCAACCACCATGGCGATGTCTCCGGGACCTGTGACTCTGTCACAACGCAAGTCACACATGCCTTCAGATCACCTCACAGTTGACACAGATGCCTCAACACACCGTTTTCATTCTTCACTGTGCCATAATTACGGTAATTGTTAGAACTGCTGTTTGAGCTAGTTATTTAATGTGCTCCTAAGAAGCGTATTGCTATGATCCTAAATTTGTTTAATGTTTTGATGACTGTATTTCAATAGAACTCATTTCCTCTGTTAGTTGATGTATTTTTATTTATGAATTTCAAAGTGTTACCCAAAGAAAGGGTCCATAGGCTTTTCCAGACCGCTCAAAGGACCCAGGGACACAAAAAAGGTTAAGAACCCCTGTTGAGTGGTATAAAAGCACAGGCCCTGTAGCCAATCTCTAGCTCTTGTCCTTTGAGCACAATGATTTTAATTCCCTGAACCTTGAGTTTCCTTATCATGATCAAAGGAGCCGACACAGAAACCATTTATTCAACCAAAAAATCAACTGAATGCCTACTTTGTGCCGGTACGCGCAGAAGGCCGAGTTCTGGGGCTACAGCAGTGAACACGCCAGAGATGGTCCTTAATACAGAAGGGCTTGCTCTGTGAAGGGTTGAACGGTGACTGGCACATGAGCATTCTATAAACACTGCAGAACAGTACTATTGCTAAAACCACAACACTGCCTGCGTAATCATATGCTGATTTATGTTGCTTCCCGAGTAACAAACTCTTGGCTCATCTGGCTCAGGCCCTCCCAATAAGGCTTCTTAGAGGCCAGGGGCTGGGCCTGGGTACTCACAGAGGGGCAGCGGGTGACATGGAAGGGCACAGGGTTTGAACCAAATGATCTTGGCTTCAAAACCCCGTGCTGCCGCTTACTAGCTCTGCCACTCCGCCGGCAGCCCATAGCCGTCCCTCCAAAATTGGCTCTCTCCTTCCCCAGCAGTAACACAACCCTGTTTTTAGCTGTACGCTCGGAATGAAGGATGGTATTTCCCAGCCTACCTGGCAGTCACATACGATCACGTACTCGAGTTCTAGCCGATGGGGATAGAAGCAGAAAAAGAGACGTGTGCAACTTTCAGGAAGCGTTCTTAAATTGGGAGGTCTTGCCCTTCACCATTCCTTCTCCTCCTCCCCGATGGCTAGGGCCAGCACAGCCTTCTTGGACCATGCCATGACCTTGGGAATGGAGGCATGCACATGGAACAAGACAGAAGGGGCCTCCACACCACTGTGGAGCACCGTATGGAACTGGGGGACAGTAGTCTACTGAAGCAAGTTCCTTAAACTCCCTGGACCTCAGTATCTCCACCTACAAAATGGTGACCACGTGAGACATCTATCCAGCGAGGCTATTTTAAGGACTTAACAAGATAGGGCTTGCTTCACAGCAAAGGCCAGAGCCAGGAGAGGCGGTACTGTTCTGCTGCTATGCAAAATGCAGGAGACCGGGACATCTTCACAGCCCTGGGTGCACAGAGGTGGCTCGATAATTCACACAGCTGAAAGGCATCCTGGCCTGTCTAGTCCTCCTGACAACAATTCCCTTCTCCGGTGGGGCGCCTGGGTGACTCAGTCGGTTGAGCGTCTGACCTCAGCTCAGGTCACGATCTCACAGTTCGTGAGTTCGAGCCCTGCATCCAGCTGGCTGCTGTCATCTGTCAGCTCACAGCCCGCTTCAGATCCTCTGTCCCCCTCTCTCTCTGCCCCTCCCCGCCCCCCAAAAAAGAATTCCCCTCCCCAGCACCCTTGTTAAATGGTCCCCAGGAAAGGGAAGTGCACCACCTCTGGGACAGCTGGTGGGGACGCTGTTTGTTCATCCATAAATCACCATCGTCAGAGCTCTTCCCCCTACTGCCCCACACTGCCTCGCTTCTCCCTTCTGCCTTTGATCACGAGTCCTGCCCCAGAGCTCACACTCATCAGAACATCAAAGTACCTTTCGATCTCTTTCAGAAGAACCCTCTGGCCTCTACCCGAAGAAGCCTTCCCTAACTGACTGGGAGGTAGGTGATCACTGCCTCAGTCCCATCGTATTCAAGGGAGAGGCTGCCCAAACTCTACAATGAAATTCTCTCCCACTGAAGGAGAACCCATATGGCCACTAGCCAGCCACGGACTCTCCTGTGTTGATCCAGAGATGTTCCAAGCTCCTACATTTCTCCTTGCTAACTAACTACTTTTAAAGCTCTTTCATCTTGTTTGCAACATCAGCATTGGTCTAGGAGGGCATCACTACTCATGGTTATGCAAAGCCGAAATCTGCTTCATGTGCCTGAAGCTTATATTCATCTTTCCTGATTGTCCCCTTCCTGTTATTGCAAACACAAATCCTTTTCGGTCTCTCCCACGTGGCTGTCATCTTTCCATGTCACTGTCACTCATGCAGGCTGCTGCCAGGCACAGCCACAGCCTCATTCCCTCCTTTCCACACGCATGCTCCTACTCTCTCCCCTCATCTTCTGCCCCTGTCTCCACCCATCAGCACTGGTGACTTTACTATCCTCATGGCTCAACCAGGCCCTGGCATAAGATGGCTTTGGAATTGGAACGAGGGTGGCCGTGGCAGCCAATGGCTCCCAAGTTGGGTGGGGCACCCTGAGCTACCAGAGAAAGAAACAAGACACAGTGGTCAAGGAGGCAGGAAGCAGTACGCATGTGGCTTCAGCAGGGCAAAGACAAGGGCAGGACTCAGCACCCAGACAGGCAGAAGAGGAGGAAGCTGATCCAAATCCCAGACACTGGCAGAGGAAGGGCGCAGAAAGCACAGGCCTAACGATGTGGAGGGAGTTGCAGGCAGGTGAGAGATGGTCCTGTCCGCACCCTCACGTACTGTCATAGGGTGTTCTGCCTCGAAGTGCCATTTCTGGAGGCTGGCGGCACCCATGTCAGTGCCAGAGGACTCAGCCTTATCCTACTTTTTACAAACAAAATTATATTCCAGGTGTGTGTGACCCACAGGAGCATAAAACCTCAGGATTCTTTGCTCTTTGAAATTACACATTAATTTACGTTACACAGCAAGAATGCTGACGCATGAATCAGCCCACACCAGACCGCAAGCCAAGCGGGAAGTACGACCCCCAACCTGGGTTCTGTTCCCTCCCAACACCTCCTGCTCTCCAAGGTTAACAGCAGCAGAGTAGCAAGACCCCCTCCTGGCCATGCTGAGAGTCGCTGGGGAAGGGAAGAAGATGAGACTCCCCCGGAGGGGTGTGTGCAGAAACACCAGGCACGAAACCTTCCCACCCTCACCCACGTCTGGTCATCTGCCATTGCTCCCCTTCAAGGCCACCTTGACATTCATTTCCTGGCCCACGACACCTGTTTATACACGAAGCTGGGAGTGGAGGGAAGATAACAGTGTGCCCAAGCTCCACTCCAGAGTCGCCCAGAGGGCAAACAGCGGGGGGGGGGGGGGGGGGGGGGGGTTGTGGGGGGACCCGCAGGAGGCCACACATTTCTAGAGCAGCCGGGAGAAACAAAAGGCACAAAAGTCACAGTTCCCTGTTTTGCCTTTGGCGGTTCCTCCTCCAGCCCCGGTCCCACCCTTCCACCCAACCCTCTTTCCCACCTTAGCCATCCAACCCCACAGGGCTTTCCTTGTTTGTCCTCGTGAATCCACATGAATCACTAATTACTGATTTAAACCCAGACACTAAGTGAATGACAAATACAGTATAACAAATACCACTAGGCTATTTAGCACTGGCGAACCCAGAGCTACCTGCCTTAACTCTGCCTGAACAGACAGGAGACACGGGACACTGGATCCTAACCCACACCGGGGCAGAACACTGACTAAATTGCCAACAGACCGGCGTCTGTGTGTGTGCTAGGGCGGGGAGGGCTGGCTCTAATGAACGCACACACTGCTTCTTTCACTTGGAATTACCTAGGGGAGCAGAGAGCTGGACATCGAAATTTTCAAAAAGCTCCCCCAGTGATTCCAACATGCGCCTAAGTTTGAGAACCACCAACTGAACATTTATTAGGTGTTCCAGACATGTTTCAAAGCAGCCGAGATATTTAGGACACCTTATAGCCTTGAACTGGCAAGACAGGCCTTGGCAGTATCATCCCATTTTACAGAGATTCACATGGCAATCGTGATGAGACTGAGATTCTAATCAGGTTCTCTAACTCCAAAATCCGTTCTTTCCGCCCAACTGTGAACTCTTGCATGGGTAGAGACAATGCATGAGAGCCATCTCCACTGCCGGCAGCTCAGGCATAAACTCCGTAAATGCAAAATATCTAGATTTGGAGATGCAAACACCAGAGGCAGGTGTGATGCCCTCTTCCAAACACAAGGGACAGAACCATACAGAGAGATCAGAAGGTGTGCTCGTGTGCGAGGTCTGAGGAGACAGACGGAGGATGCGTGAGATCCCGGCGTGGGAGTTTATCCTAGACCCGAGATGTGTCCCTCTAATGCCACACTGAAGATGGTGCTCATCGGCATGGAGAGCATGGGCAAAGGAGGGGGGACCTCTGCAATGAGGAGGGAATCCCCAAGAGAGGTGACAAGGGTTCGCCTCTCAGGGCCACAGTTCGTCATCCTGCTCTAGGCGTTGTGGCCTTCTGCAGCGGGCCCCCCCACCAATCTGAACACACCCCCTCCCAAGCAGCTTTCCACTCCTCGGGTCTTTCTTCCTGCCAGAACTACGGTCTGAGGCTCCTTGCTGAGGGGACGTAAGATAGGTACCCCCACACATTTAGTCTCCAGACCGCTTGGGCAGGGCAACGCATCCCTTCACCACCCTACTCCACTCATGCCTACTTCCTCCTCCAAAAAAGCCCCCCAAAAACCCAAAAAACAAACAAACACACAAACAAAAACATCTTTACCACCAAACCAACTTTCCCCACAGTAAGAATAACGTGCCCACTCCAAATTAGGAACTGATGTGGACCAACACAGAAGGGAAGACACTGAAGTTTATGACACTACAAGAAGCCAACCCACGAGCCACACGGAGTCCCTAAACCACCAACTGGCAGATGGGGGCAATCTCATCACAGGGCCCGGGACAGACACTTCAAGGACAGCAGATGTTCCTTCTTAAAGACAACCGGCAACATCCCATCATTCCTCCTGGTTCCTATTCCGACCTGTGACACACACCGGCTGCATCGTGGTATCCCCCAAAGCCAAGTGTTGATGGGAAAGAACCACAAGGAATTACAGGAACCAATGGCAGGTTAAACTTTCACATCGATCGCACTGATAAGCGGAGACACTTACCCAGCACAGCCAGACAACTGAGCACTGGAAAAAAGCACTTCATGTCGGCAGCGGAGAAGAGACACCACACAGGACGCTTCCTCTTCTCTCCGCACTTAATCTCTCATTTCTGGCAATCCACTTATAGCTCCAGAGGGCAGTTTTGGAAACAGAACTTAACTCAAAAAATGAGAAGAGGTTAAAGAGAAGAGATCATCGGCAAGATGGGGGGCAGGGGGGAAGGGCGGCCAGTGGCTTGTGTTAAACTACCCTATGCTAAAGGAAGGGTCCAGAACAATTCTGAAGGCCCTCTAGGCTTCTGTCACATCCTGTGCCTTAGCGGTTTCCACTGGAATTGTAGATTGCAGTGAACTAATCCTCGAGGAAAAGGGAAAAAAGAGTCTGAGAAAATCCTTTCATCCGCTGATTATACAGGAATGTCCTTGGCTTCCCAGTGAAGGTGTCTGTAAGCTCCCTCATTCGGATTCCCCAAAGGGAAGACGGTAGGTTTTGTCAAAACCTTTGACAGCTAAATCGTCCGGGAACAGCACGGACTGTTTGGGTTTCTTCATCCAAAAGTCCGTCTCCATCCATGACGGTAGGTCACGGGGCCGCCACCTGCCCCAGACCTTCCCAGAACAAACGAAGCAAGTTGGCGTTCGGCGGCCCCGAAGCGAAGCCGGTCCCACAATGCCAGCCGATTTCTGAAAGAAACACAAGACAGATGTAGCCAAGGCGCACACAAGCGCCGCAAAACCGAGAGGGGCCGAGCGCCGGGCTGCTCCGGACGCCCGGGTCCCGTTCCTGGACCAGGACCGTCCACCCGTGCATTCTGACCTTGGGCAAGTCGCTCCACTGGCCCCCGCCTCAGTTTCCCCGCCCGGAGCCGGGCAATTGCGGGAAGCCTGCTGGTTCCTGCAATACTTTGCCCACACGGCTCACTCCAGGGCACTCCCTTAGCCTCCCGCCGAGCCCGGCGCCGCCGGGAGCCCCACCCTCCGCGGGGCACCTCGGGAGGGGGCTCGACGTGGGGCCGCCACTCCCGCTTCCACCTCCGGCCCCCGCCCCAAACGTGGGAGCTCCGCGCGCGCCGCGTCCCAGGTGGCCCCGCTATTGTTTTACCTTCCCGGCTGTTTATTTTTCGCTGGTTGGAAAGAAAAGAGACGGAGGGCGAAGCGAGCGGGGGGGCTGCGCTTTCCGCTGCCGGGGCGCGCTCGTGGCCAGGCCAGGGGAGGGTCTGGGGCCCGACCCCGGAGCGGAGCCGACCCCGCGCCCGCCACCGCCCTCCCCGCCCCCTGCCCCGGGCTCCCGGCTGCCCGCGCCGCCGCCCCTTCGCGCGCAGCCCGCGCCCCCACCGGATACTGACCTCGCCCCCGGCCCTCTCCCTCCGCGCGTCCGTCTGGCGGCCGGCGGTCCGGGCGCACGCCTCTGGGGACGCGCCGCCTCCTCCCTCTCCCCCCGCAGCCGCACCGGCAGCCGCGCTCCGGCCCCTCCCGAATCCCCGCCCCCCGGCCCGGCCCGCAGCACCCGGGCGAGCCGCGCGCGGGGCGGGGGCGGGGGCTTGGGCAAGAGGCACCGCCCCCGGGCCCGCCCCTTCCCCCGCCCGCGGAGAAGGGGCTGGCCAGGGGCCTGGCGGGGCGCTCGTGGGCTGGTGCTCCCGCCCAGGCGCACCTGCCCGGGGAGGGGGGCGGGGGGCACCCCAGGGCTGGGCACAGGGGGCGTGTGTGAGCCGGGCAGCTTCCAAAGTTTATCGGCGGTTCACACGCAGGCTGCCGGGCCGCCGGCGGGAAGCACAGGCCCTTCCCAAAGCCCCGCAAAGGACCCGCGAGCCTTGAAGCGGGCGTCTAGCGAGCACGTCCTCTCTCCGGGAAACAAAAACAAAGCCCTTGTCAGGAGTCTTGAATCTGTGCTTGCGGTGGAGGCCCATATTGTGCTTTATTCAATGGCAGAACTTCCTGGAAGTGGTGGCCGAACTGAACTCGGCACAGCCCGGGTTCTAACCCCGGTTCTCCCACATCCTCGCTGCTGACTTTGGTCGAGTTACTTAACTTCTCTGTGCCTTAGTTTCTCCGTCTGCTGTTACATGGGGAAATAGTCCTTCCCTACTGAATAGGGTTCTGTGAAATGTCCACGGTACACTTGTAAGAACACTTAGAGTGGAGCCTGCCCCGTCTTAAGCACTCAGTAAATGCAAGATATAATTATTTTATGAGGCACAGCCCTATCAAACGAGTGCATTTTCATCCATTCAATACTTAATGAACACACACGCGTGCTGGGTAAAAACGGTCAAAAGGCAACCGAGGTCAAATAAGACAGTCCTGTCTTCCTGGAGCTTGATCTGGTGGGGAGACAATAAAACAGGTATGGCAAGAGAAGAACAGAGTGTTGAGGAAGCATGAGCCAGGACCTGACCCTGTGTTGGGGGGTTGGGACATCAAGAGGAGGGAATTTGGTCAGACCAGGTCAGGTGTCAGGAAGGCTTCTCGGAGGAAGTGAAAATGGAGGTAGAACCCAAAAGAGCAGAGGAGGCACAAAGGAAGGGGGCAGGGGAGGAGTCACTGAGTCCAGACCCTGAATCAGTATCCTCTAAGACTAGAGGGAAGACGGAGTAGTTCGGTTAGAGGACCAGAAATCTCTGTTAGGCACAAACTAGGCTGTTAGAAAGTGGCAAGGAACTGCAGAGATGAAATCTGGGGCCAGAACCTGGAGGGCTGTGTATGATGCGTTAAAAGATTTGAACTTTAGCCCAGGGCCATGGTGAGCCCCTGAAGGTTCGGAGCAAGGCAGTACCGTTGTTAGATGTACATTTTAGAAAGACCACTCTGGGGCACCTGGGTGGTTCAGTCTATTAAGCATCCGACTTCTGCTCAGGTCATGATCTCACGGCTGGTGAGTTCGAGTCCCACATCAGGTTCTGTGCTGACAGCTTGGAGCCTAGAGCCTGCTTTGGATTCTGTGTCTCCCTCTCTCTCTGTCTGTCTCTCTCTCTCTCTCAAAAATAAACATTTTTAAAAAATTTAGAAAAACCACTCTGGCCCAGGCATGAAGGGTGGCTGGGAGAGGACTTCTACATGAGGTTAGTGGGTATTGATGAAAATCCAGACAAGAGATGATGGTGACCAGGACCCCAGAAGTAGCAACAGGGAGGGAGAGGAATGAGCAGGTCCCCTTGATGTCAGGAGGTAGGCCCTATGGAATGCCAGGCTGAATGCCAGGAGGAATGGGGCAGAATAACCAGCTTGGCCTCAAGAACAGAGATCAAGATACATAAGACTGGATGTACTGAGTTTGAAATGCCAAAGAGTCATGCAAGAAGTGAAGATGTCCAAAAAACAACTGGGGGTGTGGAGAGTGGAGTTCAGAACTCAGAAGAGGTTTGGAAGATGTTTTTCACCCTATTGGACTGTATGATAATGAAGGGGTTTTGTGAAGGAATACACTGTAACCCACTGATTTAAAAAAAAAAGTTAGTTACCCCCTCCCCCCAGTGTGTAAGGCAGTGAAGAACATGCTATTGGGGGTGTGAAAAAGTAACTAAGGGGTCTTATTTGCCCTCAACTCTCGCCCTAGACTATAAACTTCTTGCAGGCAGGACTGCACTTTAATTATCCTTTATCCCAAACAACTCTTGGCATTGTGGTCTGCATGTAGTAATTGCACTATAAATACTTGGATTGAATTGAATTGAATTGAGTTGAATTGAATTGAATTACATATTAATCACATGTGCCAAGTGTTATATGGAAGACCTCCTCTTGTGTGTTCAATATTACCTCTTTCCCTCAAGACAACCCTGACTCTGGCAACTCTCGCTTCTCCTTATCTGCTAGACTCTTTCATTTATTAATTGAGCATATACTATGTGCCAAGAAAGTCTCTGCTCTTGTGGCGCTCATACGCTGGTGGGAAACACAAACAATGAAACAAATAAATATATAACATAACATGACATGTGTTCTTAGGAAAAGCCGGAGAAGGTAATCACGCGTGTGTGTGTGTGTGTGTGTGTGTGTGTGTGTGTGTGTGTGTGTGTGGGGAGGAGGATTCTTTTTTTTTTTTTTTAAATTTTTTTTTTCAACGTTTTTTTATTTATTTTTGGGACAGAGAGAGACAGAGCATGAACGGGGGAGGGGCAGAGAGAGAAGGAGACACAGAATCGGAAAGAGGCTCCAGGCTCCGAGCTGTCAGCCCAGAGCCTGACGCGGGGCTCGAACTCACGGACCGCGAGATCGTAACCTGGCTGAAGTCGGACGCTTAACCGACTGCGCCACCCAGGCGCCCCAGGAGGATTCTGTTCTAGGTGGGTGACCAGGGAAGGCCAGATACTTGATTAGAAGGAGTGAGTGAGCTTTGGAAATTTCTGGAAGAAGAGAGCTCTGAGCCAAATCCTGTAGGACCTTATGGGCCAGCAGGCAGTTTGGGTCCCTCTATTTACAAGAGCCTCCACTGGAAAGGAGGCTCTTGTAGTTGTGCAGGTGAGAGAAGACCGTGGCCAGGACTAGGGTGGTAATGATATGGTGGTAAGATAGGGGTGGAGTCTGGAAGCATTTTGAAAATACATTCAGTGGGATGTTCTGGAGACTTGGATACGAAGGGGGAAAGAAAGAGGAGCGTCAAGGGATCTGCACGATCTACCTCAGCCTGTGCTGGTCTCTGACCCCACCAAAGTGCCCTACCCCTTCTCCAAAACCACACTTCCTAAGCATTCAGTCCCCTGAGCCACTTCCTCTGTCCTTGAACCCTGTACTCAATTATCTCTTCTTGTCCTTTCCTCCTCGATCTACCCCCACCTCCTACCACCTAGACCCCTTGCGTCTTTTTTGGATGGTCTGTCAATCCTTGACTTCCATCACTACACCAGGTATGTTATGGCTGGTTCCATGTGGAGTATCTGTCTAATTTCCACACCGATGGGCCATCTAAGATATTCAAAGGGCCATGCTAACTACAGGGCAGGGAGAGTAGAGTAGAGGCGTACCTCATTTTATTGCGTTTTACCTCATTGCGTTCCGCAGACACTGCATTTTTTTTACAAAATGAAGGTCCGTGGTAACCCTGCTTGGAGCAAATCTATCGGCGCCATTTCACCAACAGCATTTATTTACTTGGTGTCTCTGTGTCACATCCTGGTAATTCTCACGATATTTCAAACTTTTTCATTTTTATTCTATTGGTTATAGCGAGCTGTGATTAGTGCTGATGATTGGCTTTCAAAGCTCGGATGACGGTTAGCATTTTTCAGCAGTAAAGTATTTTTTAATTAAGGTAAGTCCATTATTTTTTAGACATCATGCAATTGCATGCTTAATAGACAACAGTAGAGTGCAAATATAACTTTTATACGCACGGGGAAACCAAAACATTCCATTTGAGTCACTTTTTGGCACAGTGGTCTGGAACCTAACGTGTAATATCTCCGAGGCACACCTGTGCAGTGAAAAAATGTCTCTGCCCTCCAGACGTAGAAACCATTAAAAGAAGTGCTGATCAGGAAACCATCTACAGACAAAGAAAGAGTCTTTTTTTTCTTTTTCTTTTTCTTTTTTTTTTAGGTTTACTTATTTTCAGAGAGAAAGAGTGCACGCAGGGGAGGGGCAGAGAGAGAGAATCTCAAGCAGGATCTCCGTTATCAGCACAGAGCCTCACTCGGGGCTCTATCTCAGGAACCATGAGATTAAGCCCTGAGCTGAAATCAAGAGACCCTCAACTAGCTGAGCCACCCAAATGCCGCAGACAGAGAGAGTCCAAAGGGAAGGAAAAGCATCAAAGGAGAGTGAGGGAGAGAAGTCCCCAGTCAGCAAGTGGGGCTGGTGCCCAGGCTGAACATTAGCAGCTTGCTTCAAAACAACTTACACTGGAATGTCGAAACCTCTCCTGAATTGGCCCGGAATCAAGTGGATCTTTCGGACATTTTGCATGACTCCTTAATCTTCTCCCCCAGGGAGTTCAGTTCAGAGCCTGCAGAAGCCAGACTGAAAGGGTGGCAGTCAGGACCAAAGGTCCAGCGTTGCCTGATTTTCTGACTCTTCAAGAAAAGCAGGAGAACCAGAAGGAGACCCAGGTTTTCCTGGAATTTCTCCTAATTGTATCCACTGGAAGCTAGTGTTTAAAAATAAACACTGGAGGGGGAAACAACAACACAGAATTTGCAGAGAAGATACGGTCAAGTGCTTCTATCAGTTTGAGGGCTCTGGACCCACTATAGCTGTCATCAAAAGGCTAATATAAAACCACAAGTGACATCAAGTTATGTGTTTTTTTTTAAATTAGAGGGAAAAAAAGGCATTAGCCGACTTCTCTTTTGTCAACTGAAAAAAAGTTGAGGGCAAGGCATTTTGCCTAAAGATAGCCTGACACTTCGTGCTCACAAGTACTGGTGTTAATTGCTCTTAATGCACTCAAAATGCCAAATGGAAAGAGCAAAGCCGCCTTACCCAACAAAACAGCAAAGTCAGAGCTAAAAGTGCCGCTAAACAATTCTCTTGATAGCAAGCTTTCTTCTTGGTGATTACCCTCCTACATGGGCGAGGATCCCCAGAGCTGAAGACTAGGAAAAGAGCTTACACAGGATACCATCTGTCTTAAATATCTATACATATATATTATATATTATATATTATATATATATTATATATAATATATAATATATAATATATATATATATATATAAAGAAAGAGAGAGTTGATTATTGTATCTTGAGATCAAGGTAGCAAGGGAGCAGAATAGACCCCTAAGGCTTTCCCCACACGTGGTGCTCAGAACCTAGGTGTGCCATATGGTGTCAGTGAAGGGTCTGGATTTGCCCCCGTGGAAGGGTCTGGATTTGCCCCCGTGGAAGGGTCTGGATTTGCCCCCATGAAACTCTGAAGACCGGGGTATCCCTGGGGGGAGGGAAGAGTCTACTGAGCTAACACTCTCCCTCCTCCACAAAGTTGCAGAGTTGTGCTCGCCGCTTCTCGGGGCTGCCAGAACGGTGACACTGGAGAAGGATGCCAGATCTGAGCTACTGACACAACACTTAACTCTGGTCAAGTTACTCCACCGCTCACCTCGGTTCCTTGTTTATGAAAGGGGAAAACAATAGCATGTGCCCTCGGAGGGAGCTTGCAAGGATTAAATGAGCTGATGTAGGCATTTTGCCTGTATCATTTCTTCCTGTAAGAACCTAGCAAAATGCCTGGTGCTAGTTCTGAATGCTCACTGGCTATTATTTTGGCTGAATATGAACTTCACATAGTATAAGAAGAAAGGAACCGGGGCGCCTGGGTGGCTCAATCAGTTAAGCGGCCGACTTCGGCTCAGGTCATGATCTCAAGATCCATGGGTTCGAGCCCCGCATTGGGCTCTGTGCTGACAGCTCAGAGCCTGGAGCCTGCTTCAGATTCTGTGTCTCCCTCTCTATGCCCCTCCCCCACTTGCACTCTGTGTGTGTCTCTCTCTCTCTCTCAAAAATAAATAAACATTAAAAAAAGAAGAAGAAGAAGCAAGGAACTAGGAGCCAGAAATTCTAGGTTTCACTCTTGGCTCTGCTGCTCATGGTGTCTTCTGACTCCTCTGGACCCAAGTTTCTTATTGTACAAAGTGAGGTTGGTTAGACTAATCAGAAGGTCCCAAAGTGGCTAAGCACAAATTACTCCAGAAGTATCCAAAGTACAGATTCCCACACCCTATCTGGAAGATTTGGTTTCTGAACATTGGTGTGAGACTGGACTAGATGGCTTGATTAAAAATATTTCTCCCCATCCTCCTGGTTCTCCCTCCCGCTCTTCCTTGGAACCCCTGGGGTTGAGACACAGAGACTCACGACAACGTGGGTGCAGGCTGCTGCCTCACCTCCCCTGTTAGATGACTTTTCAGGGCTCTTCCAGTTCAAAATCGTGGGATGGATTTTCACACATTCATGATCCCATCTCTTATGTCTGAGTCCATTTCTGCTCTTGCCTGATAGGTCCCTCAACGGCACAGTCTGTCACCCCCTTTAAAAGAATGAGAAGAGCCCCCCCTTTCCCACCAATATGCCCTTCTGAACTTAATCCTGACCATGCTCCAGAGGCTCCCCATCCTTCCCAGACCAAACCTTGAGCATTTTGTTGCTCTCCATTTTCTCTTCCCAAATCCCAACAAATCCTGTTTTGTTTTGTTTTGTTTTTTGACGACAGCCTTAGAGTTGATTCTTCCTCTATTCAGCCCTGGCTCACCACCTGTGCTTTGCCTCCACGGGCTCTCTCCCGTGACTAAAGAACGGAACAACCCTGAGCATGTGTGTAGGCAAAGATTTTGAGCCCAGGCTGAATGCCATGATGCTGTCATGTTGGAGTGACTTCTCTGAGCTAGATGGGCTGACCCCCCCATCACTCACTCGCTCTCAGTGTCCCAGGGCGGTGGGGCTGGCTGCCAGGATTGGCTACCAGCCATGCTGTTGCCCCAGTGGAGGACTCTTAAGAATTTAGCCTGGGCCCTCTGGTGGGGAAAAAAAAAAAATGTTAGTTTGATCACAGAGCTTCTGTCCTTGCACAGGGGAAGGTGTGTCACCGCAGATCTGAGATTTCTAAGAATCCAAACAACCATGAGCCGAGAGCAGAAGAGAGCCTTCTGGATGTGAGGGCACTCTTTCTGAGACATCTGTTACCCTACTCATCGCCAGGGCTGTCTAGCCTGATCTGGCTGGCGGATTGCCTCTTTCTATAAAAGAGTGCAAAGACATTGGCAAATCTCACCCAAATATATATGAGCCCAGCTGACAGTTTCCCAAAGTTCACTTGGAAGTTAATTATTTGGAACTCAGAACATATTTCCCCATAACAGTAATATAGTAAATGATGATTCTATTTCCGGGCTGACACACAGTCTTTTTAACCCTTCACATGCTTAAAATGATACATAGTGAAGAGAAAACAAGGAGTAAACCAGCAATACACGAGGGATTAAATAATACAGAAAAATAACGCTGGAACAAGGATTGTTTTCCTTTTTTTTTTTTTTTTAATCACAAATATTCAGTCAACCTAAAGCAATGATCTACACCCCGCGGTGTTGAAGAGAGCAGGCACGCTTCCTTTCCTCATGGAGTTTATATTCTATATTTATTTTCCTGTTTTATTGTCTGTCTTCCTCATGGGAACGTAAACTCCTTGCGGGCTGGTATCGGATCGGCCCTGTTCTCTAGGGTTCGCCCAATGCCTAGAATAATGCCTAGCACATGGGATGCGCGTGGTAAATATTCGATGCACGAATGAGTAAATAAATTCTAGCTGGGGAGACAGGCAGTAAACAAGTAAGCAAATAAACATACGACCAAATAACAGATGGTGATTAAATGTCATGGAGAAAAATAAAGCAGAGAATGCAAGGATAGGGGTGGCTCTTTTCGATGGAACAGGCATAAAAGGCTTCTCTGAAGAAATGATATTGGCACACAGATCTGCATGAGGAATCGAATCATGGAAGAAATGACACAAGCAGGACATGCTTCATTTTGGTAACATCGGACCAGGAGATTTGGACCAATGTTCCCGCTGGCGACTACCATACCCGGACAAAATGTAAATAATGCCCAAAGTTGTTACTAAAGGGGTGAGGAGTTATTGGGCAGAAGCTAGGAGAAAAGGAAGACCATCCCTCAGAGCCACTGTTGCCCCGCGGACATCTATGGATATGTAATAAATATCTGTAAAACTGAGCCCAGCTTCTGATGGCCTCCCATGGTGAGGAGACATACATCAGAGACCAGGAAGAAGGTGGGGCTTCTGAACCTGAAGCTGGGATCCTCTAAGAGCCGTGTCCTTAGGGTAACCGGGAACTGGAATCAGCTCTTACTCAGACAGGCAACCTGGCTTCAGGTCCCCTGGACTCTATCTATCTATCTATCTATCTATCTATCTATAGCCCTTGTCTAGAACTAAGCTTAAAGTGGATCCAGACTGGGAGTAGCACTGGGTGGCTTCCAGAAGTAAATGGAAATCCTCTCAGGAGAAAACTCCGACCCCCCTAGGCCTCAAATTATTCCAAAATGAAATTTCCGGCATACAGCGGGAGGTAACTAGGAAATAAGACAATATGAGCGAGAGCCAGCAAAAACCACAGAACACTGAAACAGGCCCACAAAATCTTGAGATATTAGAGTTGTCTGACACAGACAATGGAGTACCTGTGCTTGCTCTGTTCAAAGAAATACAAACTTGAATGCAAACTTGATGGGGCGCCTGGGTGGCTCAGTCAGCTAAGTGGCCGGCTTCCGCTTGGGTAAGGAGCTTGTGGTTCATGAGTTCGAGGTCTATGTTGGGCTCTGTGCTGAGCGCTCAGAGCCTGAAGCCTGCTTCAGATTCTGTGTCTCCCTCTCTCTCTCTGCCCCTCCCTCACTCACATTCTGTCTCCCTCTCACTTCCTCTGTCTCTCTCTGTCTCTCTGTCTCTCTCTCTCATAAATAAATAAACATTTAAAAAAATTTTTAAAGGCAAACTTGAAAATTTTGTCAGAGAAATCAAAACTGTAGAAAGATCCGGGACAAGAGCATTCCAGGAAAGTGCCAAGACCCTGAGGCAGGAACAAGCTTGGCCTGTTTGAAAGCTAGAAAGTCATTGCGGCAGGAACAGACTGAGCAAGGGAGAGGGGTGAAAGGTGAGTTCAGAAAAGACAGCAAAGGCCAGATCTTGAGCCTTGTGGGAATTTGGATTTTATTTCATGCATCAAGGGAAACCATTGTGTGGTCTAGAGGATTAAGGTGGCATGACTATTTACATTTTTTTAATGTTTTTTTTAATGTCCATTTATTATTGACAGACAGACAGAGACAGAGCATGAGTGAGGGAGGGGCAGAGACCGGGAGACACAGAATCCGAAGCAGGCTCCAGGCTTCTGAGGTGTCAACCCAGAGCCTGATGCGGGGCTCGAACTCACAGACGGCGAGATCATGACCTGAGCCGAAATCGGATGCTTAACCGACCGAGCCACCCAGGTGCCCCGACTCTGTTTACATTTTTAAAAGGCCAGTGTGGCTGGTGTATAGGAAATAGTCGATAGGGAAGCAAAAATAGATGCAAGGAGACCAATTAGTAGATTGTGGCATAGCTCAGGTGAGAGATGATGGAGGCTTTGCCTGGGTAGATGGTGATGGAGGTGGTTAGAAGTGGATTCAGGATGTATGTTGAAGGGAGAGCTGACCGCTCTTCCTGTTGGATTGGATGTAGGGTATAAGACAAACCAGAAGAGCTCCTCACCTCAATATACTCTTCACCGGACCCCATTCTCCCCCAGACACCCACGTGGTCTCTCTTTCTCTCTCAGCAGACAACTCTTACTGGTACTTTCAGCCCAGTTCTTCCTTGCTTTACACCTAGAGCACCAACGGCTTTTTTTGAAATGTTCTACCTGATGTCACCAAACCTTAGCCTGAACATGCCCCAACCTCCGTTCGTTATGTTTCCCTCGAATCTATTTTTTCCTCCTCGATTTCCTATGTCGGTTAATGACACCACTTTTCACTCAATCACAGAAGCCAGAGCCTTTGGGTTAATTTTAGACTTCTCACTTTCCACGGCCAATTGGTAACAGGAGCTGCCAAATCTATCTCCTTAACATCTTTTGAAGTTGTCTGTTCCTTTCTGCGTTCATGGCCTCTGCCCTAGCTCAGGCTTCAGCACCTCCTTCTAGACTATTGTCCTCATTGCCCACCTGCTGTCCCAGGTGATAGTCTCACCCGCTGCCCATCCATTATTCTAAAGTGCATATCTCCCTAAAGTATAGATGTGACCCTTCGGGGGCTGCCAATTGCTTATGAAAGATTCAAACTCCTAGAATAGGTTATAATCATGCCTCCCACTGCCCTTGACCTTCTTCCAGCTTTTCTAGGCTCTTGATCCTTCCCACCACAATCTGGTTTTACCCATGGTTTTCTGGACGTGCCTTTATATAGACACTGCTATTCAGCCAGGTGCACTTGGTCTTCTTCCTCGACCCATCAACTTGGCAAACTCCCAGCCTTCTTGTGGGAGCAACTGAAGCACCAGCTTCTCTTCGAAGTGCCCCTCCTCACCTCCCCCTGCCTGCCTCCTCCCAGCATTGAGTGAATCATCCACGAAAGCTCTGTGCTTAGGATAGTCCTCCAAGGTAGTGCTTTTTCACTGATTTAGGTTATTTGTTTACGTGTATGTTCACCTAGGGAGTTTCTTGAGGCCAGAGACTGCCCCACATAACAGCATCCACCACTCCCCGCACTGTGCCTGGTGGCCAGCAGGCATTGAACTAAAACTTTATGGAATGAATGAAGGCGAGGCTAAGTGAATACCCGGTCTTATAGCTTCAAGCCCACAGAGTGGACCCCGAGGCCCTAGGCTTCAGGAAGCTCCTGCAACCAGGGGATGGGGGCATTTCATGAGTTTCCTCTGGGCGATTTAGTCCCCGGGGTAGCAGACACCAAGCTGCATTTGGATAGATGGTTCATACAAACAAGTAGGAGGGCAGGTTTTTTATTTCCGCTTGTACCCGAGAGCCTTTGTTAATGATCACCCTCTAGTTCCATCCACAAAGGCCCTGGCAAGGGACATCTGCCCTCAACACCACTGCCCATCTCCCTGGGATCCCTGAGTCCCACCCCAGCACTGACCTTAGAGCCCTGGGACCTAATCAGGGAAAGCATCTCCCCTGAGGCTTTGGATGAAGCTGACAGTGTGTCAGAGGCCACACGTATGCCTTAAGTTCACAGCGCAGAATATAATACATGGATGTCAACAGGCTTCTTTCGCTTATTATTTCTACAACATTTCCGTGACCCCCTCATCTTCTCCTCCTTTTCCTCACTTATAATTTCCTATCCATGGAAGAGGAGCAGAAAGGGAAGAAAAGAGTCAGGGAAAGAGAGGATGAGCTAAAGAAGGATACTTGGGAAAGGAAAGGAATGAAGGAAGGAGCAGATGGAAAAGAAAAGAAAAAAGAAAGAAGGGAGAGAGAGTGAAGAGAGAGAGAGAAAGGAAAAGGAAGAAAAAAAAGAAAGAAAGAAAGAAAGAAAGAAAGAAAGAAAGAAAGAAAGAAAAAGGATGAGAGAGGAGAGAGAAAGAAAGAAAGAAACAGGAAAGGGAAGGAAAGAAAAGAAACGAAAAAAGAAAAGAAGAAAGAGAGAGGAAGGAAGGAAGGAAGGGAAAGAGACAGAACCTTAAATTAAGTAAGCAGGCATGTGGCTCAGAAACAGATATGAAGTCTTTCTAACTTAAGCAGCAGGGACCTCATGGCAGATATTAAAGGTTTAATTGACTAGAGAAACCAATCATAGAACAAAGCCCTTTTTCTTTGCCAGCTATCATATGATAACCCGAACACAATAGTTGTTCTTTTTCTCCAGACACTATCAACCACAGTTGTCTGTCTTGGTCCTAGACTGTTCTTTAAAAAAAAAATACATGCATGTGTCTACCAGTCACAAGACCAAAGTAGCCTCCGTTGCAACAATGACTGACCTGTGGAGTTTCCGGCCTGGTTCTCCCAGCCCACTGCTGGTCACCAGACATCAGACGGTGGCTCCCTTTTACCCTCACCCACCGCAGTCATTTCAGCCTGTGTAGTGGTGGGGGTCATGGCCATTTCTGAGTCCCGCCACAGATATGAGTGAGGCCGATTCGCCTGAGGCCCCGGGGGGAAGGGAATGAGCAAAGCTGCCTGGGAGTGGAGACCGGATGCAGTTAGATTGGTCTCAATAGTCCAGCCACTGCTGCTTAATTCAAAGGCTTGTTTTCCGTGTGGGTATCCAGTTGTCGGCACATGGGAAAAAGAAGACAGGACTACTAGCAGGGTTTGAAAAGATCATCATGAGCTGGGGGGACACGGCGGGGAAGACACCCTAGACCTCATCCCAGGGGTGCTTTCTGGGTGGTCCTGCGGTCAACTGTGGCCCCGGGGGGGGGGGGGGGGCGCTGGATGGTTCCAGACCCCACCCCCCACGCCCACCACCTCCATCTCTTGCCCGCCCCTCACTGTCTTCTCCTTCTCTTCCTTTGAATCCACACTTCCCCCGTCACTGGCTACATGACTCTGCATAATTTATTTAACCAACCAGCCTCAGTTTCCTCATCTGCAAAGTGGAGATAATAGCACCTGCTTCATATGAGGAGATATCATCGTGCTTTTTTGCATTGGGTTGGTGTGGGGGAATACAGGGGCAATAAACTGGATGAAGTCTGCAGCACGTAGTAAGTGCTCCATGAATTCAGTCACTTCACAAATATAATTAAACATCTACTAAATGCCAGGCTCTGTTCCAGGTGCTGGACGAGCAAAACAAATAAAAAGGAAATCCTGCTCACAGGGAGTTAACCTCCCAGGAGGGGGAGACAGGCAACAAACAAGGAAATAATTAAAGGACAAGAGAACGTCAGGTGAGGGAAAGTGCTGAGAGAAAAAGAAATCTTGGAAGTGGGGGTAAAGCTGTGACACAGAAAGAGGGATTTCAGTCTTAGAGCAGTCAGAATGTTTGAATGAAGACCCGGAGGAGGTGAAGGAGCCCAGCACGCAGATGTGCAGGGGAAGAACATTCCAGGCAGAGGGAACTGCGAGTGCAAAGGCCCTGGGCCAGCAGTGCACCAGGGACAAGTGAGAATCATGGAGGAGGCAGGGGAGGCGGGAGCTGAGGGAGGGAGGGAGAGTAGCTGGAAATGAGGTCAGAGAGGTAATGGTGCATGTGTGCAGAAGGCGAGGGTGGTAGCAGGGAGAGCAATCATGTGGGAACTTGTTGGCCATTGTAAAAACTTGGGAGACTTTTAAGGAGAGGAGTGATATAATCCGATTAATGTTTTAACATAGTAGCTCAGGCTGATGTGTTGAAAACAGACGGTAGGGGTCAAGAGCAGCAGTAGGGAAACCAGTTAGGGGCCATTGCAATAATCCAGGTGAGAGATTGTGGTTGAAAAGGGGGAGGTGAGAAGTGGCTGGGCTCAGGATATGTTTTTTAAGGAATTGCTGACAGAACGTGATGATGGATTCAAGGCGGAGTGTGACAAGAAAGGAGTTCCAGAGCGTCTCTAAGGTTTTTGGCCTAAGCAACCGAAAGGATGGGATGGCTATTTACTGAGATGGCAAAGACCGCCGTTGGTGCAGATCAGGGTGGGGGTAGTAGATGCTATGAATCCTGTCCTGGATATGGGGAGAAATTATTACCATAACAGCACCCATTGAGCCATGGATTGGGGCTTGTATACTGGGGCTTGCTCTCTTAGAACACTGCCTTGGCCAGGTAAGGACCCCAGGCTGTCCTCTCTAGCTATCATACAGAGGACAGCCAAAGTGTCCTGGTCAATAGCTCCAGCTAATGGCCAGATGTGTACGAGGACACCTTAAACCATCCTGTCCCGTTAAAGCCTCCAGAGGACATTAGTCACATGAGTGACCCCAGGCGAGGCCAGGTGAGTCATCCAGCTGTGTCCAGCCCAAATTGCCACTAAGTTTTAGGGTTTGTCCTGTAGCCATAGCTAACTGATGTAGTCGTGTTACATTTGAGATGCCCTATGGACATGCAAATGAGGACATCAAGTAGGTAGTTGGATTGTCTGAGATTAGCGTCCGGTTGCCACGTCCAGGCTGAAAACACATCTAGGGAGTCATCAACTTAGAGACGGTAAAGCCATGATACTGATAAAAGCAACAGGGAGGTGAGTATAGTCAGCAAAGAGAGAAGTCCAAGGACCAAGCTCCACGACACCATAACGTTAAGAAAGGAAAAGGAGTTGCAAATGTGACAAGAGGACCTGGCTTTTCTCCGGTGCAACAGGAGAAGAGCCAGGCATGTGAGGCGTCCTAGGAACCAAGGAACTGAGTGTGTTACTGGTAGAAAGAAGAAATCAGCTATGTCAAATCCTGCTAACTGATCCAATAAGATGAGGACTGCAAGTTAATCACTGGATTTAGGCAATGAACATCTTTGGCTACCTTGAGAAAAACAGTTTTAGCCACGGCGACAGGTAACCCTTTTGAGGGATTCTGTTACAAAGGGAAATAGAGAAATGGATCCACTATGGTAGAAGGATGTGAAGTCAAGACAGGATGGTTTTTGTTTTATTTATTTATTTATTTATTTATTTATTTATTTATTTATTTTTAGAGAGAGAGAGTGTGAGCAGGGATGGGGCAGGAAGAGAGAGAATCTTAAGTAGGCTTCACAATCAGCACAGAGCCTTGGTCTCACAACCCGGTGAAACAGGACTTGGTCTTACAACCCTGAGATCATGACCTGAGCCAAAATCAAGAGCTGGATGCCTAACCCACTGAGCCACCCTGGCACTCCTGGGAGGGTATGTTTTAAGGTTGGAAGCATGTTGTGTATGGATGGGAATGATCCAGTAGAGAGAGGCAAATCAAGTGGTGCAGGAAACAGAAAGGAGATTTGTTGGTTGATGCGCTTGAGTAGATGAGTGGGAACAGGAAGCGAGGTATAAGTGGAATCATTGGCCTTAGCTGGGAGCTAGGTTGGACATAATGTGAAAAAAAAAAAGGCAGAACATGAGGGCACTGATGTAAGTTGGTGGGTAGGTGTAGGTAGAATAACACAGGATTTCTTTGCTGATGTTTTCTCAGTAGGATCACTGGCTGAACTTGATTGGAGAGGGGGTGTTGGAAGATTAGGGACAAAGGGGAGAGGAATGAATGGTAGCTATTGTTATGATCTCCCCGCAGGAAGAGCTACCCGTTACTACCCAAGAGCTCAGGACTCCTGTTCCGGTAGGTCTAGTCTTTACAATAGCCTATGATAAATACAGAACGACTCTAACTTGCACTATGGTGTCTAGACAAAGCCATTTCTTACTTCCACCTTGACACAGAACACAATTTGATTCAGATCCATGGTGGTCATGTGCCTAGGAGAGGCTGAGCCTTTTTCCTGACCAAGGCTGTGAATCTTGATTAATCTGAGCCAATCAAAGTAATTCTGTTCTCTTTGCCAGCAATTGTTTTAGGCATGGGCATGTGTTGCAATCCCGATCAATGATGTGTGAGAGGAGGTCTGCTGGCAGTCTCTTAGAAGAGATTTTCCCTTATGATAAAAGAGAATCTTAGAGGGAATGGTTGTTTTGCTTTGCTCCCCAGTGTTGTATCTGTGTGTAGAACCCAGATCTGAGCAGCCGTATCATGACCAGGTCTAAGGGTGGCCTACGTGCTAACCAAGGCAGGTCTTCAATGACATCGTGGAATCACTGAATTCAACCCTGGAGCCTCCTTACCTCCAGATTTCTTAGTATGTGAGGTATTATGATGCATTGTCCTTGTTGACTATGCTCCTTTGTGTTGGTTCATCTGTGGTTCCCAACTGGAAGAATTCTGATACACAGATTATCAGCCAAGTGGATGCAGAATTTAGCTTGGCCTTATTGAGGACACAAATTCAATTCAATGCCATATAGATAAAATGAGAACAATGTGCCAGGCATGGTATTATCCCCAGATGAATAAACCTCCTTTACCATGAATGCCTTATAACAAATCTCTGTGTGTCTGTATTGTGGACTGGAGATAATAAAATACAGACATTACTATTCTAGAGAACAGAACATAAGTGCCTTGAGAAAGACATGAGAGGTCAAGGAAGAGAGTGATAACATCCATTTGGGGAAATTGAAGTAGTCTCATCAAGGAATTAGAATGTAAGCTGGGTCTTGAAAATGGGTAGGATTTGGGGGGATGGAGACAGGGTGAAGGGCTGCCCAGGTGTAGACAACAGGGAACTGTAATAACAAAGGCAGACACCAGAAGGGGGACTGGTTTGGAAAACCACATGGTGAGTTCAGTTCAGCCAGCCTGCGGAGTGTGCCTAGAAGATGAATGGATTAATGTTGGAAAGTTACATCGGGTCAGGATTTGAGAGGCCAATAAATTAGGGTTTGCTTAGGTTGGAAACAGCAGTCCCTAGAGAGTCTCTCACGAGGCCAGTAACACCATCAGAGCTGAGCGTGGGGAGATTCAGCTTTAGCAGAGGGACCAAAGGCATTTCTGATTTACCCAATAATAACTGCTTTAGGTATTTGCCATGCCCTCAATATACACATACATTCGTACAGACACAGCTGAAGCCTTAGCAAGAATAAACAAGAAGGGGGGACGCATGGGTGGCTCAGTTGGTTAAGCATCTGACCTTGGCTCAGGTCATGATCTCATGGTTCGTGGGTTCGAGCCCGGCATTGGGCTCTGTGCTGACAGCTCAGAGCCTGGAGCCTGCTTCAAATTCTGTGTCTCCCTCTCTCTCTGCTCCTCCCCTGCTCATGCTCTGTCTCTCTGTCTCTCTCGCTCAAAAATAAATAAAATTTTAAAAATTAAATACAGGTTTGTCCAATGTCAAAGCTTGTATTCTAAAAATAATAATAATATAAATAAATGAAAAATAAACAAGAGGGAATTACATTCTCAGACCCAAGCAATGGGAGGGAAGAATGGGGAGCAGTGATTTGCCTTGGCCTCCTACAAACTTCTCCAACCCTGCTTCCTGCATCCTGCCCCCCATTTTTTAGGCTCTGTAGCCCTGTAACCACAGAGAGCCCCCATTCCATTTAAAATCTGCCTTGAGGGGCAGCTAGGTGGCTCAATTGATTAAGCATCTGACTTCGGCGCAGGTCATGATCTCACATTTCATGAGTTCGAGCCCCGCATCGGGCTCCATGCTGATAGCTCAGAGCCTGGAGCCTGTTTCAGATTCTGTCTCCCTGTCTCTCTGCTCCTCCCCCTCTCCGTCTCTGTCTCTGTCTTTCAAAAATAAATAAATCTTTTTTAAAAAAGTTTAAAATCTGCCTCTCCACCCCCCCCCAAAAAAATAATAAAAAAATACAATCTGCCTGCAGAGCCCAAATTTGCACCAGGATAGTGGTTCTCTAAACTCTGGTCTCTATAGATTTTTCATACAGTGGAGTTCCTATCAGTCATGGTACCCTTTGCAGAGTACCATGAAATATTGATATATTTAAGTCCAAAATACAGTCTATGATTTATCACAAAACTACGTATTTACTTACTGTATGCTTAAGTTGCTTAGAAATGTTAAATTTAATTAAATTTACAGGCACTAACACACAATATAAAACCACAACCATAAGCCCAAACACCTGTCCACAGAAAAAACAAGCTGTCAAACTAAGCACTGGCGGCTATGTCTGGGTCCATTAATATTCATTTGCTACTTGCTAATTCTTTCTGTCATCTGCTAGCACTGGCCAGTGGACAAGTAATAACAGGTGCCAAAGATTTAATAAAAATGTAGAGGGAAAAAAAAAAACCTAAAAGCTGGAGAAATTCTATCCATTAACTTAATTTTTCTGGGAATTAGTATATTTCTTCATTCATCCAACAAAGATTGATTGAGCGGTGACCGTGTGCCAGGCGCCGTGCCAAGAGGAGGAGACACAAAGAAGTCAGGTGCAGTCCTGCCTTCCAGAAGGTGGCTAGGAGGCGAGATGGGTGAGAAAACGCTAACAAGGCACGAGGAATGGAGTCTGATGGGCCCTACGGGGCATAGAGCCCAGGGCCAGAGGGGGGTTTCCTGGAGGATAAGCCATGAGACGTCAGTCTCGAAGATAAACTCAAGTTATCTAAGCCATCAGAGCATGGAATTTCACAGCCAGGACAATGTTCACGGAAATGGAGATGGAGGCGGGACCAGCAGAGAGTTACCAACCTCTACATTTCATGAAATAATAGCCATGCAGAGTATCATCTGCCATTGCCATAATTTTACCATGTTTATTTATTTTTGAGACAGAGAGAGAGCATGAGCACGGAAGGGGCAGAGAGAGAGAAGGGGACAGAGGATTAGAAGCAGGCTGGGCATTGACAGCCCAGAGCCCGATGCAGGGCTCGAACTCACAAACTGTGAGATCGTGACCTGAGCCGAAGTCGGACGCTTCACCGACTGAGCCACCCAGGCGCCCCAAACGTCACTATAACTTTATAGATGAAAGCACATTTTAGTACCAAAAAAAAAAAAAAAAAAAAAAAAAAAAAAAAAGGAAAGAAAAAGAAAGAAGGATACAATTTTAGAAAAAAAGAGCTGTCCCCCAATTGGTATAAATTTGGTTTGGGAGAAAAGCTCATCACATTGTCCTTCGTTGTCTTGTTTTGCTGCAGATTCAAGGAAACATGAGCCATACAGCTGCAGTGGGGAGAGAAGCCAGGGAAGGCGCTACAAGCAGAGAAAAGGAACAGGGAGAGAGGTCCTGAGGTCCTGGGTTTGGGGGAAATGCAGGGGGTGGGCGGGGGCGGGGGGAGAGCCAACCAGACCCCAGGGCTGCACTGCGGCCTTCCGGGGTCTAGGCACGTCTCCTCAGGGCATGGGGGGTAGGCACTCCTGTGTAAAAAAAATTACAAATTATATTTTATGATTGTGTTGGTATACAAAAGAATATAATCTTTATCCCTAATAGTTCATTTTTTTTTCCTTTTGATGTTAAAAGAAACTAACACATTTCTGTGGGCCCCTCAAAGTATTGTAGGCCTAAGGTGCTTTGCCCGTGATGCCTAATGAATAAATAAGTCAGGTATGACTGTCCTAAAATTTGGGCAGCATCCAATGAGGGGTGGTCCCAAAGGACCTCCACGTCGCCATAATCGCCTCACTGGTTCTGCCTACGGAAAAGTCTGGCCCTGTTTGGAGGGCAAGGCACGTACTCGAGGCAGTTAAGCAATAAAGTCACGAGATGGCCGAAGACCCTAGAGGTGGTGTCTCTGGTAAATGAGCACAGCCAGGGCTGGATACACAGGAGGACAAAGGGCCACTTGCCAATGGTCAATGGGACAGGCTGGCCTTTCTGGCTTCAGGGACAGTAAGCAGCAGGAACCTACCCTTTCTAGAAACTCTGCCAGATGGCCTAGCATCCTGGGCTCGGCCTGATCTACATTTTGGCGGCCAGGGACAGACCAAGCCTTCCACAATTCTGAACCCCTCCTCCACCAAGACCCTGCCCCCAATGCCACCTCTATTATGGACTTGATAAACTAAAGCTAAAATTTAATCCTGCCATCCTTTTTTTGTCAAAGTCTCAGGTGTGTGCTTATGGGAGGTGGGGGTTGGGGGCTGGGACATTTTCCTTGTTTCTCCTCGAAGGAAGTCTTTTTTTTTTTTTTTTAATTTTTTAACGTTCATTTATTATTGAAAGACAGAGAGACACAGAGCGTGAGCAGGGGAGGGGCAGAGAGAGGGGAGACACAAAATCCAAAGCAGGCTCCAGGCTCTGAGCTGTCAGCACAGAGCCCAACACGGGGCTTGAACTCACGAACTGTGAGATCATGACCTGAGACAAAGTCGGTCGCCCAACCAACTGAACCACCCAGGTGCCCCTCAAAGGAAGTCTTATCTAGGATACGCGGGGCCCTGAGTGCGGGGACCAAGGTCACTTAAATGCCTGGAGCATTTGAGATCACTGGTGGGGAGATGAGGGAGAGGGGGGAAAAGGAGAGAGACAGAGACAGAGACAGAGAGATAGAGAAAGAGACACAGTAGGAATACACAGCAGGAGCCCAGTTAATGTTTTTGAAAGCATCATGCATCTTTACAAATATGTGGACTCTAATATGTTACCCCGATTTTCTTTTTTTTCTTCTTTTTTTAATGTTTATTTATTTTGAGGGAGAGAGAGACAGAGTGAGAGCAGGGGAGGGGCAGAGAGACAGGGAGACACAGAATCCAAAGAAGGCTCCAGGCTCTGAGCTGTCAGCACAGGGCCTGATGCTGGACTCAAATTCACAAACCGTGAGATCACGACCTGAGCCGAAGTCAGACACTTAACCGACTGAGTCACCCAGGTGCCCGTTACCCTGATTTTTCTAATTTAGCCTAGGAAAGGGAAGTCCAAAGGCAAATGCATAATAATAAACATGGAGAGAATCCAAATGGACAAAATGTAAATATCTAACTGGAAGAGCGTCTAAGGGAGTACATTTTCATGCTATCCGCTAATGTCTTCTCCCCTAATATTTTATAGTGAAAAAGTTCAAAGCTACAGGAAACTTGAAAGGACAGTGCAGTGAATGGCTATGTGCCCCTCCCCTAGATTCACTAGTTAGCATTTTGCCACATTTTCTTTTTCTCTCTCTGTATATATGTCTCTGAGTCACGTGTGTGTATACAGGAGTATATTTGTGTGTGTGTGTGTATTTTCTTCTAAACCATTTCCAAGTAAGTTACAGACATCACCACATTTCACTATGTAACTACTAAGAATAAAGACACACTCCTAAAATAACATCATCACACTGAAGAAATTTAACACTGATGCAATATTATCCAATTTGTAGTCCAATTATCTAAAAATATGTTTTTGTAGCATTTTTATAATCCAGGATCCAATCAAATTCACTCGTTGCAATTTGGTTGCTCTCTCTTCTTAGTCTCCATTAATCTAAAAGCGTCCGCTGCCTTTGACTTCTTTTTTTAAGTTTATTTTATTTATTTTGAGAGAAATTGTGAGCGGGGAGGGGCAGAGAGAGAGAGAGAGAGAGAGAGAGAGAGAGAATCTCAAGCAGGCTCGAAGCTGTCAGCTCAAAGCCTCACGCGGGGCTCTAACTCACAAACTGAGATCATGACCTGAGCCGAAACCATGAGTCGGACGGACGCTTAACCGACTGAGCCACCCAGGCACCCCTTGACTTCTTTGTCTTAATGACCCTGACAGTATTAAGGAGTTCAGCTGGCTGTCCTGTTGGATGTTCTGGGATTTGCTGGTTGTTTCCTTGTGATTATATTCAAACTGTTTGAGAGACGAGTACTACACGGGTGAATTGTGCACCTCCCACGGCACATGTCAAGAATCTATAAGGTCAGTCGCCTCATTGTTTGTGATGCCAAGTTTCATTAATTATTTGGCCAAAGGAATGTCCATCGGATCTCTCCATCATGAAGACACCTTTTGACCTTTATAATTAATAGTTACACTATCGGTGGTTTTGCCTGTTTGTTTCTTTGTTTTTTTTTTTAAGGGCCAAAAGCCATCAACTTCTCTGAGAAAAAACATCTTTCTTCCCCTGTCCCATCAAAAACTCCCACTGCCAGCATGGCGGGCTTTGGAACTCATACTGGCATCCAAGAGGCTGTTCCTATAGCAGGAAGCTTCATGATTGTAATAATTAATAATCATGACTTTTTAAAAAGTTATTTATTTATTTACTTATTTTGAGAGAGAGAGAGAAGGAGGGGCAGAGAGAGAGAGGAAGAGAGAATCTCAAGGGGGCTCCACCGTCAGCACAGAGCCCGATGCAGAGCTCGAACTCGCAAACTGCGAGATCATGACCTGAGCCGAAATCAAGAGCTGGACGCTTAATGGACTGAGCCACCTAGGCGCCCAATAAGCATAGTTTTCTTTTTTTTTTTTTTTAATTTTTTTTTTAACGTTTATTTTTTTTTGAGACAGAGAGAGACAGAGCACGAACGGGGGAGGGTCAGAGAGAGGGAGACACAGAATCTGAAACAGGCTCCAGGCTCTGAGCTGTCAGCAGGGAGCCCGACGCAGGGCTCAAACTCACAGACCGTGAGATCATGACCTGAGCCGAAGTCGGACGCTTAACCGACTGAGCCACCCAGGCGCCCCAAGCATAGTTTTCTTAATGTTTCTGTAGCATCTTACAGTTGACAGAGCATTCCTGCACATGTTACGGCTTTTTCTTTTTCCCCAAATTTCCTTTTCCGTCCATAAGAAGCTTAGAATCATTCACTCATTTGTTCACCTGTCCATTCATCCTGACCACATACCAGGCGGGGGCTTTCTGAGATGAGAGAGGGGATCGGATCCAGTGAGTGAACAAACACACACATTACAGCACAGCCTAACCAGCATGGCACTGGAGAGATCTGCTCTGGTGTAAGGACCATGGGGATGAAAGGGTCCCACCCAGGAGAGAGTCACAGGGAAGGGGAAGCCAAGTCTCCAACCTGCCCTATCAATTACGTGAGAAAATAGATTTCCTCCTCTTTAAAGCACTGTCAGCTGGGATTTTCGTTACGGTAGCCAGTAACGTATACTCTTAGCGGCCTCACATTGTAGGTAAGGAAATTAAGTCCCCAGAAGCCACCTGAGTTTTCCAAATGACACTCAGCCAGTGAGTGCCCAAGAAGGTTCTTGGTCCTGAATGCCTGGTTCCAATCCCCATGCGTCTCCGTGGCCTGTGCTGGCTCTTAGGGGAGGAGGCAAGGAGAGCCCTTTCAATCCGAGCCTGGGTGCACCCCTGACTCCCCTCCTCTGCACACAGGCAGACGTGGCTAGACAGAAGGAGAATTACCCAGGGACACAGACTCGGGTGGCACAGGCATTGGTCATTTCCTTCCAGACAGCTGAGTGCTGGGCATCTCAGAATAGGGAGGAATTTCATCAAGTCTGGCCCGGCTCACACAGACAGACAGGGGCTGTACCCAGTTAATCAGCCCAAACAGATGAACAGACCGTCTCAAGGCCACAAAGTGCCCCATGAATAATTCCTGTAAATCCAAATCCAATGCCCACGTTTCGGAGGGACTGACTGTGTAAAAGACGGAATGGCTCAGGGAACAGGAGTTAATGGAGGGGAGGACTCATTGGGGGCGGGGGGTGGGGGGGTGAGGCCAGAGAGTAGCTCAGTGTAGCAAAGAGCAGGGCTCCCCAGCCTGCTGTGAATTTGAAGTATGGGAGCAATTAGGCCAGAGCTATTTGCAGACAGAAGGAGAAGAGGTGAGCTGAGTGGCTCCATTCCGCGTGCAGGGCTTGACGCCGAGGACTGTCACCCTCAATAAAGGCTGTGAAATGATGTGGACGGTCATCCTTGTGGAGGGCAGGGCCCACAGTCAGCCACATTTACAACGCACCTTCTGAGCTCTGAAAGAGGTATCGCACATACATAAACACGAAGGCTAAGAACTCTAAAAGCTTGGCGGCTAATTGTTCTACTTCACCTTAAATCATTTGATTAGAGAATGCTGATACACCTGTATTTGTGGCGTGTGTGTGTGTGTGTGTGTGTGTGTGTGTACGTGTGTCGAGGAGGTAGTGAGAGGGGGGAAACAGTGGTGTTTTTGCCAGCATTTGCCTTTTTTTTTTTTTGGTTTTTTTCCCCCTGCTGTTCTCCACCCCTACAATAAGCTGAGGCAGTGTAAGTTACAATTTATTAGCTGGTTGCTATGGGTTACACCAGCGCTCCACACATATTCCCTTCAGAAATAGTAACATTTAATGTAATGTAAAACAGAACTACTGTATCTCCACTCGCTTGGCTTCTGCTGGCTTGCAACATTGTATCCTTCCCTGCTGAGATCGAAGCCTGGGGAAATTAGCTGGTGCCTTTATTTTATTATGGGGATGGGTGTCTGCCCCACCCCTTGTTTCGTGAAAAACAGAGCTTGCAAACCAAGGGTGTCGGAAGGATCTGGGGTGCCAACTTATAGTGCCAGGCAGTGCCCGGGGACCGAATGCCCGTTTCAGCTTCCTGTTCATTATTTAAGGCAGTCTTCTCGAAGCGGGGTCCCTGTGAGCCCCAGGCCAGTTACCATTTCAGGGAGGCCAGGCATAACTACAGACGGGTTTTATTTATTTTGCCATCTGTATAGCATTCCTAGCAGGTCGGTTAACAAAAATTTGTGGGCTGATACATTTTTAGGATAATATTTAGCTGTAAGAGTCATGTCAAGGGAAACGGTTAAGAGATGGCAGTCATTCGGTTTAAAATAAACACAGCACCAGAGAGGTTGGTGTTTTCGGGCCTACATTCTCTCTTGTCGGCCCCCGTCTCCATCAGCCACCCAACCTCACCCAGAGCACACGGCCTCCTAACCGTCTGCTCACACGCTTCTCTCTCCTGCTCACAGAGCCAAGCTGTCTTCTACGTGCAGGTCAGTCTACAGGTGTCTTCTTCCCGGACAGAGTCTACTTCCATAGGAGTAGTGGGGTGGTAGAGAAATTATAGGCTCTGGAGCCTGACGGTCTGTGTTCAAAGCCTGACTCTACCACGTTCTGGCTGCGTGACCTTGGGCAAGTCACAGCTCTTTGGAGCCCCAGTTTCCGTGTTTAAAAAAAAATGGGAAAACAGTATTTACTTGCTCTCATATCACGAGGATTAGAGGGGAGACCTGTATGTTAAATCACTTAGCTCAGTGCCTGGAGCATCCACGGCCCCTACGAGGCCATCCTGCTTACCCTTTCGGTTCTCCGGAACGTGGGATGTTGTTCCCGCTGCCGGAGAGACTCCTGACCAGTGGGTCTGTCTGGACGACTCCTGCCTTCTGTCCAAGACCCAGATACCACCTCTTTTGTGACACTGCTCATTTACCCGCCTAGTCCCCTGCTTCCGGGCACCGGTTCTCGGCGCCCTCAGCTCCCCTTCTGTTGTATCGGGTGCACTCTGGATTGTCAGGATCTGCCAGTCTTAGTCCTAGTGGCAGCCACCAGACCGCAGGACAGCAAATGCTGTCGTCTCTGTGGTTCAGATGCCTTTGGCTGCAAGTAACAAAAGATGCAATTCATAACGGCTTAATGAGGAAACTTACTATGCCCCATAACAAGGATTGTTCCTCAGTAATGTCACAGATGACTCAGTTTCTCCAGCTGTACTAGGCATTGTATCCAGATCAAAAGGCAATGTCTGCTTCTCTTTTCATGGAGGGAAATGCTCTTTCAGAACCCCCTTCTCTGAGCCAGTAGACCTACGCGCATGGTTCTGGCCACAATCACGTCGTGTGTCCTTTCTGCAACCAATTACTAGCCCAGGGAAAGGGAATGCCATGAATGGCGCAGTAAAGCACGCGGTCAGGAGTGGGACAGGTTGCCCAACAAAATTTGGGGTTCTGTTACAAATGGAAAAGCATGGGGTCAAGCTTATCCTGAATAAGCAACCACACTGCTTGCTGCAACGGCATCCATTCATTTATCTATTCATTCAATAGATCCTTCCTAAGAACCCACCCAGCTTTAGGCATTGTGCTAAAAGCTGTGGACAGTGGAGAACAAGACACAGAGGCTGGGCCTCTAAAGGAACTAACATCTCGGTGGGGAAAGAGACAACGAACGTGGAAACAGATAAACAAGATAACTATAGATCGTTTTTATTTATTTAAAAAAAATTGTAATGCTTATTTATTTTTGAAGGAGAGAGAGAAAGACACAGCATGAGCAGGGGAGGGGCAGAAAGGGAGACACAGAATCCGAAGCAGGCTCCAGGCTCTGAGCCATCAGCACAGAGCCCGACGCAGGGCTCGAACCCACAAACCGTAAGATCGTGACCTGAGCCGAAGATGGACGCTCAACTAAGCCACCCAGGCGCCCGGAGAAGGGAACATTTGATGCAGCACGGACCACAAGCCAAGTGAAGATGAGGGGGGAGGATATTTCAGGCAGAGGGACCAGCCAGTGCAAAGGCACAGAGACAGGAATGAGGTGGCTGTGCGGCTAGAGCAAAGTCTGTGCTAATGACAGATCAAAAGTGGCTCCTGGAACCTAGCCCAGCTCCTGCCCCAGGCTGGAAACAGATCACTGGCAGTCACCCTAGCTTCCTGGAGCCTCTCCTGCCCAGACATGCAGCCCCACCCAGGTCAGAGGCACAGCTGCTGAGTCCATAGGACAACGGGCTCGGCTGTGGGCTCGGCTTCGTGAAGAGACAGAACACTGACACGGTTTTGATGCAGAACGTGCCGACGGGGTCCAAGGCTTTGGGCACTGCCTAGTTTAGGTCAGCAGACGTTTCCTCTGCCACACCTACGGGGGGGGGTGGGGTATAAAAAGACAGGTGCGAGGTAACCACGGAACTACTTTCTCTGTGTTTTCTCCCCGGTCTCCCCGGCATTGTGGCAGGCTGGGCCAGCGGCCGGGCAGTGCCTGAGAAGGCAGGGGCTGGTGTTCGGGACCATTGGCAACAGCCATCCCCCTCTGTCCCCCTTGCTAGAACCTAGCTGCCGGGTGGACACAAGCATCGACGGATGACCTGGGTCCTCAAACTTTCTTCCATTTTTGAGACTGGTCATCCCCCTCCTCGCCTCCACTTGCTGACAGCCAAAACCTCTCCCAGGATTTTTCCCCGCTCCTGCCAGGTTCAAGCCAGCCATGCGTATCCCAGCCTGGCCAGGCCAGAGAGCGGTGGGGTCTCCGTCCTCCTTTCTCTGTCAGCAGTGACACCTGGTACATGCTCAGGGAGCTTCCTCTGGAGGCTGGGCTCTTTCCCTTCTGCTTCCAGAAGGGAAGTTCTTCTCTGCCATTTCCCTAAGATGTGGCCACTAGACCCATCTGAAGTCTTGGTTTTCTCTGAAGCTCCTGTGAAATGAGAATAGGCTCACAGGTGCCCGGATGACTCCAGATCCATACCAGTTCCCTGTCCCTGGCTCACTACCCCAGGACACCAACCCGCTCAGTGTTTTTCACACCCACAGCCTCCTGGACGTCCCCGAGGACGTCTCGCCCGTGTCTGCAAACTGCATGGCTTTCCTGGACCTCTGGCTCCTGGCAGGTTGCTTGAGGGTAGAAGAAAAAGAATAGGTTCCTCCCTCCAGTGTGACAACACCACAGGGCCCTAGAGCAGGGGCGCCCGGCATCTGGGGGGCTGGGAGTTTGGTAAGACACCCCAGCCGTCTGCTGGCGACTAGCTACCACACTAGCCGGGACCCCTGGTTCCTTCTGACTTGGAGATGTGCTGCTGAGTCCTTTCTACCTAAGGGTAAGCCAGGTCCTGGGGGCTCCACATTTGAATTTTGCCACCAATCTCCCCACCTCCCTCCTCTCCCTGTCCAGAGTCTGCAGGCAACCCTAGCTGTGGGCGCGGTGGGGTTTCTCCCCTGGGGTTTCAGAGATCCAGGTGGGAAGGGGTGGGAGAAGAGGTCCCTCCACCATCAGACGTATCTAAATCTTGGCTCTTTCTGCAGCCTACTATAGAATGGTAGTTTCAAAGGGAGCATAGAGGTCGAGCTCAACTAGCTCATTTTGCAGATGAGAAAACAGAGGTCCAGAGAGACAAAGTCGGTGAGTTCCGGACGTGGGCCACAGAACCCACAGCAGGCCAGGGCTCCCCATGTCTCCTGATTCTCAGTCGAGGTCTCTGTTCACTAGGTCTCCTGCCCTCCCCCCTTCAGGGTTTTATGAAAGGTCCTTTTAGATCGGAACACCTCTTCCATCAGTCCCCACGGCCCCTCCCCCCCAAACTTGCACGGCATCGTATGAGGAGCGTCGCCGTGAGCGGTCCCCCTGGTTGGTCTTGAGGATGAGGACCACCTGTGGTGCTGTCTCTTCTAGCACACCTAGGGGAACCAGCACATATGTATGGAATCAGATTACGGCCCCACTTCCCATTTTCTCCTTATTCTATCGCGTAGTAACAGGAGTACCGTGAAACACAAAAGTGCCTATTTTCTGCTCAATTAGGTGAGGCACACTTAGATTGTTGTTTTTACCTCAAAACCTAGACAGCTTTTAATAGGCTAACGAGTGCTGTGACGATGGCCCCCCGATAGGAACCTGTAACAACTCCAGAAAGCGCGCTCTGTGCCACATTTGGGGAAAATGCTGTGGACACACGGACAATCGGGGGCTTCCTTGCTCTCCCCCTGGGTCTCTGGTTTGCTGGGACGGCCAAAGCTCTGATTAGTCTCAGGGAGATGCGTATTCCTCCAGCTCAGCAGAACTGCCTCTCCACGGCCTGGGCCTCAGGGCTGCCGCGGGGCAGGGCAGAGCCCGGATCACCCCATTTGTACAGGTGGGGCTTCTAGTTGGCCGAGACATTTTCCCTCTCTGCTCCCCACTTCCTGGAACAGAGTTTAAGGAAGCCAGCTGGGCTTTTGGCCCAGGAGACAAGACATGAAATGAAACCTGTCTTCTGACAGGCATCTCCTGGCTTTCCTTCAAGTGGGATTTTGACTGTAGGATGGGGTTTAAACATTGAATTTCAATTTTGTACACACACACACACACACACACACACACACACACACAGGCCCTGGGGCACTGGGGCATTTGAAACGAACACCAGCCCAAGTCCTCTACCTGCCCAGTGTTGGATTAAGCTGCTTAGGTCTGTTTCCACCATCCTCTCTTTCAAATATTTATGTGGCAGATTATAGGCAAGCTTCAAAGGCAAGGAAATGCAAATCTGTTCCATAAATCATGGAATAACACAGCTGCTGTCTTCCTCGGAGTGACAGCTTACGAATGCCAGCATTTCTGTCTGCAGAGGGGTGGTTGGAGGTGGGCTTTTTACTCTCAGCCAGGACCTGTGTGTGTGTGTGTGTGTGTGTGTGTGTGTGTGTGTGTTGGAGGTAGAGGAGGGAATGGAAGTACTTAAGATATTTGCCTTTTTGCAGAATAGCAGATTGTATTTGTATTTGTTTTCACTAATTTCCCAGCAGGTAAGGAGTCCTATGGAACTTCTGTGAAGTAAGGAGTTAACTAATCCTAACACACTGTGGAGGGCTAGGACCTCTCCAGGGATCTGAGGCCTCCGGGGAGTTAGAGATGGGAGTAGCTTTCAGTTCTGGGGAAATGAGCCTATAACGGAAAGTAAGGTTGGGGGGTGGGATGGGGAGAGAAGTCGGTAGGCAGTAACTTTGAGAATCCCAAAACGAATTTAATTCGGTCTAAATGTGTGAAAAGGAAATTGTGCATTGCAAATAGTTATGCACATTAAGCTCTGCCCCCAGGGTCTTAACAATCTGCCAGGGGAGGCCACAGTATGCTAAAGATTAGGCTTTCGAGGGCTCTGTTCAGCTGTTGCCATGAACACATAGTTCTGGTACAATGGTGTTCAGTGACACATTAACATCCACCAAGACCAACACTGGGGTTTATGGGCCTTGTCCAGCAGCCGGTTCTGGCCTGTTGTCGTCCTGTGTGACCATCTGGGGAGGGCTACAGTCAACAGTGTGCAGAGGCCCAGGGGAAGGGGCGTAGAAGAGGAAATGTGTCGGGAAAAGGTTTGCTGGGTATTAGTCAGGATTCTGTGGCAAGTGACTCAAACTAACTTGGGCAATAGAGGGATTGTCTGGGTCACAGAAAGGAGAACTGAATAAACAAATCCTGGGAAAGGAAGGGCTGGAGGGAGCTGGGTTTGGAAACAGCTGGAACAGACTGGAACACTGCCAGGGCTCTCTTCCATCACTTGTCTTTGATTTTTTTCTGTGTTCGTTCCTAACATGGCTGGCAACCACTAACGGATTTTGTATCTAACACCTTTGGCCTCCATCATGTCCTATTTTGAATAATCCCAGGGAAGAACTACAATTGGCTCAAATGGGGTCAGGTGCCCATGCCTGGGCCAATCAGCTGTAGGGAGAGGGTGTGGGGTCATGTAAAAGCATGGCAGCTTTTATGGCTGTCTTACTAATAAGGGGAGGCCTTCCTAGCAAAAGGGGTGGGGAAAGCTTTGGGCAGACAATCCAATAACCATTCTCCTATTCCAGCCACGAGAGCACTGAAAAAAATAGAACAGACAAAGCAGTGAAAGGGGGCCAGAAAAGATAGTGTGATAAATTAGTTACATCTGGAATTTCACTGACTTCTTCCTTGAAACTCAGTGTTCCACAGGATTCCTTGATGACACTAATTCCTCCTGGCTCTCCTTTTTATTCTTTCTCCTTGATCGCCCTGGATCCTCCCCTTCTCTGCATTGAGGATCCCTTCAAGATTCCAGTCCTTTGCTCCCCTGCTTCTAGAGGAGACCAGTAGACAGCTTCCTCCCAAATGCATAAAAAGTCTTCCTGTCAGGACCCTCCCTTTATCTTTCAAAAGAAATCTATACTGGAAAATTCATTAGTCACCTTTAACACTTTGCTAGTCAAAGTGTGGTCCCCAAACCAGTCACACCAGGATCCCTGGGAACTTCCTGGAACTGCAGAAACTTGGGACTTGCCCCAAACTGCCAAATCCATTTACATTCTAACAAGATGAGCGGGGAAGTTCGTTAATTTGAAATGCATTACTTTAACCAGTTGCAAACTGAACTCATAACCTTTCTGCTCTCCATGCTAAAATGAATATTTATCTACAGTTTTCCCAGCAGGTCAAAAGCAACCACTTTAAGAAGCCCAGACTCATGATAAACCTCAGAGTCGTTTTTTAAATACTTTCTCGTCCTCCTTACCTATATCCAATCTGTCATTAATTTGCACTTGTTAATCCCACTGTCTCATTGGTCTGCTTTTCTTAATCATGCCCTCATAGCCTACAGCAGGCTCTAATAGAAGCATTTGCCAGTCAGCCTCCTCATTTATAAATTTTTTAAATGGGTCTGATAATACTAGACCTAATTTACACATTTTCGTATTATACAAATTTAATGTGTAATTATCTTCATCCTTACAGGTAGGTGTAGTTCTCAACCACAGCTTTGTGAAACAGTTGCAGGGAATATATCGCAAACAATACATTACGAATCATAGAGTGCCGTAACTTAGGATGATTTTGCTGATGAACATAAGCAGGAACTTTGTTTGTCGCAAGCCCACCGACGTCACTGTTCCCAATCAGTAAAGTGTTGGTAGCCCTCCATGGTTAGAGTTTGGTGCAGAGGTAATAAACTCAATGTGAGAATTCTCATTTGACGGTCCTCTTCCAGTCCCTGCTCAAACTCTCTCTCTCAAAAATAAACACGGGGCGCCTGGGTGGCTCAGTCGGTTAAGCGTCCGACTTCAACTCAGGTCACAATCTCGCGGTCTGTGAGTTCGAGCCCCGCATCGGGCTCTGGGCTGATGGCTCAGAGCCTGGAGCCTGCTTCCAATTCTGTGTCTCCCTCTCTCTCTGCCCCTCCCCCATTCATGCTCTGTCTCTCTCTGTCTCAAAAATAAATAAACGTTAAAAAATAAATAAATAAATAAAATAAACAAACACTAAAAACAAGAAACTATTACATAATAGTTGCAGGTATAATATATAGATCACATATATCTATATATTACAGCTATTTTACATATCAGCTTTTATTTGTATTATATCATCCTGGGGTCATGATCTCACAGTTTGTGGGTTCGAGTCCCAGGTGGGGCTGTGTGCTGACAGCTCAGAGCCTGGAGCTTGTTTCAGACTCTGTGTCTCCCTCTCTCTCTGCCCCTACCCCACTTGCACTCTTTCTCTCTCTCTCTCTCAAAAATAAATAAACATAAAAAAAAAAAGATCCGGTTCTGTGGCCTTTTAGGTGTTCCCACAGGACATTTCATGAAAAGCTTATATGAAGGAAACAATAATATTCTAAAGTCAGAATTCTGCTAACCATCCAATCGGACTCAGGAGGACAAGACCTCTCTGACCTAGCAGCTGTACCCCAATTGGTGAGGAATGGAACCCAGGTGAGAGGGAAGCACTTTCTGGATTCTTATATCCTATTCCCACAAGGTGGACAGATGTGGGATGGTCAGATGTGGGTGGACAGATGATCATCTGACCTTGCGTTTAACCTTGGCCAGTGATGGGTCTCAGCAATGACGTATTCACCCAAGAGACTACCTGGTGCCTCAAGGGATTTTGAACCAAGAAGCAAGCCCTGTCCTGTCTGATGGCAGAGCTGGGCACACGTGTGCCTAGAGTGACTGGCATCCAGGCTTCCAGCCTTGAGAGGAAAGCCACCTGAGGAGACAAAGCTGCCTTGCCGCAAGCAGGAAAGAGGGACAAGAAGTGCCCTGAGAGCCTCCAGTCCTACTGGCCAGTGGTGCCCAATCCTATTTCTTCCCCCTCTGGTTTGGGTTATGAGTCCACAGAGTCTCTCTATTGCTTGAGCTGATCAAAGTTAAATTTCTGTCATCTTTTAGACCAAAACTGTGTACAAAAAATTTGTTTTAACGTTTATTCATTTTTTTGAGAGACAGAGACAGAGCGCGAGCAGGGGAGGGGCAGAGAGAGCAGGAGACACAGAATCCAAGGCTCTGCGCTGTCAGCACAGAGCCCAATGCGGGGCTCGAACCCCGGAACCATACGATGGTGACCTGAGCCGAAATCAGACGCTTAACTGACTGAGCCACCCAGGCGCCCCTAGACCAAAACTGTTTTAAACAAAGCACTAAGTCAGGCAGCATAATTATAGAGCTCGATGAAATCAAAGAAATGGAAGCAACAGGAAACCTGGAGGAAATGCCATAATTCCCAGGAACAAAATAACCAGGGGGAGTAAAATTTGCAGTCTTGGAAGTCCACATACACTCCAGGGTACAGGATTGGATCTGAAAACAATGACCTTGGAATTTTAGCTCAGGGAGACAAATGCGACTTGGAGGTGCCGTGAGCCTTGGAGGATGGAAAGGGACGGCAGCAACAGAAGGGGAGGAGAGGGCGACCACGTGTGAAGACGAGAACACGTGCGTGGAAGTGCACAAAATGAGGGTAGAGACGGTCACGGAGATGACGAAAAGAGAAAGGGAAATGAGACCGTGACCTGGACTCCAGGGCATAGAACCAGAGGTAGGGAACGGATGGCCGGGTTCCTGAGCAGTGTCACAGGCTGCGTGCTGGGCTCGCTCACTGGGGACAAGGGTCGGGGTTTGAAAGGACAGCGAGCCGCCCCAAGAAGCAGCCAGGCACAGGCCCTCTGGGGCAGGAACCACACTAGGTGCCAGACAGATCAACACAGGAGCAGACAAACACGGGCTCAAGGTCACCCTTAGGCCAGAAGCCACATGACATGCGCAAGTGAGATCTGGAAAGAGAGCATAAGGGTGGGACACCGGCGGAGGGAGGAACCCAGGAGCACGTGGAGTCCCAGCAGATGGCCGTCTGCTGCCAAAGCGTCGCTTTTCTGCTGCTTGTCCACGAGAACGTGGCTCTGCCCTCGGGCTCGGAGGGCACATGTCTTCCGAGGGCACATGTGACCGCACTGGCTGGCACAGGAGCAAGATCCAGGGGAGATCGCGAGGAATCTCATCCTACCAGACACAGGGGGTCTGATAAATTCTCCTCATGCCGCTGACACTTCCATCTTCCGTAATTTAAAGAAAGAAACAAGAAGTGCTCCCCTGAACTCACTCTGGGCGTCCCGCTCTGCAGATGTGTAGTGACAGAGACCCCGAGAGGAACCAGCCTTTGAAAAAACTGAGGCCATCGAGGGCCCGACCAGATGAGGGCCTTGAGCCCACCGGGATAACAGGTTTTAGACATGTCCAGATAAGGGTTAGAAATATCTGGAGAGTAGATCTCCATGAGCAGAGACTCACAGGGAGCACACAGCTCCAGAGGAAAGGGAGGCTAACGGGGGCTAATTGGGACTCATTGTATGATGCTAACCTACGATCGCAAGAAAACGGAGCTCAGATTGTACTTTACTTCCAAATTCGCAGTCGAGGTGGATCATCAGACTGGAAAAGGCAGGATTAATGCTGATGAGAAGGAATGAAGTCACATATAACGGCCACAAGCCGACTTCACGTACCCACTGAATACCTAACGGCCCCAGCAGGATTTGGCCCCCTCAGAGTGCTCCTTAGATACTTCCAAGCCCAGGGTGGTAGGCTCCAAAGGTTTGTCCACCATTCGAAATCCCCCTGTCGGTAATGATTCTCAAGAACCTAGCACTCTGCAGGCCACAGCCAGTCAGCTCTGCTGTTGCTACGAGTACACACGCCCCAGCGTGAGGGGTGCTGAAGGCACTCCCTCAACCCCCCCAGAGTGTGGCAGAGACCAACTGACCTCCTTCTAGAACACAAGCTGCACAGGGGTAGGGTATTGGTCTGTCCCTACCCCACCCCCGCTATATGCCGTCAGGGTCTAGAATAGGGTCTAACAGATAGCAGGAGCTCAGGAAATCATACTCGTAACAAGTCTTTCCTAAACATTCCAAAACTAAAGAAGAACGAGACAGAGAATAATAACAACTGTTAAAAGATGTTGCTAACTTGGGGGTTCTCAGGCCCAGATTTAGGAATGCCTGTGTACAAATTACAAAAAAGTACGCCCTTGAGCAGGCCCATGGCTTTGCATGTAGAAAACGCCTTTGCGGAAAGGAAAGGGCTCATTGGTCTGACAAAATAGAAAAAGAAGTTTCCCTTTGCCTGTCCGCCAGGTGGGCAGGGAATGTACCATGATCGGGAAGGTGGTTTTCCCAGGGCGAGGCTTATCCATTGCACACCGGATGTGCTGACCCCTGCGATTTCCCCAAATGTGGGAAACTCGACTGCGTAATCTGTGGTAGCGGGGGACTGCGTTCGTGCTTTCCCCTAAAAAACAAAAAAAAGGAAGAAAACCCCACTTGGTGGGCACAGCCTGGGCAGAGGGCTTGTTTAGTAGGTGTCAACTCTGTGTAAAGAATAAGGCTTGCCTTAAGAGAAGAAAGGAACAGAGAAGAACTACAAAAACAACCATAAAACGAGTAACAAGTACATACCTCTCAATAAATACTCTGAATGTAAATGGACTAAATGTTCCAATCAAAAGACAGAGGATGATGAAATGGATAAGAAAGCAAGATCTATCCATTTCCTGCCTCCAAGAAACTCATTTCAGACCTAATGACACCTGCAGATTGAAAGTGAAGGAATGGAGAAGCATTTATCATGCAAATGGATGTGGAAAGAAAGCCAGGGTAGCAATACTTACATTGGACAAAATAGACTTTCAGACAAAGATTGTAACAAGGGACAAAGAAGAACACTATATAATCATAAAGGGAACAATGCCAAGAAGATATAACAATTTTAAATGTTTATGCACCCAATATGAGAGCACCCAAATACATAAAGCAGTTAATAACAAACACAAAGGAAGTAATCAATAGTAATACAATAATAGTAGGGACTTTAAAACCTCACTTACATCAATGGATAGATCATCCAAACAGAAAATCAATAAGGCAACAGTGCCTTTGAATGACACACTGGACCAGATGGGTCTAACAGATATATTCAGAACATTACATCCTAAAACAGAATACTCATTCTTTCCAAGTGTGCATGGAACATTCTCCAGAATGGATCACATATTAGGCCACAAAGCAAGCCTCAACAAATTCAAAAAGATTCAAGTCAAAGCATGCATCTTTTCGGAACACAATGCTACGAAACTAGAAATCAACCACAAGAAAAATCTGGAAAGAGCACAAATACATGGAGGTTAAATAACATGTTACTAAACAAGGAATGGGTCAACCAGGGAGTCAAATAGGAAATCAAAAAGTACATAGAGACAAATAAAAATGAACACGCAACAGTCCAGAATCTTTGGGATGTAGCAAAAGCTGTTCAAAGAGGGAAGTTTATAGCAATACAGGCTTACCTGAAGAAGCAAGAAACATCTCAAACAGTCTAACCTTATACCTAAGGGAGCTAGAAAAAAAGAACAAACAAAACCCAAAACCAGTAGAAGAAAGAAAAAATAAAGATTAGAGCAGAAATAGACGAAATAGAAGCCAAAACACAATAGAACAGATCAATGAAACCAGAAGCTGGTTCTTGGGAAAGATCAACAAAATTGATAAACCTTTAGCCACACTCATCAGAGAGACAGAGAGAGAGAGAGAGAGAGAGAGAGAGGACTCAAACAAAATCAGAAATGAAAGAGTAGAAATAACAACTGACAACACAGAAATACAAAGATTACAAGAGAATATTATGAAAAATATATGCCAACAAATTGGACAACCTGGAAGAAATGGATAAGTTCCTAGAAACATAACCTCCCAAAGCTGAATCAGGAAGAAATAGAAAATGTGAACAGACCAACCATCAGTATTGAAATTGAATCAGTAATCAAAAAACTCCCAACAAATAAAAGACCAGGACCAGACAGCTACACAGGCGAATTCTACCAAATATTTAAAGAGTTAATATCTGTTCTTCTCAAACTATTCTAAAAAATAGAGGAGGAACAAAAGCTTCCAAATTCATTCTATGAGGCCAGCATTACCCTGATACTAAAACCAGATAAAGACACTACAAAAAAAGAGAACTACTGGCCAACATCTCTGACGAATATAGGTACAAAAATCTTCAACCAAATATTAGCAAAACAAATCCAACAATACATTAAAAAAAATCATTCACCACAATCAAGTGGGATTTATTCCTGGGATGCAAGGGTGGTTCAATATCTGCAAATCAATCAACATCACATCAACAAGAGAAAGTACAAAAACCACATGATCATTTCAATAGATGGAGAAAAAGCATTTGACAGTGTACAACATCCATTCATGACAAAAACCCTCAACAAAGTAGGTTTAAAGGGAACACACCTTGGGGCGCCTGGGTGGCTCAGTCGGTTAAGCATCCGACTTCGGCTCAGGTCATGATCCCGCGGTCTGTGAGTTTGAGCCCTGCGTCGGGCTCTGTGCTGAAAGCTCAGAGCCTCGAGCCTGTTTCGGATTCGGTGTCTCCCTCTCTCTCTGACCCTCCCCCGTTCATGCTCTGTCTCTCTCTGTCTCAAAAATAAATAAATGTTAAAAGAAAATAAAAAAATAAAAAAATAAAGGGAACACACCTCAACATAATAAAGCCATATATGAAAAACCCATAGCTAACATCATGCTCAATGGTGAAAAACTGAGAGCTTTCCCCACTAAGGTCAGTAACAAGACAGGGACGTCTACTCTCACCACTTTTATTCAACACGGTGCTGGAAGTCCTAACCACAGCAATCAGGCGACAAAAAGAAATAAAAAACATACAAATTGGTCAGGAAGAAGTAAAATTTTCACTATTTGCAGAGTACACGATACTGTACATAGAAAACCCTAAAGACACCACCAAGAAACTACTAGAACGGATAAATGAATTCAGTAAGGTCACAAGATACAAATGAATATATAGAAATCCACTGCATTTCTACACACTAGTAATGAAGCAGCAGAAAGAGAAATTAAGAAAACAGTCCCATTTACAGTTGCACCAAAAATAATAAAATATCTAGACATCAACTGAACCAAAGAGGTGAAAGACCTGTACTCTGAAAACTATAAAACATTAATGAAAGAAAATGAAGATGACACAAACAAATGGGAAGATATTCCATGCTCATGGATTGGGCAAAAACATAGTGTTAAAATGTCCATACTACCCAAAGCAATCTACAGATTTAATGTAATCCCTGTCAAAATATCAACAGCATTTTTTCACAGAACTAGAAACAATCCTAAAACCTGTATGGACCCACAAAGGACTCCAGAGAGCCAAAGCGGTCTTGCAAAAAACCAAAACCAAAACCCCAAAACTGGAGGCATCAAAATCCCAGACTTCAAGTTATATTACAAAGCTGCGGTAATCAAAACAGTATGGTACTGGCACAAAAATGGACACATAGATGGGTGCTTGGCTGGCTCAGTTGGTTCAGAGTCTGACTTCAGCCCAGGTCGTGATCTCATGGTTCCTGGATTCAAGCCCCGCGTCGCACTTGCTGCTGTCAGCACAGAGCCTGCTTCAGACCCTTTGTCTTCTTCTCTCTCTGCACCGCCCACCGCCCCCCTCCCCCGCCACCGCCCTGTTCATGCTCTCTCTTAAAAGTTAAATAAACATTTAAAAAACAAACAAAAATAGATGCATGGATCAGGAGAACAGAAGAGAGAGCCCAGAAATAAACCCATAGTTAGTTATAGGGTCAATTAATCTTCAACAAAGGAGGCAAGAAAAGGTAATGGGAAAATTCTTTTCAATGAATGGTGTGGGGAAAACTGGACAGCCACATGCAAAAGAATGAAACTGGACCACTGTCTTATACCATACACAGAAATAAACTCAGAATGGATTAAGGATCTAAATGTGAGGCCTGAAACCATAAAAATCCTAGAAGAGAGCCAAATTATGGCAGTAATTTCTCTGACATTGGCCAGAGCAATGTTTTTCTAGATATGTCTCCTGAGGCAAAGGAAACAAAAGCAAAAATAAACTATTGGGCCTTCTTCAAAACGAAAAGCTTCTGCACAGCAAAGGAAACAATCAACAAAACTAAAAGACAACCTATGGAATGGGAGAAGGTATTTGCAAATGACATATGTGAGAAAGGGTTAGTCTCCAAAATACATAAAGAGCTTATACAACTCAACACCACAAAACCCCAAATAATCCTATTAAAAATGGGCAGAAGACATGAACAGACATTTCTCCAAAGAAAAAATACAAGTGGCCAACAGACGCATGCAAAGATGCTCAACATTACTCATCATCAAGGAAAATGCGAAGCAAAACCACAATGAGCTATCACCTTACACCTGTCAGAATGGCTAAAATCAAAAACGCGAGAAACAGCAAGCATTGGCAAGGGTGAAAAGGAACCCTCATGCACTGTTGGTGGGAATGCAAACTGGTGCAGCCACTGCGGGAGACAGGATGAAGGTTCCTCAGAAAATTAAAAAGAGAAATACCATATAATCCAGTAATTTCATTCCACTACTGCGTATTTACCCAAAGAATACAAAAACATCAATTCAAAAAGACATATGCATCCTTATGTTTATAGCAGCAGCATCTACAATAGCCACATTATGGAAGCAGTCCAAGTATCCATCGACTGATAAATGGATAAAGATGTGGTATACACACACACACGCACACACACGCATGCACACACACACACAGTGGAATATCACTCAGCCATCAAAACAAATGGAAGCTTGCCATCTGCAACAACATGGATGGAACTAGAGTATAATGCTAAGCAAAATAAGGCAGTCAGAGAAAGACAAATACCATATGATTTCACTCATATGTGGAATTTAACAAACAAAACAAAGGAACAAAGGGGAAAAAAAAGACAAACCATAAAGCAGTCTCTTTCTTTTTTTGAGAGAGAGAGAGGGGGTGCAAATGAACGAGGGGCAGAGTACGGTGGGGGAGAGAGAATCCCACAAGGGGCAGAGAGAGAGAGAGAGAGAAGTGGGGCTCCCCCGATTCAGGGCTCATGCTCACCCAAAGCTAGGGCTCGTGCTCATCCAATTCAGGACTTGAACTCTCAAACCATGTGATCAGGACCCAAGCCAAAGTCAGAGGCTTAACCGACTGAGCCACCCAGGTGCCCCAAGCAGACTCTTAACTATGGAGAACAAACTGATGGTTACGGGGGGGGGGGGGGGGGGGGGCGGGGGGAGGAGGTGGGTGAACTAGGTGATGGGGATTAAAGGGCACACTTATCATGATGAGCGCTGAGGAATGTACAGAAGTGCTGAATCACTAAATTGTACACCTGAAACGAATAGAACACTGCGTGTTAACTATCCTGGATTTAAAATAAAATAAAAATAAATAGATAAATAAAGTGAGATATGTGTTAACAGTGCTAAAAAAAAAAAAAGTTAAAAAAAAATAAAAGCATCCTGAAGCTGCCTGTTACCTTTTTAGAAAGTGCTGAGTGACAGCTAACCCGGAACGTGGAACGGTTAGGGTGACACTTCTTTAAAAACGGAGAATTTCCCCCTTGTGAGTGTGTAGTGAATTCTGTGTGACAAACCTTCTTCAGACGGGCAAAGAAACAGACCTATTTTGAGGCCCCCAGAACACTGACATGGTTTTTATCCTTGTTATGTGTAATGTTTTTATGCAGCTGGCATGGTGCAATGCTGCTGGTCTGATTTGGATAATCCTTTCAAAACGATCACATATCCTTATGTATCGAGAAGAACAAATAAAAAGGGGTGAAAGGACCAAAGAAGGGAAAAGAAAGAGAAGGCCTGCTTTCTGCCCGAAGACAGCCCACACCAGAGTGGACATAGCGCTGTCCTTGGACGCGTGACCTGGTGTCACTCCTTGGCCGGAACCTTTGTTCCACGGACAAGCTGCGCTGTCTCCCGACGGCTCCGCCGTGCCAATGTGTGGCATGAGTCAGCACAGCTGCCTATTCGCAAGCCTCCTGGTGTCAGGCCAGCTCTGCCTGGACCCCAGCCCCAGCCCCACCCAAGGCGGGGAGAGGGCGAGGGGCTCCCAGGCCTGCCTCCCTGTGTGCATTTCCTGTCCTGGCACCTGCTCTGTGGTGATTGGTGATGGACATTCATTCCCCCAGGAAACCAGCCCTCACCCCCCAGGTCTGCGATCTTGTCCTGCAGTGACCTGTAGAACAGTCCAGAGCACAATAGTCCAAGGGGCTTTGGGGTCACCAGTCTTCAGTCATGCTACATGAAGGACAGGAACTGTTTGCTCCAATTATGCTGCTCCGAGCATCCTTAGTTTTCCTTATTCTCTCTTCCAGGGGAGGTGAGCACTCTGCCTGGGTGTCCCTGACAGTCCTCTGGGCCCTCAGCTCCCGCAAACAACTGCTCAGGCAGAAAATACTCTACACTCAGCAAGAGCAAGCAAACCCGGTAATCCTCAGCATCCGTACAGAGTTAAGAACTGTTTCTCCCCTCCTCTGAAAGCAAGATCACGGGGACTCAGCTCAGCCTTCATCACGGACAAAAACATACACTGCCAAAACAAAACATTTATAACCAAACCTACAGTGGCCATCCAGATTAATCACGAGTTTCATTGCTGCGAAGGGCACACACGAGGCATTTGCTTCGCATGTGTGCACGTAGGTAACAAAATGACTCCCAAAGTGTGACCCAAGGATTGACCGTCCCGATGGATTCAACTCGCTGTCTCCTTGCTGGACAAAGATGGATACGAGTTTGAATGGGAATTTCCTTAGATTCTACCCACCCATGGGGCTTTCTAAGAAAATGGCAGGTGCCAGCTTCCTCCAGGATACACCCATCATGAAAGAATTAACTAAGGGAATTTAAAAGAGCTTCTTACCATTGGAAATGGTGTTAAGTTTCTTGGCCTGAAACTTTAACCCTTGGGTGCTGAGAGACCTTGCAAATGTCATTGCTGAGTTCTGCCAACAACAATCTTCAACTGTGGGGACGAAACTGACGTCCTAAGCCTAGACCCAGGCAAATGTCCTGTATGCAAACAACGGAAGAGGGGGAGCTCTGGAAATCACACAATGACTGGCCACCTAGATTCTGGGTAATATTCATGAATAAACTACTAGAAGGAGATACATGAGCCCTTGTAAAAGGAAGTGGTGATTGCTAGGAGCCGGTATCGATTTGCCCATAATGTTAAGGCCCGGTAACCATTTCTCACTTTTTGAGAGGACTATTAACCTCAGGGGATTCTGAGACAGGGGCTCTGTGTTTCGCGAAGAGAGCACGAGATTGTTCATTCCATCTCCGACCCTATGAATCAGAGGTTGTAAATTGGCAGCCCACAGTGCCCTGTGTCTTGTGTGGCTCTGCCCAGCATTGATGGTGCTTTTGATTCAGTTGCTAACGTTTAAAAAGAGGGTTGCAGATGGTATCCTTGCCCCTGCTGTCCCCTATGCCCCGCCCCTCGCCCGCCAGTGGCCACGTGGGCAGCAGCGTCTCCCCACGAGTCTCCCCGTGAAAGACAGAGGGGCAGGGATCCAGCCTCCCCCTTCCCCTCCCCTCGCTCAGGGCACCTGCTCTGGCTGATGGAGTGCAGGCACGAGTGACCCATGCCACCTGCTGGGAGCCATAGCTTGAAGAGGGGCCCGTGGGTCCGCGGGCCCTCTTTTCCCTCTGCCACAAGAGGCACATCCAGGAGGGGGCCAGCCATTCAGAGCAGAGCCATCCCGGCCAGCATGCAGAAGGAACAGAAATAAACCTCTACTGGTATAAGCCAGTTTTGGGGGCTGTTTGTTCTACAGCTCTAACCTAGCAAAACTGACTGATAGGGAAGATATCCCATAGGAATCTGGATCTTCCTTTCGTCTTAAAGAGTCAGAAGACACATGACCCTGCCCCCGCCCAGAGCCCTCTGGCAACAAATGGCTGGAAATGAAGGATGGCTCCCCCTTCGGGGGGAGACTGGTCACCACCTGCCCACTTTATTCTTCTGCATAGCTTGCCAGCCCTTCTAAGCTTCCGACTCAACCCCCCATGCCACCCCTGCCTAACACGAGCCACAGAGAGCCTGGGAGAGCCTGTCCCCAGGGTGCTCTGGGCATGCATCACCTCCTCCATGTGCTTAACCATGCTTCGGACATTGCCCACCCTTCTCCTTCAGCCTCAGAACATCTCTAAGCTCCTGGAAGGCAGTCGCTTCCTCACGGCACAAACCACAGGAGAAACAGGGGTTGTCTCCACCCTCTCCCAGCTTTCAAGGCCCATTTATGGAAGCCAGACCCCTAGAGTGCTCCCACCTCAGCCCCAAATAGTATCTGCACACCTGCGAGACCCCAATCCACACTCCTCCCATCCCCTAAGTCCTTGGCAAGTGCTCCACGGGTGGGGGAGAGCCTGGGACACGATGGAATGAAGGTGTCACGGGTTCTGCTGCTGTGGGGACACTGCCACATGGAGGCTACCAAATGTCTGGGAGCAAACCAAGAGTCATGAAAGACCCACTGTTGACATTTGGGTGGCTCTAGCTGCCCATCGCTGACATCCCGCCTTCCCTGGGCCTCCCTTAACTGGCGAATGCCAACCCCGCTCCTCTGAAATGCAGCAGCATAGTCTATACACCCTTGATGTCCCCTCTCCGGGTACCCCTCAGGTGCCAGGACCCTAAAAGCATAAGTTATGACACGACAGACCTGATGCCTGGGCCTCCCAAACATCCTCCCTTTGGCGGTGACCCCAGGCCCCTGGCGTATTCACAGGCACTGGTTTGGGGCAATGATCCATCAGGGTCCCCCGTCCCCGCTGAGGACTGTCCCTGCTGGACAGTGAGAGAGGGTGAATGCAGAGCTCAGTAAGGTTTCAGACATGCACTTTTTGAAGCCACTGTTATCTCCTGGAGCCCACGGTTCTATGGAACTAGACCCAGATGGCACTCACCTCCTTAGCTGGCACAGCGAGAGCTGGGCCCCACGGTTTGTGTGGTCTTCCAGCAGTGAGGGGCCGGGGTCCTGGACCACCCCCAGGACGTGTCCATGTATTTGCCTCACCTGGTCCCTCATCTCACACCCATGCCAACCCCTGCCAGAACGAGCCTCATAAAACGCCCCCCTGATTATGCCATTCCCCTGCTTATCCCTCTCTTGCCTGGTTCCCATCGCTTTCAGGATGCAGTTCAAGCTGCTTAGCACAACAAGCAAGTCTGTTCATGATCTGGCCCCACACCCTCCCCCACTCCCCACCTGCCCCTCAGTTCACACCATACCGAACCGCTCAGGGTTCCGCAAACCCACCAGGCTGTGGCACGTCTCGGGGTCACCCCTGTGCCAGGAACACCTCTCCTGGCTTCTTCTCACGGCAAGCTCCTCCTGGGTGTTGTCTCCTTTGGCAAGCTTCCCCGGGCCCCTCAGGCTAATTCTGACGCCCAGCCCCTGAGATTCTGAGCAGCCTGGGCTCAGGGGCGACAGAGAGAGCGGTTCTCACCGAGTGCTGCTGCCTGTGGCCCCCACCCCCACGAAAGCAACGGCTCCCCCTGCCTGGCGTCCATGTTGCCTTGCCATCAAATGATACTTTGCTTAGTATTAAAAATTGCAAAAAGAGTCATGCCACATCCTTTCTTTTCCCCGCCCCACCTTATCACTCTTCCTATTAGTCCTTGCGTACATCATCAGGAAGACCCTTGGGATTGTTAGTCTGTTCATTCATTCATTCATTCATTCAGCAAACGCTTACACTTTGCAGACACTGTGCTGAGTGCTTGGGAACTTACATTCTAGCGGAGTAAGAAAGATAGCAAACAGGTCAGGCGCTGAATAATAAGCTAGTAAATAAAGACGATGTCAGGTGACGCCGCGTGTCACGAAGAAAAATAAAACCGTACAGGGGCAAATGGAGCTGGGGCACAGGTGATTTGCTCAGGCATTTGAACGGAGAGCTGAAGGACGTAGAAAACCGTACAGATGTTTGGGGAAGAGCATTCCAGGCAGAGGGAACAGCAAATGCAAAGGTCCTCTGTTGGTCAGGATGACACTCACCGTCGCGGCGACCGAATCCCAGAACTTCACGTTAACAATACGGCACAACAGATGTTTATTTCCTGCTCGTGTTCCTTCCGGTGTTGCATTGCTGGTTGATGGACAGCATGCTTTCTTTGGGTCCAGAGACTCACATGCCTTCCTTCTTGTGGCTTTCCCATTTCCAAGGGCCTCAAAGACCTCCCAGCTGAGTGGGCAGATGGGGAGTAGAGGAGGCACAAACAGTTCTTAAGACCTGCACCCCCCGGTGGCGACAGACCCCACTTCCTGTTATGCCGCAGAGGTGAGAACGAGTCAGACTACCCCGAATGCCCGGGATCGGACGGGGTTGCCGCCTCCCAGCAGCAAGGCCACACTGTGGACGGGCATCCTGGGAGGCCAGCCAGTGAGTGGGGGCAGAGCCTGGCAGTTCGAGGCTCAGCCAGGAGGCGGGGGTGACTGGGGCAGAGGGAGCCAGGCGAAGCGAGCAGGTCGGAGAGGTAATGGGGTGGGTGGCGGGCAGATGATGTCGGGCCCTGCGGTCACATGAAGGACCCTGGATTTTACCGTCTATGATGTGGAAGCCCTTGGAGGGTTTAGAGCGAGGCAGTGGCATGAAATGGCTTCTATTTCGAGGGGGCACTGTGGCCGCAGTGTGCAGCACAGACTGCAGAGGACGGGGGGACACCAGTAGGCGGAGGTAGGCTAGAGCAGCCATGCAGGGGTGAGATGATGCCGTCCCGGACAAGAAGGGAGGGCAGGGGCAGGGGCAGGGCAGACCCTCCTGGAGCGACGTCCAAACGACCTGCCACCCACTCCCACTCCCACCTTCTAAGCCAGGCGCTGGGGAAGGGTCACAGTATTTTAGGCTTTACAGGGCACGTCCACCCAGTGCGGCTGCTGCAGGGAGAAAGCTGCCACAAACAACACATAAACGAAGGAGCATGGCCATGGGCCTTGTGCCAATAAAGCTCTATTTACGAAATCAGGCCGTCGGCCGGCAAAATTTTCAGACCCCGATAAACCGGTCACACGGCACTGGGCTTCCCTTGTCCTCCGTTCCCAGCCGAAGCAGGGGTGCTGACTGAGGGCTCCGTCACTGCTTCAAGTGCGTGCGACAGCCACTCCCAACGAACCGAATTTCTCTCTCGGAGTAACGCTTGGGGTAGAAGAATGAATCACGGCTTCACGCTGCCTTTGAGCAAGTTCTCTCTTGACAAAGGAAATGGCTTTTGGCAAGACCTTTTTATTATAGTTCAGGCTCATCAACTATTCTTTTATAGTGCAATACCTTTGTTATGTGTAATTAAGGCAGCAGCTGAGAAAAGATGCAAATGTGCTCTTAAAAATCTGACTTCGCAGCAGCCCAGAGCTCTGCAACCTTTTAAAAGAGCAAGTTGATGTAATTTTTTTAAATTTATTTTTGAGAGTGAAAGAGACAGAGCTTGAGCGGGGGAGGGAGACACTGAATCAGAAGCAGGCTCCTAGCTGTCAGCACAGAGCCTGATGCGGGGCTCGAACCCACGAGTCTCGAGATCATGACCTGAGCCGAAGCCGGACACCCAACCGACTGAGCCACCCAGGTGTCCCTAAAGGAGCAAGTTTAAAGCGAAACACATTGGGCCTGTGCCAAAACAGGAAAGGAGAGAATGAAAGCTAAAGAAAGAAATAAAAAGACGAGGGGCCTGCAGCGTGGTGTTCGGGAACTCACGCCTGTCTAGCCGTCACCCTGTGAGCTGAGCAGACTGTAAACTCCGGGGAGCGTCCTCAGTGCCAAGCCAGCCCCGTCCCCACAATGGTCCCCCTGCCCCAAAGCCAAGTGCTGTAGCAGCAGAAATATCACAGGCTGCCGCGTTCCCAACTTCCATGGGTGTTATCCGTTTTCAGAATTTCTTCGACTTCTTTTCACAGCGAGTTGTAGAGGGTCGCAAGCCAGAGCAACTGGGAAACAAAAGAGGAGGCCGGAGGAAGGAAGAGAATATCCCATCGCCTCCTTTGGGACGAGGAATGGAAGCCAGAAACAATCCATTTCCTTGGCACAGCACCATCCAGCAGCACTTTCTGTGGCGTTGAAAATATTTTATGTCGGGGCGCCTGGGCGGCTCAGTCGGTTAAGCAGCCGACTTCGGCTCAGGTCACGATCTCGCGGTCCGTGAGTTCGAGCCCTGCGTCGGGCTCTGGGCTGACGGCTCAGAGCCTGGAGCCTGTTTCGGATTCTGTGTCTCCCTCTCTCTCTGACCCTCCCCCATTCATGCTGTCTCTCCCTGTCCTAAAAATAAATAAACATTAAAAAAAAATTTAAAAAAAAAAGAAAATATTTTATGTCTTCACTATTCAGTGTGATAGCCACGAGTCCCTGCAGGGGGCCACTGAGCCATCAAATCACCTTCTAGGTCAACTGCCTTGTATCTACACGTGCATCTCTACTCGTAGCCACTAAGCCCCGTATGGGTCAGTGCAACTGCAGGGGGCTGGTTAAGAACTTAGGCTCACGAGCGGCGCCTGGGCGGCTCGGTCGGTTAAGCATCCAACTCTTGATCTCGGCTCGGGTCATGATCTCGCGGTTCGGGAGTCTGAACCCTGCATCGGGCTCTGTGCTGACAGCATAGAGCCTGCTTGGGATTCTCTCCCTCCCTCCCTCCCTCCCTCTCTCTCTGCCCCACCCCTGCTCTCTCTCTCTCTTTCTCTCAAAATAAATAAATGAACATTAAAAAAAAAAAAAAAGAAAAGAACTTAGGCTGAGGAGTCAGACCCAGGCTTCGATGCTCGCTGCCCACTTACTGTGACCAGGCCAGATGCTCACTGCCACCAATCCTTGGTTTCCTCACTTGCAGGCTGGGTACAATTGTGCCAACTCATGGAGTCGCTGGGAGAATGAGGTGACGGAGATAAACCGTTTCACACAGTGTGCCTGACGGAGGACAGATACTCAGTACCTGCTGATTGTTTTTATTGTTCTCTAGGAAGTCCCTCGCAGGACCCACCTTCTAGATGTTTCAGAAAGCTCTCTCCTAAGGCACCTGTGCTGGTTTTTCCCACCGAGGCTTCCTGGGTCTTAAGCTACACCACATAAATTTGGGGAGAGGGATGAAGGAGGGCAGAAGGAGAGCCAATGGCCACCAAACCAGACCTATGACTCCCTCTGATCATCTTTGAGGAGGTGAAGACTGCTAGCTGCCCACTCAGTCTTTGGGTGGCAGTGCGACCAGCTAAAAAAGACCTTATTTCCCAGGCGGTCTCACAGCTGGGCGTAGCCAATAAGATGTAAGCAGACACGTTAACCGTGATTGTCACAAAGTCTTCAGAGGCATCGATTTGTATGCGCCCTTTTGCCTTCTGTCTTTTTTCACCATTCCTCCTATTTCCTATCTGGGGCGTAGACATGGCGGCTGGAGCTCCAGCACCCTTGAGGAGCTATCCTTGTGGATGAAAACCCTGAACTACTCAGAATGGCAGAGCACAAATAGAAGAGGCCTGGGTTCATGAACACTGGGGAACGATACCAGCCTGGGACCACTTGCCTCCAGATTTCTCTTACCTATGAGAAAGTTTTGTATCATGTTTATGCCATTACACCTTCTATTGTCTTGTTATGTGGCAGAACCTGATGTCAGCTGTGCCTAATTATTTCTGAATGGTGATTAATTCTACAAGTCTAGGTTTTTATGACACATATTTGATGAAAGAGAGAGCTTGAGATCAATTTGGTGCCTGTTCCCTCATTCTGTCTGCAGGGGGCACCTCAACCTACCCTGAAATATTAGAATCATCTATCCTGGGGGTGCCTGGGTGGCTCAGTCGGTTAAGCGTCCGACTTCGGCTCGTGTCATGATCTCGCGGTCTGTGGGTTCGAGCCCCGCGTCGGGCTCTGTGCTGATGGCTCAGAGCCTGGAGCCTGCTTCCGATTCTGTGTCTCCCTCTCTCTCTGCCCCTCCCCTGCTCATGCTCTGTCTCTGTCTCAAAAATAAATACAAAAATTAAAAAAGAAATCATCTATTCTGGCCAATCTTTTTTTTTTTTTTAAAGTAGTCTCCAAGCCCAGTGCAGAGCCCAACGCCAGATTTGAACTCATGACTCTGCGATCAAGACCTGAGCTGAGATGAAGAGTCAGACATTTAACAAACTGAGCCACCCAGACGCCCTGACCCCCTTTTTAACCATCAAGACTGTTTGTTATTTGTTTCTCCATCAGTCCTATGTTCCAAAATAAGCTCTCCCCCCACCATGGATTAAGTTCTAATTGGTTTACTCATCATGACACTTAGCAACCGGGGCGCCTGGATGGCTCAGTTGGTTGACACAGTTGGACTTCGATTCAGGTCATGATCTCGCAGTTCAGTTCGTGAGCTCGAGCCCCCGCATAGGGCTCTGTACTGGCAGCTCGGAGCCTGGAGCCTGCTTCAGATTCTGTGTCTCCTTCTCTCTTTGCTCCTCCCCTCCTCATTCTCAGTCTCTCTCTCAAAAATAAATAAACATTTTTTAAAAAATGACGTTTAGCAACCATAGTGGATATGTGCCAGTTGGGAGGGGGGCCGCCCAGCTGTGGCTCCTCTTTCTGTATTTGGGGAGTTCTCCTAACACGAAAGAGTCTCTGATGACCTGACACTTGTCCCTGTCTGAGCTGGATGTGAGCACAGAAAGCTGAAGGTGAGCCGGCCGGATGGTCTGACCTGGGACTCTGCACCCAGAGTGAGGGGCACACAGCGGCAGCCATGGTTTGGGGCTCATTCCTCCAGGCAGCAACATCCTGCACCCTCGAGTGGTGGTTCCAGGGGCTCCCTGACCAGTGTCCAGGGCTAGTCTAAGCAGGTTGCTCTTTACTCAGGTTCCCCTAGCTGCTGGCCATTTCGAGAGCCTGGCCCTCCTGCATCTCTGTTTCTTCCGGGACCAGCGGACATTGTTCCAATGGGCTTTTTTTTTTTTTTTTTTTTTTTTTTTTTGCTTAAGTCAATCAGACTTGGTTTCTATTCCATGCGACCAAGAATCCTGACTGACTTACATACTGAGCAACATGATTTTACCTGTGATACCACACCAAACTGACATCATCCCAGCCAGATAAGGAGACGGCGTTGAAATTAGCCAGTGCAGTATACTTTCTTCGGAGCTTTTAAAAATACCGAGTATTTTAAAAATACCGAGTATTCACTGTATACTTTCTTCGGAGCTTTTAAAAATACTGACTATTGTCTGGTCCATGTCTCCATTTTCCCCATGGTGAACCTTTAAGGACTGGGAACTCAAGCCTGGAAAACCCCTGAGATCATTGTGTTTCCTCGTCTTACAGATGGCAAATGGAACCCCAGAGAGGCAAAGTGACTTGCTCCATATGTCAGGCTACAGAAAGAACCTTCCAGCGAGGGTCACTAGCTGTTCACTCTTGCACTGGTTTGGCCTGTGGACGTGCTCTCTCAAGGAGCTCAAAGTCAGGTAGGAGGGAGGGTGATTTGAGCACATGCAAAACTCCAGGCTTGTGGATAAGAGCCCTGGGAGAACCACGGAGACCCAGATGTCATGGGAAAAAGCAGGTGAAGATATTCAGAAGAGACATGTGACAGTGAGAAAGGCAGAATGTGACCTAAGCTTCAAGAACCCATGTGCAGTGGATCAAAGCAGGGATGTGACGAGGCAGCCGGTAGCCTGCCGATGTCAACCTCCATTCCGGACCAGATGAGGCAGTGTGCCCAGAACGAGGTAGGGAGCAAGAGAGGGGAACCCAAGAAGACGTTTTGTAGAAAGCTTCCAAAGTCAGAGAGCGAAGTCAGTACATGATTATGTCCTGCTTTAAGAATGAGCGATCAGAGGGGTGCCTGGGTGGCTCAGTCAGTTAAGCATCCGACTCTTGGTTTCGGCTCAGGTCTTGATCTCACGGTTTTGTGGGTTCGAGTCCCATGTCGGGCTCTGTGCAGAGCCTGCTTGGAATTCTCTCTCCCTCTCTTTCTGCCCCTTCTCCACTCATGTTGTCTCTGTCTCTCTCAAATAAATAAAACTTAGAGAAACAGGAACCCTCTTGCACTGTTGGTGGGAATGCAAATTGGTGCAGCCGCTCTGGAAAGCAGTGTGGAGGTTCCTCAGAAAATTAAAAATAGACCTACCCTATGACCCAGCAATAGCACTGCTAGGAATTTATCCAAGGGATACAGGAGTACTGATGCATAGGGGCACCTGTACCCCAATGTTTATAGCGGCACTCTCAACAATAGCCAAATTATGGAAAGAGCCTAAATGTCCATCAACTGATGAATGGATAAAGAAATTGTGGTTTATATACACAATGGAATACTACGTGGCAATGAGAAAAAATGAAATATGGCCTTTTGTAGCAACATGGATGGAACTGGAGAGTGTGATGCTAAGTGAAATAAGCCATACAGAGAAAGACAGATACCATATGGTTTCACTCTTATGTGGATCCTGAGAAACATAACAGAAACCCATGGGGGAGGGGAAGGAAAAAAAAAAAAAAAGAGGTTAGAGTGGGAGAGAGCCAAAGCATAAGAGACTGTTAAAAACTGAGAACAAACTGAGGGTTGATGGGGGGTGGGAGGGAGGGCAGGGTGGGAGGGAGGGCAGGGTGGGTGATGGGTATTGAGGAGGGCACCTTTTGGGATGAGCACTGGGTGTTGTATGGAAACCAATTTGACAGTAAATTTCATATATTAAAAAAAATAAATAAATAAATAAAAAATAATAATAAATAAATAAATAAATAAAAGACACGTAGATATATGTTATACATATACATGTAAATAACATATAAACAAATGTAAATAAAATATAAAGAAATATAAAAAAAACAAACAAATAAATAAAACTTAAAAAAAAAAAAAGAAGAAGGAATGAGTGCTTGGAAACATCTGAACGTGCAAAATAAAATTTTGCAAGATTATTCATTTTAAAATGGATTCTTCACTTTATTTATTTGTTTATTTTTTTTTCATGTTTTATTTATTTTTGAGACAGAGAGAGACAGAGCATGAACGGGGGAGGGGCAGAGAGAGTGGGAGACACAGAATCGGAAGCAGGCTCCAGGCTCTGAGCCATCAGCCCAGAGCCCGACACGGGGCTCAAACTCATGGACCGTGAGATCGTGACCTGAGCTGAAGTCGGACGCTTAACCGACTGAGCCACCCAGGCGCCCCGGATTCTTCACTTTAAAGAGAGGAAGGCGCATCTATTTCCTAAGACATGGGAATTTCACCTTGCTGATTTATTTTCTACAACCTTCTACTGTGGAATAATTATTCCCATCTCACAGATTAGAAACCAAGGCTCATATAGATGATGCATCTGGTCAAGGTGGCAGCTTGTAAGAGGTGGACCCAGATGTCTGGATCCAAAGACCCCGTGTTTCCTGCCCTGCCAGACCGCCTCCCCCAGAGCTCTTTTAAATAATGAACGCTCGAAATGCATTTGGAAGGCACTTCTCATTGAAGAGACTCGATTTACGAAGATTAGATTTGCACACGATTTCGAGAACACATCCGTCCCACAAAGCATTATGCAACGATATAAGGATAAAGAGCATGGATCCCGTACAAAAAAAAAAAAAGAGGAAAATGATAGAGAAGTGTGGTTAATTAATGCAGTAGGAACTGAAACACTACAGGAGCCAAAGAACACGCGCTCTCGGAATATGCTACAATAAGCGGCTTCATTAGAAAGACAATTTATGTGGTAGGAGAGAGAATAGCAAGCGGGAGGGGAAAACGTGGAAACAAATTCGTCTACTAGAAAACACTGATTTGAAAATATTTTATAATGATTGATTTGTAAGCAGTCTCTCGGCAGTAAACATCCTTGGAACTCTGGCTTTGGGAGATCTTAAAAAATAGGTCAGCTTCTCTGGCTTGGACAGGTTGACGTGTGATTTTCCTCTTTGGGGGGAAGGGGCCGGCTGGGTATTTTCAAAGGCCTCCTTTAGTTTATGGTTCCAAGGTTGCACTCATGGGCCTTTCTGTGACTGTCATCTTTTAAAGCTGGTTAACTCAGTGGCTTTATTTATTTTATTATTTTATTTTTTTGCCCTCTCAATTCCCCACAGGGCTTTAACTGAATCGGACCGCATTTGGAGTCCTGTGTCGCCTTCTGGGGACCACATTTTAAAAGGGACATTGACCCGCTCTGCCTCCGGAGAATGGAACCAAGACAGGTGGGTGGAGGTTGCTCAGAGATCAATTCTGACTCCATACAAGAAAAGCCTATATCTCCTGCTATCAGAGCCCTCTCACAATGGAACCGGCTGCTTTTTGAGACAGTTTGCTCCCAGGGATTGGAAACACTGAAGCGAGGGGTGTTTTAACAGCTGTCAAAGTTGCCCTGGAAGAGATTTTTTTCTTTCTTTTTTCTTTTTTTCCCCCTAAGTTTCCTTTCAATTCCAACGCTGTATGATTGATTGATCATAGAACTCTTCAGTATGTTTTGCCAAGTCAATAGCTTCTTTTTTAGGCCTTTTGTCTTCACCATTAGCCCCATCTTTTTTCAGGAGGGGGAAAAAAAAACCCAAAAAGGCAGTTGGCGAAAACAGTATAGAATGATAGTAACAGTTGCAACATCATGGTCAGTGGCAATAATGTTGCCTCACGGTGCCACGTTCCCTCCACTAGGGAAATGGAGATGATGTGGCCTGTTGATGATCAAAGCAGATGTCTGGGGCCCAGTCAGGGTGATGGTGACAGCGCTGGGCCCTCCCAATGGTCCCTGGGCAGGTCGGTGTGAAGAGTAAGAGGAGCCCAGGCTCAGTGAGGCCACACGTCCTCTTCTAGGGTCCCCACTTGGTTGGTGGCACCTCTCCCCAGCCAGAAATGTGACCTTCTCCGTACCCTGCACCCCACACCACTACATTCAGTCTATCACCCATCCTGCCCACTTGCCATCCTTACATGGGCCTTTGCCCCTGCTCTTGTCCCTGCCCTGGGCCAATGCTCTTTCATCGTCTTGGCCTGGTAAAGGCTTACCGGTACTTCCCATCCCAGGTCATTCCACAGGGAGGCCTCCCTCACCTTCCTGACCAGATCGTGTTGCCCTGGGGTTCAAGGTCGCAGCACCTGTGCCTCTCCTCCCCAGCACGTCTCCCATTTACAGGTATTCCTCCGTTTCTGTGACAGTTTCGTCTCTGGGATGGTGGGAACCATGTTGGTGCTTGGCATGGCGCCTCTTGAATGAATGAATGAATGAATGAATGAATGAATGAAGAGAAGCTGTGTGAGGTGCTCTATACTTCCCAGTGGCTTTCCAGAGGCCTAAGAGCCATCTGGACCCAGGAGGTGGTCATCAATATGGCACTCCAGCCCTTGAATCTCCCCTCCACCGCCCCCAAACCTCTGTCGCCACCAGGTCAGAAAGTCTATTGCTTGGTTCAGCGCTGTTCTCACATTTGAGTCTCCTTTGTAAGGCAAGTAAGGGAGGAGAGAGTGTCCCTAACACCTGTGGTTAGCCAACAGTTCGATCTATTCCTAAAACTCTCTCTCTAGAAACATTTGACTTAGACTATCGGGCTGCGGAGGGTAGAGATACGGGGAAGATGTAGAAAGGAAAGGGAATGACTTATGTACTGGATGCCACACTGTTGGTGCCTCTTGGCCTTTGCACATGGGGACCTGCTGTCTGGAAGGCACTCCTTTGCCTCTGGTCAAAATTGGTGTCATCCAGCAGAAGAAAGCATGGGGGACTTTCAGAAGCCTTCACTGGCATCCCCTAGCAGAGAGGCTCCCTCGTCCTCTGTCAGGCACCTTGCCCGCACGTCCACCATTATGGTGTTTATCACATCCTCTTACAAAGCTCTGTTTATACGATGTTGCCCTTACTGGGCTGTGAGCTCTTGGAGAGCAATGCCCTTATCTTCACACCTTTATCCCCAGGGCCTGTCGCAGCACCTGGCTGTATTGGTCAGGACTCCTGGTAGCAAGCTATGCAAACCAACTCGATCTCCTCACTTGAGCAAAGAAGGACGAGCCACTCTTATTTCCTCAGCATGCTCCAGCCTCTCTGCAGTTCCTACAATTTCTCACAAACCTGGCAATCTCATGGGCGAGCTCTTCGCGGGGAATAAGCCAATAGACGTGTACTGACCACTGAATAGTGGACGCCAGAGGAGGAGGGAGAGAGTGAGGCAGGGAAGGATGGCAGGGAGGGCCATGTCGCAGACCCGGTGAGCTCCCGTGTGTGGTTTACCTCGGGGCCACTCTGATGATTCCCACTCCCCATGGCTGAGGGGCGCCTGGCCCGGGTCTGTCCTTCCCATCTCCCTCTCCTCGCTCTACTTTCTTTGCTCAAGCTCTGTCAATTCATGAAACTCAAGAAATGGTGCATCACCAGTGCAAATGCAGGGCTGGGCTGCTGCATGAGCGTTGGGTCCCAGGAAGGTGCCCGCGATGTTTCAGAACCCTCCTCCCTGCCAGCGTCTACTCCACGATCCCTTCAAGTCGCCCTTACGTTGTAATAGCGCGCTTTCTTTTCTTTGTTTCCTAGTTAAAGGCTAACAAAGAGTGAATTGGGTATTTCAGCTGTTTGTGGTCATCATTAATTTCATGGTCCTCTGCATTTATTAAGTCTTATTTCCTCTCCATAATCTCCTTTCCCCTGATATTTGTAAAAGCACATCTTATTCTCCTTAATTGCTTTGGCTGGTGTGATCTAATTCTGATTTTTTTTTCCCCCACCACTCTTATCTTTTCCCGGGAAGCTTTAACTGATGCAGCATATTCTTGTTTAATTCTCTTTCTTCTCCACAGACAGGAGAGTATTTCTTTCTCCGGAGCTTTCCAACAGTCTTTGGGGAAGTTGCACTGATTGCATTTTGCTCTCCTTTACAAGAAGTGCTGTGTCGGGCTTTAATTATGGGGGGACCCCCTCCTTCTCCGCATGCTTCTTCCCTGAAAACCACCCAGCTTTCTCCGGTCCTCCGTCTGCGGCCAAACCGAGTGTCCTTTGCCCCTCCACTTTTCCGCTGGCTGTTTCGCTGATGGGACAGACGGCTGTGCCCTGGGGCAAGAAGGAAGAGGGAACCAGAGCATTCACACGGGCCACCTATTAGCAGCTCTGGTGCACACACTGGTGGCAGAGTGAACTGAAATCATGCTCCCTACCTAGCAGGGTCATGGCCCAGGATAATTAAGTGCTCATTATCAATGACAAAACGAAACTCCACTCCTGGGCTGTTGAGAGCCAGATCCAAATATCTACCGGCCTATTTGTCCCTTTCTGGACAATTTGTCCCATGTCTCCCTTTCTGACCTGCAGGCATCACCATTATAGCTTCCCCTGCGTATTCAGGTTATTCTTCATATTGAACATCTATTTCATTGTGCCTTGACCTGTGGTTAGTCATTCACGTGTCTCTCTCTCTCTCTCTCTCTCTCTCTCTCTCTCTCTCTCTCCCCCCCCCCCCCATGCCTCTCTCTAACTCATCACCTTGCCCCGTTGCAACGGAAACATGCTTTGGATCCCACGGTCCCCATTTCTAGTAGCACCATTGCCTAAACTATTCTAGAAATATCTCTGGCCCTCCTTCTTCCTCAGCCTCCATACGTGATAGTTCACCCGTGTGCATCTCTGATGCGTAGCCCTTTCCATTTGCACTTGATGCCCTTGGTAAACGCCACCTGGCTGCAGTGGACACTGGTGGTCAGCCACACCCAGCCCCCTTCTCTCAGTGACCACTCTTGGTTTTCTTTCCATTATCCACATCTCCCCAGGTGGCGAAGGGAAGCTGGCCCTACCCGGCGCTCTGGGAATGGGGCATGTGGCTCAGGCATAGCCCAGTCAATGCAACTCCACCCCCTGGCTAGTCTCATGGGTTCAGGGGTGAGTACTCAACACCGTTCAGACCAATGAGATAAGAGAGGATCCTTCCAGAACAAAAAGCATCCTTGCTCTTCTGAGAGAGGCTCTCCAAGTGGGCCAGGAGGTACTGGTGGCCATGTTTACCACCATATGGAAGAGCCCACCTGAAAGTGAAGATACAGACGAAAGCAGGGCCAATGGACCCGCTGTGCCCGAACCGCTCCTAGACCTCGGTCCTATACCCACACTAGAGCTGATCCAGAAGCAAACTCCACCGGCACTGCCTTTGGGATATACCCCTAACGCGATCCCTTCTTGGGTGTCTGCTGATGTTTTCCTGGGCCTCCGGCTCAGACCGTCACCACAGCCCTCACCGAGACTCCACCGCTGTCCCTTATCCCCTAGTCTCCACAGAGCAGACAGAGACCCTAGCAAAATCATATGTCACATAACACCACTGCTCTGCTCAGAACCCCCTGAAACTCTCCATGCAACTCCAAGATCCTTACCTTGACTCTCAGGCCCTGCCTGACCTGCCTGCTCCCCCTCTGACCTCATCTCTTACCACCCTCACCCCAACTCAGCCCACGCTGTCCTCACTAGCCTTTTAACTCCTACCTCACAGCCTTTGCACTTGCTGTTCCCTCTCCCTGAAATGCTCTTCCCTCAGACCCTCGCATGATTTACTCCTTTCCTTCAGGGCTCTGTTCAACGGTTACCTGTTCAGTTAGGCCATCCCTGACCCTCTGCCTGAAATGGTACTGCCTCATCACCCTGCAGCCCCTGGGATTGCTTTAGTTTTCTTTATAGCACATACCACCACCTAAAAATGTATATATTCACGTGGCTATTATTAGCTATATCTCTCCATTAGAATATACATCCTTGGAGAAACCGGGGCTATTTGGATTGCTGTTATATATGCCACTCTTAGAATAGAAACTGGCACATAGCAGCCTCTCCATAAAGCACTGTCAGCTTTCAGACGGATAGACCGACGGAACTAATCACCTCCCTATTTTGAGTAAGGTCTTTGCTTTCTGGCAAGGCTGGGCGGGGGGGGGGAAGCACTCCCTATTTCATTGCAAAGAATGATGTTAGCATCTTTTCGATTCTCTCAGGTAAATACCTAAGCTTGGAATTGCTGGATCAGATAGTAGCTTTACGTCTAGGCTTTTTTAAGACTTTTTTTTTTTTTATTGAGGTATAACTGACATATTACATTCTATTAGTTTCAGGTGTACAAGATCATGATTCAATAGTTCTACACATTGCAAAAATGGCCGCCACTAAAAGCCTAGTTGCATCCATTACTATACACAGTTACCAGTTTTATTTTTTATTTTTTTGTAATGAGGCGTCTGACGATCTACTCTTTGCATCTTTCAAATACATAATACAGTATTATTCAGTATGGTCACCATGCTGTATATTGCATCCTTGTGACTTCTTTCATTTCATTTCATTTCATTTGCTTTATATTTTGATTAAGGTTATTTTCAGGTGGCTTTCTGCTACTTTTTTTTTAATGCCACTTGTAGACAAAGTGTTCTAACATAGGGTTTAATTAGTATTTACCTAAAATGTGCCTAAACAAATACCTTAGCTTGGGTCGGATTGTAAGTTACAATGCCTGGCCCACGACTGGCCCTTTCGAGTCCCAGGGATCATACCGTGCTCCCTTGGATACTTACACTGGTTTTGCCAGATACACGGAGCAAATCCTGCCCTGGTCCCACACTACGGAGAAAGTAGGCTTCCAAAACGTTAAGCAACAGAGCAGGGACCAGATCCCACCTTTCCTGATGCCCTGCCCACAGCTCATGCACACGTCCGTTTTGCACTTCCGTCCACAAATCTATAGCCTCGTGGCACACGCCCGCCCACAGCCTTGGGGGAGTGCTGTGAAATTATGGGCCATGTGGTCTCTATTTATCTAACATTTCCAATTCCCTCTTCTCTGAAAGCCAATAAAACTGAATTTCTCCCACATGAGATTATGGACCTTTTGGGGAAAAGAAAAGCAAGCATATGGCTCACAGGAAATCAAATCTGCCTTGTGAGATAAAAAAAAAAAATCTCCCCCTCTAAGTCAGCCCATGGCATCACATTCTTTACAGCTGCCTTTTACACGGTGGGGGCGCGGACAACATACACGTTCTTCTGCCTTGAGTGGTCACAATACATGGCAAACTATCCCTCCGCAAATCTCTTCCAGAGTGGTTTTTTCCCTTCCCCAGCTATTCCCCGAGGACGACATTAGCTCCCTTTTTAATTCCTTTCCCCTCACTGCACACTCTGATGTTACTTGCCAACCCCCAGCGGACATGTGGAGACGTATTCACTTTCACATGTAATAGATAAAACAGCAGGGGCTTCTAATCGGAAAACGTTTCCCAGGCTGCAAAAGGCTATAGCAAACCACAAAGCTGCCAATATGGTTCAGAGTTTATTAATACATACTTGGCACACGTTGGCACGTGGCACTGCCCCCTCCCTCATGGGGAGGGAGGAGGGATTAGTTACAAGTTTACAGACAAAACCCACGGGGGCGGGGGGAGGCCTAGGATGCAGGCCCCTTTCCAGGGACCTTCTAGAGAGCTCCTCTGTTGTTGCTTTAAAAAAAAAAAAAAAAACAGTTCCAGGGGCACCTGGATGGCTCGGTCGATTAAGTGTCTCACTTCAGCTCAGGTCATGATCTCACAGTTCGTGAGTTTGAGCCCCGCGTCGGGCTCTGTGCTGACAGCTCAGAGCCTGGAGCCTGCTTCAGATTCTGTGTCTCCCTCTCTCTCTGCTCCTTCCCTGCTCATGCTCTGTCTCTCTCTCTCTCTCTCTCTCTCTCTCTCTCAAAGATAAATAAACATTCAAGAAAAAACTTAAAAAACAAACAAACAAACAAAACAGTTCCAGGGGCACCTGGGTGGCTCAGTTGGTTAAGTGTCTGACTTCGGCTCAGGTCATGAGTTCGCAGTTCGTGAGCTTGAGCCCCACGTCGGGCTCTGTGCTGACAGCTCAGAGCCTAAAGCCTGCTTCGGATTCTACCCTCTCAGCCCCTCCCCACTCGCACTCTGTCTCTCTCTCTCTCATTCTCAAAAATAAACATTAAAAAAAAACCAGTTCCATAAATGTATCATTGATACACAAAGAACAGCATGTATTTAATGTACACAATTTGTTGAGTGTGGACATATGCAAACACCCGTGATACCATCACCATGGTCAAGGGAACAGACGTATTCAACACCTTCTAAAGTTTTCTTGTGTCCCTGTGTTTTTGTCATAAGAACACTTACCACGATGGTACAGCCATTCTAGAAAACAGTATGGTGTTTCCTCCAAAAAATGAAAAAATAGAACTACCATGTGATTCAGCAATCCCACCTTCTGGGAATATATCCACAGGAAATGGAATCACTGTCTTGAAGAGATACACACACCCCATGTTCATTGCAGCATGATTTATACTAGCCAGACATTGAAACAACCCTGGGTCCCTCAGTGGATGAATGGATAAAGAAAATGTGGTAGATATTCACAATGGAATATTATTCAGCCATTAAAAAAAAAAAAAAAGGAAATCCTAGATGCCTGGGGGGCTCAGTCGGTTAAGCGTCCGACTTTGGCTCAGGTCATGATCTCACAGTCCGTGAGTTTGAGCCCCGTGTCAGGCTCTGTGCTGACAGCTCAGAGTCTGGAGCCTGCTTCGGATTCTGTGTCTCCCTCTCTTCTGCCCCTCCCCTACTGGCACTCTGTTTCTCTCTCTCTCTCAAAAACAAATAAATATTTTTAAAAAATGAAACATAAAGAAAACAGTATGAATTTCATCCTTCTCTGAAACCTTTCACTGCAGCTTCTCTGCCTGCCACTCTCAGAATCACTGGCTCCCTTCCAGGCTCCCTGGTGTCTGTGACTCCCTCCCACCAGGCCCATGCCTGGTTGTCTTTAATTGGCCTCTTTTTTTTTTTTTTTTAAGTTTATTTATTTTGAGAGAGATACACCATGTGAGCAGGGGAGGGGCCGAGAGAGAGGGACAGAGAGAACCCCAAGCAGCCTCTGTGCAGAGGCAGAGCCTGGTGACGGGCTTAAACTCACCAACTGTGAGATCATGACCTAGCCAAAGTCAAGAGCATATGTTTAACCGATTGACCCAGGCACCCCATCATTGACCTCTTTATGAACTTGCATCCAGCTGGTCTCTCAAGGTCTGGCTCAGGCACCTCTTCTCCCAGCTGGAGCGTCTTTGATCTGAGAATTCCACCTGTGAGGCTTCTCAAGGGTACCCTGCTTCCCGGGAGCCTGTCTCACTTCCCTCACCTGTCTGAGGTCCCTGGGAGCGGGGGGGGAGACTGCCCATGCCACCCCTTGCCCACGGGCAGCCTCAGATACAGATGGGGTATAGGGAGTTGGGGGCCACGGTAGAAGGAAAGGATAGGAGAGGATATCTGGGAGAATGCCCTGCTCCCATTCTGAGAACTACCATAGTAGGGGTAGAACTAACCGACACATCTCTAGTGATAGCAGAAAGAACACAGGTCTTACAGCCAGAGAATCTGGGCTCGTCTCCTGGCTAAGTCTCCCCAGAAATTCATTAAGCTTCTCCAAACTTTGGCTTGTTCATCGACAAAAATGCTTATAACTGCAAAGATATTATGTGGATGGGAGAATGTCATTTTCGAGGGAGAAACTGCGTAGCCCGAACACACTATGCAAATATACGGTCTGTTTGCAAAGGTTAAGTGTTAACAACCATCGACAGAGAAATCAGCAAGGGTGCAGTTCAGATTCTGGCCAGAGGGTGGCAGAAACAGGCAGGGACTTTGCCTCCAGGTCCTGAGAAATAAGGCAGCCCTAGAAGCTGCCGGAAGGGATCAATTTCCTGGGTTGTCCTGAGGTGATGGTTTTCTTTTCTGCACCTGACCCTGAAGCACTTAGCCTCTCACCCGGTGTGGGGTCTGACCACCGCTGACCCAACTCCCGGAAACCTGCCCTGCACGGTCCACCCCGCCCCCCACCCCGCGCGCCGCAAGATTTTCATGGCCACTCCCACCAGCTCCGCACCTTCCAAACCCTTCCGGTGCACAGTGTAGGTTTCTGGTCGGTGACTTCATCTAGCCCTCGCCATAACCTTCTGATCTGGGTTGAGCAGGCAGAGCGCCGCCTCCGCACCTCACCATTTCAGACGTGGAGGCTTTGCAGAGCAGACAGCTGGCAAGCAGAAGTTCGAAAGCATACCTGGCCCGCGGGTCCCCCAGCTTGAATTCCATAGCACCAACTCTTCCTTCACCTTCTCTGTTCGCTTGCTCCTACAACCAGCATTTATCGGGCTCTCGCTGTTTGTGAGAGCGCTGCACGGGCTTCCAGCCACCCCGTCCCGCGGCCTAGACCAAGGTCAGCAGGCAGTTCCCGCTGCACGCTGCTCTCGGCCAGCTGCGCGAGGCCTCGGCCTGTTTTCCTCTATTCCCGGCAGCTGGCTCTACCTCCTTGTGTCCTGGGCTTGTGTTCCCACCCCAGGGGCCCAGAAGCGCTCTGTTTCCCTGTGTCCCCTGCCTCATCGCTTCCTAGATCACGAACTCCCAGGTCCTGTGGGCCTTCTAGCTAAACTGCCCTGAGAAATAAAGGGGGGGGGGGGGGGGGGGAGAGGAAGGTTACAAAAGTAAAAAACAGAAAAAAGTAAAGCACCTTTACTAAGAAACCTTGTAAAGTTTTCTAGTTCCTGTGGCTCTAACACCACTGACTTTCTTGCTGGAAAGGATTGAGAGGCTCTGGAGAGCCTCAAGCTTCTTTCTGAAGGTGAAGCTTCTCGATTTTATCCTCCGGCTTCTTCACTTAAGGAGACCCCTCTGTGAGGAACGTGGTGGCCAACAGGAAGGAAAACGGGCGTTTGTGGAGAGTCTCTTTGGGGCCAGGCACCGCCCTGGAGGCTGAAAACAAGTCACTGCATGTGAATCTCAATATGAGCTCGCGGATGAGCCACGAATGAGCCACGGAGGCTCAGTACATGGCCTGCACGCGCAGATCCGGGGAGCTAGCAGGCGGTGGGCTGGGTCGGCTTGGCCCCCAGTGCCCTTCTCTGTAATCACGTGATTACACGGTGGCCGACCAACCCTCAGTACCCCTCCCCTCAGACGCAGTTGGCCCCTGGGGGACTTCCAAGCTGGTGATGCTCATCTCAGGAACCCAGACTTCGCACAGGAACTGTTTCCGTGGGCTGATGCCGTCCTCCCTGCTGCGGGGGTGGCAGACGCGAAAAGATAAGAAAACTCCGTTTTCACCCCCCGCGGAGGTAATACCTGGCAGAGGAGGAGGCTCTCAGAGACGGGGTCTCCCACCATGCATATGCATTAGAGGCCACCTGTGGGCCTGCGTGCAGCACGAGTGGCTGTGGCCGCAGCTGCTGGTTCTGATGCGACTGTCCGTATACAGCCTGCTGACGTGGGCAGGACCGGGCTGCACACACACACACAGGCTGTGGCCTTTCCGATCATCCGTGAAGCCCTGGAATCCTGGGCTTTAGTCTAACGTGCTTCATGCTTCATGCGGCCCCCTTTTCGTGTTTCTCACCTGAGCGTGTGGGAAGGTGTGGAAAGGGGCTGGTGGGAAGCACCAAAGGGAGGAGATGGATGTCTCGTAGGAAGATGGGACCAAACTTAGTGACTCCTAAGTCAAGGGAGGCCAGGATGAGCCGGGGGCCTCAGCAGGACGCACACAGTGTCCCAGAGGCTGGGGATTTGGCTGCTGACCTGGGCCTCCCTGAGCTCAGGACCCTCCACTGGAATGTGGAGGCCAGATCCCTCCCTGAGTTTCTTTCCGCTCAAAAGACCCGCAACTCAGGGGTCCCTGGGTGGCTCCGTCGGCTGAGCCTCAGTCACGATCTCGTGGTTCATGGGTTCGAGGCCCACGTGGGGATCTGTGCTGATAGCTCAGAGCCTGGGGTCTGCTTCGGCTTCTGTGTCTCTTTCTCTACCTCTCTCCGCCCCTGCCCTGCTCACGCTCTGTCTCTCTCTCTCAAAAATAAACATTAAAAAAATAATAATAAAACAACATCCAGCAACTGACGACATTCGGTTGGGTATGAACTGCCAGGGTCAGCACTGCCTGGTTCCCCCCAGTGCGTTACCTTGACCCCAAGAGAGGGCGGTGCGGGTCAGGACAGGAGGCATTTCCCTGATCAGGGATAGGAGTTGGTCCCACAGCAGCCTCTGAGAACGCGTCCTTCTTCCTCCTCCTGCTTGGCTTCTTCCCGTCTTCCCTTTCATCCATTTCCCCAGGAGTATTAGTCGGGCAAGAAAAAGGGTCCATGAAGACAGAGCAAGAGAAGCCCCAGAGGCCGGTTTCCGCGGTGAGGATGGTGAGGGAGAAACCGGGATGAGTCGCCCACTGTGTTTTCTACTGTGTTTTCCTGGAACCTCACATTCCAAGACAGGCGCTTCACTCGCCCGTGGTGCTGGAGATTTTAACTAAGTATGGGGCCCACGGAGAATCGAAATAAACGTTTCAGTTTCAGTCGAAACGCAATATGTGATCAAGTTAGAAATATTAGAAGAGTGACAAGAACCACGGACAACAGAGCAATGGCCATTATCCCACCATGCAGGGGCCCACGCCCTGCTGGACATCCTTTGAAAACACATACCCAACACACTTTTTGTTTTTTGTTTTTTGTTGTTTTTCCAATATATGAAGTTTATTGTCATATTGGTTTCCATACAACACCCAGTGCTCATCCCAAAAGGTGCCCTCCTCAATACCCATCATCCGCCCTCCCCTCCCTCCCACCCCCCATCAACCCTCAGTTTGTTCTCAGTTTTTAAGAGTCTCTTATGCCTTGGCTCTCTCCCACTCTAACCTCTTTTTTTTTTTTTTCTTCCCCTCCTCCATGGGTTTCTGTTAAGTTTCTCAGGATCCACCTATGTGAAAACATGGTATCTGTCTTTCTCTGTATGGCTTATTTCACTTAGCATCACACTCTCCACTTCCATCCACGTTGCTACAAAGGGCCATATTTCGTTCTTTCTCATTGCCGAGTAGTATTGCATTGCCCAACACACTTTTTGAGAAGCAGCAGTGAGATTATATTGCTTATTGTGGCCTTTGTTTTTCATAGGCAGTTTGTCCGTATTGTGATTAACTCAACCAACTTCCTCCTCTCAGACGTTTAAATTGCTTCCAAGTTTGACTTGTAAAAGAGACCAGTGTATAAACTTAGAGCCAAGTCTTATGAGTCCTTCCTTATTTCCAGAAGACAAAATCATTGGTATGGACTTGCTGGGTCCAAATATTAATATTTTTGATGCTTCTGATTCACACTGACACATTTTCTACCAGAAACTCTACACTGATTTGCATTTCTTCTGGCCATATACCAGAAGGTCTGTTTTCACTTATCATCAACACTGTATAGTTCAATTCTTTTAATTTTAATTTAATTTTAATGTTTATTTGCTTTTGACAGAGAGAGAGAGAGAGAGAGAGCACAAGTGGGGGAGGGATAGAGATAGAGAGGGAGACACAGAATCCGAAGCAGTTTCCAGGCTCTGAGCTGTCAGCACGGAGCCCAACACGGGGCTCGAAATCACGACCCATGAGATCATGACCTGAGCTGAAATCAAAAGTTGGACGCTTAAACTGACTGAGCCACCCAGGGGCCCGTATTTCATTTTTTTAATGAAAAATGAGAATCTATGTTAAAACTTCCATTGCTTTGTTTGTTAATAAATTGGCTACTTTCTCATGGGCCTATTTTTCAGTTGCATTTCTTCTTTTATGAATTGTCCCTTTTACGACCTTGACCCATTTTTAACATCAAGGTGTCCGTCTTTTCTCTCTACATTTATGCAAAAAAAAAAAAATCATTTCAAGGATATTAGCTTTTGTCATACATGTGGCAATTCATTTGCCCCACTTAGTACTTTGTCTTTTAATGTTTCTTAGGGGGTTGTATGTACAAAAGTTTTAAACTTTAACAGTCAGATCTGCCAATCCCTTCCTTTTTCACGGTCCGTGCCCTGGGTGTCATGCTCATTACTTAGAAGTGAATGAGCTGGAAGAGAAAATTATTGTTTCAAAAAGAAGAACAGAAAGCTGCTTTCCATTTGCTCCATGAAAGCATAGGAAAAACTGTCAGGGAAGTGTGAGGAAGAGGGGGCGGCAACTGCCTTTAAAAGCTGAGGCAGATAATACAATGGCCGCCACAGAGGCAAGACCAGATCTGTTTGAAGTTGGGCAGCCAGCTAGTGGGCTGGTCACTTACGAGTGGAAAGCTGGATGCTAATGCTTTCTTAGAATCTGCCTGTGCTTTTGAAAAAATCACGTGTGTCTGAAGCATCCTTTATTTAAAAAAAGACATAAAAAACTTCGTTACAAAAATAGCGTTTGTTACCGAAATTTCTGACCTCACAGAAGTTGGTAAAGTCAAAAGTGCACATTTCTGGGGCGCCTGGGTGACTCAGTCGGTTGGACGAACGGCTTCAGCTCGGGTCGTGATCTCACGGTTTGTGGGTTCGAGCCCCGCGTCAGGCTCAGAGCCTGGAGCCTGCTTCGGAGTCTGTGTCTCCCTCTCCTCCTCGTGCTCCGTCTCTCTCTGTCTCTCAAAAATAAATAGATGTAAAAAAAAAAAATTAAAAAAGAAAGTGCACAATTCTCATCAGCCTCCTCGAAATCGAAGTCTTGAAGGAGGAACACTGTTAAAAGGGCAGCAGCATCCTTCTGGACTTTTTCCCCCAGTGCATCCACTAATTGTAATATATAATATGATATAATGTAGTATAATTCTCACTGTTAGGTCTACTTCATTCTATTTTAACCTTGATGCCGAATTTCATAAGATGAATATATTGTAATTTTAGTTGTTTGCAAGTTTCTACTACAAAAAAAAAAACGCTACAACAAACATCCTTGAACAGAATTTTTGCACATTTATGTAAATACCTGTGTAAGACAGATTTCTCAAATTAAAATTACTCGGTAAAAATATATATATATTTTGAAGTTGGCAGATATTGCCAAATTTCATTCCCCATGAAGTATGGATGTGTACTCCCTTCCCTATCGTACAAAGATGCATGTTTCTCCTATACTCTTGACAATAATGTAAATTATTATCTTTTCCAATGTTGCCAATCTGGTGGTGATAATGGTATTTCATGGCTATGTTAGATGTCCTGTCATGTGCTTGACATTTCTTCTATTAAGCATTTCTTCTATAGACTGCTCGTTTGTATCCTTGCCCAATTAAAAAAACTTGAGTTTTTCTTTTCTTACTAACGGGAAACATTTCTAGATCTTGGATATTAATAATTTTTCGTATATGTGGCAAATATTTTCCAGCATGTTTTTTCATTTTGTTCATCTTTTTGCCTATAAGTAAATGTCACTTTTTAAAAATGTTTATTTTCGAGAGAGGAAGAAAGCATGTGTGGGGGAGAGGGTGCAGAGGGAGAGGGGGTAGAGGATCCAAAGCAGGTTCTGTGCTGTAAATGTTCTGTGTAGGTTTCCTTTTACCCAGTGGTTGAGATCCATTGCTTTGACTTAATTTTATTTCCTGGGCAATTTTCTCAGAGATAATATTCATATTTGTGCCTAAATTTTAAAAAAAGCAAGCAAGCATAGTCTTAAAATTTTTACTCACTCTATCCTAAAGAAGCACAAAACTAGACACTTTGGAAATCCGTCATCGGGTGTCCCTTTTCTCCGTGGCTGGCTCTCTCGGTGCATTTTTTTTCTGTGTGCATCTATCAATGCGTCACTTTGTTTCTCTTCCTGACTCGCAAATTTCTTCCCTCTTCCTGAATCCTCTCTCACTTTTCCTTTTCTCTTTTTTAACCATCTGTAGTGTTATCCGTCGTAAATGTTCTGAATGATTCGTTCTGGTTGTTTGATGGTATTATTCCACAGACTCTACGCATTGTTGTTTGTTTGGGAACAAGTTTTTATTTACCTAACTGAATTTCAACAGAGTTGTAAAATGTCTGCTAAACATAAGCTCTGGGGGATTTCAAGTCTTTACAGGCGAGACTCGGCTTATATTTCTTTCTAATTGCAAAGAATTTTAGGATGTAAAAATACGTCTTTCGAGAACGAGAAAAACATCCACTGTCATACTTCTTTCACATGCATACGTTTCCCACTGCTTTTAATCATAGGATACAGGTTTGTGCGATGATACTCAGGAGCATTTACCTGTATTTTTATGTGATCTTGCTAGAGGCCATGTAGCGGAATGGGTACAATGGTTAGGTTTGAATCCTCGGTAACCAAAGGGGAATCCCGAGCGGTTTACTTAGCCTCCTGGTTCCTTTTGTCTTTGAGGGGGCTAGTAAAACCCACCCAAGGTCTTTGTGAGGATTAAAATGTGGTAAGGAGACCTGTACCCCTACAGACATACCTGCTTTGGTAAAGGAGCACATCAGCAGGGTTGGTATGTGCATGCATGTGTGTGTGTGTGTGTGTGTGTGTGATTGCTGCAGTAGAAGAAGCAAAAAAGAGAGGCACGTGGTTTGGTTCTCAGAGGGTGGATTCCACTGGTCTTACTTCAGTTCCTTTTGCAGGAAGAGCTCAGAATCACAACAAGGAAACTAATCCCAAAGATGAGCCTCGCATGTCAAATCTTCCTTCTGATTTTCGTCTTTTCCATCCAAGGTAAGGTGGCGTGGGTCTCCACTGGCGACCTTGGGGCGAGTGTTAGAGTTGAAGAGGCCAGAGCCCAGCTTTCTCTGGCAGGGAGTCTCAAGATCTCAGTAACTGTCTTGCTTTTTATAGGTGCAGCTCCTGCAAATGATGATATCGTCTGGGGTACCCTGGGTCAGGACATCAACCTGGACATTCCTGGTTTTCAAATGATTAATATAGATGATATACACTGGGAAAAAGGCAAAAAGAAGGTGGTGAGGTTCCAAATTAGCAACAAGCCTAAGAATCCAGATGAAAAATATAATGTGTCAGTGAATGGAACTCTGAAAATTAAACATCTGATGCTAGAAGACAGCGATACCTACAAGGTAGTCATATACGATAAGGATGGAAAGAATGCGTTGGAAAAAACATTTCAGCTGAAGATTCAAGGTAAGTCTTTATTCTCTAAATTCCTTCATCTCAGCATGGGTGCTGTTTAGTAAGTAGGGGAATAGCATTTAGGGACCGGCCCGGCCTGACCTTGGCCTTGGGCGAGCTCTAAAAAAAAAAAAAAAAATCTAATGCCTCTCTCCCAGCTCAGTGAGGGCTCCAGTCCTGTGGAAAAGATGAGGTCCACACGTGTGGAAATCCACGGGGGAGAGATCCTCACCTCTATTTGCCTAAAACGCTCTCTTCAGAGGTTACGGGGATATAGAACTGAGTGTCCAACCCAGATTAAGGTGGCATCAATCAGGAGGAGGGGAGCACGTGGGCAGAAGAAAACAGCGGTCATTCCAGGTGGCTCGTGAAGGAGCAAGCGGGGTGTGGGGCAGGCTAGCTGGAGAGTTCTGGGTCTTCCATCGGGAGAGCCGTTTGAAGCCAGGATGCCCTGAAGGAGTCGTTCTAAGCCCTAAAGGGCTGGAAGTGATGAATTTAAAGATGAACGGCCCATGTTTGAGATCTACTCAACAGGAGAGCGATCAGAAGCAGAAGTTAACTCTTGCTGCTCTCTGTAGAAGGTACGCCAGGGGTGGCTGGCTGTGTGTGGTGGGCTGGGAGGGCCGGCGAGCCAGGGAGCTGCTGCTATAATCCGAGTGAGGTGAGAAGGAGCTGGCTGGTGATTCGTAACTCAGGCTGCCTGTTAGAGTCAACTGAGGTGCTGGGAAAGGTTACCGGTGCCTAGGTCCCAGCCCGGACCAATCAAATCCGAACTCCCTGGCATGGGGCCGGGGCATCAGCAGGTGTTCGAGCACCCCAGCTGACTCATGGGCAGCCAAAGCGCGACCACTGGCCTCGATAAAGGGTGCCTGTAAATGAGGAAGCAGGGTACACGGGGGTGGGGGGGCGGGGAAGGATGGGCAAGTTGGTCTGGGTACAGCAGACAAGGAAGAGAAAGTGAGATTGAATGACACTCAAGTTGAAAGTCCAGGAGACCCTCAGCAGGGAGAGGGGCGCAATAGGAGGAAGAGAAGCTTGGGGAGAAAGACAGGAACTCCAGCAACAGCATGAGCCAGAGTTTCAGGGGGCAAATAAATCAATATTTCTGTGCTTCGCACAGGAATTGTCGCCAGAGACAAGGTCCCTTCCCCCTCCCTAGGATCACCCTCTGGCCTGTTCCCAGCCCCCACTCTAGCAATCCCAGATGGGCCAGCTCCCTGCAAATGACAACTTTCCATACCCTAGTCCTGCAACCCTGAACGGAGAGGATATTCCAGAAATGGGGTGAGACTAAGAACAGAGCCGGAAGGGGCCTCTGCTTCCGGGCCCTGGGAACACAGCTCTCCTGACTCCTGTCCATATGGGCTCAAGTGTCCTCTCCTGAACACGAGCCTTACACGTGTGTCTCATCTAGTAACGCAGTGATGATGGCTTATCAACTAGGCATCAGGTGCCCTGCTACGTGATCCTGTTTAAGGTGCCCAGCAATGCGGACAGCATCCTCTTATCATCCAGAGGGAATCAGGAGCAACTTGTCCGAAGTCTCACAGTTTGACAGGAGCAGAGTCAGGGTGCAAGTTCAGCGCTTCTCTTAACGAGGATGGTGACATCCCCTCCCCCCCCAACCAAACAGCTTTATTGAGATAGAATTCACATACCAGAAATTCACCCTTTTAAAGTGTACAATTCAATGGCTTTTGGTATATTCAGTTAGGCACTAGCTCACAACTGATTGTAGAATGTGTTCATTACCCAAAAATAACCCCCACTCTCCTTGGCCAAAAGACAGAGATCTTTCCATGACACGACTGGTGCCTGCTGAGTGAGTGAGTCTGTGTGTGTGTGTGTGTGTGTGTGTGCGTGTGTGTCAGTGTCACACGGCATCTTAATTCAGCTTGTGGTCTGGTCCTCATTACTTGCAACATGGCCTTGGGCAAATTCTCCGTCTGCTCTGAGCCTGATTTGTGTAATAATAACTCCATGGGATATTCAATGAGATAACTGAGCAAAGGTGCTGGACAGCACCTGGGACCCAATACCCATTTGTTCAGTGCTGATGCCCTACCCCAACCCTGTTTCTTCACGCATCTATAGTTTCAGTTTCCTTGAGGAGGCTGCTGCCCCTGGCTAAAGAGGCATCAGAAGTTCTCTTAAAAGAGAGCTTAGGGGAGAACTAATAAATCCTAGCAACCTGGATCTAGGGAGCTCTCGTCTATGTGATGTGCCCCCACTGGATCCAGCCATGCCTCTTCCGGGAAGCTACTTACAGAGAGGACATTTACAAAGACTTGGCTCCAAGAACCTGCTCATCGCTGTGTGGTTTATGTTAGTGAAAAACTGGAAAGGGTCACAAAGTCCCCAGCAGTTACGAACTTCTTCATTAAATTAAGACACCTCATTTAAAAAGATGGGGAGATGAATATTTCTTGATGTTCAGAAAGGAAAGAATTTCATAACAGATCATCAGTAAGGAGGGAAAAAAGCAGACTACAAAATCATACGATCCAGTTTTAGTTTTTAAAACATTATGTGTACGTGTGTTACGTATCAAAAGCATCTATTGACTCTGGGTAGTAGAATCACACGCGATTTTTTAATCTTGAAACATGTTACTGTAGCTGATCAAGTTTTACAATGACTAGATGTTACTGTTAGAAATAGAAAGAAGATTCTTTCCATTTTGAAAAGGCAAATAGACACCTTGACTTGACCCCTAGACTCTTCACTGCCCCTGCCTTGTAGGCCCTCCATCCGGTTCATTCTGGACCCCAAAGAATCTTGGGATGGGAAGAAAAGTTAATTTCTGCATACCTATCTACTAGAGCAGAAATGAAATTTGATGGGAACGTGCACAGAGAAGATACGTTGCCTGGGAGGCAGGGAGGGAGGGGTCATTGAAAAAGCAGCCATCTGGCTGCATAACGAATGGAGAGAAATTGAGTGAGAAAGGTGGTTAAGTCTGGGAAAAGAGAGCAAGGGTGAGAACAAGGACAGAAGAGAAGAAAAAGGAGGAGGTCAGACAGCTAAGAAGTGGTGATGTTAGGATTTGGACCAGCCCTGTGTGAAGCCAAGGGCTTTTTCTTTCATGACGCAGCCTTGAAAGAAAAAGAGAGGCAAGGAGTTGATGATCATGTCAGATGATCATGTCTTTCATGACGCAGCCTTGAAAGAAAAAGAGAGGCAAGGAGTTGATGATCATGAGGGGCTGGTACCCACTCACCTCAGAACTTGAGCTGCACACCCGGCCCTCTCCTCCCAGGACCTGGTGGATGGATGGGAGTAGGGTCTGTTTGTGACCAAGGTCCCAGACCACACATGTAACAACACCTCCAGGGTAGGGTTCCTGGCTGCTTGGAAACATTGCCCCCCTCAAGTTTTGGGGATCAAGACATGCTGTCTTACCCATGCTCCTGAACTTGGGCTTAGAAGTGTGAGCTCCTCCCGTTATCTGCCATTTATTAGTGGGTGCCCTTAGATCACCATTGAACCTCTCAGGGCTTTGGGGATGTCCACTGTAAATGGCAAGAAAAATCAGCCTCTTCTCTTTGTTAAGATTAAGTGACATCATGTATGTGAAAACATTTTGAGGTATAAAATAGCACATAAACATTTGACAGGATGCATTTCTTTCCTGCTTATATGATGTATCTTTGAACGTCATAAAAAAATTGTTCTGAGTGTGCTGTATAAAAAAAATAAAAATGGGGGCGCCTGGGTGGCTCAGTCAGTTGAACATCCGACTTCAGCTCAGGTCATGATCTCGCAGTTCATGAGTCTGAGCCCCACATCGGGCTCTGCGCTGACAGCTCAGAGCCTGGAGCCTGCTTCCGATTCTGTGTCTCCCTCTCGCTCTGCCCCTCCCTCACTCATGCTCTGTCTCTCTCTGTCAAAAATAAAATAAACATTAAAAAAATTTTTTTTAAATAAAAATGATTTGCAACAATAGCTAGTGGTCTCGGAAATTGTCTCCTGGTCCCAGACTAACTCCATTCCCCCCTCCGTAAATAAGTATGTCAGTTAAAATCAGAAAATGGTCTACTATGAATTGGATCTTTTTTTTTTTTTTTCCAGAGAAGGTCTCAACGCCTAACATCGACTGGAATTGTATCAACAAAACCCTGGTCTGTAAGATATCAAATGGAACAGACCCTGAATTAAAACTGTACGTAAATGGGACCAGTATCAAGCCCGTTTCTTCGAAGTTCAGCACATACAGGTTTATAAACAAGCGGAAGATATTAGTCAACTGCACGGCAGAAAACAAAGTCAGCAAGGAAAGTGACGTGAAGATGATCACTTGTTCAGGTGCGTGGCAAACACTGGTCAGACATCCCAAGCTCATTTGGCAAACACAGCCTGTCAGGTCTGGGGCAGAGACTCCCTCTGGGGCACAGGGGACTGGGCTGAGAGGCAGCCCTTTGAAAACACACCTCTTCCTTCTGGAACCCTTCAAGGGAAGCCTTGAAGGAGAGAGGGGTGGGGTGTTCTTGGGCGTCCGTCCATGGAGCACAATTTAACATCGGGCAATCGAAAAGATCCTCTGAAGGAACTGTCGAGGTTTATCTCATGCAAACCCCCATTTCCCAGAGAGGTCAACTGACTTGCTCGAGGTCCCTCAGCTAGTCAGTGACCAGGATTGTGACTCCCAAGGTAATGATGGAGAAGGGAGCAAAAAAAAGATTACTTTGTGCAAGGGAGATGGGCAGTACTTCCTACCAGGAGCAAAGGTGGAAGGGCCGTATAAACCCAGAAGTTAGGGGGGTACGGGGAGAGGACATGCTCACGGCCAGGGAGGACGGTGGACACAGTGAGGAGAAGCTCCTCCCACCACAGAGCTGACAGCCCCGTGTGGTGTCAGCACCAGGAAGTCCTGAAACTCTAAGAGTTTAAACTCTTCTCCAGGGTCCCCAGCTTGACATGACAAGAATTACATTAGAAGTAATTCTTGAGAGGCAGCCTGTGGTAGTGGGAGCTCTGGGGACCAGGGGCCTGGACTTCTAGTTTGGGTCTGTCCAAATTTAGCAAGATTACCTCGTCAGAGCTCCCCCACCCCCACCCCCATCTCTGGGCTTCTGTCACCTGGTCCACAAAGAGAATGAGCGCCATGAGCTCCAAAAGTCTCTTCTTCTGGTATCCTGTGAGTACCTTTCCCGTGCTGTCTGGTTAACCCCTCTGAAGGGACACCGAACACACACAAAAATAGTTAATTGGCCAGACGCCCTGAGTCTCCACAGGGACTATGGCTGGTTAGCTACCTCTGGAAACAGCCCTGAACTGGTATGAAGTCAGAAGTGAGGCTTTTTCATATATACTTTCAATTAGTTATCTGTTGCTGCATAACAGATTACTTTTGTTAGTGGCTTGCAATGACAGTTCCTGTCTCCCAGTGTCTGTGAGTCATGAGTCTGGGAATGATTTTGCTGGCTGGTTCTGGCTCAGTCTTCCGTGAGGCCGCAGTCAACACACCGGCAGGGACCACAGTCATGTCAGTCAGGCCCAGGCTCGGTGCGGGGAGGGTCCATGTCCAGGCTCGTTCACGTGGACCGTTGGGCCACCTCACAATATGGCTGCTAGCTTCCCTCCTTGCTGGCTAAGAAAAAGAGTAAGTACCCGGGACCAAAGCCACAGTCTCTTTGTAACTTCACCTCGGGAGACATATCCCATCACTTCTGCTGTGTTCTGTTCTTCAGAAGCAACTCAGTAAGCCCAGCCCACATGCATAGGAGGGGACTGCACAGAGATGGGAATACCCGGAGGTGGGGGGCTGTGGGGGCCAGCTTAGAGTCTGCCCACCACACGCTTAGACCAGCATCACTTCACTCTTCATGTTGGTCCCCAGCCATGGCTCCGTGCCCCCCTGCCCCCTGATCACTGAGGCTCCCTGAGTGAATCTATCGGTCCCTTCTTGACTTCACAACCTCTTTTCCCCCTTCTGGGAGGCCCCTGATCAGAGCTGCCCCACTTAGCAAATACAAAAGACAGTATAAGTATCTTCTAAGTGCTTCATGGGACATACTTATGCTAAAACTTATCCATTGTTTATCCAAAATTCAAATGAACCTGGGTGTCCTGTGTTTTATCGGGCAACCCTACTCTTCATGTTTATTTTAGCCAGAGCCCACGAGTATAGACATGTGTGTGCATCAGGGATGGAGGGAGTCAGGAAGGGCCTCGGGAGAAGCCAAGGCTCAAAGGTGGAAACTTCGTGTCCCTTCCTCTGTGGTGCAGAGCAGACGCCAGTCCGAGGAAGGGCCGAGAAAGAGACGGGAAGAACACCTTGGGAGGGCCGGGGGAGGTGCAGGTACCCTCAAAGGGATCACTTTCAAGGGCTAAGCCAGAGCGGGGCAAGGACAAGACTAACCATTTGGCTCAGCAGAGGTGAGCCTGTCCTCGAAACCAAAACCCTGAGGGAGGAGCAGGTTTGGAGGCAGAAGAAGGACCCCATCACAAGAACATAGGGGCACATCATCTCCAGGAGGGCACACAGGAAGCTGAACGCTTGGATTCAGAGACGGAGAAGGTGTGGTTTTAAATGATGGAGCCATGGCCGCCTCTGAGACAAGCTGGAAGGTTCCCTGTGGAGAGCACCCCAGGTGCCTCGGAGGGCCACGCCAGACAGGCCTGCCAGCGGGCGGTGTGAGGCATGCCCGAGTATCTCCCAGTGCCCCCACACTGGGGTGTGGCCGCCCCATGGCTGCGTGGCTCAGCCTGCACTCCCTGACCTGTCTCAGATCCTGGGAGTTGAGCCCGAGAGAGACTCCAGCAGCCCCTGGCTCCAGCCTGAGGAGCCTAAAGGACCCAATGCTTTCTCGGTCCCATGGAACGGGAGCTTAGTGTCCTGCCTGCTTTTCAAATGGAGGCACCTTCGTCCACATGGCAGGGAGAGGTTGTGTAACCGGCAGGCAAAGAATGGGGCAGAGAGAGACCCGAGGAAAGAGAGAATGAACAAACTGTGCAGTCAGATCTGTTCAGTTTGCTTCTCGGGCCTCTGGCCTGCTCCCAGGGCCCATCCTGGACTTCCCGGGTAACAGGGTCTTCCTGGGGACGTTGGGCTGGAAAAGGGTTTCCTTGTGACACTGGCTGAGCTCCAGTTTGTTCTCCAGATGCGCCAGTCCCCTGCCACACGGCCCCAGCTGCTGCCTCTCTAAGTGCTGTTGACTCACAAAGGGCAGCCGGCCCAGCACCTCTCCTGGGAAATGGCTCCCAGAATCACCAGTGCACAGGGCTCTACTAAGAACAAGACCTCACCCCTATGTGTTGTTTTACAGTTTACAAAGCACTTTCACATCCATTATCTGATTGACCTCCAACAGCCACCCTGTGATGTAAGTTTCATGATCTCCCTTTTATGAAGAATGGAACAGGCTCAGAGAGGTGGAGTCACTTACCAAAGGTCACACAGCTCTTGCCTAGAAGAGCCTGGATTCAAACCCATTTCTCTGCACACAGAGTTGTTGTCAGCCTCGTTGCATTACAGCCACTGACGGTCTGTGAGCTGAAGATCAAATCCACGGCTGCTGCTAACTCACTGTGTGTGTGAGGTTCTCTCACGGGCCGGGGAAAATCCGGGAGGGGTTGCTGGCCAGTGGGCCAGACAACTGAAAGATTTACCCCAAGTCTTTGGAAAATGCCTGGTCAAGAGGGTGAGGGGGAAAAATGGTGCAGGAGGGCAGCCAGAGATGAAGGTGGGTAAATAGTGCAGAAACCTGGACACGAGGGGCTGCTTAAAGGAACCACTCAGAAACAGATGCTGTGTGGCCTCAGGCAACTCATCCTCCCTCTCTGGGCCTGTCTGTGAAACTCGAAGGTGACGCTAGATTGTCTCTAAACTCCTCCTCAGAGCTAAACTTCTGTGACATGCGCCTTGATGAGGAGCAGTGGACAATGTCCCAGCACACGAGGAATTTGGCATTTCCAGTCCAGACCAGCTGCCCGCACCCCGCCCCCCCCAGGAGCCATCTGGGGTGGGGGGGCTTATCCTGGACCCTGCCCTTTTGGAGGCTGACACAATTGAGAGCCTCCACGAGCTTGGCTTTTCTGAGGTTGAAAAGTCCCATCAGGCTCTTTTTATCCGCGTCATGCTGGAGGCAGGAGTCCTTGGCCAGCGCAGTGAGATGGCCGCTCTGCCCGGGGCCCCTCCCCCGCTCCAGCCACTCCTGTTCCTCTTGCAGAGAAGGGTCTGGACCTGTATTTCATTATTGGTGTTTGTGGAGGAAGCACCTTGTTCGTCATCTTCATGGTGCTACTCATTTTCTACATCAACAAGAGGAAAAAACAGAACAGTAGGAAGAATGGTAAGTCCCCCCCCGCCCCCCGCCCCCCCACTTCTGTCCCCCTGCAGGCCCCAGGCAAAATCCCCATGGAAACAACTCATGGGGACGACACTCTGAGTCTGGAAAGAAAATAATGGAGATGGGGAGTTTGAGGATGTCAGGCTTATCACCAGCGGTTACACTGTGTTCCATTTTGTGGTTAGCTTGATCTTTGAAAAACACATTCTCGGTGGCGACAGTAGGAGAGCTGTGAGAAGCCGAATCCTGGTTGGCCTCCTGGAATCCCCCGCCGAGGCTGACTCCGTGAAGGCCTATGCGGACCTATTTCTAATGAGCCACACGTCTCTACGTGGGTAGAACGGTTACCATCAAAACATGGTTTCCATCAACAAACATCTCGTCCTCTCTTGAGAGGGCGGCCCGAGATGTGTTCAGGACCAGGCTCCTAGGAGCACAGGTACAATTTCAGGGACCTGCGAGGACACGTATGGTCTAAAACCAGGGGTTTATGCCCCCCTTTCCGATTTGTTGTTCAGACGGAACGTGCTAGTTCTGGGACTGTTGCGTCCGCAAGTCAGGACTCCAACAGTCCGCAAGTCAGGACTCCAACAGCCACCAAGAATGAGAACGTTAGGCTCAGAAGTGGGGAGCTGGGCTCAAAGAGCATACAGTACAGGCCACCCAAGGCAGTGAGTTCACATGACGGTGCCTTAGGTGTCCCTGCAGGCTCTGGGGTGGGGGTGGGGCCCCATGCTCCAGGAGCGTCCAGTAAGCTGTGTCTGGCCAACAGCAAGCCGTGCAGCCAGGCAGGAAGGTCCCTCGGGTCCTGGGCAATCTGCCATTCACTGTAGGGCTGGGTCCCCTCACTCTGGGTCTCTTCCTAGAGCGGGCCCGGGAGGCCCAATGCCAGCCACCGGCAGTGCCACGCTAACAAGGACGTGGGCTGAACCTGCCCCAGCGGGGGTGGCCTTGGACCCCCTTTGGATTTAGCTTGCTTCCTTCAGACTTCTCGCCTTGGGTCTCCTTCGGGCCCCTGCCCCTCAGCCCCATGTCCTGCCACACCACTGCCCCCAGTGTGGTGCCATATTTCCACCACCATCTTTCCAGCGCTCTCTGCCCCCGTGGAGCAGAATTGCTTGCCGAGTCCCACAGGCACGCATAGCTCCGTCACCCCTGTGCCCTGCTCAGGTGGTTCTCTGCCCGAGTCCCCCTGCATTTGTCCACTGCCTGATGGTCAAAGACCACATATTCTTCCGACATGGCCCTCGTGTGGCACCCCGTGACAAGGCGATCCCTGCTTTCGCCAGGCCAAAGTGACCAGCGTGATCATTAGCCGACGCTGACAAGCGGTCACTTGTGCCAGGCACTTATCTCTGTAACAGAATGCTTCGTGTTCATTATCATATCCAACTGTCTCGGTGATCCTGTGAGATAGATAATATCCATACAGGTGAGGAAATTCAAGCTCAGTGAGGGTAAGTGATTCCCTCCCAATCCAATGGCCAGCGGGCTGAATCAGGACGAGGGCAATATAAGCCGGGAGCCCATCAAATGAAGCAAAATTGAAGGAGACCATCGCCCTCAGGGCCCACGCTGCCCTTGCCCAACCCTGAGAGTGAGGGCTCTTTCAAGGCCATGCCCTGGGCGTCTTGCTTGCGTCACCCTAGTCTGGGCCCCGGGTACGTACCCAGGAGATGAGATGAGTGAGAAAGGACACTGAGTGTGGAGTAATTCCTGGGAGCAGACATTTGGGCAGTGGCTGAAGTGACAGGCGTGGGCAAACCGGGCCCCACAGTCCTGCTCTGTCAGGCAGGCCGCTCCGAGCCCCAGCTCACCCGTCTGTGCTAGCCGGCCTGGGGTCTCAGCCACTTGGCCACACCCCACCCCTCCTCCCGGAGCCCCTGGGCTCTGCCTGCACCCCTCCGGGCTCTCACCGGAGATGGACATTGTGTGCATTGTGTACGGTTCCGCTCTGTGTCACTTGATTTCAGGCTTCCGAGCTGTTGCTGCTACTTTAGCCATGGCACCCGAACTCAGAAGACAGGGAATAGATGTTTGAAGAACAAACGGACGGGACGGTGGGTGGTGGACAAATGGGCAGCCCAAGCTTGCCTTAGACGAGGGCTGTAAGAGCCCCACTGCTGGGAATTGGGGTCAGGGTCAAGGTCCTCTCCACAGCGTGCTGGTGTACCCACCGCTACCTCGGGCCAGCAAAGGTGGCATAGAGGATGTGTTTTTCCCTTTCTGTGCCCTTGACCTTTGGTGCACAGAGCACTCTGGCCCCTCACGTGTCACAACCATGTTGTTAGACTCTGAGTCTTCACGTTCAAAGCCACCAGAGACTGCATTTTCCGCCATGAGGGGCAGCTCTTCCACGGGCAGCCTCACCCGAAACTACGGGGGGGGGGGGGTTCAGAGGGGGCCTGTGATTCCCGGGGCTGTACCCGCTCCATACTGACATGTAGGGCCATTCGTTGGCCCCAAGAGGACACCCTCTTCCTAGCTCCCTTGGGAGCCCCCTCCCCCCCCCCACCAAGGATGGCTTTGGACACAGAGACCAGAACGCCTCCCTCGTAGCCCAGGGAGGCCCAAGGGGCCAGCGGGGCCCTCCAGGCCTAGAGAAGTAGGAAGCCTCCTCACAGATGGCCCGTGTGGTTTTAAGACAGCAAAGGAACAACCACGTTACTGGGAGTTGTGGCCCTGCCTTCATGGAGGGCAGTCACACATCATGGAAAATTCCAGACGGGGCGAGAAGTTCTTTTCCTGCCAACCCCAAGAGGATGGGGCTGGCTTGTGAATTTCTGAGAAATGCATAGACACTAGGGAGTTTCTAAGGTCTCAAAAGCCTCTTGCTCACGTTCCTTGGAACAAACCTGCATGAAAGGCAGATCTAACAGGGAAACCCACCTGAAGGCAGGCTGTTGCTGATGTCCCCTCTATTAAGCTCCTGCCCTGAGGGCTCTAACCACAGGGTCCCCTCTGGGCATGGTCTCTTGGATAACCCAGAGGCAGGGCGCTGAGGTCCATGTCGTCAGAACACCCAGACACAAAGCCCTCTCTCCTCTCCCCGCCTCTTTGCCTCTGGCTCCCTGAGTTCTGGAAGCCCTGGGCTCTCACTCCACCCTGCCGGTGGGCGTTTCTGTCTCTCCTACAGGACCTGGACATTTTAGAGCGCAGAGGGGGCTTCTGCCTCATCGCATCCCCCCAAACAGCTAGCATGGCGTTTTGCACGTAGGTGGTAAATATTTACCACTCGGTAAATATTTACACCAATCCTATCTTACCGAGAGACCTGTCAGAGGTTTTATTGTTGCAGATGAAGAGCTGGAGATAAGAGCATGCAGACTAACCACCAAGAAAAGGGGCCCGAAGCCCTGCCAGGTGCCAGGCTCGACTCCTCAAAGTCCCGCTGCGTCCCGGCCTCCTCCACCGCCCAGTCATCGGCCCCAGGCCCCGGGTCATCGGCCACCGCCTCCTGGCCACCGGGCCCAGCACAACCAGCAGAGGAAGGCCCCCCCTCCACCAGCCACACAAGTTTATCAGCAGAAAGGCCCTCCCCTCCCCAGGCCTCGAGTTCAACCCAAAGCTCCCCGTGGGGCCACAGGAAACTCATAACTCTGTCTCCTGACCTGGGTGTCCCCTTCCTCTAATTAAAAGCGATAGAAATCGTCCTTTCCCATAAAGGCACCGTGGAATTTCTCCGCTGGGAGGGGGAGCACCTACACTTCCATCAGGCGTGTTCTGCGGTAGGATGACCACCCCCTGGGCTCGCGGGCCACGCCGTGTCGGCATCTCCTAGCTCACCTGCATGCTCTAACACCTGGAGCCGCTGCTCCTTGTCATGCCCAGAAGGGCTGGCAATACAAGTGCCACCACCAGGAGGATGGGCCACCGACCACCAAGTCCTCGCCTCCCCTTCAGATCCCGTGCAGACGTGAGGCGTCCTGCGGCACCGGGACCTCGCTGCAAGCCGTCTGCCTGCTCAAGACGCCCTTGGGTTTCTTATGTATCTGGTGGACGCTTGCCCACCATCTTGGACGTAGAAGGGAAATAAAAGCTTTCATTTGACCTCAGTGTCTGCTCATTGTAGAAAGAAGCCCAGCATCAAGCTGCTGGATAAGAAGGAGGCCGGGTGTGTGTGACAGCAGGATCCAGTTTGGTCACCCCAGTTCACCCGGACCGCCTAATCCCCCCGCCGAGGACAACCAGAACGTGCTCCCCAGGTCTCAGCTGCAAAGCTGGCCCGATAGGCTATTTGTAGACTTGTCTGATGGATTGAAACCTCTGTGCGCAAAGTATAAGGAGGGGCACCGGCAAACGTACTTGTTTGGGTCTCACTTCCTTGACTGTTTAGACACGGGCACAAGGATCTGTAGAATCATCCCTGGAAAGAAAGGAATCCGTGAATACTGGCAGTGACACGAGCCTACCAAACACCACCAAAAGGCAGGCCAAGAGCCAGGTCGGTGGAATCAAATCCCGAGGGTCTTAAATGGCCATTAGGAAAAGAGCATACCCCATCCCCAGCGAGCTGCCACATGCTAACTGCACTGGGGGAAGTGGGAGGAAAAGAAAACCAAAACAGTTTTCAGTTAAGGTTTACAGTGATAGGCGGTGAGAAGGCACCTGCTTTGAAATGCTGGTGCCATTTTTGTGGTCCCATCTGCCCCCCTTCTCCTGGCTTCTTCGACTTGCTAAACCTTGTCAAGATCTGGCAGGAAGCTCTGAGGTCTAAACCACAAAGTCTATGTATATTCAGGGCTTCCTGTGAGAGCGCACCGAGGGGGGAGCCACTCTTGCCTCTGAACCTCAGTGTCTGTGTGTTAACACCCAGAGTCGATTATTAAGGATGATGATGGATGAGCCCCCACAGCCTCCTGAAATTCAGACACGAAATCCAACCAAGTAACGGTTTTCGCGGGATCTACCTGGTGGGAGAAATGAAGGTCTTAGCGCTGGCCCATTCTCCTCCCTCATGGCAGTCCTGAGTGATTCCATCAGCCATCCTGCCAGCATGGCCCATTCCCAATCCCTTCGTGAAGACTTCCCTTGCCTTTCTAGCCTCCAGCCCCGCCTTTCTGCTGAAATCCAGTGGCATTACATGCGGTAAAGAACGTACATCGTTCACGCATTCAACACACATTGACCGAACGTCTCTGTACCAGGCTCTGTGCTGGGTGGTAGGAACACAGAGAGGTACGACTGCATCTTTGCCTAGACTCAGCTTACAGTCTAGAGAGGGGAGGACAAATGTAACACAGCTTGGTAAGTGGAGGTCGGAGGCAAGTGTAAGAGCCCCGAGGAAGGACTCTGCGTCCACACTGAGTGCAGGAACTGAGGTGACATGGAAGGCTTCCTGGAGGAAGTGGCATTTGAATTGAGTCATAATAAATCAGTAGCACTGATGAAATAGATGTGCAGAATTACTTGTGCAGGGGGAACGGCACGAGCAAGGTTCACGTCAGTTACCTGTTTATACAGGTATATTATTCCCTTTTCAACTACTGTGTTTCATCAATTTGAAGATACCATGGATTCTAAGAGGCTTCATCATTTTACATACCATAAGAAAGAAAAACACTCTCTATTGCATCGTAACAAATGCTAAGATACAATCAACTTTTAGGCGCAACTCCATTTCCGGGATATTAAAATGTAAAAAAAAAAAAAAAATGCTTTTTAAAATCAATGAAAGCAAAGGGCGCCTGGGTGGCTCAGTCGGTTGGGCGTCCAGCTTCGGCTCAGGTCATGATCTCACAGCTTGTGGTTCGAGCCCTGCGTCGGGCTTTGTGCTGACAGCTCAGAGCCTGGAGCCTGCTTCGGATTCTGTGTCTCCTTCTTTCTCTCTGACCCTCCCCCACTCACGCTCTGTCTCTCTCTGTCTCAAAAATAAACAAACATTAAAAAAATTTTTTTTTAATAAAAAATGAAATCAATGAAAGCTTCCTGAGGACAATGAGTATTTCTCAGTATTGTGTCTAGCACTTCGTGGAAAATATCACTAGCCGATTGATTGGATGGGTGAGGACAGTCCTGTCAAAGGAAGGGCAGTGAGTATCTATGGCATCTGTAGACAGAAGACACATCCCCTGCCCTCCTGGAGTCTCCACCGTAAGGCAGAAGACACGGGTTTTGCTCAAGATTTATGCTGCAGTCACTCACATGTCTGTTGATGCGTAACCTGCCACTGATCCTGTCCTGGGACATGGAGTTTCTAAGAAATGGTCAGGCCAGCTGCATGAGAATAGACTGTAGATAAAAAATTTAAAAATTAAAAAGAAAAAAAACTTAAAAAAAAATGAGGCACCTGCCTGACTCAAAGGAGCGTGTGACTCTTGATCTCAGGGTCGTGAGTTGGAGCCCCACACTGGGTGTAGAGATCACCTAAATAAATAACCAACTTAAAAAAAAAAAAACAGAAAAGAAATCCCGGTGATTCAGTGGGGTAGGTTGGGGCCCCTGTGTTTTTAATAGCCTCTCTAGGTGATTACAATGGACATTCAAGTTGGGGAAGCACAGGTCTTTTGGTCCTCAAATTATTCTTCATCAGTGGGCGGCCAAACTTGAGGACTTATGGATAATACAACATTGTAGGAAAGACGGTGACAGCCTGGTTAAATAATCCTCCACGGGGATCCTGGGTGGCTCAGTCAGTTAAGCGTCTGACTTGGGCTCAGGTCATGGTCTCACGGTTTGTGGGTCCCAGTCCCGCGTCAGGCTCTGGGCTGACAGTGCAGAGCCTGCTTGGGATTCTCTCTCTCTCCCTGTCTGCCCCACCTCCACTTGTGCTCTCTCTCTCTCCATCTCACAATAAGTGAAGTTAAAAAAAAAAAAAAAAAAAGATAATCCTCTGCAGGGAACTTTCTAGACAAGGAAGTTGGCCAAGTTGGAAAAAATATCCAGGTAACGCAAGAGACTGAAACAACGCAAGAGTGTCGTAGAAAAGTGTGATCTGGGGCGCCTGGGTGGCGCAGTCGGTTAAGCGTCCGACTTCAGCCAGGTCACGATCTCGCGGTCTGTGAGTTCGAGCCCCGTGTCAGGCTCTGGGCTGATGGCTCGGAGCCTAGAGCCTGTTTCCGATTCTGTGTCTCCCTCTCTCTCTGCTCCTCCCCCGTTCATGCTCTGTCTCTCTCTCTGTCCCAAAAATAAATAAAAAAAAAAAAAGAAAAGTGTGATCTTTTTGATAGCCACCCCCTGCCCACCCCCTGAAGAGCTGTCTAATCCAAGCACCCGGGCCAGCCTGGCTCCGAGGGGCCCCTGGCCGTGGACTTGGCCCTCATCCCTGCGGTCTCTCACATGGGCCCTTCAGGGCTCGCCCATGCTCACCAGGCAGCAGCCACAGGGCTCCTCACACTGGGACATGTGTTCTGTACTCCAGGGCCACTGCCTGCCCTGTCCCGCTGGCTCCTCACCTGTCCACAGTCTTCTTTCAGGACCCAGACCAAAGGTCACTAGAGAGGCCTTTCCTGAGCTGGAGTAGTTTACTCAGCTTCGTTGAGTATTGGTTTCCTTATCTGTCAAATGGGGATAACAGCTCATGGGGGCAGAGTGGGGATTAATTGTAAATAATAGATGTAAACGTAACTGGTCTGTCTTGTTGGACAGAAGACATCTGATAACTGAGCTTTCTATCTGGCTTGATACTGGAACGGAAATACCCCAGATAGTAGGTATAAATGACCCGGTTATTGGAAAAAGACAAAGTTGACTATAAATCAGTCAATAGGCACACTATACGGTGACTCATTGTGCTGTGAGTTTGATTCACCTGTGTTAGTTTCCAAACACCAGGCCACACGGGACAAATGGATGAAGTTCTATACCATATGTGTTAAAAGCTGAAGAACAGATCTGGGAGACTACCCCACAAAGCTTAGACTGAGCCACCGGCCTGGCTGTCACCTCCTTGGCCCCTTGAACAGGGCCACCCCGATGACACATCTGGACATAAGATGGCTTGGTGGTTTATTCAACAGCAACTCAAAGCAGAGGAGAGGGAGGCCAGGGAAATTCTGGTCTTTCTGATAGCCTACCTGTCCACATGAGATCTACCCACTGGCCAGGGCTGGCACAGGGGTGGTGCTTCCTGCCACTGTTTGCACTGGGCAATCCACTTTCATGGATTCAAGCAGTCAACCAGTCCTGGAGGTCCAAAAGGAATTGTTGTAGCAGAGCCCAGCCACATGCACAAGGGAGACAATACCTATATTGCAGGGGGCTGTGACTGGGGAGGGGACAGGGCAGAGGTAACAATAAAGAAGAGGAATCTCTAGTTAAGGTAAGAGCTTAACTCCTGCATCAGTCTTTACTCCCTTGTGAAACCCAACAAAAGTGACATTACACTTCACAAAAATAAAAGATATAAATCACCAAAACAGGGGCACCTGGCTGGCTCAGTCAGGGAGGCGTGCAACTCTTGATCTCGGGGTCTTGAGTTCAAGCCCCATGTTGGGCACAGACCTCACTTTAGGAAAAAAAGAAATAAACCACACACAAAAAAAAGAGAAAACAGAGGAAAAAACCCCAATAGCGTATTCTGGGGAGTTGGAAAAGGCAGAGGGAAGGGCAGTAGCTGACTATGAAGACTTCAAAAGTGACATCAATCTGAAGGCAGTAATGGGGATAGCCATGGTGCAAACTGATTTACGCCATTAAATACTCAAAAGGCATAGGAGTTGGTGGCATGAGGTATCTCCAGAAGTAGGAATGATGGTGAGGCTGAGACAGAAAGGCTGGTTCATGAGAAGCAGTTAGATCCCAGATTCTGTCTCCTACACCATGCAGATCAGTTACTTCTAGCAGAGATCTGGAGGTTTGCTCCCTGGAGATGGAAAAACAGAGTTTCTAGATTAGAAGATGCCAGGCACAGTTCACCAAAAGGGACTATATTAAAAAACAGGGGGATTATATAAAAGTTTTCTACTGAATGTTGGGATTGAACTCCTACCCCACCAGCTTGCAGAAACTAGGCAGATTATGTAGATATTTTTTCAGGAAGGATATTAGAAAAGACTTATCAGCTCAAAAAAAACCCACCAGATCTTAACAAAAAAATCTTATTGAAAAAGACCTCATGACACCAACATCCAGGGTTTCCCCATGAAACCACTCATCTAGATGACCCTGGAGTGAAGTCTGCAGTCACTAACCCCCCCCCCCCCCCAACCCACACAAGGTTGTCTTTACAGTTCTTCTCTTAAATATGAGCAGATAGTTGAGTATACCATGGAGAGGAGGAAAGTTTCCAATCTGAAACATGAGGACTCAAAAAAAAAAACCCAAGCATAAACATTGGAGGTGAGGGAGGAAAACTTAAACAGCACGCTACCCTTATTGAGCTCAAAGGGATGAGAAAATATTGCATCCCTGAAAAAAGAACAGAGTGCTATGAAAAAAGAATATTCAGAGAACAAAGAGTGTTCTTGGAAATTACAAATATAATAGCAGAAAGGAAAAACTCAACAAAAGCCTGGAAGATACGTTGAAAAATTTTCTCAGACAACAGAGCAAAAGGACAAAGATGAAACAATGGTAATAAAAAGATTTTAAAATTGGAGAACAGTTCTAGTAGATCCAAAACCTAAGAAATGAGCATTCTGGAAAGAAAACAGTGGACGCAGAGGGAGTTTGTTGTCCATGAAATAATTCCAGAACATTCCAGAATGGAAGGACATAAGTTTCCACACTTGATCTTAGCCAAAGGGCCGAGAAGAGACGGGGACATAAATTTCCACATGAAAAGAGCTCACAAAGGACCTAGCACCATGAAAGAAAATGATCCGCAACAAGATGTATCATTGTAAAACTCCGGAACACTGGGACCCAAAAAAGGAAGGTGGGGAAGAGAGGAAGGAAAGGAGAAAGGGAGAGAGAGAGAGAGAGAGAGAGAGAGAGACTGACTGGAGCAGAGAAAGGGACCAAGGGAGAATTATTCAAGAAGATGAAATTAATAAAACATCTGATGTATTTAAGCATATTGAGAAAAGATTTACATTTCTGAGGGAGAGTTTGAGAATAAATTAGGGATAAGTACAGAGCACATTACTCAATGAACAAAAGACAATAATTAACCATAGGAAAAATAATAACTTGCACAGAAAAGCAAATCACTGCAGCCCATATCACTTGGCAGTGCACAACACTTACATGACCACTAATAATATAAACACTGAATGTTGATGTATCCAAAATTATAAGGTTGCTTTACTGGTAGGATTAGGGGTGGGGAGTCTATACACATAATGCCTGAAATGGAAAAAAATCAAGAAGCAACTATATAATCATCCTTAGAGACAGGGATGTAAATACCCAAAGACTCAGTTTTAAAATGTGAAGGTGGTTTTCCCTGGAGAGTGGGAAATGTGGGGAGGGGGTATCAGGAGGCTACTACAAGCATTAGTACCCTTTTTGGTAATAAGCTTTGTGGGACTGCTTGACTCTAAACTATATGCATGTTAAATCTTGATAAATCTGACAATTATGTCAAGAAGGAGGAGGGGGAGGAGGAGGAGGAAGTGGAGGGGGAGAAGAAGGGGGTTAAGACAACTTTTTTTTAAGCATAGAAAGATGACAGAATATATAAACTTGACCCTAAGAGGACCTCGGGCTGGAGAAGTTGGACCATATCAGAATAGAGACACAAATGTGTGGGGATTTAACTCGAGTAACAGGACAGGATTCCAGAAGTCAACCCCAGGATACCAAGTTCTGAACCAGAATAGTGGCAAAAGCAAGACGTTACAGGAGTATAAAAAGTGAGAGAACTGTGGCTGGCACAGGGGCCTGGTTTCCCAGATGAGCTAAATCAGGGTGGTGAAACATGTCTCCACTTCCTGTCTTGGACGTTTCTTTTGTGCTTCTTTGGTGATTTCATAATTGAAAATGGCCCCCAGGGGTGCCTGAGTAGCTCCGTCGGTTAAGCGTCCGACTCTTGATTTCGGCTCAGGTCATGATCTGACAGTTCGTGAGATTAAGCCCCACGTTGGGTTCCATGCTGACAGTACAGAGCCTGCTTGGGAGTCTCTCCCTCACTCTCTCTGTCTCTCAAAATAAGTAAATAAACATTTTTAAAAAATGGTCCCCCCAATTCATTGTTGATATAAGTCAGCTTGGGCTGTCATAACAATACCGGGTGCCTTAAAAAAAAGTTTATTTTTTCACAGTTCTGGAGGCTGGAAGTCTAAGACCAAGGCACCAGTAAGGTTGATCTCTCATGACAACACTCTTCCTGGCTTGCAGATGTCATCACGTGGACTTTTCTCTAGGCCGGTGCACTCCCGGGGTCCCCTCTTCTTTAAGAACACTAGTCTTGTTGGATTAGGGCCGCAATCTTTTACTCTCATTTAACTTAAATTTTCTCCTTAAAAGCACTATTTCCAAATACAGTCACATTGGGGATTAGGGTTTTCATGTATGAATTTTGGAGGAGAGAACAGTCCATAATTATTGAAGTGCTGTCTAATGTTCCTAAGGGCAGGAAGGCTCTGATGTGCCTTATGGAGAAAATATATGTGTGTTAGATAAGCTTCATTAAGGCATGAGTTATAGTGCTGTTGGCCGTGAGTTCTAGTTAATGCATCGATAATATATCTTTTTTAAAAATTTGTTAATGTTTATTATTTTTGAGAGAGCAAGCGAGAGAGAGAGAGAGAGAGAGTAAAAGGCAGAGGGGCAAAGAGAGAGGGAGTCACATAATCTGAAGCAGCTCACAGCTGTGAGCACAGAGCCTGACGTGGGGCTTGAACCCACAAACCATGAGATCATGACCTGAGTCGAAGTCCGACGCTTAACTGACTGAGACACTCAGGTGCCCCAACAATATACCTTAAAGAAGGTGTCTCTAAATAGAAACACTCCCAGGAAGAAAGCTTCCAGACTCATTCTATGAAGCCAGCATTACCTTGATTCCCAAACCAGATAGAGACCCCACTAAAAAGGAGAATTACAGGCCAATATCCCTGATGAACATGGATGCAAAAATTCTCAACAAGATACTAGCAAATTGAATTCAACAGTATATGAAAAGAATTATTCACCATGATCAAGTGGAATTCATTCCTGGGATGCAGGGCTGGTTCAATATTCGCAAATCAATCAATGTGATACATCCCATGAATAGAAGAAAGGATAAGAACCATATAATCCTGTCAGCAGATGCAGAAAAAGCATTTGAGAAAATACAGCATCCTTTCTTAATACAAACCTTCAAGAAAATCAGGATAGAAGGAAACTACCTTAACATCATAAAAGCCATATATGAAAAGCCCACAGCTAATATCATCCTCCATGGGGAAAAACTGAGAGCTTTCCCCCTGAGATCAGGAACATGAGAGGGATGTCCACTCTCACCGCTGTTGTTTAACATAGTGTTGGTAGTCCTAGCCTCAGCAATCAGACAACAAAATGAAATAAAAGGCATCCAAATTGGCAAAGAAGGAGTCAAACTTTCACTTTTTGCAGATGACATGATACTCTACATGGAAAATCCGAAAGACTCCACCAAAAAGCTGCTAGAACTGATACATGAATTCAGCAAAGTCACAGGATACAAAACCAACGTACAGAAATTGGTTACATTTCTATACACCTATAGTGAAGCAACAGAGAGAGAAATTAAGAAATCAGTCTCCTTTACAATTGCACCAAGAACCATAAAATACCTGGGAATAAACCTAACCAAAGCGGTAAAAGATCTGTATGCTGAAAACTATAGAAAACTTATGAAAGAAATTGAAGAAGACACAAAAAAATGGAAAAACATCCCATGCTCTTGGATTAGAAAACAAATATTGTTAAAATGTCAATACTACCCAAAGCAATCTACACATTCAATGCAATCTCAATCAAAATTGCACTGGCATTCTTCTCAGAGCTACAACAAACAATCCTCAAATTTATATGGAACCACAAAAGACCCCAAAGGGTCAAAGTAATATTGAAGAAGAAAAACAATGCAGGAGGTATCACAGTTCCAGACTTTAGCCTCCACTACAAAGATGTAATCATCAAGATGGCATGGTATTGCCACAAAAATAGACACATAGACCAATGGAATAGAATAGAGAACCCAGAACTGGACCCACAAATGTATGGTCAACTAATCTTTGACAAGGCAGGAGAGAGTAGCCAATGGAAAAAAGACAGCCTCTTTAGCAAGTGATGCTTGGAGAACTGGGCAGCAACATGCAGAAGAATGAAACTAGACCACTTTCTTACACCATACACAAAAATAAACTCAAAATGGATGGAAGACCTGAATGTGAGACAGGAAACCATCAAAACCCTAAAGGAGAAAACAGGCAACAACCTCTTTGACCTCAGCCGCAGCAACTTCTTACTCGACATGTCTCTGAAGGCAAGGGAAATAAAAGCAAAAATGAACTATTGGGACCTCATCAAGATAAAAAGCTTCTGCACTACAAAGGAAACGATCAACTAAACTAAAAGGAAACCCATGGAATGGGAGAAGATATTTGCAAATGACATATCGGATAAAGGGTTAGTATCCAAAATCTATAAAGAACTTACCAAACTCAACACCCGAAATACAAATAATCCAGTGAAGAAATGGGCAGAAGACATGAATAGACACTTTTCCAAAGAAGACATCCAGATGGCCAACAGATACATGAAAAGATGCTCAACATCACTCATCATCAGGGAAATACAAATCAAAACCACATTGAGATACCACCTCACACCAGAGTGGCTAAAATTAACAAATCAGGAAACAACAGATGCTGGCGAAGATGTGGAGAAATGGGAACCCTCTTGCATTGCTGGTGGGCATGAAAACTGGTGGAGGTTTCTCAAAAAATTAAATATAGAACTACCCTATTGTAGTAGGATTCTTGCACAGAGGCATGACACCGAGGCTTTCTTTCCAAAAAGCAAATTTATTCCTGCTGGCACCCCTCAGTTGGGTTTGTACCCGAAGAACTGAGCCCCAAACGCCATGTGGTGTAGTTGTCTATTTATATTCCACTTCTTTGTCTCCCATATATGGTAAGACACAAACATGTAGTCTGTTTAAGTGGTCTCATGCTACAAGGTCATGAGGGATGTTGTCAGTTACGCATATAACCAGGATGCCTTGAGGTTTTTTTGTTTTTTTTTCTTTCCTTAGGGAGCGGACCCTACCACACTATGACCCAGCAATAGCACTACTAGGAATTTAACCAAATGACACAGGAGTGCTGATTTATAGGGGCACACATGTACCCCAATGTTTATGGCAGCACTTTCAACAATAACCAAATTCTGGAAAGAGCCCAAATGCCCATCAACTGATGAATGGATAAAGAAGGTGTGGTTTATATATACAATGGAATACTACTTGGCAATGAGAAAGGATGAAATTCTGCCATTTGCAACAACGCGGACAGAACTGGAGGGTATTATGCTAAGTGAAATAAGTCAGTCAGAGAAAGACAGATATCTTATGTTTTCACTCATATGTGGAATTTGAGAAACTTAACAGAAAACCATGGGGGGAGGGAAGGGGAAAAAATAGTTTCAAACAGAGAGGGAAGGAGGCAAACCATAAGAGACTCTTAAATACAGAGAACAAACTGAGGGTTGATGGGGGGGGTGGGGAGAAAGCAGACGAGAGGGGAAAATGGGTGATGGGCATTGAGGAGGGCACTTGTTGGGATGAGCGCTGTGCGTTGCATGTAAGTGATGAATCATCGAAATCTGCTCCCGAAGCCAACAGCATACTGTATACACTGTATGTTAGTTAACTTGACAATAAATTATATTAAAAAGCAGAAGAATTGGTAGGGTCCTAGTCAAGAAATCACCGATATGTTCCCTATTGATTGTTGTGTATCTGAATATATAATAGAGTTGAGGAGCTGGATTCCATAATCACTCACTGTTGTTCAAATAAAACATCACTAACATGCAAAAAAAAGAAAACAAACAAACAGAAACACACATAAAACAAGGTTATGCATTGATCAGTTGTTGAAAATGTGACCAGAGGCTCACGGGAACCTAACCCTATATTTCGCTCCCCTGGGAGCGATGGCTTGGTATTTGCCAGTTCAGTTTTTATGGTGACTTTATAGAACTTAACTATCATGAATAATGAGAATTAACTGTTCAAGTGTTTATTTTTTTCCTTTTGCATTGCCTTCAGATTAGCTCCCTTCCCACTCTCCACCACAGCTGATGGGACAGTGGCCAGGGACTGCAGAGGCCAACATGTCAAGGCAGACCACAGCCCCAGGCAGGAGCTTTTTGAAGCACTTCCCCACCTGACTTCTGCTACTTCTCAAGCATCTTCCCATGTTCACCCCCATCACTAAGTTCTGGGCATATTCAGCGTTACTCAGTTATTTAAACATATTTACACTCTCTCACTTCTAGGCCTCTTACTTGGCCAGCTTCTATTTGTTCCACATTATACATCATCCTTCTTGCCTGAGACCCCAAACATCTTCCCGAACACTTGGAGTACTAGGCTCCCCTTTCTGAATTCCTCATGGCGCCCTGACTGTCCCCTCTTACAACCTTCCTAATGTTTGAGAGCGGCCATTGCTGTAATGCCTGCCTTCACACTGGGCTATGGTACCCTGGGTCCGTCTGGTCGGCCTTAGAATCGCCAGTACTTAGCACAGCGTCTGAAACACAGCTGGTGCTCCATAAATAGTTCTAAGCAAATTCGTTCATTTATTCATTAAAACACATTCATTTGTATGGGTGTGGCTGGTTCAGGAGCCAGAGATCTCTCTCAGGAACCGCACCGTGACGTGAAGAACCACATAACCCACGTAATAGGTGCTTCCTGGGTCAGTGGCGAGGAGATGACGGGGACCAGGAGGCAAGCAGGGAGGAGCCCGGGGACCTGTGGCAGGTTCGCCATTCACGCTGCATGGTCCCCTCGTGGAGTGAACTTGAGAAAACAGGGAAGCGATTCCCAGAAAACAAAGACATCAGTATGAGTATTTTTATCTTTTCCACCCTCAGTGTCAGCAAACTGAACATCAGCCTTCAGAAGGCTTTGGAAGAAGGCAGGTAGTCTCAAGAGGAAACGTTCCTGCCAGAGAGTGGCCTGCAAAGACTCTAACTGCTTTGCTTCCCTCCTGCCTCAAAGTTGACATGAAAGGATGCTGTTGGGGCAAAGCCGGCAACATGGGTCTTAAACTGCTAACGTTAGCGACAGCCTAATGACACCAGAATTACCTAAGCAAGACCACGAGGTAACCAAAGTTTGAATGAATAGATCTTAGAGCTATATGTTCATCAAGAGAGGCAAGGCAGATGTCTGTGACCCGGACAGATAAAGGCAAGCAAGTGTGACTGTTGGTTGTACTTAGAGACATGTTTCCCTATGAACGCGAGTGGAGACAAGTAGCTGTAGAAATTCCTGCTACTCAGAGAACAGGCCCCAAGTAATCCTACCACTCATCTCTTAGGGACAGGGGTCTTCTGTGAAGCGTCAGGAAGGTGGAGGAAAGTCAGGCCCTCTTTATACATCAGGGAGATCTGTGTCTCAGGGACAGGACAAGGAGAGCCTGTTGGTGTGATGTCCGAGGGGCCGGAAGGCCCACTGGCCCCCTAGATAGCTCCCATAACACTGGCTGATAACTGAAATTTCACTATTAGAGCTTTGTGTGTCAGGACTGAGAGTTACACGTGAGAACCATCAGACCGGCCAGTGATGTTGGCATCAGTGTCCAGATACTAATCCTTTAGTGGAGAGAGAGCCATACTGGTTTCCTCCCTGACAATCTTTTATTCAGTAAAGTAGGTATTCTAGGTCTTGAGTTCATGCACTGTTCTTTGTTTTTGTTGTTGTTGTCTGTTTTTATAGTTTCATTTCAGTGGGAAGCAAATGGACTGGGGCCTTAGGGCCTTTAATTTTTCCATTTTCATTTCACCTCTGGCGTAAGGGTTCAAACCCTGTTATAACACAAGTCCTCCCAGAAAAGAGCAGCCTTTTTCATGTGGGAAGAAGAACACGTTGGCTGAGTACTGAAGGGGTAAAAATGGTAGGATATGATTAGGGGTCTAGGGGGAGAAGAGTAATGTGGGAGGGGTTTGGGGCAGTTTCCTGCCCCCTCAGAACTCTGCCTGAGGCTAGCCTCTGCCCAGAGCAGAGGGACTGAGGCCGTGTGAGCAGGGCAGCTTGCCTGATGTTCTCCAGAACAGCTGCTAGGCCCATGGAGCCCTCCACTGGTAGCCTCCAAGAGCTGCTAGGAAGACGAAAGAGAAGTCTGTTCTCTGCTAAGCTGGAAAGTCCCCTGTTCTAGGGGAGAGAGTCTTGTCTCAACCCAGAGCTCAGGGGAGTATCTGTAAGAGACCAAAGAAGCCTTGCTCAGTGGGAGCCATCCTCAGGGAAATTCTCCTCAGGGGGATCACCTCAGGGTGTGTGCATTTCAGAGGGAGCACTCCCAGGGGAGAGTCCTCAGGGGGAACACTTCTCAGGGGGAGCATCCCTCGCATTGCTTCTCAGCCTTTGGCTAAGATTGAGTGTAGGGAGAGCATCCCTCAGAGGGAATCACCTTGGTGGGATGCATTTCAGGAGGAGCACCCTGGGTGGGAGTCCTCAGGGGGAATACTTCTCAGGGGGATCATCCCTCAGGGGGATCTCCTCAGGAATTATGTGTTTCAGAGGGAGCACTCCCAAGGGAGAGCCCTCAGGGGGAATACGTCTCAGGGGGAGCATCCCTCAGAGGGAATCTCCTTGGTGGGCATGCATTTCAGGGGGAGCACTCATCAGGGCAGGGTGGGGGAGTCCTCAGGGGGAACACATCTCAGGGGAAGCATCCCGCAGGGAGATCTCCTCCGAGGGCCTGCATTTCAGGAGGAGTATTTATCAGGTAGGGTTCTCAGGGGGACAACATCCCTTAGGGGAAGTCCTCAGGGGACACTCTGCTCAGTGGGGCTTTCTTTTCCTTCTACCTTTTCCCCTCCATGTGGGTTCTGGCATTTTCTCAGAGCCAGATCTGTTCCTGCTTCCTAACAGGACAGGATCAGACACTATCATTTACACCCTGACTAAAAAGCAGGTACACACATTCACAACAATGCCTTCCCTCACCAGGCCACGTGCAATTCATGGAGAAACCTGGTGTCCCCTAGGAATTTCAGCAACTGTGTCAGGAGCATGGCAAGAACTGCCCGCGAGCCCTTCTCCTTGTTCTTCAAACCATACTATACTTGTATCTGGCCCTGGCTATAACGTCCATTTAGGATTCCTGGAGGCTGACATTGGATAATGAACCCTCTCTTCTTCCTACTGCCAGGGCTTGGACCCCTGCACAGTAGAATTACTGTAACTTTCAGGAACCCGAACCCCCAAACTGGCAGGAACACTCAGAACATCCACCATAAACCACGTGTTTGAAGTGCTGTCGTCAGTACTCATGCTACAGTGAAAAGAGCTCATGAAAACAGGTTGGGCAGGAAGGTATTGAAAAGCCAGAAATCGCTTTTCAATAATAAAAACACAAGCACAATGTAAGAACTTGTTTTTAGTGGAAAATTACTCTTCATGTGCTGCCTACACACTCTTCTCCGTACCAGCCAGGGCGCTGGCAAGAAGTAGAATTCCATCCAGATGGTTCAACTGAAGAGACTCCAAGGAAGGGACCACTTACCACGGGTGGGCAAGGTCAAGGGGGCCAGTAGTGGTGCTGAGGTACCCAGAGGCTAGGAACTGAATGAGGCTGTTACCCCTTGAGACTAGAAGGGACAAGGGGTCCAGTGAAAGCCAGAGCTGTGGGGAAGGGGTCACCAGGAGGGAGTCGTTATCATGGAAGGACACAGCTACAGCCAGGGACACAGTACTGAAGCAGGGAAGGACCCCAACGTCTCTTCCCTTCTCGTGGCTGCTCATTGGCCAACCCCACCGGCAGCCAAGAGGTAATGGAGCCCAGGTGATACAGTCCATGGGGGTCAACTTCCTGATACGCGGATGGAGAAAGATGGAATGCGAGGCCAGGTGGAGAATAAGCAGTACACTCACTGTTACGCTGGGTGTGTAAATACATCACAGAGGAGAGTACCTTGTGTTTTCACTCGTTATGCACCCCCATCTTCCCACCTCACAAATACTTTTAGGAACCATACTTATCTTCACGAATCATGAAGACGACCTTGGCCTGCCATATACGTAAGAGACAGACGATGGGCCCCTTGAGTGACTTCTTTCTTCCTGCCCACAGAATTTGGTCAGTAAATGTACAATGGATGAAGTCAAGGGAGTTAGAGAGAGTAAGTGTCCATCTTTCCCTAGGACTGGCTCCAAGCCCCCCTTCCATTGGATACAGCCTCCTGGTGGACGCATAAAACTGGTGAAGAGACAGTTCTATGACGACATGAATATGACCAGACCTTGAAGTGTGGGGAAGGAGGGTAACAGGAGGCAACTCCGAATTTCTGTTGGTATTTGTGAACATACAAAATCTCTCAGAAAGCTCAGGACGTTGCCCAGCTGCCTCCAGAAGCTGCCTCCCTCCTGTCTGTCTTTCAGTTCGGAGGACCCAGAAAATGTCGACTTGCTATTCATTTGGCCGTTTATTCGTCCATCTGTCCCTCCAGTAATTTTTTACGGCGGACATCTATCGTGCCAGGCAGTGTATTAGGCACAGGATTAGAAGGTTGAAAAATACTACAGTTGGACTGGAAAACTCACCATCCTGCCGAGATGTACATATACTTATTTGCCAGGTCTCATCAGCCTGGGGGATGGTCAGGGGGGAAGTGACAGGTGCAATGGTATGTGAGTCCGAGGAGCGCTGCAAGCAATTGTTCAACTCCAAGCCCCACTCTGAGTCCCAGAGGCAAACCCTCCCTGGAGCTATAGCAGGTGCCCACATCATTCCCTCCTGTCCCCACACAGAGCCCCGCCACCCTTCTCCTGCCGCTGCCTGGGGTGGGCTCTTGCGACAGTGGTTCCTGTCCAGCCCCCTGTGTCCATCGAGAGAGTTCCAGGCTCTAAGACAAAGCCCTGCTGCTCAGGCATCTCTTTTTACCTGGGCCGTCACTCTTCTGTGATATCGTGAAGACAGCGTCTTCACCTTTTACAATTATCTAGCTTATCTCACCAGAAACGGTTTTAGTCAAAATACATGTGGTATCAGATCTTTCCTGTTTTTGAGAAGGCTCTGACTAGGGTGGAAGGGGAGGAGAGATGCTTGGGGTTTGGGAGACCAAAAAGGAGGGCAGGGGGGCTGAGAGCAAACTTCCTGACTTCAGCCCTTGACCGCGGCCAACCACTCTGGGCTGCGCAGACAGATAAAGACTGTGCATTCCATGCCTTGTTAGAGGAGGGCACGGGAGCACCTGGGTTGATTGAGCATCTGACTCTTGATTTCAGTTCAGGTCACAATCCTAGGGTTGTGGGATTGAGCCCTGCGTTGGGCTCTGTAATGAGCACGGAGACTGCGTTGGATTCTTTTTTTCTCTCGGTCCCTCTCCCCTGCTTGCACTCACTTAAAAAAAAAAAAAGTTTATGAAGAAATAGAGGAGAGTATAAAGGTCTTGACGTTATAAGTCACGTATCATCAAACATCAGGACATGGAATTTTCTCTGCCAGATTGCCTCCATAGTCCACCCATCCCTTAAACAAATATGTGTCGATCTACTCCGTACAAGGATTGAGGACCGTGTAGGAAATGGCTCAGTCTCTCAAAATGCTAAATTCCTAGCCCCGGGAGGTGATAGATGGAAGGATGAGCTTTTCTATTCCTCACCATCTCCTCCCTTCCCAGAGGTTGAAGCCCCCAAGGCTACCAAATAGAGGAGGTTGTTTTTGTTGTTGGGAAACCCAGGCCTTGGAACAGAGAGCCTTTTCGTTCGAGGAGACGTGCGAGTTATGCAAATAGGAGGGAAATATGGACAAACAGATGAAGTAAACTAGGCATGCTTTGGAGCCTAAGGCTTGAGACAAAAGGGAAGAGCTGGTTTTACATACTGTGTGATCCTATTCGTGCGCGTGACCGGATGAGGCCTGTATAAGTCACCTTTCCGTTCCACCCCACCTCCTGGCCTTCCCTGGCCAGGACACTCCCCGGGGACCGGAGATGGGGAGCTGAGGATGACCCCTTCCTGGAGCCGGCTGACCAGCAACTCAAGGACCATTCTTGTCCAGCTCTATCGCCTTCCACCAGAAGAGATCGGTGCCCAGGTTACAGACATATACACAAAGAGTAAGTGCGGGTCACGGAGTGCTTTGAGGGTCCAGGGAAGGGAGGTGTTCATGCCTTCTGCTGTGACGGAGGGAAGATTCAGCAGAGGGAACAGCATTAAAAAGGAGCCTTAAAGGACATCTATAATCTAGGTCTGTAGAGACAGGAGGGGAGGAAAATCCAGGCAAAGAGAGCAGAGGTGAATGGAAATGAGATGCATAGTCTTTATTTATCAGGGGTGTCGTGGGACATCATGTGGAAAATCAGTGTGATTATTTATCTCCATGGTGCTGACCTCTTTGCATCTTTGTAATAATAACCTTGGCAGGAACTTACATAAAATCCCAACTGGAACCAAATATTCCTTCCTTATTTTTAACTAAACCATAGATCACGCCGAACTTGAAACACACACACACGCGCGTGCACACACGCATCACATATACCCTTAAGTTTGAACCAGACACTAGACTTCTATATATTTTAAGCTGCTGTTGAACACAAATTGTTGATGAGACAGGTGTATTTTTAGATTCTAAGCAGTTTTTATCTTCTAAATATAGTATCTAATTTATTCCAGTGATTTGAGTTTGTAAGCCTTCCCTTTACGAGTACACAGAATTCAGTGAGGCAGGACTGTACCTCATATTGATTTCTGCGTGTCGCTTGTAGAATTAGTCTTCATCATTAACCTCTGTACACGGCTCCATCCGCAGGCTATAAGTCAGGGGCCTTAACTGAAAACACCATCACCCACTTAGCTGGTGTAAACAGAAGGGGAATTTGTTACAGGCTATCAGGTATCACGCAGACTCTCCGAGAAAGCCAGAGGGTCAGGCTTGGGAGCTACTCTGCCAAGTGCGTGCCATCACGACTCTGTACCGACAAAGACCACACAGGGAGCAGTACGGTGCCCACGGGTGACGCCGGGCACTGGCGATCAAAAGCTCTGACACCGCTCTCTGGAAAAGTAACATTCTGCTGCTCTTCTGGCCAAGAGCTCCCCACCCCCATGCGTTCTGCTTTTCACATTGTTCTTTTCCAAACTTAAGTCTTCTTTTATTTTGCTTTATCAATTTCATTTATTATTTAAATCCAAATTAGTCAACATAGAGTGCAATGATGATTTCAGGAACAAATTCAGTGATTTGTGACTTACATGGCACCCCTGGTGCTCATCCCAACACATGCCCTCCTGAACGCCCATTCCCCCTTTAGCCCATCCCCCACCCAACACCCCGCCGGCAACCCTCACTTATATTCTCCGTACTTAAGAGTCTCTTATGGTTTATCTCCCTCTGTGTTTTTTTTTTTTTTTTCTTATTTTTGCTTCCCTTCCCCTATGTTCATCTGTTTTGTTTCTTGGCCAAATTGGAGTCTTGTACTGTGCATCCGATAAGCAGAGTCTAGGTAGCATGCCTGTCTCCTACACCTGCATAGGAAGCTGGGGAAATGAGTTCCGGTTTCCCCCTCGGGAAGGATAAGTCCACAATGTGGGAAGTTCCCCAAACACAGGAAGCTATTCAAATAATGTGGGGTCGGGCGTCTGGGTGGCTCAGTTGGTTAGGTGACCAACTTCGGCTCAGGTCACGATCTTGCATTCAGTGAGTTCGAGCCCCTTGTCTGTGCTGACAGCTTGGAGCCTGGAGAGTGCTTCGGGTTCTGTGTCTCCCTCTCTCCCTGCTCCTCCCCCGCTCATGCTCTGTCTCTCTCTCTCTCTCAAAAATAAAATAAACTTAAAAACAAAAGTGAGGTGGCCACAAAGTATGGCAGAAGTCCACGACACGTGGATACGATGCCACGTGTCATGGTGCTATTTTAATCAATTTTATTGACAGAAAATTCTCTGTGTTTCATTTGTTTAGCATTCTGGAGATTTCTGTTTCTGGCATTATTGTAAATGAAACAGCCTGAGAAAAATACCCCACTATAAGACATCTAGAGATTCTGGAAAAAAGAGATCAACTCTCCTCTGAAAGGTGTCACTGATCTTGACAAGATAGTGAAATATCTACCGAATGAAACTGAAGCTGGAAACATGGGAATGAACTGACTCTGAGGTTGTAAGTGCCCTTTGGAGATTTGCTGATTTCTGTAACCCAGAGTTACGGGTTTAATGGTTGCACAAGGGCTGAGGTGAAAGTTTTGGGTCCATCTGCAGGCGAGAGTTGAGCAAAGACCCCCATGTAATCTTGACATAGTCAAACAGTCTCAGTGAAAGGTGGCTACGGAAAAGCTGCTCAAAAGCAAAGTGAGTCATTCAGGGTTTTTTTTTCAGCCTGGGCTGAAGCTGACTAGGGGGAAAAAAAGTCTCTCCTAAAACTTCAAGTTTGGCTTTTGATCATGCACTCCCTGTGTTGGCCAAGAAGTCACAAGCTGAGAAATTTAGTGTCGTGCCTCTAGGTTTGCAGTGTGCATGGCGACAGGTAGAAGCGAACACTAATTGCCTCTAGAAGGCATAGCCTCAGCCCAGGTGTCTCAGGATCCCGAGAAACACAACTCAGCCAAACACAAGATCGTACCATGAAATTATAAAAGACATAAGGAAACATGCCACCACGAGCAAGAGTCAGTGAAAATAACGAACAGTCGAGTTAGATCATCTAGGACTTCAGATACTAGAATTACAGTACAGTTCAAAACGCTACAAGGAATTGGAATTGAGCCGGGAAAAAGGTATCATCAAAAAAGGATGAGTCACGCAAGAGAGTATACACAGGAGAAGACAGAATTAGTGAGTTGAAAGAAATTACCCAGGATGCAAAGAGTAAGACAGAAAGATGGGAAATATAAAAAGAGAGTTAAGGGGCACCGGAAATAGAATGGGTCTAACATGAGATTAACAAGAATTCCAGGGGCGCCTGGCTGGCTCAGTCAGTAGAGTATGCGATTTTCAATCTCGGGCCTGTGAGCTCAACCCCATGTTGGGGGTCGAGGTTACTGAACAATCAAATCTTTAGGGGCGCCTGGGTGGCTCAGTCGGTTAAGCATCTGACTTTGGTTCAGATCATGATCTCACATTTCATGAGTTCAAGCGCCAAGTCAGGCGCCGTGCTGACCGCTCAGATCCTGGAGCCTGCTTTGGATTCTCTGTGTCACTCTCTTTCTCTGCCTCCTCCCCTGCTCACGCTCTCATTCTCTCAAAAATAACTAAAATAAACATAATAAAATCAACTAAAATCTTAAAAAAATGATTCCAGAATAAGAGAGTAGGACTCAGGGATATTGGAGTCTAAGGGGAAGGCCAATAAGTACCACTCCATTCTCTACTGTCTTTGGAACCAACTGAAAAAAGTACATTGGATTCAGGCAGGTGGAGATAAAATGCCAGATTTATTATTGATGGAACTGTTGAATAAATATGCATGAGTAGCCTTCCTAATACTGTATCTCAGAATTAAGCAAACTTACCCACTCCATCATAGGTGGTGTTGGACAATCGAAGCCCTGTCCCCTCTCCCCAGTACTTGACAATATCTGCCCTGAAAAATTTTTAGCACAGAGGAACAGAAAGGAACATTTACTCCCTGCAGTCAGCTCCCAAAGAGAAAGAGCACTCTAGGTGGAACTGAGAACACTCAGACATTAGCCCAACCTCACCCTGGATAAGTCATCTTCCCACCCAGGGGAGGAGAGGATGAGCAGACAGGAGTGTTACTTTCAAAGACTCTCCTCCTATTATTTGAAGAGACACTACATATTTTTCAGAATTGATGACTACTTTAGTCCTTAGATCAGTGAAGCATAATAAATGCTGAACAGGATAAGTAAAAACTAATCTACCCTTAGACATGCTGTAGTTACACTGCAGAACACCAAAGACAAAGGGGACTTAAAAGCGATTAGAAGATAAAGACAGATTACCTACTAAGAACTGTCTGAAGACTCGCCAACAGCGAGACATAAACAAGAAAACGGCGAAACAAGATCTTCACATTGCTAAAGAAAAAAAAAAAAACAACCAACCTGTCAAATTAGAAATGTTCCCAGCAAAATTACTTATCTAGGAGAAGACTAACATGAAGATATTTTCAGGCAAACCAGGCAACCTGGAGAGCTCCTTACCAAAGAAACTTCCCAGATATGTTCATTTCAGGAAGAAGGAACAAATAGGCTGGATGGGAAGTCAAAGATGGACGATATACGGAGCCTCTTTCCCCTTTTACCTTTTCTAGTTTAGACCCCTTGTGAAGGTTCATGGCTTTGTTTTGTGCATTTGTTGTCTGGACTTTGGAGTGAAGGCTGTGACTCATCATTAGATCCCAAGGAAAGATTGCTGTCTTCCTTTTCAAGATGATGGAAGCCCATGGTTTTAGGGATGAGGAAAAGGGAAAGGAAGGGAGGAAAAAAGTAAAGTCACATGCTACACTGCATTCCCAGGGTGGCCAGATCTTCACAAGAAGCCATGAAGAGAAAAGGTTGCGTTGGTGGAATTTCCTCTGGAAATATGGCGAGAAAAATCCACGCCTCTGTGTATTGTAGGGAAGGAAGAAGGGAAGAGAACGTTTTATCTGCTTGGCTCTCTCCATCTCCTACTTCCTACTGGTCAAGTCTTATCCCAGGAAGAATCCACTCCCCCGCACTTTTGGGTGACGGCCCTCAGTGGCTCAGAGACCCAGATCCTATGCTTCCATGGCGTATCACTTCAGTCAAGTTCCAGAAGTGGAAACGTGATTTGGAGCAAACAAGGCTTGGTATGTGAGATATAAAACCATGCTGGCACTAACAACTCATCCCCAGATGGCTCAGAAATCTTGGCAGGGTGCCAGCAGATTGGTGATGGTAATGGTACAGCTAGGGAGGCAAGCAGTGCTTTGGGAAATAAAGAGGCGATCAAGGGAATCAGAGAAGTCACACAAAGCTGGAGTCCCATAGACTCCTCAAATAATTTTTTTAAGTTGATTTCTTTATTTTGAGAGAGAGAGAGGGAGAGAGAGAGAACAAGTGGGGAAGGGGCAGAGAGAGGGGGGGACAGAGGACCTCAAGTGGGGTCTGCGCTGACAGCGGAGAGCCTGACGTGAGGCTTGAACCCAGGAACCGCGAGATCATGAACTGAGCCGAAGGTGGACGCCCAACTGACTAAGCCACCCAGGCGCCTCTCACATAATTTTTCTCTCCATGAACTTAATTGACCTGCGTGGAGATTAAATCTGTGTCCATGGCCTTGTTAGAACCATCCTCGGACCAATGAGCTAACTAAGGCAGATTCAGTTTTTTTTCAGTGAAAATTAAAGGGAAAACCAAACACTATACCCACCAGGATAGGATAGGCGATGCTGTGATAACGAACACCCCCAAGTTTCATGGTATAACACAGCAAAGTTTCATTTCTCATTCGTGCAACATCCACCAAGATCCCGGGTTACGCTTCAGGTTCTCCATGACGTTCGTGCAGCAGCCACCGAGGTCCCGGGTGACTCTTCAGGTTCTCCATGAGATGCCTCAGGGATCCAGGCTAACGGAAGCCCTTCCACATTTTGCTGCTTTACCTTAGTTTGTGACTCCTTCGTGAGTGTGGCAGGAGAAAAGCAGGGAGAACCGTGCCCACAGCACTGAAAAGCTTCCTCCGGAAGTGATACATAGGACAGTGGCTGGCAACATTGTTCCAAGTTAGCCATAGGGCCCTGGCTAACTTCAAAGGATTGGAAGACTGTAATTTTCCACATGTCTGAAAGGGGAGGAGTACACGAGTCATGTCTATGCAGACGTTCTTTCAAAATAGGATTTCTACGGCAATCCCTTTCATCGCTAAAATATCTCCCTCATTCTTCTTATTCTTCCTCACATCCCTGTTCTGTATATCTAACTGTATTCAGCTTAAGTGTACATTTTAAATTTAAATTCATTTTTTTTACACTTCCATCATTTCTAGAACTATCCTAATGGGGAGTCCTATACTTGATTTTTCATAAAGTTCTAATTGTCAGTAGACTTGGAACAGGCTTAGGAAAAATAGATTGTTTTTGAGCTGAAAAGGACTTTAGAAAATAAAGTATAAATTTTGAGTATATAATATTAAAATATTATAATTTTTTAAAATATTATAAAATATTATAAATTTTTAACATGTAAATATATTAAAATATATTTTTTAAGAGGATTGGCAGAAACCAGGGCGCCTGGGTGGTCAGTCAGTTAAGCGTCCGACTTTGGCTTCGGTCACTGTCTCGCGGTTTGTGAGTTCGAGCCCCGTGTCGGGCTCTGTGCCGACAGCTCGGAGCCTGGAGCCTGCTTCGGACTCTGTGTCTCCCTCTCTCTCTGCCCCTCCCCCGCTCATGCTCTGCCTTTCTCTGTCTCTCAAAAATAAATAAATGTTATTAAAAAAATTAAAAAAAAAAAAAAGAGGATTGGCAGAAATCTACATTGTCAAAAGAAGAGTTTGATGTCAATGTCAGTCAATACCTCCTGTGGCACTTCTGTCACTATCACCATGGTGTCCTTCTCCCCTGCCTTATCCTAATGTGGCCTCATCATCTCTCCCTACAGCAGTCAATTGCCTGCGATGGTCTCCTTCCTCCCCCATCCCCATCCAACCCATGTCCCAAGCAGAGACCACAGGTCACTCTGGACACTCATCGCTACTTAGAATATAGTTTTAACTATCAGACACCGTCTCTAGAATTTTCGCATTATTTCCAAAGTGTGTATGGCCTCTCTGTCAATACTGGAAACTCCTGAGGATTGGAGCCACTTAATATATTGTGGCATATTTTTCTCCCATCCCTGTTTCCTGCCTTTTCCAGCACCTGGCCCCGAACACTGTGTGTTCACAGTGCGCTCAATAAATACTGGTTGAATTGAATTCTCTACACCATACTAATTATCCATTCAGCTCAAGTCCCTGTGTCTATGTAGAATGATGGATTTCCAGACACCAGGACTGAGGGTCAATTCAAATCTCTTGAGAGCCTATTGGATTTACAGTTATACAGCACTTTCCCCTCTCCCCGTTGGTAAATAGAGGGCACCGGATTATGCTGCCCGGGATTTCTAGACAGCTGCCCTGCATTTTATGCCCTCCTTAGAATTAGTGCTAGTGGCAGCCATGAAAATAAACCCACCTCTTTCTAAATTCTGTCAACAAAAGGGCCAATGAATGTCAAGTTAATGACTCATTGAAAGTCTACTGCCTCCTGTTTCTCTGACTTCTTGGAGGAAGCAGACCCCAAGATTTCCGAGAACACTCTTAGCAATTTCTCTACTAAGCCCTCTTTTTAGATGTTTGCAAGAGCGGCAATGTCTCCGTGATTGTACGTCTCGAAGACATCCCGGTGTGTGGTATTTAAACACGGTCACACTTTGCTTCCAGTGTGAAGTGAAAAGGGTGGGTAGCTGGGAGTAATGCCACAGGTCTCAACCTCTTTACTTGTTCTTACATAATGCGATCATGTGGGTACAAACATGAAAGGTTTCCCACGTAACAGGAAAAGACACTCCTAATTGTTGGGATCAATTTTAATACTCCACCAAATAAGCTGGCCAAGCAGCCGTGCCATAATTGCTGAGCACAAAAGTAATAGAAAACTGCACAAGTCTTAACACATAGAAATGCTGCCACTGAAATGTGCTCAATGAACCACTATGTGCCACGGGGATACACAGCCCCTTCTAAGATGCCAGAATCTTCCCAGTGTGGGCTAATTCTACACACATGGTCTGACCTGATTAAGGTATATTCCTGAAACTGTGGATTTTCCATCATTGTTCCTCATGCTATGGACTGTGAGTACCAAATTTTAGTTTGTCATAATGACATTTGAGACCGGATGTTTGTACAAATAATTCAAATGAGACAAGAAACCACTTTGAGGGAAGCTGATAGAGAGATCTCATGACTTTATACGTCCCGGAGTTAAATATCTCTGCAATATAATGCGGTTGTACAAGCTTGCATATCTCACTGATATTTTTAGTAAATTCAATAAAATCACATGGTCGTCTACAGTAACGCTGGGTTTATAACTGCAGAAAGTGTCAGAGATCAAACCGAACCAAGTGTGGAGTCACCATGAAAAATAAGTTAGATTTACTGTGTGGAAACTCAATGAACGTCTATCAGAGACAAGAACTAAGTTATAGAAAACTTTGTAAAAGGTCATGGATTAAAATGTCCTAATATCAGAAGTCACCATACAATTAAAATGTATCTTCTCCCAAATAGTGGAATATTATCTGAGGAGTCCATTCATTCATGATCTCCACATAGAACAATAACCAATTAAAGATGACAGCAGTTATTAGATATTGTTAATGATTCAATTTTGAAACAGTCACAAGACACCCTATTCCCTTTCCAAGCTTCTGGAACAGTTAATTAAAGTGCATTGTTAGATTTCAGGCAAGCTATTTTTTTTTAAACGTATGTTTTGTGATTTCTATTCTGTGTAATTAGGATTTTCTCAGTGCTATGCCTTCAAAACAAAATACAGAGGTCAGTTGGCTAATGTGAGAGTCAAACTGTTATTCATAACCTCTGATGTAAAGTTATTGTGTTTGGGGCACCTGGGTGGCTTAGTTGGTTAAGCATCCAACTCTTGGTTTTGGCTCAGGTCATGATCTCATGGTTTGTGTGTTCAAGCCCCTCATCGTCTCGGGCTCTGTGGAGCCTGCTTGGGATTCTCTCCCTCTGCCCCTCCCCTGATCATGCTCTCTCTCTTTCTCTCAAAATTAAAAAACAATTAAAAAGAAATAAAGTTATTGTGTTCATCAAAACAGCCTCATTTTGGACTGACTGATTTGATAATAAATGGCATAAATCTGAAGTAAAATTTTAAACCAATAAAATACTAGGGATTCTGACCAAGAATTTCAGTTGGGTAAAAAGTATTTATTGCTAATAAAGATATTTTTAAAACAGCAGAATAGACTTCAGTTATGGAGTTTTTTGAGGCCCTAGGACCCTAACCGTGTCACATTGGGGCACTTTCGGTATAAATAATTGTCACTTAACAAGGAGATCTGCAGAATTCTAAAACTACCTGGTAAAGTGACATTCGTGACTCACACAACATTTTACATTTGCTAGGACACTTTCATATTCCTTATTTCATGTCATCTTCAGAACAATCTTAACGGTGCAGAAAATGGCCTTTCAGAGCCCGATGGACAGTGGACCCAAGATCCGGGTTGGGTTACTTCAGAGCAAGTGGTCAAAAACCAGTGGATTGAGGGAGGCAAGACAGAAACAAATGGAGAGTGAACAGGTATAATTGGGCCAACGGGCTCCCCAACTTTTGTAAGTTCCTTGAGGGCTACATCGTGGGCATGGGCACAGTCTGGAATGGTGAAACCAAGGAAAGGGAACTCTTTCTTGGAGGGCATCCCTATGAATGAAAGCAGGCCAGAGACACATGGAAGAAAGCCACTAAGGAGTCTTCATGGCCGAACCCACTCAGAGCTGGTTAAACTGATGTGGTTTCTCTTGTTAAGGGACCCATCAAAGGGTTTCACCCAGAGCCCGGGAAGCTGCACAGCCTCTTGCCAAAAAGCACACAATAGCAGAATTGCTACATAGCCGAGACAAAACTATGTGAAGGAAACGTTTAAAAACTCCTCGTAGAACACGTCTATTTTAATGCCGAAACACCACAGAGGAGGCTGGGTGAGAAGGCTGATGTGTAAGAGGGAGGAGACTCAGTAGGCAAAATCACAAAACTGTATGCAATCAACACTTCTTGGGTATCTGTTTTTGCATATAATATCCTTCGAACTTTCCATCAGCCCTATGGAAAAAGTAAGCCTCAAGTGATCTCAGTTCCTCTCTAGTATCACATGACCATTAGACAACTTGCATGAGATTTGAACTAGGATCTCATGACTGACTGCACGCAGAAGTCTTTCCAGTTCACTCAGCACTTTTGTGATATGTTGTAAGAATACCTGTAAAAACTTGTAATGCCTACGCAGAAAAGAGTTAACTTAGCAGACTAAGACTGCCATCCTCTGAAAGACCTGCTTTGCAAGGTTGGCCGTTGGCTGCTGTTGGAAATTCAATGATAAACGCTCCCCTAGACTGATACATTTTGTCCCCTAAATAATAAGAGGGGCTCGCTGTGCCCAAACTGTGTCAACATTAGGGCTTGGTGGAGCGCCTGGGTGGCTCAATTAGTGAGACGATGGGGCTTGTGCTGGACACCCGCCTTCCTTCCAGGAGTCTAGAATTCAGTCTCCTCTGTGCTATGCTGAAGGTGTCTACATGACCAGCCCCCAGTCAAAACCTTGAACATGGAGTCTCTAATGATCTTTCCTGCTAGATGGTATTTCCCAGGTGTTGTCTCAAGGCAATGCTGGGAGAATTAACACATTCCATGTGACTGCGCTGAGAACTCCGGAAGCTTGTGCTTGGCCTCCTCTGGACTTTGCCCCGTGCTCCTTTTCTCTTGGCTGATTTTACTTTGCCTCCTTTTGCTGTAACAAAGCATTGCCGTGAGTACGACCATAGGCTCAGTCTATGAGTCCCTCCTAGCAAATCACCGGACCGAGAGGTGGCCCCAGGGACACCCAACCTGATGCCACAAAAATAATAGTGACGATTGCAAGTCATTGGAATTCTCTGTTTTCATGTTTAATTGTGGATTCACAGAAGACTTGCACAGAAAGTTAATAACCCAACAAGTGCTAGAAGGTTTACAGTAAGGAAGCGCAGTGTCTTTCTTGCCTGTACCCCAGTTTTACTCCCTACAGGGAGCCATTTCCAACTCCTTCACACATTTCTTCTGATATTTATTTGTTTTTAATGTTTATTTTTGTGTGTGAGAGAGAGAGCATGCGCCGCTGCCAAATATGTGAGTGGGGTGGGGCAAAGAGCGAGGGAGAGCGAGAATCCCAAGGAGGCTCTGTGCTAACAGCACAGCGCTCAACACGGGAGCTCGATCCCATAAACCGTGAGATCATGACCTGAGCCGAAATCAAGAGTCAGTCACTTAACCAACTGGGCCGCTCAGGAGCCCCTCTTCTGACATTTATATCCATATTGATACACATGCTTATACTTAAAATTTCTAGATTTTTCTTTTTTTTTTTTTTTCAACGTTTATTTATTTTTGGGACAGAGAGAGACAGAGCATGAACGGTGGAGGGGCAGAGAGAGAGGGAGACACAGAATCGGAAACAGGCTGAGCCATCAGCCCAGAGCCTGACGCGGGGCTCGAACTCACGGACCGCGAGATCGTGACCTGGCTGAAGTCGGACGCTTAACCGACTGCGCCACCCAGGCGCCCCAAAATTTCTTGATTTTTCAAGTGTAGGTATTATCTATTGCCTTCCTACTATGGAAAATGAGGATTTAACTATCGAACGACCACCTCCCCTCCAACACACTCACATGAACTTCTCTTCCTCTATCCTTGTAGTATGCTTTTTTTTGGGGGGGGGGGGGAGACGTGATTTTTTTTATTAAAAACTCAATATTCAGTGTTTACATTATTCTGATTACCTATTATTCACAGCTGAGCCACAAACCTTACTATGATTCATATCCTCCTCCTTCTAAAAAAATGTTCTGAAGATAATTACTGTATATTTTCGTTTGTGTTATCGCTAACTCTTCGTCTAAACTCTGTCAAAATTTTAAAACTCCTCCCCGCGATACAGGAGTATTGATGCATAGGGGCACTTGTACCCCAATGTTTATAGCAGCACTCTCAACAATAGCCAAATTATGGAAAGAGCCTAAATGTCCATCAACTGATGAATGGATAAAAAAATTGTGGTTTATATACACAATGGAGTACTACGTGGCAATGAGAAAGAATGAAATATGGCCTTTTGTAGCAACGTGGATCGAACTGGAGAGTGTGATGCTAAGTGAAATAAGCCATACAGAGAAAGACAGATACCATATGGTTTCACTCTTATGTGGATCCTGAGAAACTTAACAGAAACCCATGGGGGAGGGGAAGGAAAAAAAAAAAGAGGTTAGAGTGGAAGAGAGCCAAAGCATAAGAGACTCTTAAAAACTGAGAACAAACTGAGGGTTGATGGGGGGTGGGAGGGACGGGAGGGTGGGTGATGGGTATTGAGGAGGCCACCTTTTGGGATGAGCACTGGGTGTTGTATGGAAACCAATTTGACAATAAACTTCATATATTGAAAAAATAAATAAAAATAACAAAAAAATAAAAAAATAAAACTCCTCCCTGCAAAGCAAACACATAAGGTAATCTATCCTCTTCATTTATTTTTTTCTGATTTATCAGGGTCTCTGTCCTCTCTTGCTACAGACGCGTCCCCTGGGAATCCTCTCTGCCTCTCTCCTATGTTGGATGCCTGTGTTATAGCTCTCATATGTTCCCGTGTCCCGGTTTGATGAATTCTCCAGTAGCTTCTTAGAAGTGGCACAGGGAATGAAATTTGTGAGATGTGCATGTTCTAGAAATGTCTTTATTCTGCCCTCACACTTGATGAATAGTTGGGCTGGGCAGCGAATTCCAAGTTGGTCATCACTTCCCCTCTGAACTGTGAAGGCATTTTCCCCCTGTTTTCCAGTTTCTAGGGTTGCTGACTAGGGTTACCAGAGATCTATTGGTTTCCAGATTCTAGGATCTTATTTTTTCCCCAATTGTCTAAAATTTCACAATGACATGTCTCTGTGCCACTGTTCTGTGAACTCAGAGAGCTCTTTCCAATAGGGAAGCTCATGGCCCAAGAGATTTTCTTGTACTATTTTTTTTTTTAATTTCTTATTTAATTTTCTTTGTTGTCTTTCTCCAGAATGCCTATTAAAATAGTTATATTTCTTGGATCACTGCTCTAATTTTTTGTATTTTCCTATATTTTTGTCTGTTTGGTTCATTTTGATGGGATTTCTTCCACTCTGTCTTCCCATCTTTTGTTGAGCTTTTAACTTCAGTATCATAATTTGGATTTTCCATTTACTCATTCTTTTTCCCCTTAGGGATGGAATGTCACACGCCTCAGGTGATAAGTCCGAGGTGTTTTCTTCTGATTTATTTTTTTCTGTTCCTTCGTTACTGAAACTGTCTTTTAGGGAGAAAACTTTCCTCAGATGCTTGGTGATTCCATTTATCTATTTGTATTTATGAGCAAGAACCAAGAAAGCTGATTATAAACAGAGTTGGAGCTCGCTGACCAATGGGCTTCACCACTGGGCTATCATGCGAGATTTGGCCATTTGTTGTAGAACGTGAGTGTCAATGTTAAGTCTTTTCTCCTGGGTCTGTCAGCTTCTTGATGAGGGAATCCTCCTGCCTGAGGGATATAATCCTGGATGCCAGTGTTGGGGGAGTCCAGGAAGGAAGGAAACTGGGGATCTCACCCTCCCATAGGAGGATTTTCACTTACTCCCCATTTTCAAACCCTCGTGCTGTATTGAAAGAAACTACGCTGGTAATTCAAAAGAGGAAAATCAATATAGAGAAATGGTAACTAGTAAAAAGTGGTCAATTACTGAACAAGGGAGGCGGGGGGAACCTCTAAAGGCCCCAGAGGTGGCCAAAAAAAAGAGCAATGATTTCCTTCAGACTGTTGAGGTAAGGGAGAGTGAACCATAAAGGAAATGAGACCAGGAACTAGGAGAGGCACACCGCGTCCCTGTCCCCACCACACACACAAGGCTATGATTAGCTCCCCTCAAAGAGGGCATGGCTACTACAGGAACACGTAGCCCGCCTGTGGCAAAGAGACCGCCAGAGGACCCCCAGCAGCGCTGATCTGTAGAAGTGGCCCTGCCACAGCAGAAGTGTGGATGGGCTAAATTTCTGTGGAAACGGCCACCAGGCGAGGAGACGGTTACCCGAGGGCCTACCTGGAGCTACCACGGAAGGGACTGCTGGGCACAAGCAGTCAGAGCAGAGTGTGCAGAAGTGGGCACAAGCAGTCAGACAGAGCACAAGCCGAGTGTGGCCAGAGCCGATCATGAGGGCCGCTGAGGTGAACACCACCAGGCCTCCCTCACCAATCCACTGGCTCCCCCACTAAATAAAATGGTAGAGAAACCACAAGGAAAACAAGCACCTTCCTGCTGCTATCACCTTGTAGCATCACTCTAGAAACTTCTATCGACAAAGCCTAATACTGATCCAGTCAGCAAAAAAAAAAAAAAAAAAAGAAAAGAAAGAAAGAAAGAAATGCTCACAGGGTTCAATTCCGGTATCACAAATCAGGGCAAAGAAGGGTGGATTTGGAAGTGAGAGACAATAAACTGGTAACAGGCACACTCGCCCCTCACTAGCTTGGTGTCTGGATTTAGTGCCTCTTTGTCTCTTTGTAGAACAGGAATCTTCTGTCTCCTGCAGTGGGGGAGGGAAGGGGGCCTGTGAGCTGACTGCTACTTGTATAGACGGTGAGTGAATGCTTTTTTCAGCCACATTCCTCCTTCCTAAGCTCAGAGGTTCCTGGTGCCTCTTTCCGGTCTCCATGCCTCCGAGGTTCACTTGAGCGAATTGGCTTCTCATGATCACTTCTGTTGCACATGGAGATTTCTGCTTCCTCCACACATCGTTTACTACTTGTCTGTCCTCTTTACGACTCCCAATATCCTGTTGACTTCTCTCTTCTAGTGTCGTGCTTTCTCCTACTTTTCTTCGTTCCTGTAGATTTATGACTTTTCCCAAAATCCAATTACGGTCACTTCATTGGAATCTCAGGTAGGATAAAGATAACTATGTCCTTCAATCGCCCCACACTTAAAACACCAATCTTTTACTGAAAAACAAAAATTTATTTGTGAATTAAAGAGGACTAGTTGGATTAAGCCGTGATTCATCATGACGAGTTTTTAGCTTGGAAGATATTTACTTTACACCCCCGAGCATGTACTTGAAATCTGACTCCGCAACAATCAAAGACTGGTTTCAGAAACACAGACGGAGATCAAATTATGGTATTTGTTGAAAACGCACATTCTTAAACCCACCCTTGAGTGAATGCATCAGACTTCTGAGGTTGAGCCCAAGAGTTTCCCAGATAATCAACAGGTCTGAAGTTTGAGAAGCACTGTTCTATTTCGTATTATTCATGAGTGACAGAATATTTTGATTCAGCGTTTTAGTGAAAAGCTACATTTTATTAGGAAAAAAAAAAGACCGTGAAAATGTGACTCTTAAATAAGTAACGCCTTGTTTGTTTGCTTGAGATTTCACCAAATCCGCGTGAGCCCAGGGGGTTGGTACAAACAGCCCTACATGGAAACGCCATCATTCACCTGTTGTTTGCTACATGCAATTGAAGAACCTCAACTTCCTCGGAGCAGTCTAAGGATTCAGAGTCCTAAGGACCAGCTCCACGGACTCGAACACCTGACAGTGACAACAAATGACAACAGCCACCTCCGTTAGACTCTGGATAAAAACGAACATGTGTTCCAAGGCCTTGATGAGCGAAATCAATTACGCAAAGTGAAACTGTACATTAGTCTTTTGTTCCACCCCTGATCTCTAGCTGACAGTGAAGTGGGAAGTCAGCCTTCAGCGGTTCCAGGAAAGCCCAAAGCAGGTGATGGGCAATCGCCTTACTCCATCCTGCAGGCCCGAGCCGCACAGTGGTGCGTGTTGCTCTGTCCCAAGACATCTGGCGCTCAAGATGGTTTGTCGCTCCTTTCCTCTTAAAAATAAGAACACTAACGCTCTTTCGGATTATGATAACAGTAGGCGCTGATCGAAGACAAATCAGAAAACTGAGAAAAGCTGAGAAGACAAGAAAGTTGACCTTCATCCCAGAGACCAGCAGGCTTAATGTGTTTGTGTGTTCCCACCTAAGTCTCTCTTCTGCCCTTACCTTCTTCACATGGTTGAAATAAGGCCTTTTAGCCAGTTGTGCGCCTTGTTTTTTTCCCTCTTAACATTGGTAAGCATGTCTCCGCATGACTAAGGTTCTTTATAAACACTTTTAAAGGTTGTATAGCACTAATTTTGTATCTATACATTCATTTAGCCACTCCCCAACTGCTGGATATTTATGTTGTTTCTGACTTTTTGCTGTTACAAATAGCGTACCGTGAGGCTTGGTGTCTAAATTTTGGCCCACATTTCCAGCTTCTTCCTAAGGATGCCTTCTAGAGATCATGAATATTTTAAGGCTCTTGATAATTATCATACTATTTTCCAGAAAACTCCTGCCAGCAAGAAAGGAGAATCCTCCCCTCACTATAGTTCAACGGGTCTGGAGATTATAAATTCTTCCTTAACCAAAATGACATATGCTTATTGTTTTAAGAAGTAAATATTATTAAGAGGGACATAATAAAAAACACTAGTCCCCTGACCCACTGTGTTCTGCCTTCCTGTCCACAGTCCAGGGACAACTTTTTTAGCTATTAACTTTTTTTAGCTGTTGTTTTAGGTGCTTACCTCTCGTAACATGTTTATTCCACAATTTCAAAATTGTAGACATTATCTAATCACTTAGTTCTGCAACAGATTAGGATTTAGGTCATTTTCACTACTCCCTGCTTCCCCACGTTTCCTTCCTCACCCCCCCCCCAATAAACTTATATCACTGTTTTGTTTTACCAATTATGATTGATAATTAATTATTACATAACAATAATATCTCATTTTGATGGTCATTAATGTGTTATAGTTGTTATGATGACTATAATAAATTCTTATAAATGCTATTCAAGAGACCCATGTTGTATATTGATATTACATTTACTTTCCTACCCCTTTTTGCCAGGGCTGGTATTTCTTTTTTAAAAAATTTTTTTTAACATTTATTTATTTTTGAGACAGAGAGAGACAGAGCATGAACGGGGGAGGGTCAGAGAGAGGGAGACACAGAATCTGAAACAGGTTCCAGGCTCTGAGCTGTCAGCACAGAGCCCGACGTGGGGCTCGAACTCACAAACCTGAGCTGAAGTCAGACACTCAACTGACTGAACCACCCAGGTGCCCCTCATTTTTTTTTTAAGTACACTCCACACCCAGCTAGAGCCCAACCTGGGGCTTGAAACCACAACCCCAAGATCAAGATCTGAGCTGAGCTGAAATCAAGAGTTAGACGCTCAACCAACGGAGCCACCCAGGCACCCCTCTGCAGACATTTTTGATTTTCATAACTAGAAAGGGGGATTGCTACTGGCTTCTAGTGAATAGAGACCAGGGATGCTGTTCAACATCCTGCGATGCACAGACAGCTGCTACAACACAGAATTATTATTATTTTAGGAGCATAAAGGGGACATCGACATATATGTTTAAATTGATACCTTTACACCACCCAATCTCTTGGAAATTCAGTTTATTCACTCATAAAATGGGATTGATCCTTGGGACTATTTTTGGATTAGTAGGGCTAAATGAGATGATTTATGAAAAGAGTCCAAAGCATAAAAATTACTTAAAACTATCAGCGGTTAGGGGGGCCTGGCTGGCTCAATGGGTAGAGCATATGACTCTTGATCTTGGGGCTGTGAGTTTGAGCCCCACGTTGGGTGTAGAGGCTACTTAAAAACAAACTCTTAAGAAAAACTATCAGAAGTTATAATTTAAAATTTTTGAATAGTTTGACATTATTTTTTAAAACCTTATCTTCCTGGGGCTCCCAGGTGGTTCCGTTGGTTAAGCGTCCGACTCTTGGTGACGTCTTGGGTCATGATGTCATGGTTGGTGAATTCAAGTGCTGTGCCCTGCTTTCCGCTGATGGTGTAGAGCCTGCTTGGGATTCCCTCTCTCTCTCCCTCTCTCTCTGCCCCTCCCCTGCTCACACACTCTCTCTCTCTTTCTCAAAAATAAATAAATAAAACGTAAAAAAAGTTAAAAAATTTTTTATCTTGCTTACGCTTCTTTGTACTGACAATGTTAGAATGTTTTTATAAACTTATTTTGCAATTTGCAGTCACTCTACTGTGATTTATGTTTAACTCCTTTATTCAAATTTATTAACATTGTATTTTTTTTTTATATAACTCAAGGACTATGATCCCACCAGGTTCAAATTTATTAAAATTCTATGTTTTTTTAAAACTCAAGGACTGTGACCCCACCAGCTTGTACCAGAAAATAAAGTCACATTTACTTTAATACCCAATGTATCACTCTGAATTGCTACCTCTCAAATTAGAAGGAAACTCACTATGTTGCGGGGTTACTCTTCGGTGGTACCCCCGAGTGAATCCGGAGTTCTTGAAAGGCCTGTCCTCAACGCGTGCTGCCCCCCTGCTGGGAGAGCAGGAACTTGCATTCACCCCCCCACCAAGGGCTGTCCTCTTTGCTCACCCTCCTCATGGCTCCTCCTACTGGTTGCCCGTGCCTCCCACGTCACCGTTCAGTCCCTGATGGTGGTCACTGGTATGCGGGATAACAGAACAAACCCCTGCAGGTCCACGGAGGTGGAGACCAGATGGGCGCCTCCTCCCACCCACCCCAGGGGACTCTTGTTTTCACTCCCTCTGGTACAGAAATTGGCCAACCGTTGTAGGTGGTGACGGATGACCAAGATATGACGCAGCCCTCAGTATTCAAGTCAAGGAGGACTGTTCCACGGTGACACTGCCCATAGTCCGAGTGGGTCAGCTGTTCAACGACCTGTGTATGCTTTAGTGGTTTTCTATATGACACGTACTGAGCATTTGCTATGCGCCCGATGTGGCATTCAGTACATGAATTGTTCCGGACTGATTCCTCCCCACATTTAAGGAGTTGAGCACGTTATTACTATAATTCCCATTTATAGACAAGGCTTAGGTAGAGGTGGGTAATTTGCCAAAAGACATGGAGCCACCAATGAAATGTAGAACCGTCGGTCCTCAACGCCTCACTCGGCACAACCAAGGTACTAATTTTTTCAAATCTGCACGCACTGTAGTTATTTCCTCTAAGGCACACTTGGACAGACCAGGCAGTGTCTAGAACAGACCCTGTCCTCTCTTAAAGGCACATGTATCCCTAGAAGCCCCTATATTTAATTTCTTCAATTTGGCCTCAGCCAGAACCATCCAAGTCCATGAGCACATGTTTGAATTTTTGAAATCCACAGTGGGGTGGAGTAGAGGGAGGGTTCAAGGACCTAATCCTTTTCTCACAAGAGAAGACTCTCCCATACTTAATAAATCCCATACCTAAATAAATTAGCACATGCACAGGAAGATAGAAGGGAGGCCCAAGCATGCATGGGTCTGCTGGGGGAAGGATTGTGTTTCAGTGTCTCCCCAGAGTTGCCCCAAGCCCTGCCGGTCCTAAGTCAGTCATGTCCCATGATATAAGGTCACTAGCGCCCTGTGCGTATAGTGCGTTGCTTTTGTAAATCATCATTTTATTGCTTGTCAAGGAGTAATGATTTCCCAATGTCAATCTTCCTGGGGAGGGAGTAGGAACAGACAAGTCCAATGGGTTCCATCTCTGTCTCGGTTTGCTATTCTAGCATCTTTAGACTCTAAATCAGAAAAGAGAAACAAAATTGGGGCGCCTGGGTGGCTCAGTCAGTTGGGCGTCTGACTTCAGCTCAGCTCATGATCTCTCACTCAGTGAGTTCGAGCCCCATGTCAGGGTCTGTGCTGACAGCTCAGAGCCTGGAGCCTGCTTCGGATTCCATGTCTCCCCCTCTCTCTGCCCCTAGCCCGCTCATGCTCTGTCTCTGTCTCTGTCTCTCTCTCTCTTAAAAATAAATAAACACTAAAAACTAAAATAAATTAACACGTCTCCCTGCTCTCCCATGGCGACCTTTGACATCCCACCTTCCTGATTCCTGTGAGCCCAAGCACCTTTCTTGTTCCCAAGTCCTTCATCGGTAGTGTTATTAGACTAAATATTTTCTCTCCCTCCACCCCCAGGTTCATCTGTTGACATCTAATTTCTAGTGTGATAGTATTAAAGGTCAGACCTTTGGGAAGTACCTAGGGGATGAAGGAGTAGCCCTCGCCAAGTGGGATTCGTGCCCTTAGGAGCTAGCTCACTCCTGCCACCCTGTGAGGGTACAAGGAGAAGCTGACTGTCTCCTACCCAAGAGAGGGCCCTCACCAGAATCTGACAGTACAAGCACCCCGATCTTGGGCTTCCAGTCTCCAGAACTGTGAGAAATAAATTCCCGTGGTCTATAAGCTACTCGGTCGTAGTAGCACGAGCTAGGAAAATACTATCTAGCAGATAAATTAGGAAAATGATCTATCTCCCTGGTGATTTGTGCATCTGCTGTGGCAGGGAGGCCTGGATTAAACTCTCAGTGTGGATCAGGCTCCCAGCTCACCCCTCTCACCTTGCATTGAAGCACTGGGTCGGCGTTGGGAATTTTGGCAAAGGAAGAAGTAATTTCAAGGCCTTCAGCATCACTGTTTGAGGGAGGAGGCTCCGGGGCCAGCTTAAATCCTGCCTGTGCTTGTGAACTCCAGCCTGGGTCTGGGCAAGTTACTTCACTCGCTGGTCACAGGGGTTGGAAATAACACCCATCCCACAGGGTTGTTGTAAAGATTGAGGACAGCGGTCCGCGTGGGGAGCTTAGAAAGGGGCCTGGCGATCAAACACTGGCGGCCGATACTTAACTCCTGTATTCCCAGCATCGGCTGCGGCGCCCGGCCCCAGCAGGTGCCCCACATTCTTGCCTCTACTGTCACCGTCAGCCACCGACTGACTCACATTTCGTGATGGGCCTCGGAACGATCTCCAGATCTGGGGGCGTGTGTGTCTGCCCTCCCAGAAAAGCACAAAAATCCTAATGTCAATCGACTATCTCCACATTTCAATCGAAGTGAGGCCCAGGAGAGAAAAAGCTCTGGAACTCTAAGCCTTAGTGAATAACAGAACTTAATGTGGGGCGCCTGGGTGGCTCAGTCGCCTGAGGGTCCGACTCTTGATCTCAGCTCAGGTCATGATCTCACAGTTTGTGGGTTCCAGCCCCACACGGGGGGGCTCTGTGCTGACAGCTCGGAGCCTGCATGGGATTCCCTCCCTACGCGCGCAGCGCGCGTGTGTGTGTGTGTGTGTGCACGCACGCCCGCGTATGTGCTTTCTGCCAAAATAGATAAACGTTAAAAAATAACAGAACTTAAGGTGATTACAAGAATCACATTTTAAAGTTTGTATCTAAATTCGTGACTTAATTAGGTTTTGTACCTTTCTTTTTTTTTTTTTCTCTTGAAAGCAAAAACACAGAACCAGAGGGATGGGGTGTTTGGAAGGGACTTCCTTCAAAGCAAGAGGGCACTGTCTAGTCCCGCGTGTGCCTGAGGGAAATCGGAGTTAGTGCCAGTAATGAAGCTGTCCTGACACCCTGGCCGCTGGCACCGTGCTTCATTTAGAATTAAGTTGCCTTTGGCCTGAATCGGCTATATTTGTATTTCACTCTGACCTGAGAGTGAACTAATGTTCTGCCTTTGATTTATAATTATCACTCTAAGCCACCATGATGAACTTATTCCTTAACTCTTAAGAGAGAAGGAACTGCCTTTTTGTCCCAGTAAGGGTGACATGGCGATTTTAAACTTGGGAAGAGGTCTATCTAACTGTAAGTCACCGCAGACGGTGACAGTTGTTTGTCACATCTCTGTACCCCCGTGGCTCCTGCTGCCTGAGGTCTGGTACATAACAAGCACTCAATACATGTACTGTTTAACCCTTGACTCTCTCTCTCTCTCTCTTTTGCTTTTAAAAACAAGAGAAAGTATGAAAGAACCTAAATAAGTTTGGGATGTTTAAAGTGATATTGTTAACAGTTACGTTTGAGGGTTGCCTGGGCGGCTCGGTCCGTTAAGGGTCTGACTCTTGGTTTCGGCTCAGGTCATGATCTCACGGTTCTTGAGTTTGAGCCTCACACAGGGCTCCACGCTGACAGGGCAGAGCCTGCTTGGGATTCTCTGTCTCTCTGTCTCTCTCTCTCTCTGCCCCTCCCCCACTTGCTCTGTCTCTCTCAAATGAATAAACTTTTAAAAAAAGTTTCATTGAGCCCAATTTTTACTACTAATGAAATGGAGGTAGGCTATAAATGTCGAACATGGGGGATACCATAGTGGATTTAAAATGAACTTAAACACTAATGAGTAGGCTGCTATCTTAATCATTTCATTTTAGCCTGCTTAATGTATTCCATAAGCTTCTTTGTCTTTTGTTTGTTTGTTTGTTTGTTTGTTTGTTTGTTTGTTTGTTTAGGGAGACAGTGCAAGCTGGGGGAGGGGCAGACGGAGAGAGAGAGACTCTTAAGCAGGCTCACGCTCGGCATGGAGCCTGATACGAGGCTCGATCCCACAACCCTGGGATCATGGCCTGAGCCGAAATCAAGAATTGGGTGCTCAACCGACTGAGCTGAGGCACACAGGGACCCCACTGTAAGCATCTTTTGACCACATGTCTTCTGCTTAACACGAAGGTAAACTCCCTCAGACCCGTGGTCTCAAAGAGGTTCTGACCGAATTAGGAGAGCACCTCTCTTTTTGTGTGGTCTGCATGCTAAATCCGTACTAAGATCTCCAAGCTTTGAGCAGAGACACGGGGAGGCCCTGAAGCAAGTGACAGCAGATGGCCAGGGCATCAGGACGTCAGGACCCAGAGGGACTGCGTTGTGGTTTGTGGCATGGGGTGAGGGTGGGGGGTGGGGGTCAGTGGGTGGGGCTTCAGAGAGACTGCTGGGCCATCTTTCATGTTGCAGCCACAGAAGACTTAATCCCAAAGACTGAAGTATTTGAGTTCATGTCTTACCTTCCTCATTCGGCACTGAGGTTCTTTTTTTTTTTTTTTTTAATATTGGGATGAGGTCCTTTCTTTTAAAAAAATTTTTTTTAATGTTTATTTTTGAGAGAGAGAGAGACAGAGCATGAGCGGGGGAGAGACAGAGTGAGAGGGAGACACAGAATCCGAAGCAGGCTCCAGGCTCCAAGCCATCAGCACAGAACTTGACGTGGGGCTCGAACTCACGGACCGCGAGATCATGACCTGAGCTGAAGTCAGATGCTTAACTGACTGAGCCACCCAGGCACCCCTAGGCAGAGACTCTTAGAGATGGTTCTCAAGTGCCTTCCCCCAGTTGCACCCCTCCTACACCTTGCAGGGAGTAGATGCTTCACAAAGCAGTGTTCGTTGGTTATCTTGAAGGATGGATGAAACAGTGATCGCCTTCCAGAAGGAGAATGAGAACTCACTGCCTCCTCCCTCTGCCTCTGCCCGCTCCCAGGTCTTCACAGCTGCGTGTGCTCGTGTTGTTATCCACCAGCCCATGGACTGGGATGCCATGTGTCAGAGACCTTAGCACTCTCTGTCTGCCTCCGGGGCAAGGCATCAGGGGACCTCAGACTGCATCTCAGAAACAGGCATCCTATGTTCTTCTCCACCTTCTCCCCCGAGTTTCCTTCTTGGTTGCATGTCAGCAGCACGGGGGCTGGCTCCCCCCGGTCTACACTGAGGCCAGGCCCAAACTTTTACTGCCCCCAGGAGAAAGTGTCTGCCCACGCCTGTCCACTGCCACACAGCCCCACTCTGTGACAGCTGAGGAAACAGGACCAGTCCACAGTCTTGGAACCTGGTTCTTAGGCCTGGCTGGTCCTGCCTCTTGGGGTCCAGCTCCCATCCAGAAGCAAAGCATGGGCTGGGGGGTCTTTGGTGCCCTATTCTACTGTCACCGTCTGGACCCGGACACTTGTCCTAGTGCCCGTGCGTGCTCAGACCTCTGGAAGTCACCTGCCCAAGTACCTGACCCTGAGGATTGACAACTGTGACAAGTCTTGTCTGGTGCCCGTTCTTTCTGAATCCAACTCACCCTTCAGGCATTATGACCTCCTTATTTACTTACTTCTCCCTGCAATCAGGGACCAGATCCTGGCCCCTCTACTGCTCTGTCCCATCCTCCTTCAGTTGCCCTTCCTGGCTGAGCCTCAAGTTCTGGTGTGGACAACAGCTCAGTTAAGGGGACCCCAACGGGCCCGAATAATCAGGCCCAGACGGTGTGCGTCAACAGATTAACGTGCAAATTCCAGACTGGGATCGAAGGGACCAGATCTTCTTCATTTTTGTGACCTATATCTTTTGTGCTCTGACCAGATCCCTTAATATTTATTTGATGAGTGGATGTGCAAACAAATGAACGAGAAAGCCCGAGAGGGCTCCCCTGTGGTCCTTGCCTTGTCCAGCTCAGCGTTTTCATCAGTGGGGTGCCTTTTGCGAACACCCAGTAAATGTGCTGTGGGAGATGGGATTATCAAATTGCAAAGGACAGGATGCGAGTTTATTAATACCATATTTCTCTAATTCTACCATGCACATGTTAAATGTCTGAGCTCGAATGCATCACACCATCAATGGCATGTCATAATTTAATTGGGAGTGTCTCTTCCTTCTTCATAGGAAATGTTTTTAATGGTGCACTTTACAATTAGAAGAGTCTTAGATTTGATGCAATACGGTATATCGGTTGCTGTAATCCAAATCAAAGATGATCGACAGGATGGAAAAAAATGGAGTGATGCTCGCAAGATGGTATCCTATCGTGATAAACAAGAGAGTCCTGCACTTAAGTTCAAAAAATCAATTGCACAAGTAAAAGATGGAGACAACTTGGCCGAAATTCAGTTCCCGTCATGGCGGCAGGAATGGGTTTGAGCAGACTGCTAAGAGTCGATAACAATGTCGCTGTCCAAAAAGCTAATGCAACTGTAGGCTGCAGAAATAGAAATAGAGTGTCCCAAAACAGGCAGAGATATCTCATTGTAATTTTCCTGGGTCAGATTGATTCTGAGATATTTTATTGGCGTATTTTGAGAGGCACATTAACAAGCTGGGGCGTATATGTTTATCGAAAATGTGCTTTTGAGTTAAAACCTACATCCCTACTGACAGATGACTTTATAAGAAACAGCTTGAGTAAGTGTGTTATTGAATTTATCTTTTTTTTTTTAAACAAAAAGACACATTTTATTTTATATTTTTTTTAGATTTTGGAGAGAGAGCGTTGTGAGCAGGGGATGGAGGCAGAGAGACAGCATCTTAAGCAGGCTCCACGCTTAGCACGGGGCCCAACGCGGGGCTTGATCCCATGACACTGGGATCGTGACTTGAGTGGAAATCAAGAGTCAGAAGCTCAACCAACTAAACCACCCAGACTCCCTTTCTTGAATTTATCTTCAGAAAAATGCTAGAGGCATTCTTCCCCAGGGGGACTCAGAAAGTTTCCTTTCATTTGCAGATCCAGGAATAGCTGTGTTTCCCGTTTGCTCTGATGGGCACTGAATCGTGTAAGTGTCCACGTTCCCCTTTGTGATCTGGTTGCCAGTCAGCTCAATGGGCAAATACAGGGCCTGCGTCTAGCCAAGTTCAGAGAACTGTATGTACTACGTTGGTCTTGGGGCAACATTTCCTCCATTGATTTCCCCTTCGCTAACATTTCCTTCATTTTTATCACTCTGCCCTATCACTTATGCTCTGCAAACCCCTCCAGGTCTCTTGTGGAATAAATTGGGAATATGAATGCATAAACACCAAAAGTAAGTATGTGAGAAACAGATGCATATTCAGAGCAGCGCAACTGGGGAAGCAAATGATGAGGAAACCGTTCCTAAGAGCGGGGGGGGGGGGGGGGGGGGGGGGGGTGACGGAGCCAGAACTATCTGGAAAGCTACTACTCTCTACCAGGAAGTGAGAGCAATCCTTACAAGTGTGGACAGGCTTGCCATATTAGAAAGAAATTGAATGTATTCTGCGAGGCTCTAAGGTAGTAAAATCAGTGGAGGTTAGAGGGAGCTAGATTAAATAAGCCAAAATTAGAATGGCTACACTGTGAGATAGTGGGCTTCCTGGCTTGGGAAGTACTCAAGGGGAGGCTGGACGGCCACCTGTCACGGATGTGAAGGACAGGATCCCCGAAGGAGCTTGCGAGTCCCATCTGCTAGTGAGTTGGTGCTTCATGAAATGGAAGCCGAGGTAGGGGCTGGGGGTGGGGGTGGGGGGTGCCACCTGCCCAGGGATGGGGCTCTGCTGAGAACCTTGAATCTGTGGGAAGGGATTCAGGGAGGAAAGGGCCTGTAGGGAGAGAAGCCACCTCACAACAGGGAGGACCGTCCCCTCCCCATGGGAACATCCTTCCAAGCACACTGAAAACCACACAAAGGGAAATCAGGAACACTGGATTAACACCCAGCAGCAGGGGGCCTCCACCTCTGCTGTCCCCTCCTGGAGTCTCCAGAAGGGGGCGGGGAGGCAAGAGTGTGGCACTGTCGGTTCCCCAGGGGGCTTTTCAAATGCCATCCTTCACTCTGATTGGCCAACAATGACCTCATTGTTCCCTCAGGCCTTAGAAAATCACTTCTGCCCTCTCCGCCCCTCCCTCCTTTCCCAGTTCTTTACTCCAGACTCTGACAGAGGACTTCCCTGGCTGTGTATTCCTCCCCTCAAGTTCAAAACTCCCATTGTCCTCGACCCTGAAGTTCCTGGGCTGGCTCATCCTGACTTCATTAGCCTGGTAGATTCATGCCCGGCTTTGCTCAGTCCTGTCTTCCCAGCGCTGCTAATGCAGAAGCGGCTCCCTTTCCAAACTGCCCCAGACACTCTCTCCCAGCTTGGTGAGTGCAGGACAGGCCTGGGGGACAGATGGAGCTGGCCCCGGATGGGAACAAGAAAGGCCCTGCCCGCCACTCCAGGCCCAGCTGCCCAGGGGTCAGCCAAGAGTAGGAGGGGACAAGGGAGCCAGCCACCCCCACCCCCACCCCCAGCAGAGGCTAAAAACAGACCTGGCCGCCCCTGCAGTTTCCAGGGATCAGAACCCTCTTCCTCCTGCCCCATTCCTGCCGTCAGGAATGCCAGAACAGGAAGCCGCAAATCACACAGCCCTGTGTGGCTTCTCGCCCCACCAGGGCCACTCGGGATGTTCGTCTTAATCTGATTTTGGCGGCATGAACTGTCCTCCTCTCTTCGCCCACCTCCAAGCGGCCCGGACTTTGGGATGATGTACAGTCTGAGACCTCCAAAGGCGGGAACCCGGCCAAGGCCATAAACCTGGTTCAAAGTGCCGGCTGACAGTTTATGGCGAAGGGCAGACACCATTTCCTGGCCCTGGGCCTGTCCCCGCGTTGCAGAGCACCCCCGCCTGCCGCTCTCCTCAGCATGTTCACAGGCGTGTGGTGTTCAACCACACCTGGTAAGCAGACACGGTTCCTGGGCCCTGGGTTTTCACACGCCCACCCGGGTCCTCTCACACCACGGGCTCACACGCCCAGGCCCTTATGTGCCGAGCTGTGGGCACCGAGGACAGGGTCACAGTAGGTACTTCAAGCCGTATCAGAGGTGGCCATCCGGAAGGGTAAGAGGGGCCTTCCCGGACGCCTTGTTTTGTCTCCTGGAGAAATGACATGCAAATGAACTCTGAGAGCAGCCTTGTGGGAAAAAGACCACAAAATAAGAGGGGCTGGAGAGAGAGGGGGCAGGCGTTTATGGTGCCGGCGGACGGATGTCAGCACAGAGCCCAATCCGGGGCTTGAACCCGTGAGATCATGACCTGAGCCGAAGTCAGACGTTCAACCAACTGAGCCACCCAGGCGCACCCCCCCTTTGTTTTTAATGTTTATTTATTTTTGAGAGAGAGACAGAGCATGAACAGGGGAGGGGCAGAGAGAGAGGGAGACACAGAATCTGAAGCCGGCTCCAGGCTCTGGGCTGTCAGCACAGGGCCCGACGCGGGGCTCGAACCCATGAACTGTGAGATCATGACTTGAGTCAAAGTGGGCCACTTAGCCGACTGAGCTGAGCCACCCAGGCGCCCCAAGGCTCCCCTTTTGCGGACTCTGGGAAAGGAGACTCCGGCCATCCTGACCTCCGGGCCCCTGCAACCTTCCCGTCCGCCCGACTGCAGCCGCTGATTCCTGCAGCTGGCTGGACCTTCTTCTTCACCGACAAGTGCACCAGCTCTGAAATGTCCCCTTCAAAAACCCCACCTCTGTCACGAAAAGACGTGGAGCAACCTTAAATGCGTGTTACTAGGTGAAAGATGCACATCTGAAACGGCTGTCAGCCCTGTGACATTCTTGGCGAGGCGAAGCTATGGACACTGCCTAAGATCAACGATTGGTGCGGGGCTGGCTGGGGGAGGAAGGACAAGGATGAACGGGCGCCCTGAGGATTTTTAGGGTATGATACCCTACGGATGGATGCGTGTCATTATGCACCGGTCCAAACCCGTACAACGTACCAACGGTGAAACCCAACGCAAGCCACGGACTTTGCGTGGTTGTGACGTCTCGGTGCGGGCCCACGGTCCACCCACCGCAACAAACGTACCACTCTGGTGGGAGGCATTACTGATGGGGGGCACTACGCAGGTGTGGGGGCAGGGGGTGTGTGGGAAATCTCTGTCCTTTGACCCAGGTTTGCTGTGGACCTAAAAACTAAAGTCTATGTAAAAACAAATTCCAACTAACTTCCTGTCCTTCCAGCCCACACGTTCTAGTGCTTTCTGGGCTACAACTGTTTGATGACACTGAGAGTGTCTCACTCTTCAGCAGCCCTTCCAGTCTTCGCTTCACGCCTCCTCCTCCTTTGATCCCAGGGCCCATCCTGATAAACACTCCCTTGCAAGTCTCCCGCCACCCTTCCCTTGCTCATCCCGCTCCTGGCAACACCCTCCTTCTCGCCACCCCTCTGTAACTGCTTTCTCCCCACCTGTGCCCAAGCCACAGGATGTGCCCAGCGAAACTCTTCCACCAGCCTGGCCTGGGCACCTCCAAGTTCACGACCACAGGTGTTCAGAGCCGCCCAGCACGCCCAGTGCTTCCCACCGTCTAGGTAACTGCCTCACATCTTCTAGTTCTTGACTCAGCCTTTCCACACTTTCTGCCTCGTATACCATCCCCAGGAGAGGCGCTCACCTGATACTTCATGGAAAAAAATACAAACTTTTAACAGGAACGCTCCCATCCTTGCATCTCCAAATCTGGAGTCCTACCTGCTGTTCCACCAGCCTCCTCTTCTCCAAGCCAGCTGAGGGGGTTGAAGTACCCTTCCCTTCTCCATCCAAAGCCAGTCCATTGGCTTGAGGCCGAGACCCCTCATTCTCTCTCTCCTCTTCTGCGGGCTTCGCTCCTACAGAGACCCCAACATCTCCTGTGTCATCAAGTTCCCCCTTCCCTAGGTCGTCCCTTTATAAACATACTTTCTATCCACTCCTCTTGAAAAAGAAAAGACACATTTATAAGATGCTTAATACCACTAGCTGTCAGGGAGGGAAATGCTCATCAAAATCACAATGGGATACTTCACACCTGCTGGGATGGCTATGATCAAAAGGACAGAAAATAGTAAGTGTTGGAGGGACGACTGGGTGGCTCAGTTGGTTGAGCATCTGACTCTGGATCTCAGCTCAGGTCTTCATCTCAGGGTCATGAGTTCAAGCCCTACATTGGGCATGGAGCCTAGTTTTAAAAAGAGAGAGAGAGAGAGATAGAGAGAGAGAGAGAGAGATAGAGAGAGAGAGAGAAGAAAAAATACAAGTGTTGGAGAGGATGTGGGAAATTGGAATCCTCCCACCCAATGAGTGGGAATGTAAAATGGTGCAGCCACTTTGGAAAACAGTCGGGCAGTACCTCAAAAAGCTAAACATAGAGTTACCATGTGACCCAGCTACCCCAGCAAAATGAAAACACATGTCCACACAAAAATCTGTACAAGGATCTCCTAGCAGCATTATTTATAATGGCCGAAAAAGTGGAAACAACCCAAATGTCCACGAACGGATGAATGGCTAAATAAAATGTGGTATGTTCGTACAATGAATACTATCTGGCAATAAAAGAAATAAACTACCAATACATGCTACAACGTGGATGAAACTTGAAGATCATGGCCAGTACATAAAAACCAGACACAAAAGGCCACATTTCATTCCATTCATATGAAATGCCTAAAGAGGCAAATATGTAGAGAAAGAAAGAAGATTCGTGGTTGCCTAGGGATGAAGGAGTTGGGAAAGTGTGTGGTGACGGCTAGTGGGACCAGAATTTCTTTTGGGGGTCATGAGAACGTTCCAAAGTTGACTGTGGACGTGGTTGCACAACTCTGTGAAAATACTAAAAACCACTGAGCTGTATACTTCACACTAGTGAACGGTAGGATGTGTGAATTATATCTCAGAAAGCTACCGAAGCACAGATAAAATCCTTGAACCCTCAACCCTCGCCCCCATCTGCTGCCCCATTTTCTGCTCCCCTTCACAGCGAAACCTTTTGGAAAAATTGTTTTACCCACTATCGCTACTTTCTCACCTCCATCCATCATTTATCGTGTCCGTCAAGGTTACTATTTATCATTACTATTGTTGTTGTTACAAGCTTGCTATTTATGTTGGGGCCACTGGTGCAAGGACTTGGGCCACTTCTGCTCCATGGCTTGTGACCATCATCTGTGGCGAGAGCAAGGTCCCTCTGCATTTTCTTTTGTTTTCTTCCCTCCACCACCGATCTGGACTCTCCTTTCCTGCCCCGCCCCAGACGCACACGCTCAAGTACACTTTTGTGTGCGTTCTTGCGTTTGCACAACTTTTGCAAAAACGGTGGTACCGTTTTGTGTCTGTGGGTTTTTTGGGTGCACAAATAGCTCAGTGCTAGCCCCCCTTCTCGCTGAGACCGCAAGCACACCGGGGAGAGTGTGGTCTGGAAACCCAGCTCTGCCTCTTACCACTTGATGCAAGTGATTTAATCTTCACTGCTCCCACCCCATGACTGTAAAATAAAGACTCACGGCACAAACACTCACAATTATATACTGAGGGACTTCTATGTGCCAGGCACCGTTCCAGACACAAATCCCTGCCCTCATGAAGCTTGTATCTAGCATTGCTGTAAAGATGAAATAAATTAGGGGCGCCTGGGTGGCTCAGTCCACTAAGTGTCTGACTTCGGCTCAGGTCAGGATCTCGCCATCCCCGAGTTGGAGCCCCACGTCGGGCTCTGTGCTGATAGCTCAGCCTGGAGCCTGCTTTGGAATCTGTGACTCCCTCTTTCTCTGTCCCTGCCCCACTCACGCTATGCCCGTGTCTCAAAAAATAAATACACGTCAAAAAAAATTCTTTTAAGATGAAATAAATTAGAACATGGAAGATCCTATGTGTATCATATTTTCTTTTTTTGTTTACTTAACATCCTGTATGAAAATATCTGTGTATTGTTGGACATACATTTCCACGTTTCCTATTACTGTGGGCAGTGCCCCATGGTTGCATCCCTCACACTTTATCTGCTTATTCTCCAGTAAGAGAAACGTGGATTGTATGAGAAGACTCAGAGACAAGTGTATTCAGAACAGAAAATCAGAAGTTTCTATGCAAAGAAGTGCAAAAGAGTCAGCTTTGAGAACAAATGGTTTTGCAAATAAAAACCACAACAGGTATTTAAAGCTACAAAGTTACCAGTGCTAACCAAGCTTTCACTCATCTGTTCATGGGAGGAAAAGAACATTTGTTATTTTCATAAGACTTTCCTCTCCGTGGAGGTGATCGCCAGCTTCAGACACCAGCATTGCCAAAGTGAAGAATAAAGTTGTTACCTTTAGTCAGTAACATATGGGATACGCTTAAGGCTTCCATTTAGCTTGGGGAACAGAAGCAAAGATAAACGTGTCATTTGCTATAGCAGTTTTTACTGAGGTTTATCTCCGCGTACGAAGTGTCCTGTTCTGAGACAGTGCAGTGTGGTATACACCAAATTATCTGAGGACAAAGAAGCAGTCTTGCAAGAAAACAAACAAAAAGGAAAATTAATTGATTAACTAATTAATTCATTAGTTAAATGCCATCACAAGTTTTTGGTAAGACGGGCAGTGGCACCTGGGAGGCTCTGTCGGTTGACGGTCCAACTCTTGATTTCTGGGATCGAACCCCGAGTTGGACTCCATGCTGAGTGTGGAGGCTGCTTGAGATTCTCTCTCTCTCTCTCTCTCTCTCTCTCTCCCTCTGCCCCTCCCCCACTCATGCTTGCGCTAGCTGTCTCTCTCAAATAAAAATTTTTTTAGAAAGGAGCAGAGAGAGATTTGATACACAGACTGGAGAGGAGAAGACAATGGGCCCACAGAGGCAGAGACTGAAGAATGTAGATCTAGAATTTCTATTACTCCTCCAGAAGGAATTCTAGAAGGAGAGAGACATTGTAAAGCAAATAATAGTACAACAAAATCTCCTAGAGCTGAGGAAAGAAAAATATCTCAAATCGAATGGGCCCTTGAACACATGCACAATAAAAACGAATAATAATTGGGGCGCCTGGGTGGTGCAGTCGGTTAAGCGTCCGACTTCAGCTCAGGTCACGATCTCGCGGTCCGTGAGTTCGAGCTCCGCGTCGGGCTCTGGGCTGATGGCTCAGAGCCTGGAGCCTGCTTCCGATTCTGTGTCTCCCTCTCTCTCTGCCCCTCCCCGCTTCATGCTCTGTCTCTCTCTGTCTCAAAAATAAATAAAAATGTTAAAAAAAAATTAAAAATAATAAAATAAAAGACTCTGCCCTGTACACAGTATGGTGAAATTTCAGAACAATAGACAAAAATATAGTAATTTGAAAATATGCCATGGAGCTAAAACACTTCACCTAGAAAGATTAAAATTCTGATTCTCATTCGTTCTCATTGATAACATTGTAGACAAGAAGGCAGGACTTGGTGTTCAAGGCCTGAGTTCAAATTCTGCTGGTACCACCTACCGGCTGGTGGGCGCCCTAGCACGGAACCGAGAACCTAAGAGTCCGTTCAGGCCACAGTTCAACATTCAGTCCACTCAGAGGCCAGTGGTTCAAAAATGGGTAGGTTAGCAAGTCTCGTAAGTAAGTTTCCTTACTGTTAGTTCTGGCAAGCCATACCTCTATAACATCCTACATGGCCGTCATCCCTGAGAGCGAGTAAGGGCAGCATAAGAAATACAGGAAGGGCAAAGGTGTCCTTGTAAACCATGAGTGACAAACCAGAGAACGGGGATCTGATCTGGTACAAAGACCTGCCCTGTGTTGCTCAGGAAGTGAAAAGAAATTAAAAATCACAATGTTCATAGTAACCCCGATTTCCCACTTAAGGAAATCTGTCAGCACTGGGACCATGCTTCCAGGCGACAACGGCAACAACGATGAAAAGAAGCAGTTTTGTTTCCAAATTGTTGCCACAACATTATGATGTCCATTCCCACGCCTGCCCCTCGTGGACATGAGTTTCTGTGCATGGAAACTATCTAGCAATACATTTAAAAGGAGCAGAGAGGAAGCAGGACGAATACAACAGAATATATTATAAAATTGAACAGAATAAATGTTCCAATGAAAACCAAAGCTTTCCAGGTTTACATTTTTTTAAATGTATATTTATTTTGAAGGAGAGAGAGAGCATGAGTGGGGGAGGGACAGAGAGAGAGGAAGACCCAGAATCCGAAGCAGGCTCCAGGCTCTGAGCTGTCAGCACAGAATCCAACACGGGGCTAGAACTCACAAGCCATGAGATCATGACCTGAGCCCAAGTTGGATGCTTAACAGACTGAGCTACCCAGGCACCCCAAGATTGTCAGGTTTAATAAAGTATTTTGGATGAGCTGCCTAAACATTAGGCTACAGAAAATCTGAAAGGAAAAAGAGAAAAAATATGCTATTTGAAAACTAAGCAAAAGAAAGTTTGTATTACTGCATTAAAATCACACAAAGAAGATATTACAGCAAAAGCCATTACTAGCTACAAAGATGTACTCTTCACAGTGGTAAAATATTCAATCTACCAGGAAGATATAAAATTTTAAGTCTGCATGCAGCTATGAAATAGCCTCAAAAGTGTAGAAGTAAAAACTGCCAAATGTAAAAGAAGAAATAGACAAATTCCTCAATGATAGAGATTTTAATACACCCTATCTCAGTATTGACAGAACAAGCAGATTAAAAACATAGACAGGGTTTAGAATATATGAAAAAAACAGTATCAGCAAAACTGACCTAATTAACATGTAGAGAGTACTGCACCCAACATCTGTAGGATACACATTCTTTTTAATTGCACATGAAATATTTAGAAAAATTGACCATATGTTTGGCCATAAGACAAGTCTCAACAAGTTTCAATGAAATGAAATCTTGCAGAAAGCATTCTTCAGCCACAGTGAAATTTAGCTAAAAGTCAGAAACAAAATTATAGCGTATGTATATATATATGTGTGTATATATATATGTATATATATATACATATACGTACATATGTGCATATATGTATACATATACATATGTGCATATATACATATATATGTATATATACATATACGTATATATATGCATATACGTGTGTGTGTGTGTGTGTGTGTGTGTGTATATATATATATATATATATATATATATATATACATGTTCTCCAAATGTTTGAAAATTAAGCAATTTACTTCTAACTAACCTATGGATAAAATATGATGTCACCAATGGAAAATAGAAAATATTTAGAACAATAATGAAAGTAGTACACATTAGAATTTGTGTGATGAAATTAATGCTATTCTTAGGAAGGTATAATTCCTTTTTGTTTTTCAATGTTTATTTGAGAGGGAGAGAGAGAGCATGCACACACACAGGGGAGGGGTAAAGAGAGAGGGCAGGACAGAGGATCTGAAGCCCCAAGCAAGGCTTGACCTCATAAACTGTGAGATCATAATCTGAGCCGAAGTCAGACGCTTAATAGACTGAGCCACCCAGCCTCCCTGTGCATGTATAATTCTTAATGCACCCATTAGAAAAGAAGAAAGTCTATCACTCACCCCAAGAAAGCAAATTGATCCCCAAGAAAGTAAAGAAGATAATAAAGACAAGAGCAGAAATGTGTGAAATATAAGATAAACATATAATAGATATAATCAATATAGTCAAAGTTCAGTTATTCGAAAAGATTAATAAAATGTTAGATCATTGGCAAGACTGATTTTTTTTTTTTTTTTTTTTTTTTTTTACACAGAAGAGGGAACCAATGCCCTGACCTCACACACTTCTTTTCTCTAACCTCCAGTGGGGCTTATCTTTTTAATTAAAACATTAGAGAGATGATAAGGCATTAGGAACAACTTTATGCCAATTAATTTAAAAATTTTGATGAAATAAATTCCCAAAAAATATAATTTACAAAAAGGAAAAAAAAAAAAGAAATCCTAATAATCATTAATTATTATAGAAATTGAAGCCATAATGAAAAACCTTCCTCCCCCCCCCCCCAAAAAAAAAAAAGAAATTCCAGGGATGCCTGGCTGGCTCAGTTGGAAGAGTGTGTGACTCTTGAAGTCAGGGTCATGAGTTCGAGCCCTGCATTGGGTGTGGAGATCACATACATAGATACAATACATATATACATACATTAAAAAATTCTCCAGGTCCAGATGACTTCACTAGCAAATTTTACCAACCACTTAAAGAAAAAATAATAATATCAATGTTACATATACTCTTTCAGAGAATAGTAAATCAGGGGGATATCTCCCCAACTCATTTTGTGAGGCAGATATAACCTTGACTTTAAGGTTGTCTCTCTAGTTCATAACAAGAAAGGAAAATATTAGGCCGATCTCACTTATGAACACAGATGTAAAAATCTTAAACAAAATATTAGCAAGCCAAATCCAGCAGTGTATAAAAAAGGATACCACATCATGACCAAGTTGGGTTTATTCAGGAATGCAAATTGGTTTAGTTTTCAAAAATTAATAAATATAATCGACACAGAAAATAGGAAAAATTATATGAATTCTTCATTTGATTAAATTGAACATACATGTGTAATTAAAAAAGAACCTAGGGCACCTGGGCGTCTCAGTGGGTTAAAGCATCCAACCTCGGCTCAGGTCATGATCTCATGGTTTGTGGGCTCGAGCCCCATGTCGGGCTCTGTGCCGACCACTCAGAGCCCGGAACCTGCTTCGGATCCTGTGTCTCCCTCTCTTTTTGTGTCCCTCCCCAGCTCGCGCTCTGTGTCTGTTTCTCCCTCAAAAATAAATAAACATTAAAAAAAAATTTTTTTTAAACTACTTCACACACACACAAGCACGCGTGCTCGCACACACACACACACACACACACATTATCCTAAGTGGAGTGTGTTAAGTATGCCACCCCTTTCCCTTTGGGGCTCTGTCCTACACATCACTCAACCTCATTACTGAAAAGTGAAATGGAAATTAAAACCTCTAGGAAGTACCACTTCAGACCCACGTGAATAGCTAGAGTAAAAAGACTGACAACACTAAGTGTCAGCAAGGGTTGGAAAAGCAGGGACTCTCATACTTTGTTGTTAATGTGTAAATTAGCATAATCACTTTGGAAAACAGATTGACTTGATCTAGCAAACTTGCACAGGAACCCAGCAATTTCATTCCAAGGCACTTACCCTAGAGCACGGTTCTCAGACTTTGCTCCGAAATTAGCACACCTGGAGGGCTTGTTAAACACAGATTGCTAGAAGCCTGGCTGGCTCAGTCAGTAGAGGATGCGACTCTTTTTTTTTTTTTTTTTTTTTTTTTTTTAGTGATTTATTTATGTTTGAGAGAGAGACAGAGAGTGAGTGGGAGAGGGGCAGAGAGAGGGAGACACAGAATCTGAAGCAGGCTCCAGGCTCTGAGCTGTCAGCACAGAGCCCGACGTGGGGCTCAAACTCACCAACTATGAGATCATGACCTGAGCTGAAGTCGGACGCTGAACCAGCGGAGCCATCCAGGCGCCCCAAGAGCATGCGACTCGATCTCGGGGTAGTAAGGAGCCACATGTTGGGTGGCTCAGTTTTTATTACTTAAAAATAAAATCTTCAAAAAAAAACCACCCACAGATTGCTAGACCCCTCTTCCAGCATTTCTGATTCAGTAGGTCTAGAGAGAGAGAATTCAGATTTTTCATTTCTAACAAGTTCCCAGGTGATCTGATGCTGGGACCACATTTTGAGAACCACTACCACAGAGAAATTCTTGCACATGTGCACTGGGAAACACATACAAGAAAGTCTATAGTATCATTGTCTTAATAAAAACAACGAGATAAATAACCCAAGTGGCCGTCAACTGTAAATTAGACAAACTGCGTTATATGGAACACCAGTGAGCACTACAAAGAAATGAAACACATCAACACACATCACCATGGATGACTCATGAATAAAAATAGCCAATCAAAGAAGGATACACAGAATATGATTCAATGTAATTCAAGTTCAAAAACCAGCAAAGCTGAGAAGATGGTCTTTAGGGATCCCTAGATGTTAAAACCATAAAGACAAGCTATGGAATGAAGGATCTGTGAGTGGAAGGCATACAGCGTACTTGATCTGGAAACTGATGCTCTATTCTGACTGGTGATTGATGACCCAGAAGTTGGTTTTTTAATTATTCTTTAAACTGAACAGATCTACCCTCGGACCAGGCTCTGAGGAACACCGTCCCAGAGCCTCACCGTGGAGCCGTCAAAGCTGGGCACCTATACCAGTATTTTCTCCAAGTCTGGTTCACCCATCCCTGGAAAGTGAGTGTGACATAGTCCAGGCCTGCACCTGCGTCCAGTTCAGGGTGAAGGTGGCTGGCCTGGCCTTCCCACCGTCTTCTGAGCAACTGGCGAGGCCAGAATACACATTCTCACCTCCACAAGGACGAGTCATAATTAAGCAGCAGTGCATGTAGTCCAAACCCGTATCTAGAAAGAAACATTTTTCTCCCAGAAACACAATCACTAGAGATGTGCCTTGTCCACAGAAAATGAAAACTATTTTCTATTACTATGCAAGGGAGTTGAGCACCTGAGAGCCAGGCTCTCAGACCTGTTATTCCAGAAAAGCGTCTGTGTCCTGTATTTGCATAACAAAAGGTCTTTAGGAGTGTTTTGGGTTTTTTTTCCAGAACAATGAAGTAGTCTGCCTCAAAGTTAACCCAGGGCAGAAAACTCCTAATCTTCAAAGGAAACCCGACCGTGCTGTTTCCTCTGTATAGAAGCCTCTGTTGTTGCCTTCTTCTCTCCCTCCCCTCTCTGCCTTTAAATCAGCAGTAACTTCCTCCTCCACACCAGTCACCTCCATTTGTGCATATCTTTGCCCTGTTAGAAAGTTCTTTCTTTATTGAAATATTTCTCACGAGGAGCCTTCAGCCAGTTGGTTCTGCTTTGCCCCTTGGGGCCAGAGTGTAAATCTAATCCCTCTTCAACATGACAGCCTTTCAAATAGGTTAAGACAGTTACCACGTCTTCCTGGTATTTTCTTTTTCTCTCAGTCCCTCGACCATCTCTCATACGGCAATTTTGAACTCCTCCTCTGTCCTGGTTGATGTGTTCTTAGATTCTACTGAGTCTCTCCCCAACATAAAGAGGGGAGCCTGACCTCTAGGTAAGTTCCTGTTTTCTCTCTACTTGCCTTTTATTCATTGGTGGGGCCCTGCAAGTTACACTGATAAAGACAAATGAATGAGAGAAAAACAAACAAAAGTTTATTGGCATGTGCATCGGATACAGATGGGAGTGCTCTGTGATAGTAACTCAGAGGGGTGGTTAGAGCTTTGGCGCGTATAGGATCTTAATAGAAGAACGATACATTTGTAAAGAAATTTGTAGAGAAGCCACCTGAGTTTCTAGGGTGGCAAATATATAGGAAAACCAATGGTGGACAAGGATTAGTTTTAGCATAGTTGGTTATATACGTTCCTTTGGTGCCGGTCTCTGGGCTGATAAGGGTCTCAGTTATCTCTGGTGATTAACTTCTTTCTTTCCCAGCCGAGAGGGGAGGAGGGGACACCTTTCCAAATTTATGTTCCGCTTTGAGGCAACTGGGGAGGGCAGAGAGCTTTCTGGCACCCGCTTTGAGCTTTCTGGTACCTGCTTTTTCTCAACTGCCTCCAGCTCCAAATAATCCTGGGGCCAAAGCAGCGTGTTCTGCTACCCTTCACAGTCCTGATACGACCAGTCTGGACGGCAACAGGATCATCAAGCCCCCCTGTTCTAGATAGAATATGCCTATTAATGCCACGGTTTTAATGATGATGGTGTGCATAGCTTCAGAAGCAATTACTGACTGATGCCAAGGGTAGGTACTGGAGGAGGAAAGAGAAGGAAATTAGTTTGTCTTTGAGAAAGCAGAAGCTATTACAACCATTTTTGTGAAATGTTTGTTATTGATGGCCTCGTTGTCACACAGCACAATAACAGCTGATGTCAAAACCTGAAGGGCTGCCAAACAAATGAGGGATTTGTCAGATCACATTTGCCATGCATTGAATTTGACAATAGCAGTTAACTCCAGATAAGTGGCCTCAGTCTGCAGAGTGTGAAGCTCATTGTATTAGTAACAGATAAACCCTGAAGGCTCAGTGATTTAACACAATGAAAGTTTATTTCTTGTCTCTTTCTTTCCAACTGGAGCCTCTCTAGAGGTGGCTCTCTCCTAAGCAGGGATTCTGAGATCCAGCTTCCTGTTTTGCCCTTGTCAACAGGCTGTCCCCCAGATTGTCCTGCCCTCGGGGGGAGGGGCGGGGAGGGAAGACTGTTTCACTCCAACCAGCCAGAGGGGAGAACATGGAACATGGATGGTCACCCGTGGGAGGCCTTTGGGCCAGGTGTGGGAGTTGAGGACATCACGCCTGCCAATAAGCTATTGGCTAGAACTCACAGGGCCAACCTAGCCACGGGAAGCTGGGAAGTACAGTCTAGGTATGTGCCTAAGGAGCAGAATTATTATTATTATTATTATTATTATTATTATTATTAGTCTCTTAACAATCCAATGTGGGGGTTCCTGTATGGGTGGCCAATAACATCTTGAATCACCGTGAAAGGCATTTGACCTCACGAGCCTCTGAAGGGGAACCTCCAGGGGTCTCTGGACCATGCTTTGAGACCACCACCCTAGAGTATTAGATGACCCTTAGGTGGGCTAATTTTCCCACACGACAGTAGGACATTCAAAGGACATGCGGTAATCTTTTGCCTTCTTCAACATTTCATACTCAGAATTAAAATGTCCTTCTGTGTTCTGCCTTCCCGAGGCTCAATTCTAGGGGCCTCCCCTCCACATTCGGGGCCCCTGCAATTCATCCTGACGTCTCAGTCCTTGATTATGTCAGTGCCGTCTTCTTGTCTGTGGCCTATGACCTCTTCCCATCGGTTATATTCAGCTCAGATAGTGTATGGCCCTCCCCGGGGGCAGATCTCAGCCGTCTGTCCCTGCTGACTCTGTTCCTTTCTTTGCTCCTTGAAAATGACCAACAGAGAAGCATCAATGCTCCCCCCTGCCTCCCAGCACCCCCTATACTGGCATCCCTTCTCCTGGGCCTTCCTGACAGGCGCTGCCCTTCTGCTCAGCCCTAGCGAATTGGACTGGAGGTTCCCTCACCACTCAGAAGCCTGTGGTGTCCCATTCCTCAGTGGCCCAGGGGACCCTCTGTCCCCTCCTCATGCCCACATGGCACAGGCACACCTGTGCACCTCCAAGCACTCCCAGCAAGAAGGTGTTCACGCTCCAAGGTAACTCTATCTTAGATCCTGTCCCTTCATTGCCTTCCAGTGGGAGATAAAGACGGGGCAGAACTTCCTGCTCCTGTGCTGCCGTTAGAATTTCCAGAGTGGGGCGCCTGGGTGACTCAGTAGGTTAAGCACCCAACTCTTGATTTCAGTTCAAGTCATGATCTCATGGTTCACGGGTTCGAGCCCTAAGTTGGACTCTGCACTGACAGCATGGAGCCTCCTTGGGATCCTCTCTCTCCCTCTCGCTCTGCCCCTGCCCCTGTTTGCATGCCCTCTCTTCCCCCACGGCCTCTCTCTCTAAATAAATAAATGAGCTTAAAAAAAAAAAAGAATTTCCAGAGCTCTCCCCATCTCCCATCACTGCTCTTTCCCCAGGTGTGTGTCTAGAATGGTAAGGTCTCTGGGCGGAAACCCGTTCTCTTTGTACTTCAAGTCTCTCAGTCTGTCTACAGATGGTGTCTTTTGAACCCCAAAGTCAGGAATCGGGTTTCTGCTTCTTGCCTGACAAGTTCACCCCTGGGGCACGCGGCAGCCTCACACCTCCACATACAAATGCCAGGGGCGGTGGAAGAGAAAAGCCAGACCCTGAGCTTAATGTCTCAAGTCTCAGTCTGCCATGTACGAACATGAGCACAAACAGGGTAAGTGGTTTCTGGGCAACAATTATCCTTAAAGGCACTTTTGAGAGAAAGAGGGCTTCTTCCAAAGGCATGGCTTTAAAGCAAGCCCTTTGGGGCTGGTCACACCAGCCTGCCAGCAGCCCGTGGGGTCAGGGGCTGGGGTGTTTGGGGAAGACTAGGGGAGAAGTAAATCTTAACACCGGAGGTGCCCTCTGGAGGGAGATGAGACGTGCCCCTCCAGGCCATTTTATCTAGAAAATTCTCTTCTTCCAGGCTCGCCTCCTGCCCTCAGCTCCTGCTTAGCTGAAACCCAAGCAGGCCCTCTCCCTCTTTTCTCTCGGCTCCTTGATGTGCTTCCTCAATCTGGGCGGGGCTGTGGCTGCTGGGCAGGGGAAACCCAGGGAGCAGGAAATGCTGCGAATGATGTAGCCAGCACCCCATCTGTCCCCCAGGACCCAGCCCCAAGAGGTGCCAGGTCACGCGTTGCCACGATCCCCGGATTTCTGAGCACTGAGCTCACCTGCTGTCTGACAAAGACCTTCTCCTCAAGCAAATCCTAGCCGGGTTCCTCTGAACTCTCTTTGCACCTAGGCCCTCAGGCTGGGTTTCCGTGTTTGGCTCTACACTGCCCAATTTTAGCAAGAATCCTGCTGAGTCAGTTTAGTGAGAATATCTGGTCATCCTCATATCGGATCAGATATGGCCTGGCCTGCCTTCAGCAGGAATCCTGGTAAGTCAACTTAGCCTTCCTTCTGTTTTCTCTTAGTTTTCCATCCACCCCCGCCCCTTCGGCCTGTTCCTTGGCCATAAATTCCCACTTTTCCTTGTTGGATTCAGTAGAGCCCAATCTCTCCTCCATGGCAAAACCCCATTGTACCTATCACAACAGTCCCCCCTACCCCGAATAAAGTCAGCCTTACTGTGCCTTACCAGGGCCAGGAATAATTTCTTCTTTAACAGATACAATATTTTCTCTTTACCATCTCATACCAAGGCTCACAGGCAAGAACGCTGAAGCCTGGGAGGCTCCTAAGGCCCCCCAGGAAATGTGTAGATGAGCTGAAAATAAGTCCTTTCTGGGAAAGCAGGTAATGATACCCGCTCTCCCCGAGTCTTACGTAGTTTCGTTGTGCCCGGCGAGAGACACCTCAACCCTGACCGCCAGAGAGGATCACGGCACTGCCTTTCCCCGCTGCTGGACCCCGGAGGAGCAGAGCCACAGGAGAGAGGCCAACCCTGCAGAGAGGCTGTGAAGTCACAAAGGCTGAAGAATAAATCACAACAAAACAAGTCCAGAGGCGACCGTGGACAGGACTGCCGTGTGACCCACAGAGAAGGGAGTTCCGAAAGAGTAGAACGGGAATTAATGCCAGCATGCCACACACACTGGAGACCGCACAGCCTTCACGGTTACGCCACCAAATGCGGACGCACATGTGTGAAGTTTGGTTCCAATCCAACCCACGGTATGTCCTGTAACAGCGGCAACACAGCCGAAGGAACACTGTGCCGAGCAGGCAGTGGGATATGGCAATGGGCACGGTCTGCCGCAGAAAAGAGACAGGGGGCAAGATGGTGGTGGAGAAGGTTCTCCTCTTGACCAGAACCGTGGAGAATGTTGCCTCCTGAGGTCCTGAGGATGGGAGGGTCCAGCCAGGGCAGTAAATAGTTGTACTCAAATAGTGACCGAGTTAAAGGGCACCCTAAAGACCAGGGGGGTGACAGTAGAATAAATTGCATTTTGTCATATGTACCGATAAAAATCCTGGTGTTGAAGAGTGTGCTAGGGGCACCTGGGTGGCTCAGTTGGTTAAGCGTCTGACTTCAGCTCAGGTCATGATCTCGCGGTTCGTGAGTTCAAGCCCTGCATCAGGCTCTTTGTCGTCAGTGCGGAGCCTGCCTGGGATTCTCTCTCTCTCCCTCGCTCTCTGCCCCTCCTACCCTCAAAATAAATTAAAAACTTTTTTTAAAATAGTGTGCCAGGAGCACCTGGGCAGCTCCATCAGTGGAGCGTCCTGACTCTTGATTTTGGCTCAGGTCACGGTCCCAGGGTTGTGGGATCGAGCCCCACATCAAGTTCTATACTGAGCATGGAGACTGCTTAAGATTCTCTTTCTCTCTCCCTCTCCCCCCTCTCCCTTGCTCATGCTGTCTCTCTCTAAAAATAAAATAAAAATAAAAAGTGTGCCAGATGCTAACAGGGACATCACAGATACGAAAATACTGGAATGGCACAGAGATGACCATGTCCCCTGTACTTGACAACTTATACCGTCATGAAGCACTCCATGTTTGGGGGCACTTTCTGTATGATGAAAGTATTTCTAATAAATACGTGTTCTTTCTCAGCATCTCCAAAATAACCAACACAGCGGTTAAAAAAAAAAAAAAAAAGAAGACTGGAAGTAAGTCAAGATGTCCACGGTGCTAATTCCCAGTCCGCGAAAGCATGAATGATTGCTCTTTCCTTTTCTGTACCTTCTGTATTTTTTAATTTTCCAAAAACAAAATGAAAAGGCATCAAAATAGTGAAAAGAAGCACAAACTGGTTGACACCCCTAGGGTCTCACAGGTGTAATCTTACTTAATCCTCAAGACATCTCTATGGGACACAGATTATTATCCCTGCTTTCAGATGGGGAGAGAGACAGGCTGGAGCTGTTAAATCATCTCAAGTTCATATAGCTAGTACATGAATGAATCTGCACTTAAACCCAGGTCTTTTTTAATGTTTATTTATTTTCAGAGAGAGAGAGAGAGAGAGAGAGAGCGAGCGAGCAAGTGGGGGAGGGGCAGAGAGAGAGAATCCCAAGCAGGCTCCGTGCTCTCAGCACAGAGCCCGCCATAGGGCTCGAACTCTTAAACCACGAGATCATGACCTGAGCCGCAATCAAGAGTCAGACACTTAACCAACTGACCCACCCAGGGGCCCCTTGAACACAGATTTTTTTAAAAATTCTTTTTAAACATTTATTTATTTTTGAGAGACAGAGAGAGAGCATGAGCAGGGAAGGGGCAGAGAGAGAGGGAGACACAGAATCCAAAGCAGGCTCCAGGCTCCGAGCCATCAGCACAGAGCCTGATGTGGGGCTCGAACTCACAAACCGTGAGATCATGACCTGAGCCGAAGTCGGACGCTTAATCAACTGAGCCACCCAGGCGCCCCGAACCCAGGTTTTTTGACTCTAGATTGCACATTCCTTATTCCACTCTCCCTGTTTCTCAAGAATAGCATATTCTTCCAAGAGCTAACACAACAAGATACATCAGAAGGAAAGCCACTGGTCTTCTGCTCTTACCCAGGAGATGAGTGATGGGGCTGCAAACACCTGAGAGTGACCAGGAGAGCATACTGGTCCACCCCAGACTAGGTGACAGGTGACTGTGGAGACCTAAAGACATACGGCCTCTGGAGGAATGAGCATGGCTAGCTCATGCTCTCAAGGAATCCCCAGATCAGAGCTTAAAAGTACACCTCCTTTTTGCAAATCTCTGCAGCATCCTATAATGTATGGACGTGCACACGATCTCGATTAGTCCTCTGCGTAGGAAAAGCCTTCAAGGCCTTTATACCAGCTACTATTGGTGAGTTACACATTACCCCAAATGTGGCGTCTCAGGACAACCATACCAGCTTACTTATGATCTTCTGGGTGACAAATTTAGGGAGGACATGGCTGGGCAGTCCCCACTTAGGGATCTCTCTTGTGGGTAAGTTGGCTGCAGTATCTATCTGAAGATTCAACTGGTCTCACAGGCTGTCGGCTCGAGAGCCCACACGTGGCCTCTCCAGTCTGGCCACCGCGGGGTGGTAGGACTTCATACCTGGTGTCTGAAAGAACCACCCGGGAGCTCCAAGGCCTTTCTGAACCAGCCTCAGACATCACAAGGCACCACTCGCTTGGCGTTTGGTTGGTTGCAAATGAATCATCAGACAGAACAGACTCAAGGCGAGGGGAATTAGGCTCCACCTCTTGAGGGACACATGGAAAAGTCACAGTAAAAGAGCATGCGGGTAAGAAATACTGGCTCAGCCCACGCTGGGGGGAAAAATCCGCCTCAGCCATCTAACTCGATGGTTCCCAACCTCGGCCATCCCAAAGCACACACAGAAAGTGTGAATATATGCGTGGCTCAAGACACACGGATTGGGAAACTCAACAGGGTAACCACCTGTGATTAACAAAGCTTCCTTTCCTTACTTTCTGACTGATGTGCATTCAAGGTCAAGATTTCCCACATGCTTCGGGGTAATTTTTGAGCCAACAGAAAAGAAATCCTCCAGCTTGGATTCCTCTGTGCCATAGGTTTCTCTGCTATAATGTGTCCACAAGTTTTAAGACAGTTTTCCATCTTTTCTCCCACAAACATTAAAGGAGAGAATACATGCATTCTTTATGCATTGAATCCGTTTAAAATATATGCTGCCAATCACAAGGAATAATAAGACAACGGATCGAGCACTTCAGATACGTTAAAATTCATAAGTTCATAATGATTTCAAAACAACAACAGTAGAAATCATGATGGCAATCTTTGGGGGTTTCTAGGGCACTGACTCATCCAGGAAAGTGGAAAATAAAAGGAAAGGACAAAGTGCCTATCCTGCCTTTCCTGCATGAACTGTATTTCATGGTGTGCCGGCTACTCATGTACTGCTTCCCAGCCCCAATCCAACCTTCTTGGTTGTGCGTTGCGATCGATACTGGTTCTGGACCCTGTAAACATTTCTCCTGGTGCCACCTGATGTAGTGTTAAGCATCTGTCAGTAGAGGATGCTAGAAGGACATTACAGGAGGAAGGATTTTCTCCTGGTCCTACTGGGTTTTCCTGCTTCTTTCTGTGGTGCACAGTGGCCAACAGTTATGGAGGACCCCTCGGTGAGTTTTTAGCAGCACCCCGTGGGCAGCTGTCTATCAAGCTGCGTCAGCACCCCAGGGGCTAGTTCCCTGCCCACAGCCCTAGTCTAAAGGATTTCAGTGAACTTCTCCACCCTCCAGTGGGTTACAGCCACTCTCTCCATCCTTGGGGTTGGGGAGACCCTCTTCCAGTGTGTCACCCCCTTGGGTGTTCTGACTCTGCTCTGGAGGTACGGGCACTCCCTGTATCTACTATTCCTATGTTCTTTAGAATTACTTAACCCTTTATGGCTAGGCTTCTATTACTTGTTAATAATTTCTTGCGTTACATTTTTTCTATTCAAATGACTGTGTGGTTTCTGTCTCCTACCTAGACCTTGACTGATTCTCACAGTAATCAAATAATTGATATAAGAAGACCAGGTAATAAATGCTCAAGGAATGGTAGAATTTGAATATTTTATGGTAGGGACGCCTGGGTGGCTCAGTTGGTTAAGTGGCCAACTTCGGCTCAGGTCATGATCTCGCAGTCCGGGAGTTTGAGCCCCGTGTCAGGCTCTGTGATGACAGCTCAGAGCCTGGAGCCTGCTTTGGATTCTGTGTCTCCCTCTCTCTCTGCCCTTCCCCTGCTTATGCTCTCCCTCTCTCTCAAAAATAAAGATTTAAAAAAAAAGAATACTTTATAGTAAAACAAAAATTGGATGTAGGCAGTGACCATCAGTGGGTGATGCAGTAAAAGGCTGATGGGAAACATAGTAAGGGATAGATCACGTTCATTGCCCCTGAATCCAGAGGCAGAGTTACCGTGAGCTAATACAGGATAAGTTTCAATGTCCCTCCCCAGCATGGTTTCCCTCTAAGACCCAGAACCTAATTTTATATTTGTCATTTTGGATTCTTGCTCTTAAAAGGAAGCTTTTCAATTTGGAAACTTCAATCTTCACAAAACCTGGATCACTATGTGAACCCACCGCTCAGCCTTAAGATCATAAAAAGGAGACAACCAAACATGTGCCTCCTTGATGTGATGGAACTGGAAATAGCACATCCCTGCAAGACTGCCACCAGAAGTTTATTCTCAAACCAAACAGGCCTCCAGATATAATCGCGAGTTTGTACAAACACTGAGGATAGAAGAACATGAAAAAGAGACCATGAGAGTACAATAGCCAAATGCAAACTGGGGGTGATGTTGTAGAACGAATTACCCACTTTTTTCAACAAATAAATAGCAAGTTGAAAAAAAAAAAAAAAGCTGGGGCTGGGAGACTGTCATATCGATTTTTTAAAACTTGAGTAATCTTACCAGAAGGCATGTGTGGACCCTGTTTGAATCCTGATTCAGAGAAAAAAACGTTTATGAGACCATCAGAATTCTTATGCTGACTGGATAATAGATGGCATTAAGGTTACCTTTCATTTCTTTTAGATGTGATAAGAGTGCTGTTGGGGCACCTGGGTGGCTCAGTCAGTTAAGTGGCCGACTTCGGCTCAGGTCATGATCTCGTGGTCCGTGAGTTCGAGCCCCACGTTGGGCTCTGTGCTGACAGCTCAGAGCCTGGAGCCTGTTTCAGATTCTGTATCTCCCTCTCTCTGCCCCTCCCCCATTCATGCTCTGTCTCTCTCTGTCTCAAAAATAAACGTTAAAAAAAAAAATTAAAAAAGAGTGCTGTGGATATACATTTTTAAAAGTCCTGTCTCTCTCCTTAAGTATTTTTTAATGAAGTAATACAGACTTGCAACTCCTGATCTCAAAGTCATGAATTCAAGCCCATGTTGGGTAGAGAAGAGAGCTTACTTAAAAAATAAATAAATAGGGGCGCCTGGGTGGCTCAGTCGGTTGAGCGTCCGACTTCGGCTCAGGTCATGATTTCACAGTCTGTGGGTTCGAGCCCCGCATCAGGCTCTGTGCTGACCGCTTGCTCAGAGCCTGGAGCCTGCTTCAGATTCTGTGTGTCCTCTCTCTGCCCCTCCCCTGCTCACGCTTTGTCTCACTCTGTTTCTCAAAAATAAATAAATGTAAAAAAATAAATTAAAAATAAATAAATAAATAAATAAATAAATAAATAAAATGGGGTGCATGGGTGGCTCAGTCGGTTGAGCGTCCGACTTTGGCTCAGGTCATGATCTCGCGGCTCATGAGTTTGAGCCCCGCGTCAGGCTCTGTGCTGGCAGCTCGGAGCCTGGAACCTCCTTCGGATTCTGTGTCTCCCTCTCTCTCTGCCCCTCACCTGCTCACACTCTGTCTCTGTCTCTCTCAAAAATAAATAAACATTAAAAATTTTTGTAAATAAATAAATAAAATAGAAGTGCTATAAAGTCTGGGGTTGTTCTAAAAAATAATCTAGTAACAGGGGAGATGGTGCTTTATCTAGTGCCGTTGGTCTTACGTTGATAAATGGCAAAGCTGGGTGATGGGTACATGGTGATTCACTGTAAACGTATTTATTATATTCAGACCCACATTAGTGTGTGTTTGAAAACGTCATCATAAAAAGTTTGATGCGATAAAATGCACGCTACCATGGTGGCATTTTATCTGCGTGTGCGTGATAACCAAATGCATATCATACATTGCAGTTGACAGAGCACTTTTCATACATAATTTAATGTAATCCTAACCTTAGGCCTCCAAGATGGATTTTATTATCTCCATTTCACAGGTAACAATTTCAGAGAGGGTAAGTCAGTGGCTCAGAGGCTTGCAGCCAGTACGAGGCAGAGCATAAAGGCGTCATATATCGAAGAGTTTTCTAGCAGGGGCCTCTACAAAAATGGAAGAAAGTGGACAGCGCCAGGGGCTGGTCTTGGCAACCTCTGTATCCCCTTTCCGTAGACTTCCTCACACTCCAAAACCCATCCCTCTCATCGGCATTAACTGACGATGGTTAAGATGTCTTTCCTCCTGGCTTGTTTGAATGTTTGCCATTGTCCCTGGTGTCCTGTTGTTATAGGCACCGTGTGGGAACAACAGCTGTTTATAACTCAACGTTTTATGGCTTGTTTTTAGGCTAATAAAATGAGTAAGAAGCTGCGTGGCATTTTCCGCCGTTGTCCAGAATTCACTATGAGATTAGTTACACTAAGTCATCGCTACCGGTGAATTTTTATCAGGCAACGCCGAAAAACCAGAGAGATACTTCTGATTCTCCAGCGGGGAGCAAAGTGGAGTGGTGCGATTCAAATTGCTGACGTTAAACAACCACACCAACTACAGGAACAAAACAAAACCAAACCTCTTCGGGGACTCGGTGTGGACATCTAGATAGCCCCGGGAAAATGGCCCCATGCAGACAACCGCTTCAGGACATCTTGCTCCGGGTGGCTCAGTCGGTCAAGCGCCAACTCAGCTCAGGCCATGATCTCACAGTTTATGAGTTCGAGCCCCGCGTCGGGCTCTGTGCTGATCACTCAGAGCCTGGAGCCTGCTTCGGATTCTGTGTCTCCCTCTCTCTCTGCCCCTCCCCCACTCATGCTGTGTGCGTGTCTCTCTCTCTCTCTCTCTCTCTCAAAAGTCAATAAACATTAAAAAAAAAAAAAGAATCTCTGTGCTGAGTTTGCTGCACTGTTCTTTCTTTTTTCAACTTTTCTGAATGTTTGAAAATTGTTATAATAAAACGTTAGGAGACAAAGTTAAAAACATCCGGTGGCCCCTCCGAGCTGTCACAGCCATGAGCAGCCTCAGCTGCGTAAATGGAAATCAACTGTCCAGATCTATCAATCCATTAAATGGGCACTAGGGAGGAAGAGATGAAGGGAGGGGTGTCCTGGGGGAGGCGGAGGAAGCAGCTCTTTCCTGACAGTGGACACAGCGCTGGGACCCCAGCCCACAGAGGGTCTCGGTGGTGCAGCCAGGAAAGTCTGCCTCAGTGGGAATATCTGTGCGGGACTTCTCCCGCCAGACGAGCCGTGATCATTTCCAGTTCTGCGTCCAGCCTGCCTGGGGGAGCCGCATTACAAACAATTCCTCTGCTTTCCAAATGGGCAATTTCAGTCCCGTGATTTCAACGGGAACTTGTGGAGCTGGTAAAAGGCACCTGGCTCCTCGAGAGCTGAGTTAAGTGGTAAATTTCAGAACTGCTGTAAAAGTGAGACTGAAACGGCCCAGAGATGAAAATAATGTGTACGTAACTCTCAAGTGTCGTGCAGGCGATTCATTGGCGCTCTGAGGTCATGTTTTGGTTTGATGGCTCACACAGGATATCAGTCAGGAGAATGGTGCTGTGTTCATGCCCAACCCAGAGAGGGGGTTATTACCATAGTAGCAGGTCACAACGAACCGAGTTACGGTCCCCGTAGAATTTGGTGAAATCAGAATATATGTGCATATCTTAACGCTGGACAAAGCTTTAAGTATTTTGAACATCAATAAAGCCAATCAATATCTGTTGAGCACCTACTAGCTACCATGTAAATATAATAAAAAAGAGGGGCCTCTGGCTGGCTCAGCCGGTTAAGCGTCTGACTTTGCCTCAGGTCATGATCTCACAGATTGCGGGTTCGAGCCCCACGTCGGGCTCTGAGCTGACAGCTCGGAGCCTGGAGCCTGCTTCGGATTCTGTGTCTCCCTCTCTCTCTCTGCCCCTTCCCCGCTCATGCTCGGTCTCTCTCAAAAACAAATAAACGTCTTTAAAAAATTTTTAAATGTATAATAAAGTAGAGCAAACACTACTTTTTCTATAAGACATGACTATATAATTCCAGGGATGCGTCCCATCCCAACCTTCTGCAAGTACAATGTCTCCGCCTCTACTTCTCTGTGGAAATCATTGTTTTCTTTACCGTCATCCAAATGGTAAATCAGAAGCAAAGTTGAGATTCGGGGGCACCTGGGTGGCTCAGTCAGTTAAGTGTCTGACTCTTGGTCTCGGCTCCAGTTCACGATCTCGCAGTTGGTGAATTTGAGCCCCGCATCGGGCTCTGTGCTGTCGATGGATTCTCTCCTGCCTGGGATTCTCTCTCTCTCTCTCTCTCTCTCTCTCTCTCTGCCCCTCCCATGCTTGTGCTGTCTCTCTTTCTCAAAATAAATAAACTGAAAACAAATCTTTAACAAAAAGTTGGGACTCTGTTCAGCTGGTGAGGAGTCACTATTTCGCTCCACTCTTGCATTGTCTGAACCATATAATTTGTAAAATAGTTTTTAAAGCAAAAATGCCAGTGGTTTGAAAGGATATAAACTGAAAAGTCCATATCCACACGGCATCCCCGGCGCCCCGTCTCAGAGGTCACCCCAATAACACTTTTGCGGACACTTCTAGAATCCTTCACACATGCACAGCACATGTGAGATGTTGGCAGGCTACCTCCCATGCCATGCTTCACACAAAACTCAGCCCCTTGACCAGCATTGACAAGGAATCCAATCATACCAAATCATACCAAATCCATTCTGATGTTTACAGTGTTATTAAAGATTCATGGGGTTGGGGAGAAGGGCCACGTAGTCTGGCATCCGTACCTCTCTCTTCAACAAAACAAAGCTATGTTCAACGTGTATCTCGTCCACAGGGTTGCCAGCCCACACTGGGCATACGACCCTCTGGCCCCTGTTCACCGTATCCCACCAACACACACACAGACACCCACACACGTGCGCACACAGCCTCAGTAATTCTGGCATGCCTATTCCAAGGTGTCTGCATTCCTATCCCCACCCTTACCTTCTCCCAACCCACCCCAGTTAAAATACAAGGGTGCAATGCATTTTATTTAACCAGTCCCTTTTTGATGGACTTTTAGGTTGCTTCTCAATTTCTCTTACCATGTTAAATAATGTCACAATTAATACCACTGAAGATGCATCTTTGTAAACGTGTGAGTTTGTTGCAAACTCTTAGAAGTGCAGTGTCTGGGTCAAGGACATATGCATTCACAAGTTGGATATATTTTGGCAAACTGCCCTTTAAAAAATGACGTGAATGGGGGCGCCGGGTGGTTCAGTCAGTTAAGCGTCTGACTTTGGCTCGCATCATATTCTCGCAGTTCGTGGGTTCAAGCCCTGTGTCGGGCTCTCTGCTGTCGGCACAGAGCCTGCTTTGGATCCTCTGTCTCCCTCTCTCTCTGCCCCTCTCCCACTCTCTCTCTCTCTCTCAAAAAACCCCATTTTTTAAAAATAACATGAATGTCCATGAATGTATGTTCCCATAGTATCTGGGGCCATCTGTTTCCGACCTTGACCAACACTAAATATCACTAAATACAATCATCCTTACCAATCAAATAATGAAACGTGGTGCCTCATTATTATTTTAACCTGCATTTCTAGAAAAAGGAGTATGACTCAGCATCTTTTCATATATTTATTTGCCATTGATTTTTTTTTCTGTAAATTTCATCTCGGCTTTGATACCTGCAAAAAACATCTAGAAAATATCTTTTCCCTTTGCCCCCAGGACACTTCTATCTTTTGATTCCTGAGCACGTCTTTCTTGTCCCTTTGCTGGCTTCTGTTTCTTTACCTCTGGAAAACTGCTGTTCTCCAGGGTGCCAGCCTCACCGTGCTTCCTTCCCATTGTACACACTCTCCACCTGAGATTTCTTCTCCTCCTCCCCTTATCGTGTCCTAGACACTCTGTTAGGCATCTGTAATGCTTATTATAACCCTCCGACGTTAGCCTTATCAACCGCCCCCAACCCCAATTTACAAATGAGAAAACTGAGGTCACAGATTAACTTGCGTAAGGTCGCACCATCAGTAAATGATGAAGTGGGATTTGATGTCAAGGCTGTTGCTCTCTGTCGCTCACCTCACCACGTCCATCGACAGGGAGAGAATCCCAAATCTGATAACTGCTCCAGGCCTCTCCCCGGGTCTCCAAACCCATACACCCAATTCCTCCACAGACATCTCTACCTGGACATCTACCGGAATTTCAAATGCAACATGCCCCCCTCCCCCCACCATGAATCTGCCTTCTCAGTGATCCCTTTCATGGGTGATGGAATATTCCAGCCTCCCAGCCTCAGCCATTCAGTCACCAAATTCCACAGAAGCAGCTCCGACTGCCAAACTTTCCTCTCCTTCCCTCTGCAGCCCCTGAGCTGAGGGCCTTGTCATTTCTTGCCCGGAATGTCATATCCTTCCTATTCTCTCTGCCATCAGGCTCTGTGTATTCTGGTTTACCCACCCCCCTCTGCTGCCAGAGGGGCTTCTCCAATAAGCATAATAATCCAAAAATGAGGTAATGTTCTTTATCTTATAAGGCTCTTACAAGGAATAAGTGAAATAATCTATGTTAAATATATAGCTCATGCTAATTCCTCAATACATATTAGGATTACTATTTCCTTTCGAAAAAGCAAATCTGGTAATATAAATCCTCTGGTTGCATAATAACGTCTAAAGGGCCTGACCTACTGCCCCCCCTCCCACCCCCGACCTCACACCCTCTGCTCTAGTCAACCAAATTCCTCTTTTTTTTTTAATGTTTATTTTTGAGAGAGAGAGAGAGAGAGAGAGAGAGAGAGAGAATGGGGGGGGAGGGGAAGAGAGGGAAGGAGACACAGCATCCAAAGCAAATTCCAGCCTCTGAGCTGTCAGTACAGAGCTCCACACGGGGCTCGAACCCACGAACTGTGAGATCATGACCTGAGCTGAAGTCAGACGCTTAACCGACAGAGCCACCCAGGCGCCCCTCTTTTCCTGTCTCTATGCCTCTGCATAGACGGTTCCCTCTGCTTAGAATTCCCTTCACCCCTCTTACTGCACTAGTAAGCACCCTTGAGTCTTTAAGATCTAGTTCAAACAGCATATTCCCTGTAGAGGCTGCTTTTAGGCAAACAGGCTCGAGCAACGGAATGTAGAAAGGGCCCACAGAGACCCCCTGGCTGAATACACACAGGCCCATCAGGCAACTCACCTCAAAATATCCATAGGCCCTAACTGTCCAACGGGCTACTTACAACCAGGCACAGTTCCCAAAAAAGGGGAGAACTCTATGCATCCCCAAACCTCCCCACCTTCCCCCATTAAATACAGCCCCCACCCACTGCCTCATGGCAGACAGTCTCTCCTCTGCTGTCCTGCCCGCCGTTCCCTTGTGGTGTATTCGGTAAGCCTCTGTCTCTTTCGGGTGAATTCTTTTACCCCCCACACTACTGGCCTCCACCGATCGGTCATTACTCCACATTTGGGGGCCACGTCTGATCGGGAGAGACATTATATTGAGGCACCACGTTCCCTGCGATGCCCCCTCTGGGTCCTTGGGCCCCTGCTCCGCGCCGTTTATTTACGTGGAACACTGCATTGTGACTGTGTGTCCACCTGCTTGTCTCTGTGACAAGGCTGAGAAGAGGGGCTGTGTCTCATCCATCTTTGTATTCTCGGCGTGTGGTACACTGGAGTTCCTTTAAAAATGTGTGTGGACCCAGGACACCGGGGGTCTCAGTCGCTTAAGCATTGGACTCTCCATTTCAGCTCAGGGCATGATCTCATGGTTCGGGGGATTGAGCCCCACATCGGGCTCTGCGCGGACAGCACGGAGCCTACTTGGGATTCTCTGTCTCCCTCTCTCTCTCTGCCCCTCCCCTGCTTGCACTCCCACTCTCCCTCAAAATAAATAAATAAACTTGAAACAATTGCGCGTGGAGTTAACGTGTTCCGTGTGTTAAGAAGCAACCCCCCAACCCCCCACCCCTCCTGCCGGAGCTAGAGTCCTGGAGAAACCCAATAAAGGGCATGCAGCATCATGAAAGCACACTGCTAGAGGCCCAGGCCTGGAAGCCAAGTCCCTGCCCGGAGGCGTGACGCGAGCTGAGTCACTCGAAGCCTCTGAAACCTTGCACTGAGAGGTGGGTGGCGGCCTCAGCAGTCTCCTGGACCACAAAGGTCAAAGGACACAATGTGTGAGAAACCCAAATGCAGCCCAGATGTAAGCAGATGTTAGAATTGCTAGCCAAAGTCAGGGGAAGAATAACCATTTTTAGGAAGTGAAATGATACCTGCACAAAGGCACTGGCGTCGGATAAATTGAAATTCACGGCGCAATCCCGTACTAACAAACTAACCCTGAAGCGTCAGCGACTTGACCCAACACTGGGCCAGTTTCACTCCCAGTACACGTCCATGTCCGGACACCGGCTCCTGCTCTCCCCAGTCCTCAGGGGCACATGCTGCTGGGGTGCGGCAGTCCCACAGCAAAGGGGACTCCGAGAGGAGATTAACACACAGGGCATTGCTGGGAAGTGGCCTTGGGATCAACACCCGTGCAAAAGAGCAGAGGGCAACGGGACTGTGCCAGGGTGGGAGATGAGCCACGGCGAGGCCCGCGGCCACCTCACCCTAACCCAGGGGATGTCTGGAGCCTGAATCCCCTCCACAGCTGTCCGGGGTTGAGCCAAGAGAGCTCGATCCTTCACTGCCAGGTCAGTCAGGAGTCGACCATGGGCGAGGTAACTCTCGCCAGCCGAGGGACAGCTGAAGGCTGTCTATAGGCAGCACTGTCAGCCGCTGGGGCTGTGAACAACCATGACAGAGCCCCCAGGGGAGCTGCATCATAGAGTAGCTGGCCCTCTGGAACCCATGCTCGGTGCTCTCCTGGAGGCCACCCTAACTGGGGATGTGAGTGCGAGTAACTTACTTGGGAATGTGGAAGCGGGGTGGGGAAGGAAAGGAAATAAGCACGGAGTGCCTTCATGAACACGGCCCTGCTGGTGAAGGTCAGACAGACTAAAACACGCCCGGGGTTGGCCCACTCCGGGGGGGGGGGGGGGGTTGTGGCGGCAAAGAACGGGCGGTATCTATCCACCAGATCCTGGGCGCCATGACTCATGGCCACACCTGCTGGCAGTCACTCCATGGCAGTTCCAACCTGCCTGGCCCACCTGAGCAGACTCTCAGGTGACGGTGGGAAGAAGCCATGGGTGTGAGCAGTGACAGTGAGCACCATGGGGATGAGTCAGCACTCATAGAGTCGGCCACGTCAGGGAGAGGACAGCTTGGAATCTCTCAGGAGTGTGATGTTGCCTCAGCCCCAGAAGTGGAACTAGTCACCTGGAGCGCCTGGGATAGGGCTGGGCAGAGGGGTCCGCCTTGACCACAGGGACAGAAGAGATGAAGATTGCCGTGTACCCCACCACCATTCCTACCTACCGGCTGTGAGCGACGGAGAAGTCACTTTATCCTTCGGAGCCTCAATGCACTGATCTGTAAAGTGGGGAGAATAACACCGATGTCCATAAGAGTGTGAGAAACAGAGCGAAAGCACGTGAAGAATCTGCCACAACTTGGTGACATCCCACTTCTAATCTCGAGTCACAGGAGAGGTTCACTTTATTACTGTATTTTATAACACGATTACCTCTGTTTTTATGCATCCACGTAACACTAAAATAATAAAGGACACTCGCTGGACATTATTGTTGAAATTCTAAGACTAATTTCAAATATATAAATATTTGAACATAGAAGTATTTTTTTCTCAATAGTCTATTGCAATGTTGTAGTACACAGTGGGCAGTCAGTAAATGGTTACCATTATTACTCGGGAACTATTGACAATCAATCTCATTAATCCCAGGCAAACAATGGATCTGGAATGTGAGTTCCCCAGATAAACCATCAGCTCAAGGGTCTAGTTGGAGAGCAGGGCTGACCTAAGCCTGTTGGCTCCCCACGTAAACACAAGTCAGGGTAATTTACTAACAGCAAGACCTGTTTCCTGCTGAGCACTTACAGTGCAAAATCCAAAACTAGACCCAGGGGAGGAGGTCACATATGCTCACATGGAGCATGTGAGTTTCCCTTTCCACTAACTTCTGAGCGATTAGACGATTTGACTTGATGCTTGCTTGTTGCACTGTCATCCAAATGAGACATGGAAATTCCTCACCTGCCGTCAACTAGACAGAGCTTTTGAGATGCAAACTCTATACATTCTCAGAGGAGACGCATGAACCGGAAGAGAGAAGTCCCTTTCAAAGAATCATCCCTCTGCCTTCCCCCTCTATACACATGCTAAGCACACAGAGCTTTGGCAATCTGCTACGAAAACAGAATTTTAAAATAAACCCAAGTCTGCTCTCTCAAATCAGAATTTAGAGGAAGACGGATTGTTGTAAGGTGAATTTGTTTTTCCAAATTAATTTCTTTCTCGCACATGCACATCCACACACATGTGCGGGCACACGCACGCATGAGCGCACACAGACACACACACACACACACACATATACACACGTGCACACGTGAACACATCCGCAAAAACGAGGCATCTGTTAAGAGGCCAAATGTGGACGGAAAGTTCACCCTCAGCGCAAGAGAGACGTTCAATAATTATGAGGACAGGCTCAAAGCTGCATAAAAATAAAACCCACAGAAGCCAGCAGATGGCACTTAATCATAATTCTTCCTATGATTTCTATTAATTGTTAAATATTCTTCATTCTGTCTTCCCAGTAAGACGAATGATGTGCTAATAGGGCGTCGTAAGTAATGTTTTCCCTTTGACATATTAAATAGGTTTGTTCCATAAAATCTCCCCACCTATACAACGAGCCGGAGCCCCATTTCCCTCATGCATATATTTATCATATCACAGTAGGCATACGCGTGCCCATGTATCTGTGCGCTCCCAAGCATGCAGCACATTTGATAAATGTATGAAGTAAACGCTCACACCTTCATTTCTCTCCAGGAGCAAGTCCAAATCAAGGAACTGTTGTTCCTGAAACAGTCACAGAAAACCATTGAAACCACATTGTCTGCCAAAAATAGAAACGTAGAAATACCTCAGGGAGGCCACTTTGGCAATTTCTTTCGAGGCTCCTATTACTAGCGTTAGCAAGGTGAGAGACCTCTTCTAGGCTGGTCTTCGTTACTTGCCAATTCTTTTCTTTTCCTTCCCCCCACCACTCCTCCCTCGACCGTGACTCTCCTTCCTTCTCCCCACGCTTCCACGATGCCTCACCCTGTTCTGCTAATTCCTTCTCTTGATTCCGCTGCTCCATCTTTCATCTTTCATCTCTACTTCTCCCTCTTAAGCACTGGGTTGGTTTTCTAAGTCTTGCAGGGACAGATGCCGAACCAGTCAGGGGTCTTGGTTTCTGACACTTGAAATTGACTCTGTTAAGCAGGGAAAAAAAAAAAAATTATTGGAAAGCGATCAAATCGTTCACAGAATCAACAGGAAGCCTGGAGAATCTGGCTTGGGCAACAGGCTAGAAGAACCAAAGGGGATTGGCACCAGAGAAGACAGCCAAGGTCACACCACCGAAAACCACTCGGTGGGGACAGTGGCCACCAGCCACTAAGGGCCACCGCTGACACTTGGCTGTACTGAAGAATAAGCGTGCACTCACTCCAGAGGCTTGCTTTGTTCCCTCCAGATTCCCAGTCCAGGCTGGAGAGCCCAATGCCAAGACAGGGTGGACAGACCTCAGGAATTGCTCTCCAAGAGCAAAGCTGTAGTTCTGGCTCAACAGGAAAGGGGGTGGGAGTGCAAAGCTGAGAGCTGACAAGTCTATCGAGAAAGCAGGGGAGAGCAGAGTCCCAGAAACATTAGAGACTAAGAGCGTCATGGACACCCCTCTCTCCGAACCCACCCTATTTCCGGTGCACTTCTGGAGGTCTGCATCTGCTTTGTGAGGAGGGCTTTGGGAAAAGGACAGCTTTCGGGCAGCATACAAATTAACGATGCCAGTTCTGGAAAGACAGGCTGTAAAGTGAAATTCGGCAGAGGCTGTAGCCCAGCACGGTCGCCTGGGCTATTTCGCACACACTTTGTCCTAGACAAAGCAAGGAGCCACGGTTGCTAATGTGAACACCCTTTGTTTTCAGGTTCCCTGTAGCCAATTTAAAGCCCAGCTCCTAAGCGCTGTGCCTTTGACCTCCTACCTCTTAACCCTTAAAGGAGCAAGTCAAGCTTCTTTCTAGGGATGAAATTTGTAACTCGATTCCTGGCTCGGTGCAGGGGCCTCCTCTCTCATCCTGCCAGCTGGTCCCAATTATGAGCCGGTTGGGGTAATTTCAGAGTGTGGAGGGTGTCTGAGCAGTAGGAGGAGGGTTTTCTAAGCACTTAGCTTCCCTTAGGATCCCAAGGCCGACTAGAACTAGTGGATCCTTTAATATTCTAAATTATGAGGTGACTTTCACTGGTTTTCCAAAAAAAAAAGGGAAATAAAATATATAAATAAAATCACTCGGTGGTGCGGCTGATAACTACTGCCAGCACAGAGAGAAAAATGAAGGCAACTGTTTCTACCATTCCAGCAAAGCTCCAACTTCGCCTACGTACCCTGGGTGATTGCCTCAATTTTCCTCTGTGCTGTAACAGAGTGGGCCCCTGTTGTGGCAAGTTTCCTTTGTGATAGGTGAGACCGAGGCGTGTCTTTGGGGGAGCGCCAGGCCAGTTTTAAAGGGCCACACACACGTAATCTGAGTTCAAGGTTATGTTTGGTGGAGTCAGTGTTTATTGAACGCCTACTATACGGAGGCGCTGCAAGTTCCGGGAATTCGAAACTCGGTAAATCTCGCTCTCCAGTGAGGCTGGATAGCATCCAACCGGGGGGCATTGCAGGGTGGTAGTGGGTAGAAGGGTCAGCCTTTGGCTGGGAGGAGCATTTTGTCACTGACGTGTAGAATCGCCATGCTACACGCTGGTAATACAAACCAGATGGCTTTTAGTTGGTTTCATTATTTTTAAACTCTCTGCAAATACACCCCTCGTTGCCTGCACCTGGGCTGACTTCTCCCGCCAGCCTCTTCGCTACACTCCTCGGCTTCCAGCCACCCCTCCCCCTTCAGTTCAGGCCATCGCCTCATAGGCACTCTGGGTGTGTGCACGAGAGACAAAATTGCATTTGAAGGCATAGACGTGCCCGGAAGACAGGGGCCCATAGCTGAGCGGGCATGAGCTCCGCTGGAGGCTTAATGCCAACATTGGTCCGTTACACGTGACCTTCGTGGGGCCTGTCTAGGGCAATCCCTGTCCCTCCCCCTCGCATTATCGGCATTTATGAGTCAGCTTCTTTTCTCACTATAATTTCATGTCTTTGGGCCCAAGTGTTTTCACGTGGACGCTGTGGCTAAGAGCCGTCTTTCCTGGAAGGACTGTTGTAAGGATTAAACGGGAAAACACATGTAAAGCACCTGGCATTTGGTAAGCACTCAATAAATGTTAGCTGCTATTACCATTCCTTTTTTTTTTTTAGAGGAGCAACTTCATTTTATATTTGTAACACCAGTAACCAATTAGGCAGGCAGCACGCCACATGGTTAAATTGCCAACCCTTTGTTGCTATATATTTTTAATTTTTTAATGTTTATTTTTGAGAGAGAGAGAGAGAGAGAGACAGAGTGCAAGCAGAGGAGGGGCAGAGAGAGAAAGGGAGACACAGAATCCCAAGCAGGCTCTGTGCTGTCAGCACAGAGCCCCACGTGGGGCTCGGACTTGTGAATTGGGAGATCATGACCTGAGCCGGAGTTGGATCCTTGACCAACGGAGCCACCCAGGCGCCCCTATTATTTTTTTAATTAGTGTGAATCTGTTGTGTTTTGTTGTGTGTTTTTTTTTTTTGAGAGAGAGAGAGAGAGAGAGAGAGAGAGAGAGAGAGCATGTGCACGTGTGCATGCTTGAGTGGGGGAAGGGCAAAGAGAGAGGGAGACAGAGAATCCCAAGTAGGCTCCATGCCCAGCCCGGAGCCGTCGTGGGGCTTGATCTTATGACCATGAGATCATGACCTGAGCTGAAAGCAAGAGTCAGATGCTCAACCGACTGAGCCACCCCCAGGCGCCCCTGATTTAAGTAAAGTAGGCACTTAATGTTACACGAGTTTCAGGTGTTTAATGCCGCGATTCAACAAGTCCGTGCATTACGCTGTGCTCAGTGCGAGTGCGCCTACCATCTGTCCCCGCACCACGCTATTACGGTATCGTTGACTACACTCCTTATGCCGTGCCTTTTATTCCCGTGGTTTATTCATCCCATAGCTGGAAGCCTGTGTCTCCCACTCCCCTTCACCTATTTTGCCCTTCCCCCTTGATCATTATTCTGTAAGAAGACAGAAGATACACAGCGTTTAGTTCCAAGGAACGATTTTTCTGAAATCGTTCCATAAAATTTCCATAAAATTCAGGCTTGTGATAGAGCGTGGGCAAGAAGCCCGGGAGGCAGACGGAGGTATGCACCCTGGTCAGCACTGCAGGTATGATCTGAGGGAGCCTTGCCTGAGCACTGCCACCCACGCTGATCCAGGAGTGGCCAGGAGATGGTGGGTGAGGGGGTTGGGCCCTTCCCTCACACCACTGTTACCCATATCCATCACCGCCCATTGATGTTTCTTGAGTAAATGATGACGCGGATGAATCCAAGAGGTGAATTCCTTACACCGCTATTTCTTCTGCAATTATTAGTTGACTTTCCACTGTAAGAAATAATTGTCTTCATTTTTTTTTTTAAATTTATATGCCTATATCTGTGTAGACTTACAGGTGTTGATTGTAGTCAATAGGTTATCATTATTTTGATCTTCAAATTGTCCCAAATGTGGTCCATAGAAGCCCCTTCAGGACGGTTTGTGTGTCCTTTTGACCTGTCCTCATTATTTTTGGAGACATTCCCTACACTCTGGTGCAACAAAATGTTATTCTTATGCTATCTCGTTCTTTCTCTGCCCCACCCTGGAATCAGCTATTTGTTTAAGGAAACCAAGGTCCCTTACGGTGGAGAGTAGGGCTGGACACCAATGTCTGAGCACTAAGAATTCTTGTTGCTACTTGGGGTGTCAGTCCTTCCAGGTTCTTTCGCTGGGCAGAGCTAGGAAACACAGTGTACATATACACACACATATTTATTTCCCATATATCTATCTATCTATCTATCTATCTATCATGTATCTGTCTAAACCACAGTTTACAGTGATAGATCCAGCTGCAATCCACCACCAGGAAGTTTATTTTGTTTCCCCTTGCCCTATCGATGCCCCCCTTCTCCAAGAGTGATAAACCTGGCTCCAGAGAGCTCAACCTACCTCTACCTGGCCCATCTCTCAACACCACTGAGTCATACCGCCTCCCTCACCGGCTCACCCCTCCTTGAGCCTCTAGCTCCCTGGTGCACGTTTTATGATGAAGAAGGAAAACAAAGCAGCCAGTAAATAAATAAATAAAATTTATAATTAATTAATTAAACATTAATTATTTACATTAATGTAATATATTTAACTAATTACATTTAATTATACATTGATATAAATATATATACTATATAAAAATATACATAATATAAATATATATATGTTTATGTTTATATATATTTAAAGACAGAAAAAGGAAGAGAAGGGAAGGGAATGGAAAAGAGGAGAGCTGGGTCACCTTTTGATTTGCGTTTTTAAAAAAGCACTCTGGCAGATTTGTGGAGAACGACTTGAAAGGGAACAAGAGTAGATTCGCCGCTGACTCATCTTGGCATTCCTAGCGCTTGGTGGCATGCTTTCAGAAAGGCACTGTATAAATGTTTGGAGAAGGAAGGAAGGGTGGGGGAGAAGACAAAAAGAAGGAGGGAGGGGGACAAGAGGTTTCTCCCAGAAGAATGCACCGTGGAGAAAGTTGTGTTTTTCTTTTCCGCGGTGAAAGTTGCCTCTCTCCACAGTCAAGGATAGACAATCGCATTGAAGAGTATCTTTTTTGTTCTGTGGAAGCCTGTTAAGTGGCTTCCTGCGGTCGCTTACACGAATGTAGTAGGCATGGACCATTTGTCCTGTAGAGGGTAAATCATCCTGAAGCAGTGATGAGTCACTCACGATCTCTTTTGGTTCTATAAATGTAGGACAAGTAGTCCCTCGGTCCTGGGAGATGTTGGAACAGGATTCATTTTTCCTCCCTCCCCTCTCCCCACCCCTGAGAATCTTCCCCATTCGTTCATAAGCAGATCAGGCCCTTCCGGAACTGGAGGACCTGTTTTCCTGAGAGCCCAATGCCTCCTGGGAGGGAAAGGGTTAAAATTCAACTTCCCTGCTCCCTGAAGTTCAAAGTCAAGAATCTATAGCATGGAGGCATGACTCACGGGCCAGGCAATAAAGTTCCCATGAGGCTACCGTACATCTGGCATTTCTCGCCCTTGGTAGCGAGCCTCACCAGAGGGTGGGATCCTCCTTAAGTCAGATGAGTCCGCCAGGTGGCCAAGGCTGACACCAGTCTGAACTCACTGCTTTCAGCCAGCGTGATACCAGGGAAGTGGCTGTGCGTGTGTGTGTGTGTGTGTGTGTGTGTGTCTGTGGACAAAAGAGTTGGCTGGTAAGAGCTGTGAACCAGGGATGTTCTCGAACTGGTTCATACTGGCTTGCAAGAACTCGTTGCCAGCCAGTTGTTCAATATAATCATTATTAAATAGTAAATGATGTAAACTTTTGACTAAACCATTATATTAAAAACAAAGGTAATAAAGACTCAAAACTCATCACTTACTAATTATTTGACCACATTTTACTATTATCTACGCTCTTGAGATTTCGTACATCTACTGTAGCTGCATGGTGGAGGTTTTATACCTGACGGCGGGCTACTGAGCACCCCCGACTCTGCCTTGAGTGGTGTTGTGCCGGTAGCTTGAAAGCAGCCCCAGTGAGAGCATTCACACCATGGGAATTGGCAAACCATTAATCAGCACTCCCTCCCAACCCCCCTAGCCAGTTGTCAAAGGTTTAGCCGCATACCCTTGACCAACCCTTGAGACTTACTCATTCAGCCAGCCTTTACTGGCTGAGACCAGCTAGGGTGTGGGTCCTCATGACTGAGCACATGAAGAAAGTACACCCTGAAGGATCTGGAACAGTGGACTCAGGTATTATCTCTATCCTCCAGGCTTGAAAGATTCTGGAGTTGCTTCAACTTACCTTCCAGCAGGGAGACTCAACCACTATGAAGTTTCTTTTTCTTAAAAAAAACAAAAAAAAAACAAAACAAAAACCACAACTTTTTTTAAGAGAGAGAGAAACAGAGCATGAGCAGGGCAGGGGCAGAGAGAGAGAGGGAAACACAGAATCCGAAGCAGGCTCCAGGGTCCAAGCCATCAGCACAGAGCCCGATGCAGAGCTCGAACCCACGAAGTGTGAGATTGTCACCTGAGCCGAGGTCAGATGCTTAACCCACTGAGCCACCCAGGCGCCCCCTCTAGGAAGTTTCTGATCCAACTTTCCTCCACGTCAATCAACGGTACCTACTTTCCGATGGTTCAGATCTTGGTTTCATCCTTGCTTCCTGTCTGTCCCTCCCAGCCCAAATTCAAACCGTCAACAGTTACGCTTTTTAAATAAACCTGGAATTTAACCTCTTCCTCACCATTTACCACTGCCACCACCCATCCAAGACATCACCATGTCTTTCCTGTGTGGTTAAAAAGTTCCTAATGGGCCTGCATTTCTGTGTTTGTCTTTTCTGTTTTCAACGCAGCAACGGGAGTGCTCTTGTTCAGTCATAAGCCAAATGACATCACTCAACAGCTCAAGGCCTTCCAGCGGTTCCCAACCCATCCAGAATGAAGGCCAAAGTCCTTGCTCTGACTCACAAGGCCCTGCTGATCTGCGCCCCCAACGTCTTCAACCTCATCACCAGCGACCTCACCCTCCTTCCCTCCGTCCCAGCTGCATTTGCCTCTGTGCTTCTTGATTCTCCCAGATGTGCTGCCACTTCAGGGCCTCTGCAGTCACTGTTGGCGTCCCGGGGCGCGCCCCAGGTAGCCACATGGCTAACTCCCACTGCTCTTAGTTTCTGACTCAAAAATCTTCTTCTCAGGGATCCTTCACCAGCAACCCTAGCCAAGCCTTCCCCAGCCCCCTCTCCTCTCCTTTTCTACTTTATTTTCTCTCCTGGGCCTTTATTACTATTTGTGTATTTACCTTTTTTATTGGCTACCTTTCCTGCTAGCCTGTGGATTCAGGAGGGATCACATTTTCATTCGTTTTGCTCACTCTCCAATCTCTAGAACAGTGCCTGGCTCATTTAAATTAGCTATTGCTGTGTCATAAGCCATCCTATAAAATGTAGTGACTTAAAGCAACAGTCAGTTCTTATCTCACAATCCCATGGGTTGACTGGGCTTGGCTGGGTGGTTCTTCATGGGGAATCTTCCGTGTGGTTGGAGTCAATGGCACCTGGGCTGGAGTCACCTGGAGTGCACGTGACTGGCACCCAGTGCTCACTACCGTCTATGAGTTCGGCTGGGGCTGTGGTCTAGAGTGCCTACACATGACCTCTCCAAGTTCATTGGGGGTGACATTTTTGAAGATTAGCTACCACCGCATTCGAGAAGTATCCGTGGGTGGCAGGAAGGCAGAAGGGAGGAGAGGTGGTAGGAGGGAAAGAAGTAGGACTTTAGAAAGGAGAAAATGAGGAAGAGAGGGAGAAATGGAGCTCCACGCCCATCTATGAATATGCACGATAGCCCTGGAATAAAACCCTTTTCCTATCTGACTCTCCTTTCCCATCTCCCTCAAGTTGCACAATGACCTGGCCTGAAAGCAGAAATTCATCCAACACTGTATATCAGAACTAGAGTGCTCTTGGCAGAATCTTTTACAATTTATACCCCAAGTTCCAATTTGAGCCAAGGCATATTTCCAAGGGAAGAACAACACAGCACTTTATCTTGATGTAGCTTTTTCCCCCCTTGGTAATTTCAAAGCAGTTTTATAAACAAGCACCATCATTGTACAAGAGAGGAAACGGAAGGGAGCTAGTGATATTTAGGTAACCAATAGCAAAATCATTGAATCAGTGTTTATACCGAGGTGATTAAATAATGATGTGGGATCAGAGGCAGACTTCAACGGCAGCAAATTCATAAAATATAATTTGGAAGAAACAGAATCTGAAAATTTCCATATAAAAAACGTAGCCTATGAAGATATAAGGAGTTAAGAAATAAAAATAGATTTATACCGAACTAGATGGAACAGAATTTCCACAGTTGTTGGGATATTAAGAATGGATTTGCTTTTAAAATAGTTTGGAATAGTTTAGTCATTTTCCAGAGCCACAGATATTCTGTGCCAGTCGGGAAATTTTTCCTAAACCAACCTGGCAGACAGTGGTCTAATAAGGGAGCTCTTTGCAGACAAGCTCCCTGGCTAAAACCCAGGAAGTAAATGAATTTGGGTTTCTGAAGTTCCAGTGTCTCAATACAGAGGGAGAGGGAATTCCCCGAGCACGGGATTCTCCTCTAATTTCTGTATCATGGGACAAGGTGGCATCTTGTTTAATTCTGTTGATGGCGTCTGCAAGCCATTTTCGGTCTTCAGCCTCTAAAATATGCTCACCTTTAGGAAAATTGGGATAACTCAAGAAAGTAACTTCTCATGTACTAGTTAGGATTAGGTTTGCCAAGCAGGAGGTTGAACTCTCCTTACCCTTCTCCCCTACAAAACCAAACCAAAAACAAACAAACAAAAACCAAAACACACACAGTGGCTTAAACAACATGAAAGTTTATTTCTTTTTTTAATAAGCCTGGGTAAGGAGTCCACAGATTGTAAAGTGCCTCCAGTATCAGGGACTCAGATTCCTTTTCCTCAATTTTCTGCCTTGCATAATCTCGAGTTCCCAAACCATTTCATGGTCCAAAATAGCTGCTTTAGCTCCAGCCCTCACATCCCATTCCAACCAGGAGGAAGAAACTCCTCCTTCCTTTAAGAACACTTGCTAGAAGTTGCTCACACTACTACTTACATCCAAGCGACCAAACCTTAATTGCGTGACCTTATCTAACTGGAAGGGAGCCAGGAAGACTAGGAAGTGGAGTCTTTCCAGCAGTATGTGCCTGCCTAAATATGAGATGTTCTGATACTATAGAATTAAGGAAAACAAATGTTTTCAGACAATTAAGCAGTCACTGCCGTAGTTCAACTCTTGACCTCCCCAAAATATGTAATGAACCTTTCTTTCCTCACACAGGACATTTTCCTTCCCCAAGAGAAGAAACACCAAAATTTTATCAAGGGTCTGCCTTCAGCTCAAAATTGAGCTCAGCGGGTATCATGCAGTCTCCTTGCTTGAGTCCAGATGTGATGTTACACGATCTCGCAAACCACCAATTAAAAACTAGCTGTCTGCCCCCAACCACACTACATACACGGCGATGCAGTAGGAACAGGAAAACCACAATTAAAGCTACCGTTCCGAAAATGGGAAAGCCTAAGCAGTCACAGTCTACAGCAATTATCAAATCCTGCCGAGCAAGAATAGAGGAGGTTGCCTTCTCCCACAGAAGAGGTCAGCCAGCCGTCCTCTGGGAGGCACCTCTATGTCCATTATCCTCCGTGGCCCTTGCGGGGGCATGAAGCAGCGAGCATGCCCTCTGGGGGTGCACGGCTTTCATTGCCTGTTTCCCGCTGTTGCAGATTTGGAGGTACCAAGGTTGCTTTGACACTGCTTTTGCATTGCTTTTGCAGGCACAGGCTTTTGCACGTCACGTCTATGGTTTCTTTGGGAATGCAATTCTTTCAAAACCTCAGTAGGTATCTCTTCCATTTCCCTTCCATCACGTCCATGGACCAGTAACGGCAGCCAAGGATCTTGTCTAAAAATAGGTTTTAAATGTGAAGACTCCGGCTTGTACTTATACACCTTGGTCCTCTGTCCACCCCTCCCCTCAGTTTAATGGCAGTTAGTTGACGCTACTTGAAACAATACATTCTGGAAGGAAAGCAATGCCTTTACCCTTTTAAGTTTATTTTCATTTTTGAGAGAGTGAGTGAGCGGGGGAGGGGCAGAGCGAGAGGGAGAGAGAGAATCCCAAGCAGATCCTGCACTGCCAGAGCAGAGCCTGACATGGGGCTTGAATGAAGTCCTGAACCGTGAGATCATGACCAGAGCCAAAATCAAGAGCTGGATGCTTACCCAACTGAGCCACCCAGGTGCCCCATGGAAAGCATCACTTCTTTTCTTTAAATGTTTATTTACTTTTGAGAAAGAGAGAGAGAGTGATTGAGAGAGAGAGAGAGAGAGACAGTGTGAGTGGGCGAGGGGCAGAAAGAGGGAGACACAGAATCCGAAGCAGGCTGCAGGCTCTGAGTTGTCAGCACAGAGCCCCACTCGGGGCTCAAACTCAGGAACTACGAGATCATGACCTGAGCCAGTCAGACGCTCAACTGACGGTGCCACCCAGGTGCCCCAGAAAGCATCGCTTTTAATTGCATCCTAACAGCTAAGCTGTCACCCATTGTCTAGCAGAGTTTTTTTGTTTGTTTTTAATGTTTTTTGAGAGAGTGCAAATGGGGGAGGGGCAGAGAGAGGAGGACAGAGGATCCGAAGCAGGTCCTACATTGAGCATCGAGCCTGATGTGGGGCTTGAACTCATGAACTGTGAGATCAGGACTTGAGCCTAAGTCAGATGCTCCACTTACTGAGCCACTCAGGCGCCCTCGGCAGAGAGCTTTTAATGGCACTTAGAAGAATGCAACTTACTATAGTTTTAGAGCCACTGCTATGAATGCATGTTTTGAGGGGGTCAGGATAATTGTCTTTTTCCCTTTTTAAAAAAATGTTTATTTATTCTTGAGAGACAGAGACAGAGCATGAGTGGGGGAGGGACAGAGAGCGGGAACCCAAGCAGGCTTTGAGCTGTTGGCCCAGAGCCCAATGCAGGGCTCCTTCTCACCAACTGAGAGATCATGACCTGAGCCAAAACTAAGAGTCGGACACTCAACCGACTGAGCCACCCAGGCACCCTGTTGTCTTTTTCACTTTTCACTTCCCAAACCACTGGACTACTCATCAATTTAGATGGCAGGCCAATGGCAGGAAGCCATTATCGCTTATTGCTTTTCTGATATCTTACAGATTGGGTAGACTGAGCTTTAGTTTTCTACTCTTCCTGATGTTCAAGGATTTTAGGAATATGTAATGACGATACTCCACAAACCCCCAATCCTGATACTAATTTTATGTGTTAGCCAAGATAGATCCACTACCAAAAGCAGACCCAAGAATTTTACCACGCTAATACAAAAGAAATGGATTTTCCTTTGACGTAACTATTGGAGATAGGTGTTCCAGAGATCTAGGGTCCCAGACCACCCGAGGCCATCTTCATCAACTTCAGCCATACTAATTCTAGAGAATAGGTTGACTAAGGGCCTCTTATCCTAGGCCCTGGCCTGTCAAGAGATACTGATGGAACCTACCTGCAATCTACACAGCAGATTGCTATGTAGGCAAGACTCAACGTTTCCAACTAGTATTTCATGTGTGACCACAGAGCATCTGTATTAGAGAATGTCCATTCCCTAACCAAGAGATTGGCTTCCCTCAGTTCCCCAATCTGAACCTGCGGCTCTAGGGAACTCCTGGGGCTTTACACAAACCTGGGTTCCTATATCCCCTACTGTCATTATTTACTATCTCTGTGACTTTGGGCAAATTGACTTAACCTTTCTGCTTCTCAGTTTGCTTAACTGTAGAATACAGATTAAAAAACAAAACTACCTATTGTGTAGATGTTTATATATATATAAAATATATATATATATTAATGTATTATATATATAAAAATATATATTAATGTAATATATATATATAATGGCATTTGGCATTTAGGAAGTGTTTTATAAATGGTAGCTATACCTATTTATTTATTTATTTTTTAATTTTTTTTTTAACATTTATTTATTTTTGAGACAGAGAGAGAGCATGAACAGGGGAGGGTCAGAGAGAGAGGGAGACACAGAATCTGAAACAGGCTCCAGGCTCTGAGCTGTCAGCACAGAGCCCGACGCGGGGCTCGAACTCACGGAGTGTGAGATCATGACCTGAGCTGAAGTCGGACACTCAACCGACTGAGCCACCCAGGCGCCCCAGCTATACCTATTTAAAAACATGTGATCAGGATGTTCGAATTGGGTCTTTATTTGGATAATCTCTGCTTGGATTCTTATTCTGTCTCTTGCAATTTGTGTCACCACGGGCAAACTCTCTCCATGTCAGTTTCCTCTTCAGTTAAATGGGGATCATAATGCTCATCTTAGAGTGTGGCTGTGAGGATATAATAATATAAAATAGCAATGAGCATAGAGCATAGCAATGATCACGTAATAGTCATTCAGTATGAGGTTATAATTTTTTTAATTTTTTAAAATATTTATTTATTTTTGAGACAGAGAGAGAGAGAGAGAGAGAGCGAGAGCATGAGCAGGTGAGGGACAGAGAGAGAGGGAGACACAGAATCCGAAACAGGCTCCAGGCTCCGAGCTGTCAGCACAGAGCCCGACGCAGGGCTCGAACCCACCAACTGTGAGATCCTGACTGAGCCAAGATCAGATGCTCAACTGACTGAGCCCCCCAGGCGCCCCGAGATGATCATGTTTGCTTTTATTTTTCATCACTTTCTGATTAAGACAACGTGTGCTTGGGGCACTCGGGTGGCTCAGTCAGTTAAGTGTCGAACTTTGGCTCAGGGCTCAGGTATGATCTCATAGTTCATGGGTTCCAGCCCTGCTTTGGGCTCTCGCTCTCTTTCTCTCTCTCTCTCTCTCTCTCTCTCTCTCAAAAATCAATTAAAAAAGAAAAAAAAAAGAACATGTGCTCAACTAAGTTTGGAAAATACAAAAAGTTAGGAAGGAGAAAATAAAAATCAGCTGAACCCCTACCACCCAGGATGACACTATGAGTATTGTATTCTCAGCGACTTCATCACAGTCTTCCTTTTTCTATCAGGCTATTATTTTTAAGGCTGTGGGCCATGTGGTGTCCTTTGATTATACACACAGGCAGCTCCCCACTCTGTTGCGGAAGGGAAGCCAGAAGTCCATGAGTGTGAAAATAACTCCCCCATTAGAAACAAAAAGGCTTTGTGAATACATACCAAGTTTCAAGGGACTGGAGAGTAGCCTTTCCTAAATGAGGAGGCAGTGGGATGATCCAGGGGCGTGGGTGAGTCTAGGGCTACTGTAGACGTTGAACCAGTTCACCATCTCGCCTCAGGCCAGCTCTGCTGAGGAACGTCCAGTGCTCGTTCCAGTCAATAGGGTATTTTAGTCACAGAGGGGTTGTGAGATTTGGCAGAGAGCACAAAGCAAGAAATGCAGACAGAAACACTTACAAATTGCAGCTCGGCACAGGGCAGAAAATAAAACCCCGAACTCTGGATTTGCATATTCTGAGATACCCAGTCGAACGGGAACAAAGATCAAAAAATTTAAATTGGACAGCTACCAGCCAGGACTTATTTCTTCCCCGATGGACTGTGGAGAAATTGGCACTCAAGGTCTATTTTTATAATAATCAGCGATAACCTGATAATAGAATAACAGATCAGTTTGTCATTTTTAATTTCTAGACCTCTCCTTGCTATTAGTATTGAATAGACATTTTTGCATTCGTCCTTAAAATGTAAATTTACCTGCAGCTATTCATTCTGCCTATTCTAAAGCCTGTCAAACAGAGATGAAAGAAAGCTGTGCCAAGGCAAGTCTGAGATCTTTGTCTCAATCAGTAAAATCTTCCGTGGAAGATTCTGTGGAACCCTGCACTACTCAGGCAAGACAGATCTGAGCTCCTGATATGGTTAGAAAATGTGACCTACTTTAAAACCCAGCAGTGTGCGTGTGATGAAATGAAAGTGAATTGTTTTGCTGAAATCTGACACTAAAAATAGGGCACCGGATCCTTCCCCTGCTGGAAAAAAAAAAAAATAGGCATTAAAATGAGTGTGTGTCTGTATGTCTGGGAATATGTCTCCATAGCAACCATTGTCCCACCTCCCCTATCAACAGCATTACCCCTTTCTACAGAAAGAGGTCATATGAACGCCTTTCCCCAAACCCCTCCCAATCCCTTACTCCATGAAATCTAATTAAAGAGTGAAATGAATTTTAGCAATGGTTCCAGAGGCTGGGAGAAGTCCAAGGTTGGGGGGGGGGGGGCGGTGCGCAGGGTTGGGGGAAGATGTCTGGGGAGAGGGACCAGGAGATCTGTCTTTCCACATCGGAGCAGCGACATGCAACTCTGTTCTCATGTTTAAAAAGAGCCACCACTCCCCCGCTGAGGGACTGCCAGGGAGTGATAAACCTGGCCCGCTCCGATGTTATTACTTTAATGGATACAGGACTGGTTGAGCACTTTATTTCCACCAGGGCTGTTTTACGTGCGTCTTCTCCCCTTCACGCAACATCCAATTTTCCTCGGGCCCCCCCCCTCCCCCTTTATTAAGGAACATTGTTCCCAATTCTAATCACACTCGCATGAGGGATAAAGAAAGCATCACTTGAGATAATAGGTCTGCCTCTAGAATGAGGTGTGTGAGACAATCACGCATAGGGACAGCCCCCCTCCCCTCCCTCAAGCGCCCTTTTTTGCACAGATTGGAAGGCCGAAAAGAATGGGGTGGGGTGGAGTGGTTGAATGTCTTCCTGACACTCTGGGGGAGGTTGAAGAAGATTTGTGCAAACCAGCTTCACATTTTGGGGGTTTTTTTTTGTTTTTTTTTTTAGCATCTGCTGGGGCCTTCCTTCTTCCTTTCCAGCAGCTGCCTCCCTCCCTTGTCCCCACATCTTTAGTGTCCAGTCAACAGCATTCTCAGGCACCCCCTCTCCCTCCACTCTCACTATCCCTGCCCTTGCCATCTAGGCATCTGTGCCTCGTTTCTGCATCCCAATGTTTTCTCCAGGCTGTACGTCAGTCTGGCGTTGAGCTGCACGGGGTCCCAGCTGGAGCAGAACTGTCCTCCTGTGGGGATGTGGTCAAGTCTGGGCTTGTCCCACTGGTAGGAAGGAGGCGGGTGGCAGGAAGACCTGTGGGGCCTCAAGGGAAAGAAAGGAGCATCTGTCACACAGTTTTCAACCCTTGCAGTGACTTAGGGGCGGAGAGGAGGGGCAGGGTGAAGAGAAATGGAGCGTTTGCCACCCAGACTTGCCTCCATCCGAAAGGGCTGAGTGTGTGTGGGGTGCATGCATGTAAAAAGTGGAAGCCATGCTGTCACCAGGACCGGGTGGCAGGGCACAGGGGAGACTGGCGTGGGGCAGCTGGCGGGTGACTCTGGGCATCCACAGGAGACGGCACCAGCTGTGGCATCTGGGGTAGCGGCCACCTCGGCTGCCAGGCTGCAGCTTGAGCAACAGGCACCTCCCTGTCCTTGGAAGAGACGGCCAGCCTCTCTGCAGTGGGCCGTAGGCCTGCAGCTAGTGACCCAGGGCTTTTCTCTTGCCAGCCTGCCCAGGCAGCAAGGACCCCTTGCTGGCCAAATACCCCCGGAGCCTCCTGGCAAAAAAAATCAGGAAAGATTTGCAAGACCAGGTCATGGCCAAGCCAGAGAAATTTCTATGATCTTGGTTTTTTGCCCGGGCTGATGCGGCTTGGGGCGTATGGCTTATCCACAATATAATCACGAGAGCTGATATTTACGGAGGGCTCACTCTGGGCCAGGGATTTTTCCAAGCCCTAGATATATACTAACTTAGAGTTCCATTTGCCAATGAGGTAGACAGCATTCTTATCTCCGTCTGACAGGTGAGATAAGAACATGTTCAAGGTCATATAGCTCGAGAGTGGCCAAGTGTCTCAAACCAGACAGTGAAAGCCAGAGCCCATGCTCCAGCTTCTGAGTGGACACAGACCCACCCCCCACCCTGTGTGCATCAGACCTTCTTCATTTTTTCCAAAGTGCTTAGAAATTTTTCAAGCACCAATATCGTTATATAAATAACATCATTAAGAACATGCTTCAACTGGCGGGGTGGGGGGGGGGGGTGTCGGGGAGCAGTGACTGCTGCTAAAATCACTTTCTTGATTTTATATACGCATGTTTCCACAGTCCAGACACTCGCATAGCTCACAGACCGAACATATAATTCTGTGTTCTGTGGGCTTTTTCATGTAACATTATAAGGATATTTTCTTTTTTAAAAAAAAAATTGTCTTAATGTTTATTTTTGAGACAGACAGAGACAGAGCATGGCGGGGAGGGAGGGACAGAGACAGAGGGAGACACAGATAACCCACAGAGCCACTCAGGCACCCCAGGATTTTCTCTAATTTTAATCGCCGCATAACACTCCTCTGAGTCGATGCACTGTAATTCGCTTAGCCGGTCCCCTATTTTGGACATGTAGGTTATTTGCACCATGTCTCCATTTTCAAGAGGAAAAGACACAACAGCCTTTGCTCCCATGTTTTCCTTTTATTGAACACGTCAACTGTGTTTAGACAGAGGAGAGCCGCTTGAGCTGTGCAGCTGGAGCCATTCTGATAACCTCTGGCCTGCTCTCAAGCTTTCCTCAAAGCTCAGAGGTGTGTGAGCTGGGAGGATTTCATCAGGTGCTATTTTTCGCGGAAGGATGTGGAAGCCGTGAAAGAGCGAACGGAATTCTGCTCCTTCTGGAATGGAATGTTGCCGCCGAGGCGTCAGAAGCCGTGTGTGTAACAGAGACCAGCAAAGCGGGCTAAGCAGCAGACTTGCAGGGGTGACATTTTTAACTTGGTAACAGATGGCCCACTGGCCAGAGCGCAAAAGGTCGGGGCTCCTTAAACCGACAGGCCACAGGCATACAATTCAAATGAACTGCCACCGTCTACTTGCCGAGGGCCACCATGCCGCGTGTGAATATGCAGGAGATGTGAATTATTTCTGCTCCTTTAACCTCTCTTATCCCTATTTCATTTTCCTAGCCTCAGGTAGAGGCTTTTAAAACTCTGAATCGCCACCAACTGCATTCCCAGCTCCATCTGGCCTGAGCTCCTCTGGACTGATGGGAAAACCTCAGGATCTAGTATAGGTTTAGACCGGTTGGAACTCCGCTTCAACCCTGGTGAAAATGGTCCCTCTCACCATATCTTAGAAGGCACCTCCCTGGCCTCACCCTAGTCCTGGCCCTGCCCTCACATCCCAGTAAGGCTCTGGCTCGATCATTGCCACCTTTCAGAAGCCCACCTCCCCGTCGGACTCTGAATAACTAGTTAAACGTGGTAGGTTAAAAAAAAAAAAAAAAGGTCACCTCCACTAAAAGATAGCAACAGTGGAAGGGGTAGGCTAACAGCCTTTCTGTGCCTAGTTTGCAAACGTGAGCCCACGTACACCCACCGGCTGCCAGCCAAGGCTTACAGACAAACGAGAGGCACAGACAACCCAGAGCATGACTTCAGGCGGACGGGTGGGCATGGTTTTTGGCCTGCCGAGAGAATTAACATTCAACGGCTGCTCATATTCACACTGCTGAATGCGTCTTACACAATTTTATCAGACATTCTCCTACACGGAGCAGCATTATTGGCCCACTGGGTGGGTGATTCACGAGGTTCCAACGCCGCCAGGGAAAGAGACCATCAAGATTTGGGGCATGAGAGAAATTGTAGCACATGGTAACAGAGGAAGATGGACCAGATATCTTTTTGGGCTGGATCAAGGAAAAGCTTTGACAGACTGAGATATGATTTTCCTTTATTCGACATGCCGCAGGTCTAGAGAACTCGGTGCAATTTGTTCTGTGTGTGGAACAATGCAGTGAGGATTTCTGCCCTGAACAGCTGGGAAAGGAGAGACGTGAAAAGCACAGAGGGAGTCAGGTGAGTCCACGCTTGAATAAGAGGTTCTCTCGGTAACAAAACCACAGAGGAGGCCAGGGCCAGCCCAGGTCTGGAGCTAACACGCACCTCTTCTCGACCAGCTTAGACGTCCTCATATGCCACCTTGGCCATGCCTCTCCCGGGAGCAAGACTCTTTTCAAAGCTTTCCCGGTGGCTGAGCCAGTGGCCTCTAAGGTGGCACGTATGTACTGATCAATTGGGGGTAACCGAACATATATTAGATTGTCTTTGATAATTATTTGGCCCCTGCCTCGATGTCTAGTCTGGAACAGGTTGTAGAGCATACATCGTATATTAGCACAGCCGTGATGAATCTTCGTTTGACAAGGAGCGATCGAAAGGTGTCAGACTCACAGGTTGCACGATCAAAGAGATGTACAAGTGATTGGTCTAAGCAAGATGAAACCTTAGCCTACTGCCCCAAGTCCTCGCAGTTATCGGTTCTACCTCCTGTCCTGCTAGTTCACCTCTCAGCCCACCCACTGCAGTAAAATGGATCTGATTATCCAGAGATTCTGGAGTTTTTTCTTTGTTTTTGCTTTTTTTTTTTTTTTTTTTTTTAGGTCTATTTATTTATATTTTGAGACAGGGAGTGTGAGTCTGGGAGAAGCAGAGAGAGAGGGGGAAAGAGAGAGTCCCAAGTAGGCTCTGCACTATCCATGCACAGCCCCGTGAGGGGCTTGAACTCACAAACCATGAGATCATGACCTGAAGCTGAACTCAAAAGTCAGACGCTTAACCAACTGAGCTGCCCAGGCGCCCCTGTTTTTGTTTCTAACACGTTCTGTCTTTTGTGTGTAGGCTGGTAGAACACCAGCAAGTGAGGTCGTGTTTGCTTGGATACATGGAGCCTCCAACCACTTTACCAGCAGAGATTCCAGTCCATTCTAGGACACCCCTTCCTAAATAAGCTTCCTAAATAAGTAACTAATATGTTCGTAGTTCTCAGTGAAACAGAGCCCACTGTTGTCTGGAGAGGCGGTGACTCAGATATAATCAACTCTCGTGGACAAATTAGCTATAGTTACTGCCTCCCCCACTCACAGCTGCCCCCCACCCTCCACCCCGTGCTCTCTAGACTATGGAGCATCAGCATCATAAGGATCATTACTACCTGTGTGTACCTAGCCACACCAGCCTGGGTGAGAAGACAGTGGCATCACAAAGGAAAAATAGGGGCACCTGGGTGCCTCAGTCAGTTAAGCATCCGACTCTGGCTCAGGTCACAATCTCACGGTTCATGAGTTTGAGCCTGGGTCAGGCTCTGTGCTGACAGCTCGGAGCCTGGAGCCTGCTTCAGATTCTGTGTCTCCTCTCTCTGCTACTCCCCTGATCATGCTCTGTCTCTGTTTCTGTCTCTCTCTCTCAAAAATAAATAAACATTAAAAAAAATTTAAGGAAAAATAATTCCAGGAGGTACAGTATGGGGGGGATCCAGAAAACATTCCTACCCTTCAATTCACTCAGTCAGGGGTCTTCTAAAGCGAAACTGCTGGGACTGAGGGTGCCATATGTGTTTCTGTAACAGGTGCACTGCACAATCACGCTCAGCGGGGCAGTAGATGAAGCCTTCAATCTCCTACCTTTTCCCAACGTACCCCCTGGCAGACGGCATTTTCCAAACATAGCAACCTCAGCATCTCCTAACCATCTTGTTCTTCTGACAACGTGACATGGCCGCTCCTCCCATCTAGTGGTGAGGCCGCACTCCCTTCCCTTTAAACGTGCATAGATCTTTGTGACTGCTTTGATGAGTATGGCAGAAATGATGTGTGACCTCTGAAGCTAGGTCAGAAAACTGCCATGTCCTTCTACAAACATCTCCCCAGATACTTCATCATCTGTGGTACCTACCGTGGTTGGCACCAGACAAGCTGTGGGACTGGGGGCAAGCTGCCCAAATTCTGGGAACCTTAATTTCCCCATCTGTAGAATGGGGATGATACTAATGCCTGTTACACGAGGATGAAATAAGGCAATCCAAGCAGGTGCTTAGTGTAATGCCTGGCATATGGTAAACTCTCATGGTTAGCAATTACTATTATCACCATCTGCCATTGGGCAAGGGGCCAATTAACATTTGCCCACTAATCAATCAAATTATGCTGTACCCAGACTAAAAAAAAAAAAAAAAAAAAAAAAAGATGAAGATCCAGTTGGTATCCAAAGGCACGGAAGGCTCTTTGTGTCCTGGCTCCATTCATGTCTCCGGCCTCACGCCTGTGCACCAGCTGCCCTGTGCACACCCCCATGCAGCATTCCACTGCTGTGCCCCCCGGCCCCAGTCTTCTCTGTACCTTCCCTCAGACCCCATGTTGGCTCTTGGCATTTGTTTTTGCAGTTCCCTCTTCCCGAGGGATTCCCTTCCACTCCTCATTCCTCTTTCAATGAATTTTTACGGGCACTTCCGTTCCCAGCCTCGAGGGCACCTCTTTAGAAGCCTTTCCTGACCTCAAGGTTAGCTAAAGTCCTCTCTCTGCTCACCCTGTAAGCTTCAGTTATCTGGAAAAATAATTTGCTCGCAGTGCTTTAACAGAAGATGTTAAGTAAACGAGAATGCTCTCTAGTTTTTTTGTTGGCCTCTCTGCTGGATAAGCTCTTGGGAGGGCGGGGGTGGGAAGGAAAAAAAGCACATGACTTCCACAGTGCCAGGGATGGAGCATTGAACGCTTAGTTGCACAATCGATGTTTGACGACAGACTTGTAGAGATTTAAAGCCGTAAGGGAACTTGATGGCTGACGGAAGATTGATTGAAAACTGAACCGAGTAGGAGCCCAGGGAGTGGAGCACAGAGCCAATGTCACCAGCCAGGAGGAGAAAGGAATACCCCTGTTGCACCAAGTGCCTCAGGTGTCTGAACTGAATAGCTTTCCAGGAACCCAGTGGCCCCTGTGAAGGCTGCATTTTCTGGACTTTTTGTCCAAATGCGATTAGCACAGCATTCTGTCGTATTCGTTTCCCTACTGAAGCTGGGAAAACACCCAAAATTTCTGTTGTGATGGGATCCCCCAGGGTGAGGTTAACATCGATTACTAACATAACTCAGGCCATTTAAATTTCCCACAGAAAGCTTTCTACCACCCAAGGTTCGGCCTTGCTTTGCATGGCCAGAACCTGTTGGAACAGTGCATGCCATGACCTGTACCTCTCCGTATGTTGCCTGTTATCAGAGTGCCCAAGACAATGACATAATGGCAATAACCTGCAGAATCCCGAATGAGTCTTCTCCTTGCTTGGGAAAGTCCTCTTCTAGACAGGATATGACTTGTTGGTCTGGGAGATCTTGGGTTAAATTTTTCGGCCACCACCCAGGGTTATTACCCTGGAGGTAGGTGTGTCCATCATTTCTAAACCTGCCTTAGTTTCTTCCCCCCAACAGGTACAACACCGACAGTCCTGCCCAATGAAGTCTAGTATGTGATTCAAACTTATGCCAAGTTTCAGCACGGTATGAAAAAATGGGGGGGGGGGGGTGTCCAAAGAGCCGGAGCTGCTGGGTTGCCCAACTCCAGGGGGCGCTGTTCACAGATATTCTGCCAACAACCTGGAGTTGGCCATCTCACATCATTTCTCAGTTCTTTTGGCACAAATATAAAATCTCTAACATTGGAGTCCTGGGTACCTCTCTCGTCTTATAGCCCCTTCCCTTAGGCTATGACCTCGGGAGTTGACATTTCTTCCGGTTAACAAGAATAGCTTACTTTCATTTATGGTTAAGAAAACACTTTCAAGTACTTTGTAGCACATGAAACTCAATATGCCTTTGAAGGGGTTAGGCAGTCATGGTGGCCATGTTTTACACAGGAGAAAACTGAGGCTTAGAGAGGTCACTGACTTGCCAACGGTCCCCCAGCCAGGGGAAAGCAGAGCGCCAGACTCTTAGTTTATTGTTTATGCCATCAGAACAAACAAGCTTCGGGATGTGAACAGAATTACCCTCCTAAGTGCTATCGCTGGCTCTCCAGTCAACCTTGAAGTCTCTCGTACTCATGTTTGGGGCCCCCGGAAGACTCTTGTGTGCTCATGCACAAGCCCTTTCAGCTGTCATGTGGCCTCCTCCATTCTCCTCCCCTCATTTTCTGGCTTCCACCAGTCCTGTGACTTTCTGCTGCTGGCGCCTACAGCGAGGAACCCTGGAGCAAGTCCTCAGTGCCCAAGCCGCCATTCTGGATCAGGGCCAACAGTGGAGAGGGGGAGGGGAGGAAGCCAGGGAACAGCCCAACGGCCCCTACTGTCGTCCTAGGGCGAACAGAGGTACCACCACAGAATGGGAGGTCTTGACACAAGACTATAGGTCTTGCTCTTTGGGATGACTTTTTCCAACAGTCCAAACACTCCCCGTCTCTTTATGCCAATAGTCTCCTGGCAGCCTGTGCCTTGACTCCTCCAGATATGCCCAGATGCATCTGAATTGCAGTCAGAGCTGAATTAAGAAGATCCAACCAAGCCACTACCCAGGGAAGCAGCATGTTACAAATGGGAAGGGTTGCCACTTCCTTCAGATTTCCCTCCAAGTCATGGGAACATTGGTCTCTTTCCTGAAACCACACAGCACGCTTGAGCGATAGATTTAAAAACACTGCCAGTGGAGCGCCTGGGTGGCTCAGTCGGTTAAGCGTCCGATTTTGGCTCAGGTCATGATCTCACGGTTCGTGAGTTTGAGCCCCACATTGGGCTCTGTGCTGACAGCTCAGAGCCTGGGTCCTGCTTCAGACTCAGTGTCTCCCTCTCCCTCTGCCCTTCGCCCACTCATGCTCTGCCTCTCTCTGTCTCTGTCTCTCAAAAATAAATAAACATTAAAAAAAATTTTAAAAAACACTGCCAGATTGAAGTATCTCTGTGACTTATGCTCAGATATACCACATACACGTGTTTGATGCAATCAAACCAAAAGTCACAATTAAATGAATTCCGAAAGGCAACAGGGCAACATAGTGCTACTTACTAAGGCTGAATAATCTAACTCTTTTTGTTGAAATTTTAAACCCTTTCGTATTCCTGTCATGAAGCTGTCTTGTTTAGAAAATCGTGAAAGAAAACTGAATCGAGAACAAGAACATCAGAAGAGAGGACAACATTGTGCCAAGTTTTTTGCAAAAACATAGAGTCTGTTTTGGCCAGTGGGTGTAAACGAACAAGAGAATCTGTTTCTAGATGCAATTTTCATTAATAGATCAGTTTACTCTGACAGGCACTAAATAAATGTTGAACAAATATTTCAAAACAACTCACGGGCGCCTGGGTGGCTCAGTCGGTTAAGCATCCGACTCTTGATTTCGGCTCAGGTCATGATCTCACGGTTCGTGGGTTCAGCTCCCACGTCGAATTCGGATTCTCTCTCTCTCTCTGCCCCTCCCCCATGCATGCATGTGGGCGCCCTCTCTCTCAAAATAAATTAATTAGTTAATTTAAAACAGAAACCAAAAAACAACTCATTAGCCTGGCAGGTGCTGACAATTTTGCTCTCGCCCTGATCCTCGGGGGGCAAATCAGCTCAGGCAACTCCCTCACTGGGCCTTTGGTTTGCTCTCCTGTGAAAGGAAGGAATTAAAGTCCAAGCTTAACACACGTTTGTTAATTGAGTGCCTTTAAAAATCACACAAATTTGGGGCACCTGGGTGGCTCAGTCGGTTGAGCTTCCGACTTCAGCTCAGGTCATGATCCTGCAGTCCATGAGTTCTAGCCCCACATTGGGCTCTGCTGACAGCTCAGAGCATGGAGACTGCCTCAGATTCTGTGTCTCCCTCTCTCTCTGACCCTCCCCCATTCATGCTCTCTCTCTCTGTCTCAAAAATAAATAAACATTAAAAAAATTTTTTAAAAATCACACAAATCTTTGACGTCCTTCCTTGAAGGAAGTAGACAGTCAGCTGGAATGTAGAAGTCACCATGCTAGGGACCATACCACGCCTGTTTTGCTGTGATGACAAGATTTCATCTGAGAAGGGCATCACTGTTCCATCGAGCTGAACGGAGCCTCACCCAGGCGGGCTGGATTCCTCCCCACACAGCTCATTTCTGTCTTCTTCTTATATAACGTAAGGAACGTTGTGGGCCAGATGAGAGCCAACTTGAGTGATGGGAGGAGGTGCTTCCAGAGGCTACCAAGCCCTTTGTATGGGGTCAGACCCCATAAAAAGGGCATGTGATTTCATAAACTCAAGCTCATGCTCACCATTCACTTCCGTTAGCTTCTAACCCAGGGCTTCTCAAACTGGAATACAGATCACCTAGAGCCTAGAAAAGTCAGTTTCTGATTAAATCGGTCTGGGGTGGGACCTGGGAGTCCTCATTTTTTTTTTTTTTTTAATTTTTCACGTTTATTTGTTTTTGAGAGACAGAGATAGCATGAGCAGGGAAGGGGCAGAGAGAGAGGGAGACACAGAATCTGAAGCAGGCTCCAGGCTGTGAGCGGTCAGCACAGAGCCTGACACAGGGCTTGAACTTGCGAACTGCGAGATCATGACCTGAGCCAAAGTCGGACGCTCAACCGACTGAGCCACCCAGGCGCCCCGAGTCCTCATTGTTAATAAGCTTCCAACCAAGTGATGCTGGTGGTGCTAAGGGTCTGTAGACCACACCTGGAAGAGTGAGGCTCTCATCTGACACGGGAGCACAGCATTCGTGGCCTTATGGTCCAGGGACCGTGGATCAGGGAACTCAAGGGCTAACTACGTGTGCCGACGATCACGTTATAATTAGTAAGCGTGGGGTGTCTGGGTGGCTCAGTCGGTTGGGCGTCCGACCTTGGCTCAGGTCATGGTCTCGTGGTTCGTGAGTTTGAGCCCCGCAATCAGCTCTGTGCTGGCAGCTCTCGGAGCCCGGAGCCTGCTGTGGATTCTGTGTCTCCTCCTCTCTCTGCCCCTCTCTTGCTCTGTCTCTCAATAATAAATAAACATTAAACACTGCTTTTTTATAGTGTAGTAAGCGTTAACAAAGGTACGTATAAATATATACAAGCACAGGGGAGAAAAGGACAGAGCAAAAGGGCTTAAAGACTTAAAAAAAGAAAAACAGAAAGAAAAGGTCAGGCAGAATTAGGATAATTCCCAATTCATTAAGGATAACTCCCCATTCCCCTCTTCTCCCTGCCCCCCTGGCAACCACCATTCTGTTGTCTGTGTCTCTCAACTTAACGACTCTAGGTACCTCATAAAAGTAGAATCATAAGACATTCATGGTTTTGTGCTCGGCTCATTTACTGAGCACCGTATCTTCAAGGTCCATCCATGTGGTGGTGTGTCAGAATCTCCTTTTTTGAGGCTGAATAATACTCCATTGTATATTTACACTACATTTTGTTTACTCACTCACCTGTTGGTGGATGTTTGGGTTGTTTCCACCTTTTTGGCTACTGTGAATAATGCTGCTGTGAAGGTGGCTGTGCAAATACCTGCAGTCCCTCCTTCCGATTCTTTGTGATATATACTCAGAAGCGGAACTGACTAGGTCGTATGGTAATTCTATGTTTAACTTCTCTGAGGAGCCTCCATACTATTTCATCTCATTTTAAATTTTAAACATTTAATTAAGTAGTACAGGAGATAAGCAATTTAAACATCTAGGTTCTCCTTGTTGGGAGAAGGGAGGAATGACCTTCAAAGCTGGTGATTTAGAAAATGGTTTAGCTTTGTTTAACCTCCCCTACCAGACGCGCCTAAAGGTAAGCTGGAGGCTGGATGGACCGCTCAGCAGGGGGACGGTCAGGCCTTTGCATTTCTTGACCGACCAGCCCAGACCTTTCAAGAGTCTCTCTGCCCACCCTACCGCTGCAGAGAAGAGAGGTGGCCCCAGGTCAGTGCTGCGTGGCTTGATCCCACAGGAGAGCCTAGGGAAAGGAAAGCCAGCAAGTCTCCTTGTGCCAAAGGCAGGCTGGTTTCCGCAACTGGTGATACTGGCAGTAACATTTTCCAGGGAGCCAATCTAACTCAGAGACAGTCAAACCTCTGGAAGCACAGCCTGCCCGACGAGCAGAGCGCTGAGGGTGTGGCTAAGGCCCCCGGAGGGGCTGGTCCGGCAGCTGGAGGCCATTAAAATGTGGCAAAGGCTCCCTTCTTTGTTCTCAGGATCAATTTAAAGTGCTACCAGCCTCTTGAGCGGGGATTCAATTCCAGGAACAGGGACTCGGGCCTATGCACACAGAATCCTGACTCTCAGACCCAGGATGTCATTTTGAAAAAGGTATTTTTCGAAATAACAGACTTAAAAAAAAATAATTCACAGTTCCACCCCACCCCCATCCCCATCCAATTCACTGTTTGCATTTTTCCATGCTGTCCTCCATAGCTAATGCAATTTTTATTGCTTTTTTTACTCAGTCAGCCATGCCTAGATTTCTCTTGTCTCCTCCCCTATCTCTGAAGGCAGTTCTACCCAAACTAGTGTAATTTGTAGGTTTTTGGGATTGGAAGGGGGAAGAGTGGCTCTTCCTTCTCTGTCTTTTGGCTCACACCTCCCAACACACACACACACACACACACACACACACACACACACACACACACACAGACACTCCTTCGCTCCCACCCTCTAGGTGCCTTCCTTTCTATTGGTGATGTGTCCTCACTGACTAGCTGACTCACTCCAGTTTATTGCCCACCTTCTTTGGGAAAGGTACTTGTTAGGAACAGAAACGTGCGTTTTCAGCCTCATGCCGGTTCTGGTGGTGAGTCTGCCTGGAGTGTGTCATTGCAGAAGGATGTGCGAGTGCAGCTGACCTCCTGGAGCCCAGCCTGGGCATGCTGCCCTGTGCCAGATCGCCCCTCCCCTCTCCCTGCTCCCGTTCTCTGCTCCTGCTCTGGAGTTCTCTCTCTCTGCTAACAGCTCTCAGAAACTCCACTTACGTTAAGTGACTAAGGGAAGAGTTTTCTAAAGGATTTATGGTGTTTGTACACTGTCATAATGCATCCCATCTTTTACATTTCTCAAAGTCTTAAAACTATGACTTTGGTATTCCTAGCAGGCAGAGTGTGATTTAGGGATTGTGATTCTTTGCAGTCCCTCTAAACTAGCACCATTCACGTTCCTGCCATAACAGGACCCTGACGTGGGCCGTGGGCCATGGGGGCTCTTCCCCAGCCCCTTCTGTTTCCCACCTGCTGTGTCACTCACTCCCAGTTCGTCCTTCCATTCTGATGTCCCTGATAATGCTCCCTGGCTGCTTGATCAACCTTGCCCCACATCTGGACCTTTTGTTTCTGGGGACCTAACTATTTCCTGAGTGCTCGCTTGCTTAGGTTTCCTGTCCAGGTATTTTGTATTACGACTTGGCTAGCTGCCATGACTTAGCAGAAAGCGTGCGGACTCTTTTTCTCAGAAATGTGCAGGCCGGGGAAGTCAGGACACAGGATTCGGATTAGGACTCTCCTCACACTGAATCTGGACTAACACTCAGTGCCTTGGATCCCTGTCTTGCAAGGTAATTTTTTTCATTCATCGTTTTTCTCCTTTTTTAGTGAAAAGAACTTTGGTCT